>NW_026916253.1:282500-882500 GCF_034315485.1 Pezoporus occidentalis
ATCACAAAGCAAAGCTTTGGCATTATTTTTCCTTTCTAAAGGATCTGGCAGAAGTTTCTGACTGGCTGATGTGAGAATTTTCAATAGAGTTCAGTTGTGGACAAATCCTGGTCCCTTTGAAGTCTATGGTGGTTTTACCATTGAGTCTAACAGTACAGCCAACAATTGAGAGCATTAGAAAATCTCACCCTAAATTAGTTGCTCAACCTTGCTAAAATTATTGTCCTTTGTGTTATTTCTCAGGAGCCCCTTGTCAAGCTGACACTGCCAAGCCACTAACGTATTTCCTGAGATAATGTCTTAATGTTTCAGCTTTGAAAAAAAGAGAGGGTGGAAAGACATCTACTTGTATCTACAGCCAGCAAGTATTTCAGAGTGTGTTCAGGAAGAAAAGAATATGTATGATCATTAAAGATATTGGGAAGCTCTTTTACAAAGATAGATAGACATTTGGAATTTAAACCAGATTCAGACCCAAGAACAGCTTAGGTCTGAAAATGCTTTAGATTAAAGGGCCTTCCCTATGCATTGTGTTTTAATTGTCTTTGCTTCAGAGTAGCAATGTGACGGTCAGGCAGGCTACTGCAGGAGCAGTGGAAGACTGCTGGTTTAAACAGGTGAATGACTGAGCCAGAAAATATTTTTAAGCAAATGTGGTTTTAGTTCATGTTTGTTTGCAAGAACTAAGACCCTGAACATGTGAGGTGGTGTCTGCCTTGAATTTCCAGTGAGCTGGTGTTTGAGATGCTGTGCTAGAAGCTGATCAGTGCCCTTGTACAGGTCCCCTAGTTTAAGCCTCTTCACAGTGAGAAACAAAAACTGCTTCAGTGCTGGCCTGCTTGTGGTGTCTCACATTCAGTGAATTTCAATAACCAGGCATTTAAAATGAAAAGGTGATGACAAACTGTGTCAGTGAATAAACCCCGATTGTTTATAACACTTGATTATGGCTCTGGAAATACTACTCCGAGCTTTCTCCTGTGACATGTCACATTTAGATCAAAAACTATGTGGCAGTTCGCATTTTTTAAGCTGGGTGCAAGCGTGCCAGATTCTATTTCGATTGAGTGGCTGGCATTCAGAAAGCCACATTTAATAGGATTGAAAGAAAAGAAATGTTACTTTTTATCACACGAGACAACAAAGAGAACCCAGGAAACGAAAATATTATTTCATTTGAACAAATTACAGTAAGACTCTCAGGGGCTCTTTCAGGGAGTAGATGAGGAAAAGCACTTAAATATCATTCCATCAAACTAAATTTTTAACTACAATTTTTAGAGATAAAATGTGTGGGGAGGATTCAAAGAAGATTAGAGCTCACCTAAGAAACAGTATTCAAATTTGAACAGCTAATGGAAGCCTGCAAAAACCGTTAATGTCTATATCTTTCCTCTAAGGGACTTAGATTTCAGTATTCTTATAAAAACACATTGAGCTGATTTCATTTCTGTGTCTCCACAGACTTCATTCTTGTAATTTCAGGAAGTGTTATAAATGTCATTTTAAGTATTATAATGCTAATCCCTACTGACAATAAGGTTCTAAAGCTCAGCTTCCATTACTAAGGTAATGTTTACCTCAGATGGCATATAATTGTTTGCTTTTTTCACAGTAAATTCTCTGTTCCCAACTGCTTAATCAGCCATGGAAAAGAGAGAAGACTTTCGTACTGTTTAATGTTCTTGCGATTACATTAGAGTACCGTGTAAACCCACATCAGTGGATTTTGGGAAACTCATTTTTTTTGCTTGTCCACAATTCTGAAGGCAAAGTATTTTGAGCAGTGGTCCTTGCAATGACATGAATCATTTATTAATATAAATATCAGCGAGATGTTCTAAATTTTCTCTGCTCCTGAACTCTCAGGACATTTCTTCATTGCCTTAGTTGGAATCAGCAAGGACTTTCTTGCTTCTTACTGTAGTTCAAATAATGTACCATATTCCAGTCACAGGCAGTGTATTCCCTGCTCTCAACAACAGGAGATCAGTGTATGCTTTCTGTATGAGCTTTCTGCTGCCTCACATCAACCTAAACAATATTTTGTTATGCTTTATGAAAGTTAAAAACTTCTCTTCCTTCTAATGCTCTGCAGAGGATGCAGATTACTGTTGGCTCAAGGATAAACTCTGACTGTCCTGTTTTTTCTCCTAGAAAACCAAATGCACTAATGAATTAAGTTGTGAAGGAAACAGAAATGAGTGTGTTTTGTAACTTTCCCATTTCTGATCTTGCTTAGGCAGGAGGAGTAGGTATGTAGGAGCTGGTGGCAGAGTGGGAGCCCACAGTGGCCAGTGCTAGGGGACCATGTGGGGATGCTACTCAGCACAGGGCTGCTGGTATCATGCTTTTTGGTATTGTGATGCAAAAATGTGTAATACATGGTTTTGGAGAGTGGCAGGTTCACTGTGAACTCTCTCTCTGTTACAGTTTTTAAATTTGAGGTTTGGCATTGCAGTCTAATATGTATTATCCTTGAGCAGAGTCAAAAAACACAACCCCAAACCTCTCCTTGAGGTGAAAACTACATTGAAATTAGACCATTGCTGCAAACTCCACCACAGAGGTTCATCACCAACTTTCCATTTCTTCATGTTAGTTGTATCACTGGCCAGCTGGTGTTCTGCAAAAACTTTTTTTTTCTTGCAGAATTGCAAGTGTTACTGCAGAATTGCAAGTGTTACTGCAGAATTTTTTACTTGACTGAGTTCCTCACTGCAGTTAGAGATGAGTTAAAAATAAGAGCTTCATGGGCACATTAGCGTGTCACTTACTTAACCAGAAATGCAAATGTCCACAAGGGCTAATAATAAACATAAACTGATAGACAAATAATGTAGTTAAATACATTTTTACTTTGGACAAAGATCATCAAAGTCCATAGATGTTTTGCCTGTACAGCCATATCACATCACAAGATGATTAGTGGATGAACAGACGTGGACCTGGAAATGCAAGTATGATCTTGGTGAGAAGACTGCCTTTGTGTTTCAGGCTGTTATAGTGCCTGGGGGCTTGGAAGGATCACAGTATGTGCCCAGGCCTTGTGGCCTTGCTATTTGCAGCCCGAAAGACGGTGCTGCTGTCTGTCCTCAGCAAACCAGAGAGGTGCAGGTGGTCAGCTGGCTGCTGAATGACTTGGTTGATGTACACTGGCAGGTTTGGGCCATGAAGTCCAGATTAACCAGGAAGAGCCTCAGCTGCTTACCCAGCAGCATTGTACAGTTCAGCCTCATTTCAGGGCTTGAGCTCCAGAATAAGCAATCCCCTTTTCTTTCTTACATATAAACATAGAGGAGGAATTACAGGTGGCCATGTTTTTTTAATTCTGCACATTTATGAATTGCATAGGGCTGGAGGGTCTGTGGAGCGCCAGGCTGATGGGAGGCTGAGGAGGAGGCTGGTGGTGAAAGGGGCCATGTGCAGGCTGACCCAGGGCATCCATCCTGCCAGCAGGTGTGCAGGAGGATACATGTTGTGTATTTTTTTAGAAATAGGTTAATAATTTAATGATAGATGTTCTGTTTTGATGAGTTTTGAAATGGAGCACTGATCTTGGCTCTTTGCAAGGAAACCATTGAACCCAAAGATTCTGCTTTTTTTCTGAACAAAAGGGCTGTGGTTTTATTTTTCTTTGCATGATCTCTATAAGGGGTCATTTTAAGGATGCACGAAGCACACTTACAGAAGACAGGAGCAGGGTTTTTTTCCAGTAAAATATTCAGCCAGCGCTCTTTGTCTCTCCCTGAGAACATTGCAGGATCCAGGAGCATTAAGTCAGCCACAGATGCCAAACCAGGGAGGGGGGTGGAAAGAAACAAACTGTATTTTCTGCTCATCTGTGGAGTGAGGATAACACAGGCCCAGAAGCGCACGTTGTGAAGCAATTTCAGTCATAGCTGAGTGCCTGTTTTCCCCTGGAGCACAGACTGTAAAAACCTTAAAACCCCTGATTTCTATTTCCTTAATATTCTAGTTTTGAAGATGATACTGTAATGAAGAAAGGAAGACAAATCTTTTTTAAAGATCTGGTCCCTGTTTATAATTGAGAGGTTTGGGTATCTTGAAGTAGGAGAGCTATGCACTAGCTTTTCCTACCTATTTGTAATGCAAAGGTAAATATTTCATTTAAAAAGAATGAGATGTGGACATAATATATTTTATCTGTTACACCCAATGTAAATCTGGAGAAACTCCAACATTCAGAAGTCAGGACTATTAGTCTTGGTTTACCTCTGAGATGGGAATCTGGCCCACTCTCTGCAACAGACTGCAAAGAGCATTTTACCTTTAAATCTATCACATTTAAATTACATGGGGCCACAATGTGTCACCTACATCCTTGACTATTTTAATACAAGAATATAGTTTAAATCTCCCTGGATCTGCTGATCATCCTGGGATTTCTAAAGATGCTGTTAGACTGCAAGAGATAATGAATAGCAATGAAGGAAAAGGTCTATATTCAGTTTTTCTGTATTAGAATAAATAATTTGGTTGTGGTATAGTTTGAGACTTATCACTATGCAGTATGCAGCATGTTACTGGCAGCCACACTTATGGATTCATGCCTTTGGGTGCACGAAGCCCGTGCTCCCATGGTATGAGGACATTGCCCCCAATACTGCTGCAGGCTCGTGGGGAGTGCTTCCTTTGGATCTGAGTTTGTGAACTTACAGTCCATGGCTAGAGTAATGCTGGCTCATGTGTTTTATTCTAATTTTATATTGCACCTTGATTGCTTATGCCTTTCACTATAGTGTAGGGAAAGCTAACAACAAATGGTGGTAAAGACAAATTAGAGATATTTGGCTCTCTTAGTGGGTCATCTCCCGGGTGAATTAAGCAAGGGCAGGGCACAGAGGCTCCATCTGTGGAGGCCAGCGCTTCCGCTTCTCCATCTGCTGGGTGGACACCGGCCTTGGCTCGCTGCACAACACATACAAGCAGATTTTTCCAGACTAACCGAAATGAATTTGACTCACCAACAAATGTTTCGCTTGGCTAACAGGAAGGGGGGCAGCCTGCACATCTATATGCTGGGTGACCGTAGATAATTCATGCAACAATCCAGTGCCTTGCTTAGCTCAGCTGTAAAATTGAGTAAAAGTAGCACACTGGTTACAATGAGGTGTCACATTTTGGCCAGTAATATTTTTTGGGGAGAACAGACTGACTCTTACAGAATGGACGTGAGCAGAAACAGTGCTGTGGCACTGTGAGCCCCTCAGCTGATAACACAGGGTGTTTTTCTCAGCTATTATCCAAAGTAATAAACTGTTTAAAAAAATCTATTTAAGAATCTATTTCTTCTTCCCAAGAATATAGCTGGATATTTACTGTTGTGAGAGGGGATAAAATTCTGATCCCATCAAAGTCAACTGGAAAAGCTTAGTGCGGTTAGGACTTCATTTGAAGAGCTGCAGCGAAACTATCTGAAGTTTTTCTTTTCCATAGCAGATCCTCATGTTCATAGAAATAAGTGCCTTGCCATACTTGCCTCAGACTTTCAAGGAACCTCAGTGTGAGATGGAGTGGACAAAGTGAACAGTGGACAAAGATGAGCGTACATATATTTGCACTTCAGGTTTTTTTTTGTTTTGTTAAGGCAGCAGTTCAGAGAAATCTGTGAGTAGGGACTCATCACTTTCCTAATCTGTCATTAAAATTTCCAGCGAGAATAAACATTGCCCAACTCCAGTAACAGTTGTGTGAAAAGAAATGGTAAAAAGTAGGAAGTAGGAAGGAAAGTTTGCTAAATAAATGGCGTATTTACTGAGGAGAAATCACAGCACTATTTCAATCTGCATTCACCTTTTACTCTGGAGTTTGTACAGAGAAGTTTACTTGGCAGCTAAATACTAGTTTGAAGTCCCTTTAGAATTATTTTACAATGCAAGAAATGGTTCAGTTGGGAAGGTAGTAAAAATGGAAACTAATGCTTGTCATAGAATTATTTTTTTTTTCCATTTTTTTTATTTCAAGTGCTCAAAGCAAGTAAACCCCTAGTGATCTTAAATAATTCGTATAAGTACACTTAGCGCATTCACTTCTTTGGCAGTGCTGATTGGGTACCAATGTATTAGTCCCTTTAAAAACTCAAAAACAAAAGGGGGAGATAATGAGAGGCAGGGATACTACCTCCATGGTAATTTCCAGGTCTTCTGCTTTCCTCAGAGATCTGGTGTGTGGGAGTGCTGACCACCTCCATACTTACACAGATAATAGAGTCACTTAGGAAATGAGAGACAGCAAATGGCAATTGGAGGTGAGAGGGATGGCTCCAACAGTAAATGACACACATTAGGACAGCCTAATCACTTAAATGCAACCTATTAGTAAGTTTAGCTGAAGATGTTAAAGGAATCCTCGCAGCCTCTCCACCGGCATGTTTGGAAGGGAGTTCAGTTATGAGACTATTAAAATGTTATTTTGGTAATTAAGCCCACAGCTGTTGTGAGGACGCTGGGGGCAGGATCTGGCGAAGCAGCCGGCTGCACAGCGCACTGCGGCACGGAAGGCAGGCAGGGCAGGGAGTGGAGCTGAGCCCCAGGGAGCTCCCAGCACGTGGGAGAGCTGGGATGGCCACATCCATCTCCGCTGCCCTGCAGGCAGGGCTTCCCAGGGGAAGGTGTGAGGCCAGGAAAGTCTGACCCACCCCGGATCTCTGGTTTCTACAGCGTGGGCAGCTGTGGGTGGCAGGGGTAGAACAGGCCTGTGTAGGGTTGCTTTGCTTTTGCATAGGGAAGTGTGGCTGGGAAGAAGACGACTTGTGTCTGAAGGAGCATGGCTGCAGTGGGCAGTGGTGTGGCTGGTGCCAGGGAAGTGGAGTAGAGGCACGTTAGCCTGTGCCTGGGCAGCAGTGCTCAGGTTACTCATGGGCCCTGTGTATCTGCCAGGTTTTGTACTGTGGGAACAGTGCTGTGGCACAACTAGTGATAATATTTAGTGCACGAGAATGTGCAGTGCTTCTCTGTCTTGTGGTGAATTGTGATCCTTCACAGGTGCTTAACTGGATTAGTTCTTTCAGCATTAGCACTGTCCTGTGTACTTCTGTGTAAATATGCCTTCAAACTTTCCTGTTAAAATATATGGCAAAATGTCTGCTGTTGTTGGAAATGAAATCAATGCATGATTGTGTTCAGACTGTAGATAACTCTATCAAAAACAAACAAGCAAAGAAACCTGGAAGCGACTCAGTGTTTTAGCAGGCTCTGGTCCCTGGGAGTGACCTGTGGTTAGGTTTAGTGCCTTAAGTGCTTACTAAGTATGCAATAATAAAACCACAACCAATTTTGCTTTGACAGCTGACCTAAACTCCTTTGTGAACATATAGATTACATTTGTATTTTATGTATGCTGCTACAGAGCAAAACATATATTGTGCTATATACATTGATAAATAGTTTATCCATGCTGCCCTAATCTCCTCTTCCAAGCTAAAATTAGGATGATTTACAGTGTTTATACATATTGAGCAGGGTATAATTGCCCAAATTAAGGCTGTCCATCAGGACAACTGGTAAATTCAATCTCCTGTGTCAGTGGTAACCTTTCCACAATTGCTCCTCTACTCGTGCTGCAAAGTCAGTTGTGGTCCCTTGTTGACTCGCTTCCTGCACATGCTCACTGAATACAGAATCAGCAAATGGTACATGGGATTTTATAAAATGGACCATATAAACATAATGTAAAATGGGGGCAATTAGCCTTTTGATTAAAAGGGGAATGAAACCGAAGTACAGCTCTTTGTCCCCGTGTCAAAAATTGTTGCACTTGCATAATCTTTTCAAGTTTTCAGCCATCTCTTGTATCCCATGATTGCAAAAATGTCTTAAGACTGTAATATCTGCCTTCTTTCTCAATACATCCCTGAAGAGGGCCAACTTTTAAAATTTTACATATATTATTCTAAATTCAATTATTTGTAAGCTCAGGTTTTAATTATCAGGTATGTAAAGTATAATTACAGCTACTGTCAGTGTTGATCTTTATTAACATCCAAATAATATTTCCATTTTTAGCAAATATAACAAATAAAGGAAACGGCCCTTTAAAGTCTTGCCAGAACAGACAGGTATAACCTCACCTTCCTAGGAGGTCCGTGCTGAAAATTAACTGATAGTTTCTGCTCTAGCTGTGAGTGATCCGCATAAAAAACATTTTGTAATCAGAATGTATACTTTGAAGTACACTGAGCATTTCTGTGTTTATTTTTTTCACACAGCACTGTAAACATCCTCTGCTCTGTGCAAAGCACAGCAGATAAAGCCAGACATTTTACTGGAGCAGCTGGAGCACCCAGGATGCTGGGTGCAGCATGTGAAGGTGCAGAGCTGGGCTCAGTTTGCAGAGGTTTACAGAAGGTGATGGAGAGCTTTGCGCAAGCAGTCGTCAGGTGCCTACAAGTGCAGTGGTGTCTGTCAGGGCAGGTAACTTACCCTGGTGTGTCCTACCCTGAGTAGACTAGTGGCAGTGGGATCTGACGCAAGTCGTAAAGAAGTTAAGCTGGAACCTAGCGGAAGCGTAGACATCTGTGGCTGAGGTGTGCTTTAGCAAGAAACTCTTTGCACCTGCAAAGATTATAAGAATCTAAACTTGAAATTCCCTGAGATCCAGGGAGGAATCTCAGATTTTGAGCCGAAGGACAGTGAGATGCCTCCAATGTGACCTTGGCCCCACCAGGGGCTGGAAAACCAAGATGCAAGGAGATCAAGGCAAAGGAAAATGCCACAGTTAAGGCAGGAGGTGGTTACTGTGTGGGTCAGGGATTTCACAGTCGAGACGAAATGGAATGGATAGATTTTTGTTAAGGAATAAGAGGGCTTAACACTACAATAGTATGTTATTACAAGTCTGTTGAGCTTGTTTTTGCTTTAGGGTGTTTTGATTCCTGAAAAGTGAATTAATTACATAGTAACTATGAAACCCTGGCTTCCTTACTACTAGGAAAAGGTTACCCTTCCCTTGTGGCTATTTTTTATTACCACCTTGTGATGATAAGGTATTTGGCACATGAAAGTCAGATGCTTTGGAGATTACTACAGAAGTTATTAGCATATATACGTACCTGAAGTATTTATAACAGTATTAATGTCTTCCACTGTTCAACTTTTGTAACAGGGAGCGTCACCTGACAGTTGAAAGGAGAGGCAGCCTTTTCCCAAAGACAAGGCCAAAACATGACCTTCCAGTAACCTTACAAACAGACATCTTCACACACATGGGCCAGACTCACCTGTGTTGCGCATTGTAACACTTAGACAGGTACTCACCCACTCTCACTCATTTCTGTTGCCATCATTCCAAGTTACAGGAGACGTAAGTGAGAAATAAGCCCAGAAAAAAACATGAATAATTTTTTAGAAAAAAAACACTCCAAGATAGTGATAACACTGGTGCAGGACACCTAAAGGTAGTGAATATTGCCAAGAAAAGAAACTGATTGTTCTCATTAGATCTATTTCTACACCACTTTCATCTTACAAAGAATATTAAATGTCCTTTAGGCAACACTTCAAAAGTACCTTTTCCTTTTTCCAGGTACTGTAATTAAAAGCCATTCATTTGGTACATAAGAATCACCTTTCTCCGAGTTAATTAAAGGCTATAGCTTACTAGGGCTGCTAAGTGTCTAGGTTTTGGTGGCCTTTGGGGGATTTCAGGAAGACTCCTGGTCAGAAGTGCTGGAACACCTTTGAAACAGTCACTTAGATAACAAATGTCTATTGTGTTGCCTTTTCTAGGGCTTATGGTTATAAACTTTTGTTCTGAAGGGGGTGCCAGTATATGTTGTTCATGCATTAGCTGATGGCAGTTCATTTTAAGTTATATAACTTGTCTTATTTATTGTGTCCCTAGATGCAACATTTATGTTTTCATAGTTGTTTTCCTGATTTTTTGGTGTGTGCTTTTATATATATATATAAAAATATGTATAGGTATATGTATATGTGTAAATATATATATATGAAAAGTACACACATCCCCTCTGCTGTACAAATCCTGGGCCCTCTCCCCTATCCGTTCATTCTGAGGAACTGGTTGTGCCTTTCAAAGGGAGGAGGGCTAACCACATATTTTGCCTCCATCCTTAGCCAGAACCCCTTAGACTGCCTGAAGCCATTCATTTGCCATTCCAGTGTACAGTGTTCACTACAGTTGTATTTTCATGGCAGTTGTGTTTCTGTGACACAAAAGGATTCTTCAGTGAAATTCCAGCCAAAGATATGTTGGATTTCTTTTGTTTTTCAATGTTTAAAATATCAGTGTAAATAAAGAAAAGAGTAGAAATGTTGTGCTGAGTCTCTCCAGGCTGATGATGTGCTGTGGCCACATCCATGTCCTTGCTGTGGAGGATGGCATCAGCTCATGGCAGGAGGCAGAGCTGTCTGAGGGCCTGGCTTGGCACATCCCCTGAGGCTGGACCTGAAGTAAGGAGGGGAGAGAACATCTCCAGTCTAGAAATGTCCCTGAAACTGTTTCAGCACCTAAAGACCTGCAGGGATTTGGCACAAAACCAGCTCCTGTACTGCCTGTGGATCTCTCTTGGGCCAGTGCAATGTCCACTTCTAGCTTATTTAAGCAAACAGAAATGACATGCTGGAGAAACATGAATGGGTTTTTCTGCACTTCAGAAAAGAATTTTAACATAACACCTTTTTTTTTTTCAGGGAAGTGAAAACAGTTTGCCCCCAGATCTCAAGAGCTAGACTTTGTAGTGTCAAGGATTTCTTCTAGCTTCGAAAATGCCTTGAATAGAGATCCCTGGTTATCTGACTTATTTGAGTTGCTTAAAGTCGCATCCTGTAAACTGATGACTGAGCTTGGATGAAGCTAAATTTGGGCAATAAAACATGGTGCACTATAAAGAAAATGCTGGGAATGCCTGTTCTGTTTGGCTTTCTAAGATTCTCAACAAGAAGTTTCCATTTTGAAGGCGGTGAGGCCCTGGCACAGGCTGCCCAGAGAAGCTGTGGCTGCCCCATCCTTGGCAGTGTTCAAGACCAGGTTGGATGGGGCTTGGAGAAACCTGCTCTAGTGCAAGGTGTCCCTGCCCATGGCAGGGGGTTGGAACTGGATGAGCTTTAAGGTCCCTTCCAACCCAAGCCATTCTATGAGCTTTTAAGTCTCCCAATGCAACTATGAGACTATTGAATTGTAGCTCAGATATTTATTTCTCCTTTGCTCTTTCAGTCCTTAGGTGTACAATTTCTAAGGATCAGTTCCTACGTTTAAAGAATCAAAGGTAATTTTTCTCCTTTTAGCAAAAAGATTTCCAAAATGTTGATGCCTTCTGTGAGGTGTGGAAGAATAACAGGAGGCTGGTGGTTCTGTTATGTTGCCATTAGCTTCGCTGCTCAGTAGCTGCACATCAGCACAGTAATCATTTTCAGATTTACAAGCATTAAATATTTTAATTTAATGCCTTGGCTCTCTTGTAATTCATGCACTTAATTATATGATAATTACTCAAATGAAAGAGATACAGCTGCTGTTGTATCAATTCTTCTAGGAATCTGAGATTTTGGAATTGGCCTTTGATTTCAGGGTGAGGGTTTTTCTGGCCCTTTCTAAAAGCTAGTGGGCACTTAAAGGTAATTTTTTCAGTATGTGGAACAGGTAATGTTCAGGTAATAATTTCAGGTAATGTTAACCTCCTAGCTTCTTTTCCTAGAGTGTAGCATACACTTGGCAGCTGAGGGACTGGGCACCATGCTGGCTGTTTTTACTGCTCCTTGTGGATTACAGTCATTAAAACAGAGGAGCTAAGTCAAACCTTCCACATCATAGGACCCTGCTCCATTACAGATGGCTGCAGAAGGAAGTAAATGGCAGGAAAGAGGTGCATGTTTGTGTACACATGCACATAACTGTATAGAATTCAATACATTCATAATGGGCCAGTTGGCCGGCCTGCAAGCACTGCACAATGAAATCACACAATAAATTAAAGTATAAAGGTTCAACCAGGCCAAATAGACCACCAACTGGAGCAAAAGGATTTGGCAAAGGCAAACTCAAGTGACCTCAGCAGAGAAGAGTAATTAACGCATGGGGTGAGGAAGAAAAGAAGTTAGCAAATACCGAAAAGGCAAAGTCAGCTCAAAGAAGGGGGCCCCTAGAATCTGTGAAGGATAATGCTGCCAAAATACATGGAGGCCCCATGAGGACCACGTAGCTGCCAGCCCAGGGCTGTGCAACCTTCTGTCTGGAAGGAGAGATCCTTACTGGCATCCTGCAGCAGGTGATGCCTCAGAGTCCTGGTTTCTATTTTCCAGCCTGCAGTAGCTTTGTGTATTTAAAATACACGGCAGTAGGCTTTTTCTTAGGAGAAGCAGTAATTAGAAGATGGTGGAATAGGTCTTCTGATTTTTACTGTTTTGGTTTTACTGTATATCTCCAGTGCTTGAAGGTAGAAAATTAGCATGGGAATATTCTTTGTTTAGGAGGTGTGCTTGTGAAAGTCTCCACAAATTACTTAAGACCCTTGAAAACTGTTCCACATGTTTGTGAAAGTCGCTCTGCAGGAGGGTTAGTACCACATCCCTACAAGCCTCCGCTGGGCAGGGTCTGGCAAGAGGGCCACACTGAACAGCAGCCGTATGAAATTGCTTTTGCCCTGTATGCACACTTGAACCCTTGTACGCTGAGCTCCTTACAGTGGATCAGAAAAGGAGGAGCATTTTCAGGCCTTGCATATGCAAAGGAAATGTGCTTGTGGGAAGGTGGGAAGAGGCTGTTTCCCCAGGTGGGGCTGATGGAGCACTCTCGGATGGCTTTCTGCAGAGCTCCACATCACACATTTCAATTTCTGGTTGTTTGCTGGTGTCCCATCTTCTGGACCCAAGTTGATTAAAATGTTAACTGGGCCCTTGGTGCTTATCCATGGGGCCTGCCCCACTCAGAGTGCAGGGGATCATGGCAGCAGAGGGGCTATTGCCAAGCCCCAGGTTCTGGGCAGCCATGGAGGAACATGCCTCAGTGACTTGCAGCCAGCACTGGCAGGTCATAGCAGTGCCATACTTCTCGAGGAGAGGAGGTGGTTCTTTGGTGCCTCTACTGAAAAACAGAAAAAGCAAGGGAAGTTTTAACAGTGACCACAGTGAAGTTTTTTAAAACATGTTGCAGCCATATTTAAAGTTTTTGTTGGTGGTTGTTGACATGTGAGATTATGCTTAATCCCTCAGGGACTCAGGATATTTTGTAAGAATTGGAAGTGTAAATATTTGGCAATAGTTTCATATCCGTCCTCTCTGAGTCCCACTGGAATAGATGACGCCGTGTTACTGTACTGTGTGTAGTTTCTGTTGATGGCAGTAGCAGATTTAACACTTCTACACAGTTTCATTTTACTTTATGAGTACTTGAAGTTTGTCTTGTGTATGTGAAGTAATTGCTTTGCAGCATGCTTTCTGGGAAGAGGTTGTAATGTTTGTTCACTTTCGTAAAAGTTGTAAATGAGAGACAGAGCAAACTTCAGGCCAATCGCTCTTAAAAATACACAGAGATGTTTTTAATTGCTAAAGGCATCTAGCATAAGGCAAAAATATTTATTTGCCTGGCTTGCAGTCTGATTGTCAGGCTTACAACAAGGCTAAGTCCATTCAAACAGTTACTGGAAATTGGTATTTGAACTTGTGAACTCAGGAAAACTCCTAATCTGCTCAGAGGTCTCTGACGTGCCCTCCAAGCCCCGCAGACTGTTTGTCTCGAGCTTTCCTTTAACTCTCCAGAGACCTTGGTGGCTGCTTTTCTGAGTTCCTTTCTAAATGCAAGTTGCACCAAAAGGGTTACAAAATTTTAAACCCTGTGTATGCAGACAATTTTCAGCTAGCTTACAGCAGCTGCGGAGTCGTGCTGGTAGATTAAAAGCAGCTCCCAGCCCCAGAATGAAGTATATTAGAGCTCCTGCTGAGCCAAGCTGGGGTGAGGCCTACACAGCTGTCATTTAGGCCAAGTTTCCAACTGAAAACTGAAGAAAAGGATGTAACTTAAAGAAAAGTTATATTTTAAAATAAGGCATCTGGTTATTAATTAAATACAGGCAGGAGTTCAGTTGTGCAGTTCGTTTCAGCCTCAACAGCCTGATACTTGGAAAAGTAGGGAGGTAATTTTCAAGGATCAAGATGGGGCATGTCCAGCCAAAGGATGCTACTTGGTAGCACTGTAAAAATAATCCTTTCCTTCTGTACTTGTCTCTCTTCATGAAAAATGAACAGAATGTGAGGATTCTTGAACTGTTGCACATCTGAGAGAGAGGCTGATCAACTGCAGCAATTGCTCTTTGCTGATATTGACCTTAAAGCATAGCCAATTCCCTGGGGAGTGTGCTTGTATAAATCTGCCGTTAGCAGAGAGGTATTTATAAGAACAAAAATCTTTGTGGCCTGTCCTCTGTTTCCTAGAATGTCTTTACCATGGGATAGGTGTTCCCCATTAGCATGGCACGTTCAGGAAACCTTGTGAGCGCAGCTGATCCCTCACTTACCCTCCCCTCTACCCTGTGGATTGCAATGCTGCATTCAATACCATGCTGATGCTCACCCCGGCACCGAATTGTGTTACTTCTTTGCAGGAACACATTGGTTTGACCGTGTCTCATCCTAGTAATGTAAATGAACTGGTGCCTTTTGATTGCCTAGTCACTTCTCTGACGTAGAGTACCTTTCTTGGTGCATGCCAGCTTCCAAGTGGCTTCTCAATTTTTAATGCAGAGGGTCATTCATGAAAAACTGAGAAAGAATATAAATTAATTACGCTATCACATTGGCATTCTTTGGCTTCCAAGGACTTTTGTACGCATTTTCATTTAATTTGCCTGTACAGTTGCAACAGATCTGACCCTGCTCCTCATGTGTAGTTAACTGACTGTTTATCTCACAATATTGCCTTCAAGTGCCCAAACCAGATTTATTGCTGGTTTATTTGAAATAAAATATTCGAAAATATTTGTTTAAAATACTGACTTTTGTCTGTGTATAGTGTGAGGTATGAATAATTCGTTGGAGTTCAGATACTGTGTTTCAGTTCGTATCAGAAATGTATGATATGAATTTGAAAGTATGCCCTCTTGCTTTCTTTCTCATATATAGTGTATAATGAATGTCCAACTTGGCAGAAAGGAAAGGATCAGAGTGGGAAGCAGTGTATACCATGAGGATTTATCATGATACCATTGAAAACAATATGACAACTCTTGGTAATTTCTTGCTTACTAAAGTGGCAGTCTCATTTGGGAAAGGACCCTATAGAATAAAGAACTTGTGTCCTTCAGCTAAAGAATATTAGGTTAATTAGGTTAATGCCATAAGTGCCTGGTTCTGGTTTCCTTGCTCATCCCAAGCTATCTAACATTTTTCAGCATCATCCAACATTAATGTTAGCATACATAAACCTATTTTTTGTATATTTGGGGATAACTTTGAATATAAATTAATATATGCAATGGTTGAAAGGCATACTAAAGCTATGAGATCTGTTTGCAGCATGCACAGTAAATATTGGTGTTCCAGCAGAATAGGTGGACCAAATCAGTGGTCTTTCCAGAATACTCAAAGCAGAAATAGTAAATTTTGGGGGCACCTTAGACCTAAAGTTTGACACACAAACTCATTCTAGTGTGGTGGTTATTGATTAATATATACATAATATATATACACATTGGAGGTGATACTCCTCTATGGGACAGTGCACATGTGTGCATGTTCATATGGATCCTGTTGTTTAACGTTATTTATTCATATCGACAGGAGTGAAAGATTGTTTTTACTTGTGTGGCATAGTAGAGCTAATGCAAATTCAGTAATCATTCCTTAAGTATAGAGGAAGTAACTCAAAGAGAAAGCACTGCACTTGGCTAGTGCTGTAAATCACCAAACAGTGGCAAATAACAAACGTATATGTTGAACTTCCTATTGTATGTGGAATAAGTGATAGCTCAGTATGCTCTTGCTTGGTGAACACAGGGCACATATGTGCATTTAGCCTCCAGTAGAGTCAAATAAGTCACCTTGAAATAACTACTGGACTAGTAAGACTTCCTGCTGTTTGAAGAACAACATTAGTAAGTTAGTCCAGTGTTGGCATAGATTGTATGAAGCACTTGTAAAGAGCTAAATATCTAAATTCGTTAAAGTGGTAAATATTGAGCATAATTTTCTACTTGTGATTTTGAAACCAGAGTGATAAATTTTCTTAGTACACGTAGTTGTAACAGATGCAAATTTTCTTGGTAGAAAAATTAAATTATATATAGTGCAATTAAAATGCATTATAGGCCTGAACCACAGAATATATCACAATTAGTGGAAATGAAGCTTGCTAGCATTCTGTTGCTCTTCTAGAAAGGAGCATTGTACTATATTATCAGCAATAATAACAACAACAAAGCAGCCTAACAAAAGAATTCATTTTTAGCAGCTGTTACACGAAGTAACAGCTTGAATTCTTACAGATCTTTCTTTCACTCAGTTTAGCAATGATATACTGTAATATGCATCACTGTGAGATTTTATATTGCTGTTAACTTGTTCCTGCCATTAAACAATTCCTAACATAGGCAGTTGTAGGTGAATGAATTGACGTAAAAACAGAATTAAGATATTTTGGTTTTGTGGGGAGGGGAGGGCAGCTAGGGGATGGGGCTTTTAGTGGGTTTTGCATTGTTTTGGTTTGTTTTTTTTAAAGGTTTGGGGTATTTTTATCTGTCTAATCTCATCTGAACACATGAGGGTCTGAATATTATACATTTACATTTTAGATACCGGTATCAATTTTTATAAGTTAATGTGGCAATTTTATATTTGCTACTATGCAGAAGCTTTCTCCATTTCTAAAAGGTTTTATTTTTATTAAGCCATGAATACCGAAGAATGTCTGTCAGGTTTTTTTGCATTAGCTCGGCTGGTTTATCTTAAGCATACTCAGTAGACTTGCCTCAGTTTTTCTCAAGCTATTGTTCTTTTTTACACCGCGTTTGCACACTGCAGTGCATCTAGGGAATTTCAGCAGTAGGAATATACATGAAAAGAGACCCGCTCTACTTTCATAAGGTCCCTGGATGAATTGGACGAAACCTCAAGGCCCCATGGTGGAGCCAGAGCCGCATTCATATTCCTTGCCATCACCACACATATGATAGCATGAAGCCCAGACCAATCGAAAACTTGACAGTAAGCCTTTTGATTTTGCGGGGAAGCCTTCATCAAGCTGAGAGAGGGAAGGGAATATAGCCCAAACTGGACTTCATACTGTGGCAAGTTTGAAATCCCAGCCCAACCACAGAGCTGCTTGATTGGAATAGTTGGAAACTGTGTCCAGGAATTCGGCAACAAGAATTTGGCTTTCAGCAGCTCCTGCCTTTTTTAAAGGAAAATTCACTATATGGGTCACTTAGGAGCTTTATTTATTCTGTCAGAATTTTAAATATGTACATTCTTGTAAAGCATAATAGTAATACGTACTGTATAGTGCTTGCTGGTGAACATTTCTATTCCACAGCCACTTTGTTTCTTAGCTTCATGGTGGAACACTCTTGGCTAAAGCTGCATGCTTTGACATTGTGCTCTAGGCTGTTTAATTGTTTGGTCCTTAGTCTACTTAAGAAACAGAAAGAAACGAAACCTTACATGATGCTGCTTATGTTAGTACTAGCTTCTCCTTTAAACATTATGCTCCAACATGTATTGGTGTGTTGCGAAACTCATCTCTACTTACTTGCAGGGGCATTTTAGAGGTATGTAAAAAATTAGCATCAAATTCACTAATGACGTGTCATTGACTTATGCCATTGATTAACTGTTCTTGTTCATCTTCACCTGGCTTGTGTGGCTGGGCTCTGGCCCTTGTCAATAGCTGCAGTGGATTTCTCCTGGTGGTGACTTTGGATCTGCAGATGGAAGAGCTCAGAATTTCCTCCTGGGTTAGATGGCAAAGCCTCTGCTGAAGCTTCCCCCACCAAATGCTTAATTTGACTATAAAATATATTACTTTTAAGTATAAAGATTCTGCAGTTGTGGTGCCTATCTAGAAGAGCATTTCATTCTTTGCTACCTCTGGAATTGTGATCCAATTATGCTTTACCCCATCTCTCAGTCAGATGAAACTCTTGTTGACTTTCATGAGAGTTTGTCTAATTAAAAGATGAGTTGGGAGTGCAGAAGAGATAAATACCAGAAGCATGTAAAAAGTGTCAAACTGATAGATTTGTGCTTTGTGTCAGAAGGTCATCCCTATAACACACTTTCCTGATTGCGATGGGAGACTTTATTTCCATGGAGTGGTACACAGTCCCTCCTTCAGTGCAGTGGTGCCTTTTATAGACTGCAATTCCTCATGGCTGAAGCAGTGCAAAACATTTAATGTTGTCTCATGGCAAGTAGATGGGAGTGCTGCCACTTTAAAATGGTTTTGGTTTTATTCTGTTTTTTTTTTTGTTTGTTTGTTTGTTTGTTTTTTTAACTGCAACAGGACTTCTGGCTGGTAGCCTCCCACCACCAAAAAGGTAGGGAGAGGTTGGTGGGGTGTGTGGGACATAGCAGGAGTCCAGCCTGGAGCTCGGGAGGGGTTTAGCTGCCAGCCCTCCCCTCCTCTCTTTTGGGGCACATAGAAGCACAGCTGGAAGGACGTGCCAGGGTTTGCAGTGCTTGCTACACATACACTCTCCCAGGACCATGTCGGCCATGAAGCAGAGTGGAGGCTTGGTGCAGATCCATCCCTGTGGCATGTTAAGGCTCTGTTAGATCAGATATTCAGCAGCAGTTCCTCAGCCAGTGCTTTGGGTTTAGTTGGTTAGATTATTTCTTAATACCACAACACTGTAGAAGAGCATTTTCTTTACCCAATGAATTTTAGGGTGAGTTTGCAAGGTTCAAATAAGTCTATTTTAAGCACAGAAAGGAATTAGAAAATTACAAGATTATGTAACTTAAGGTGGAATCTAAACCAGAACATTTACAGTTGAACTGTAGAGTGTTCAAATGTCTTTATAGTTTTCAGAGTTGTCTCCAAGAAATAGCAAATTTGAGACTATAAAATTAAACCAGTCTACATCTTGACCCCATAACTATATTAAATGGGAGTACATGAAAAATGCGTATTATAAAACCGTATGCAAGGTCCTAGGATGGCATCTTTTTTGAGTTCTATTTAAATGGCTGCAGACTGTAAGCATCTCAGGGTCTATATATATCCAAAATACAGGTGATTTTCAGAAGGTCTATGGAAATAAAAGCTCTGAGCTATCCTTTCAGGGCTGTCTGTTGCGTCCCAGTGGGTGCTGAGTGCCCAAAGCACTAACCATGTCCCTGGTGAGCTTCCAGAGGGGATGACCCTGTAGCCCCTTCCTGTTTGTTCCTCAGCTCTGCGGGGTGGTTAGTGCCAACAGCTCCAGTCATTTGAACTGCAGTGCACCCAATTGCTTCAAAGGAATTTTTGTGAAACTGGAGTATCCCATATTATCAAGAGTTAATTATAACTAATATATGCTTTGTGATTAAATAACACGCAGCTGGAAAAATTAATCACATCTTGCATTAAGCAACGCTTAAGACTTTTAAAGCTCCAATAGGTGCAAAACTTAACATTTAAAGTTCCCTTGAAATGCCAGGGAATGAATATAAATGAGTCAGTGCTCTATAGTGTCTTGATATGGTGATGCCAGCCAGTAGAGGTGCAGGATTCAATCCTGCTATTTTATAATAGGCTAGTGAATATTCTATCTTGTGCCATGTTCCTTTTACATTTAATGTTAGTCCAAGCCCACCACACCCTTAACCAAGCAAAAGTTTAAATTCATTAATTTATCAAAGGTCTGATGATGTCTATTTACCCCCCTGCCAGGGCACAAGAGAGGAGAGGTGCTCTTTTCTTTCTGCACCCTTTTCTTCTTTCCTCATCTTGTACTGTATTTTAGGATACAAGCATTTATTTTGCAGGAACTGTGTCCCATTAAAAAGAAAAAAAAATATAGTGCCATTTTGTTTGCTTTGCTGAAGGCACAGACCTGGAGAATCAGTGCTGTGCATAAGCTGCCTGACCCTGCAGTTTCTCTTACCAGGGGCTCATTTGTATGCAGAGGGGATTAGTCAGAATTTACTGTAGCTTCGCCCTGGGGAGCTGTGAACTCCCTAGGAATATGCTCTGACGAAAGCGTGCAGTTGGTAAGATTAGAACAAACCCTTCTGCTACAGAAAGTGCCTTGGTCACTCACTAGGCCTCCAACATTGAAATCATTTTCATTTATAACCTTTTTGATCATTCAGCCTCAAAGAAGCATTGGCTTTTATGACAGCTTGCACCAAAATTGCCCAATTATTTGGGGGGGGGGGGGGGGGTGTGGGGGTGTGGGAGGGACGGGAGGGATGGACAGGGGATGGACAGCGAGGAGAGGAGTGAGGGAGAATCTGGAAACAGTCAGATGTGAGAGACAGGGCACTTGATCTGTGCTCATGGCTTTTTCTTCCCTTCTCCTACCAATATTTTTACAGCTGTTGACATATATTGAGTTACATGTGGCTGTGCCATATCCCCATGGTATAGTTTCAAAGATCTGTTCACCATAAAGTGTGCTGTTCTCAAGTAAATGACTCCGACTTCAAGAAAGCACAGTAGTTTAAATGTTACTATAAATACAGGAGCTAAGACATTTTAATTATAATTTTTGAGTTACACAGTGCTCTGTACGTACACTAGGCATTTACAAAAGACTGGGGATGTGCTCAGGTTACTGTGCTCTCTTGTGGCTAAGGCAGTAACTGCAGGCACATCGTTTTGAGGATCCCCTTTATTTACGTGTATTTGCGCAGTGTTTATTGACAGTGAACATCCTGGGTTTGGGAGTTCAGCTGTGGGAGCTAAGAAGAGAGAAAAGAGGCAATTCGGCAAAAATATATTTAAACTCAGATTCAATAGATTTTTTTTTTGTTTTTTGTTTGTTTTGTTTCTTTAGGATATCCCAGAAATGATACTTTTGTAAGAATATAACTTTACCAGATGTAACTTTAGCTAGGAAATATCTGCACATCTATTATCCTTTTAGTGCCCTTCCGACTCACATCTGGTAACTAGGGCAGATTGAGAATTCAGTACTAACAGATCTGTCAAATTTTTGAGAAAATCCCAGGGTGTGTGTTCATTGCTGATTAATTTTTTCATCAGTGTAGCAGAGTTGGCTTTAGTGAGGTTATTCCTAATTTGCTCTGATGAAAGGAGGGAAAAAAAATCATTCTTGAAGTGGGTGCTACTGTCTCGGGAATAAATTATACAGGGTGTGAGGGAAGCACACATGAGCTGCAGTATGAGCCACGAGGTTAATTATTAGCTCTCAATGGGTTGATGGTGTTATTTTATTTTTCTTTTTCAAGCTTCAAAACAAAACATATAAAAAGCTCTTACAGTATTTTGTCTGGTACAGTCAGTTATCCACAGTAAAGATTTCCGCCCTGGATATGGAGGTTTGATTCTTTGCATTTGGGCTGATAACATGCAGTAGAATAGTGACTATAAGCTTAAATGGTTTTTGCAGTATGGTAACATCACCCTTCCCATAGCTCTGCAATTGAGATCTAACAGATCAAGTATCAATAGAGCTCCCTAAATGAATTTGTCTTCCTGCAGTACCTGTGACAGAGCTATTGTAATGGAGATTTCAGCTACCTCTACTGTGACACCTGCAGTAAAAGCAGCTCCTCTCAGTGTCTTCAGGGTCTGAACCAAGGTGCACTGAAATAGGTAGAAAAAATCCTGTGATAAATTGAAACCAATTTTGGATCAAGCCTTTGCTGTGGGTTTGGATGCCCATCATAGCTGATGGCATGTTTTTGGTCATGCATCTAATAATCTACATAAATAAATAAATAATATGTGTAATAAATAGCACATGCATAGTAAACTGCTTCTTGCGGTTGCTCTGAAAGACTGCCATGGTTTCTAGCAGCATTTTTTATGGTCTCAGCAAGAATTGCTGCCGAAGGCGGGGGAGTCTGGGCACTGTGGAAGCCCTCAGTGCCATTGCCAGCAGATCCTCCTTGGCTAGTAAGCAGTGCTCCTGTGTCGCTCAGCCAGGAAATGCTATGTACTTCCGTTTAAAAATACTTACGAAGTCTACTTAGTAGGAACTGAAAAGCCAGGACCACCATCAGAGCATCCTCTGGCCTTTCCCCTCCAAAATCATAACAGATATTTTATAAGCTATTTTTGAGTAGCAGTGGGAAAGCATGCAGGCCATAGAGGTTGTAGGAAGGTACTGAGAGCATTTGACCAACTCTTAATGTCTTTTAGCGAATTAGATGCAAATCACTGTGTGCTTCCTTTACTTATAACTTCATCTCTCAATCAAACCCAGCTTTTCTGTTGAGCAAACTGTATAGCAGAGTGAGGTCCAGAGAAAGGCTTCTTTCTCCCTCTGAATACTCTACCAGTTCTTACTGGAGAGAGCAAGAGTTCATCTTGAGCATCTTGCAAGTTGTTTTTTTCTTTCAAAAGCACCTTTCAAAGTGGGAGTATAGGCAAGTGATCTGAATGATGAGAACAAGCTGTAAGGCGTGCCTGGTCCCTGGGCAACATTTCAGATGGCAAAAGGCTATCTATTTACATTTGCCTTACGGACATTTATGTATGCGATACCTTCCATTATCCATGCTACTTAAACAGGCTTCTTCCTGACAGTGGGATTAGGATGCTTTGATAACACTATATTAATATATAGTTAGCCATATACAAATGAAGTATTTAATTAATTAAATTTGTGGGTATTTTAGGTTATGTAAATCAAACTCAAACAATAAAAAGTCCTGTTGCTGGAGGCAGCTAGAGGGCCAGCTACCTTGCAAGCAGATGTCTGTCTGTGAATTCAT
Organism: Pezoporus occidentalis; assembly: GCF_034315485.1. Taxonomy (NCBI): domain Eukaryota; kingdom Metazoa; phylum Chordata; class Aves; order Psittaciformes; family Psittacidae; genus Pezoporus; species Pezoporus occidentalis. Next base: position 305,360 of record NW_026916253.1, read on the forward strand.
CAAAAGATTGCATGAATGATTGTTAGCATTTCTTCTCATTATCACATTTATCAGCGAATACAGATGAGCTGGTTTTCCCCTACATCCTGTTGGATAGTTGCTTCTGAGGGAGGAGTCTGGGCCAGGCAGTGTCAGGGATGTGGCATCTTCTTTGCCCATTTAACTGCCAAGGATACACTGGCTTGGGCAGGCTGGGGCTAGCCCCGTGGCTCTGGCAGAGAAAGGCAGAGGTATCTCGGTACTTATGGGCAGCCAGGCAAGACAGGCTCCCTCCTGCAGCCTGAAGAGCTGGGGCACATTCACCTCCTTCTCTTTTTTTTAATTGGCTTGTATTTGTCCAGTCTGCTTAAGATAACATTTAAGATTCATATTCAAAGGTGCTGACTGACACGTTTCCTTTATGAATTCTTGTGGATTACCATTGATTTTTGACTGTGGTTTTCAAAATCCTACTTCTAGGACTCTAGAGATTTCCCTGCTGCAATAATAATGTATTGTCATTCTTAATATCTCAGATCCTTGACACAATATTCATATAAAATCCACAAAAAAAGTTACATTAGAGTAACACTGAGGGTCTGACTGGAACCCACCAAGCAGGGGAAATCAAAGTAGAGGCTGAAAATTAGGGCTGACACTGTGAAACGTATCCCATTGTACTTAAGTACTGGAGTTCATCTGTGATTGCAAGATCACTTGCTTTTGAGAGATGGATTCCTCTGTTCAGAAGGAATGAGTTATGATGTGTTGTAAATTGTCAGGATTAACTATTGGAGTTGAAAGTGCATATTTTTGTGGAGAGCTACATAAACCAGCATGATGGAAGTCACTTTAACATATTTTATGAACTTTTGTTCTCTTTCACACACAGTGCTATTAAAAATGAATTCTGCATTTCTGCTGCTCGCATTGTAATAATTCTGGATCAAATTGTTCAAATAAGAGGAGAATGAAGATGTCAGTGCGAGCTTGTAGGCATTTTTCCTTTAACTATATTGCCCCAAAACCATTGTGTAGACATGTGCTGTCATTTGTATGAGTGTGACAGATAGGTTGATTTATTCACTTGCAGGATGTAAATATGTGGTCTGAATGCTTGTAGCAGCACTGAAGTGTTGGAAGGTTTTCTTTTTGAGAGTGTCTTTTGACCTTTCTCAAATGATCTCTTTAGGAGTTAATTTTTTCTAGTGTCATGGTTTAGACTCAGCCACGCAGTCTCTCTCTCACTCCTTCCCTTTCTCTCCCCAGCTCCCGGAGGGATGGGAAGGAGAATTGAAAGAATGTAACTCACACGGGTTGAGATAAGAGCAGTCCAGTAACTAAGGTATAACACAAATCACTACTGCTACCACCAATAATAATAATGGTAAGGGAAATAACAAGGGAAGAGAATACAACTGCTCACCACCTGCTGACTGATACCTAGCCCGACTGAGCAGTGATCTAGCCCTTCCAGGTAACTGCCCCCAGTTTATACAATGGGTATGATGTGCTGTGGTATTGAATACTACCCCTTTGGCTACTTTGGGTCAGGTGTCCTGTCTCTGCTTCCTCCCGGCTTCCCCTCCTCCCTGGCAGAGCATGAGACTGAGAAAGTCCTTGGTGAGAGTAAACATTACTGAGCAGCAAATAAAAACATCGGTGTTATCAGCGCTATTCCCAGGCTGAAAGTCAAAACCACAGCACTGCACCAGCTACTGAGAAGGAGAAAAATGGCTGCTACTGCTGAACCCAGGACATCTAGTCAAACTTTTTCTTGCTGAGTTTGAGAACCTACTCGAGTTGTTCATTGGTTTCTCAGTGTGGAATATGAAAGTGTGTGTAGCATCACAGATGGGAGCAGAGAAATAAAAGGGGGATTTCCTGTGACTTAGGAGAGGCCGGGAGGGCCTTACACACTGGAGGACACCCCTGAGGGAGGTGGGCTGTTCATTTGCACAAGGTGCACATGCTTGTCTGCTGCTGCCACCCATGTTAGCAGCAGGAGGAGAGTAGAAGTGTTCTGACAAAATTGGATAAATCAATTAAATGCATAGGTTTAGATTTCAGAGCAAGATGTTTCAATCGTGTTTTTATTAATGGTTTTAGAAATAGCTGCTCATCCCCCTTTCCATCTGCTTCTCTCTTCTGTTACTAGTTGTCAGGTGAGAGTCCATCCCTCCTAGTTCACTGAGGTAATGTGAAAGGGTTTCTTTATAATTGAGGGTTATGGGTCATTTATATCTATCTAGGGTCTGGGGTTTGTGCTATTTTTAGCAGTGGGCAGATAGAGACAGAAAGTAGATGCATGGATTCCTGTTGGAGATGTGCATTCAAAACTTGGTGAACTAAAGCACCTGAGGAGCTCCATACACATCAGGGGTATGCAAAGTTCATGCAGCATGACATGTTAGTCACCAATCTTGATGTTGACCAAGGGGTATGTGAACATGAATTGTTTTGATGTAGATGCTTACCAGCTTCACTTGTTATCTGCCTCTGAAAACACCAATGGACTAAACTGAGGTTTGCTGTAAGTCAGTGGAACTCCATCAAACACCAGTGCTGTGCTGAGATGCACAAAATGTCCCACTAAATGTGTGTATTCAACAGCATTTGTAACATTCCCATTCTGGTATTGGAAATCACAGCATTATCCCAGCTGCTTTTGAAGATGTGGCAGTTTCGGCATGAAATTATTTTTTAAGAGGCCAGATGAAGTTACAGGTTAGCCTGGAAAGCTTATTTTCCTCTGGAAAGATGGTGAATGCCTTTCCCTGATCACACTGTTGGCACTTTACATTGGTTAACACAATTCAAAGGGTAAATACTGATAACTTACTGACCCAGCACACAACTGTTGGTTCTTTAACCTGCTGCAAATCATGTTTTTTTATCATATCCACCAACATCCCCAAAGTGAGATGTAAATGTTTGGAAAAGATGTGCTGTTGCTGCTTGCTTGTGTACCATCAGGGTGAGGTTTTCTCTTGAAGATACCAAGAACTAGTCAACATTAAACAGCATTGGCTCACAAAACTTTTCAATAGACAAAATGATTAGAGGAGGCTTTAGAATCACACATAGCAGCTGATCAGTTTAAAGTAAATTTAGTATTTCCAAGAAAAAAAATTGGTTTTGTTCCTTTGAAATTATGCATGCCTAAGTTAATCTTTCAAGTGAGTGACAAATCCCTGTAAATGGGGTTAGCATTGGAATGAATTATAGTTACAAAAATTGGAATGAAGATAAATCACATTTCCTTGGTGAGAATCTGATAATAGCCGTCGGATCCATACAGCACTGCCCAGATGTAGACCCCCTGTTCTGTGACCAGGATGCACTCTCCGGAGCTCATGCTGCTTACCCATGAGATCAGGGCCTACAAGGCTCAATACTGGGCACTTTCAGTATTTTAGGAGTTTTATTAAAATGATGACATTTGGACTAGTTCAAGCAGATGTGCACCTAAAACAAGGAAACAAAAGAACTGGCTTGCTTAATTTTGGGACAAGCAGATTTTTGTATCACAAGTGATGACAATCCTGAGTCTATTTAAGCATCACAAGGCTAACTGCTGCTTCGTTAACCTGTGTCAGAATGTCTTTTTGGGGCAATGGGGGTGGATTGGCAGTACAAAGGCACCGTGTAACAGTGCAGGCATGGCTCTGGCAAGGTGTGCTGACCTCCCTGATCTGGTTCCCTTCACAGGAATTAACTTCCTTGTCTTACTGAGTTAGACCTTTAAAAAAAAAAAAAAATTAAAAATCCTTTGAGGCCCTCCCAGTCCTCATCTAGGGGGGTGTTGAGGAGCCATTGGTAGCAAGGATCCTGGAGGACTGGTAGTATTAAACTGCTGTCAAATTACCAAAGTATAATGATGTTCAGGATGTGCACTTTCAACCACTATCTCTTCAGTGTGTGGATGAATGTCAAAGGGAATATTTTGTGACAGTTCCTTGTGACCCATATTCCGCAGAAGTCTCTTATAAAATAATCTCTGAGCGAACACTACTTGCACGTCCTAAGGACACCTCATCCCTGTAAACCCAAAGGTAGGAGTGAAGCTGCTGTGCACTGGGAGAGCTGACTTTCTATCTGAGAATTTTGGTCTTGTTTGATAGTTCAGCCTTTGTGCCCTGCAGATCCATTTTCAATTGTGTGAAGCAGGAATAAATCTATTACAATGACCACCACTTTTTTTTTTTTTTTTTTTTTAAATAATACAAGATAAGCCTGTGAAGAGGTGTTAAAAAGTAAAAATGAAAAGCAGAACTTGTAAGGAAAACCTGTTCATTGGACAAACCTGCAATGCAGTAAATAATAACCCCAGAGGTGAAAGACAGCCTGTTCTTTAAAAAAAGGCAGTAGAACATACTTCTTTTTTTTTTTTCTTTTTTTTTTTTTCCTTTGGACCTTGGGGGAGAAAAGGTCCTTTTTTCTTTAGTAACTTTTCTGATTTTAGATACATGCTTGTCTGGTCATAAGGAGCAAGGTCACTCCTACTGCTCAGGGCCTAGGCTTTGTGCTGGCATTGGCAGGAGCTTCTCTCCTCTTTCCTTTTCCTTTCTCCCTCTATCTCTCCTTTTCTTTTTCTCCTGAGGTGCAGATGGCCACATTTGCAGGTTAACTGGAACAGCTGGAGGCACATTATTAGCTTCCTGCTGCTAACTCATATTTGCTTAGATTTTTTTTTTTTTTTAACAGCAACATAATTTGCAAGTAGTAGGCCAGTGACAAAGCTGGCATGTTCTAAATCCGCATCTGATTTATATAATGCTGTTGCTTATCAGTGAATGAAGTCATAATTATTGCTTTGTACCATTAAATAGCATAAATATATAAACTGTTATACAAATTGCAGCAAATGCTTCCTCTAGGGAGCTCTAGACAAAATTTTAATGTAATACATTTGTCTGTGGTGGCAGTTTCTATGGTATATAATAATGTTGATAAATTTTACTGTAGCAAGTGACATTTTGTAACATTAATCCTGGTGGTAAAAATCTGATGAATACTACAGCTGTACTGGTGGGTGCAAGAAGGAGAGCTTTTGACACCTAGTGAATTGATTTTAATAGCTCTTTAAGGCTCCAAAGCATGAGGATGGTGCAGAGATGGCAGATCCTTCACTGAACAGGGACTAGGGCAGGTGCTGGACAGCGAGGCACCAGGGAGCTTGACTTGATGATGGTGATAATTAATTCTTGTAAAAATCTTCATTGATTAATACCTCCTTTGCTTTGAAAAGCAAAAGGAAACCAAATGGTGTGAGGAAAACACTTAAAATCCTCACTGGTTATTTAAACTCTGCACATGTGAGTGAAGACCCTGTAATAATTAAGACTTGCAGCACCTGGGCTCAAATCAGATGTCAGACATGCGGGTGCACATGCCCATGCTGGCTGAAGCTCCCTGCTGCTGGGGTGTGCTGCCACACGGCCAGGGGATGAGTGAGCACCCAAGTGCAGCCCTGCATGTGCTAAGTGGAAACACACCAGCAAAGTAAATGAACTTGTGACAGGAGACTGCAATGAGAAGTTCTTCCTCTGACTTCACTTGCATGTAGGAGGAATAGGGTGATACTGGTAGGATTTAGAATCTGCCAAATAACAGCAAAAATGATGTTGCAGTTTTTGTGAGCCTTTTAAAATTGCTTTTTGTATCATTTTGTGATGCAGGTCCATTTGTGACACAAGTCCCAGTGTCTGGGCTGGGGTTTGCCCGTGGTCAGTGGGGTGACACAGCGCTGCTGACAATGCTGGGCCTGGCAGTGTCCCTACCAGGAGGCCCTGGGATTGTCACCACTTATGTCCAAGGTGCCTGGCTGTGGTCATGGACAAAAGCAGCTGAGTCACTGCCCTCCTCAGGGAGACAGGCCAAGCGTGGAGAGGCAGCCCGGGAGCAAGCCTGGGCTGTACCCCGTGTGTCCTGCCAGCAGTTTGAGGAGTGGTTTGTTCTGCTGTTATTCCTGGGAATAAGGAGTGCTCAATGTGGCTGTCCAGGGACAGTGGGCACAGTCCCGCTGCCAGGCAGGGTGCATGCACAGGCTGTATCAGCTTGTGCACTGCTGCAGAAGGATGGTGCAGGCAGGCGAGGGGATGGGTTTGCTCCAGGCCAGGGCAGCAGGCAGGGGCTAGCTCCAAGAGAGCGCTGGCAGAGCTGCTTCCCTTGGAGAGCTGCTGCCCTCCCACCCACAGCTCTCCTGGCCTGTGGTAGGTTTCACAAAGTGCAAGTGTTCTCTGCCTTGTGTACATTGACCAAAGCAAGTATCCTACTGCCCAGGGTACTGCTCTAGCCAAAGGCAGGAGGAAGAGATGAGGCAGGCCAAGAAAAAAGTTTTATACTATTTGTGCACAAGTTGTGTTTCTGCAACAGGAATGGTATTTCAGGTGCTCAGTTGCCTGTGTATTATTTATTCACGTGATTTCATTGTTAAAACTGATGAGATGCTTCAGCTGCCACATGATCCTGATGGCTGCTGAGCACAGGTGATTCCCTTCCATCTACATCAGATGCAGCTCAGGAAATAATGAAATGCATGAAACGAAATCACCCTTTGGTGCATCAGTTTCTGGTAGAGACACTTCTGGCAGAAGTATTTGGTATAAAATCTTGATGCAGGAGACATTTTTTATCTTTTGTGATTTGTCTTAAATAACTTGTAACTGCATCTCACCTGGTCATAAAACAAGTGGGCACTTGTATTTCATTAATATACTGTGATAACTTGCTCACGTGTACTTATTACTTGTTGTTCTTACTGAATTTCCAAACTGGTCTCAGAAATGTAATGTTTTTACAGAAAAAGAATGCCAGAAATGTGCCTGCCTCATAATTAATCTGTTAAGGAGCCATTTTCTCCAAAGAAGCTTTCAAAAATAAATGGATAACTCAAAGGAGAATTCAGGATATCACTGTACTTGAGACATGCTAGTAAAAATGAAGAGCAATGCACTTTTTGCACATGGTCATTTAGACTAATATGACCCTTCCCCACCTGAAAGTGTATTTTTCTGTTTTCTTCATGATGTGACTTGTTTCCTTTTCAAATTTTCAAATCCATGCTTCTGTTTCAGTAGTATGAAAGATGCAGCTACACTGTTAAAATTGCAACCCATGGCCATAGGGAAAATCCCAATGACTTTGGGCTGAACAGCACTGAGATGTCTGACACACACCATGGCATCTTGTCTACGTTTTCCTTGTGAAACCCTGGTAATGTCTTGTATGGGTTTTCCTTCACTGGTTTGTTTCCTGTGTTGTTTGCATTTCACATGTCCACAATAACTTTTGTTCTCTCCAAGAAATCACAGTTTTTTTTCCTTCCACCCTTTTAGACACAAACTTTATTAAGTGGTTAAGGATTAGTCTGCTGTTCTCTCTGAAGCCTGAAGTGCTGATGATGAAACAGTGCATAAGGAATCCTTCCCCATGTGACATGTGAAATGCGAATCCTAAGCTGTAAGGTGTGTATGTTTGGAATGATTAGTTGGCTCAGCTCAGTACATGCCTGAATCATACTTAATACTGGCAGGGCTGTGTGAATTCAGACAACCTTTGTTGATGTATTCTGCAGTACTGCAGTGATTCATGGCATCCTGCAGAGACCACCAGGCCAGCCCCATCACTGAGCACGTTACAGAAACTGCCTCAAAACCTTGTAAGAAGCTGCTGTGGTCTCCCACTACAGGAGCCAGGTGAGCATCTGCAAGCTTGCACCATCACTCTGAGTTCTCAGCCTCACCCTCTGGCAGCAGACATGGATTGTGGGGCTATGGGTAGGGCTGGCTGTGTTTGCTCACTCCAGCAACTTAACACAGTTACAAAGCTGATGTGTGTCCAGCCAGTTCAGCCATAGCAGCACTTGGTTTGTCTTTAAAGGATGGTAAAGTTGCATTTGATACCTGTGTGTGAAGCAACAGGGCCATCTAGAATAAAAGCCTACCTTACATTTACTTCTGCAAAGTCACTCTGCATTTGTGTGCCTACCGCAAGCACTTATGCTTGAATGAGATATGAGATTTTTCAGCTACTGTAAATAGATCATCTTTACAGACCACAATAAAATGTTCATATAATGTTTAACTGTACATTAAGTAAAAACCTGCATTAGAATATCCCGTATTGTTTCTATCTGGTAAATAAGAGCATAAAGGCGAGTATCCCCACCACTCCCATTACTGTTCATAGCACTTAGTTACATTAGAAGAATGAGGCATTGTTCTGCCAACTTTTGTTTCCCTCCATTTGTGCTACTTACAGTGTATGAATCCAGCATGCTGAAGCAATTACTTCTGAAATCCAGCTATCATGGCACACACAGGTACCACAGCACAGCCACTGCCAGGAGTCAATGGCTAGCACCAGTCTTCTGTGCTCATGACTAGAACGTTATTGCTTTGAGCTGGGTTACAGCTAACAACATTTGGAAGGTGCAGGTGTTACGCTGCCTGCTGAAGCATGACTTGTATTGCATTAGAGCATCATGGTTTTTTTTAAACAGGCCAGAAGGGGTTTTCAGCTATGGTCAGTTATTGGGCATTGCACTGAGAGTGTACAGGGTGTTTGGGTGGCAACAGGGGCCTGCACTGTATTGACACCTTGCCTGCACCTTTGAAGACCAACTGAAGCATTGATGTGTTTTGCAGTTCACACAGCTGTTTGGGACCATTGCAGTTTATAAGTGTATTGCGGAATCTCTTTTCTCTGCTTTTACTCTGCTGACTTGTGCATTGCTCAAGGACGAGTGCATGCCTTCTCCTCTTTCCCTAAAAACTGAGCACTCGGACTGCAGCTACACTGCTGTGTAAGTTCACACGGCTGGATTTGCTCCTTTCACCACCTCTTCAGGAAGCATGAGGGCAGGAGGCACCTCCACCTACCGCAGTTCAGCTCCAAACCAAGGCAACTATTTTACAGAAAGTCTGGGGGCAAGCAACCAAGGTTCAAAACTGCCTCTGCTCTTATGAGAAATCAATATTTAGCCATAAAACCAGGAAGGCATGGTTGGGAATCACAGCCTGAATGAGAGAGTTTCAGTATCGTCATAGAAGATAAAACAAGAGGAAAACATTTTTGAATTTACTGTTTGTGTATTGAGGCCTTTTATTATTCATCAGTAAGTAAATATAAGCTAAGGGAGTGATTTGTTTCTAACAAGCTTATAAAATACTAGAATCATTTGTGAGTTTATTGGAGTGCTGATTATAAACATTCCCTCATGCACACTCCTTTGTGTCAAATTAACATTCAAAATACAAATACTGTATCTTTAAATATTTCTGTACTCTCTTCCCAAGTATTTGAGGTCTTTGATGGGAGATGATTGACAGTGTCACATGAAAAGTAGCTGAGTGCTCTGTCACCATTTTGGACATATTTTTCATTTCTTTGGCATTTGTTTTGTTCATGCTGCTTCTTTGAATTGGCTGCGCCATGCTCTAGCATTTCGGGTTTTGATGCAATGCATAATTGATGCTCATCTAGCTGCATAAATCCAACTGTTGTGCATGCTGCACAGCCTCACACAGCTTCCCGGGATGTGCCCCGTGATCCGATTGTGCTGTTGTGTGGTGGGAGGAGTGGCTGTTTATGGTGGGCCTGGGTGGCCTTCGTGCATCACCCCGCAGCCAGCCAGGGTGTTTCAGGCACATGGGTGGCATCCTTGTCTCCCAGAGTGCTCCCCTGAGGAGTTGGACTTTGTGGCCTCAGGTGTGGTTAGAAAGGGAGCCCCATTCTTGTGCACTTTTCTGTTGGTAATCAAAAGGAATAGAAATGCAAAGAATAGGTAGGATTTGCTGCATGTTCCTTAGACCCCTGGTTTAGACCAGTCCCTGTAGGCAGTTTTCCCAAAGGATGTGCTGTGTATGGAAGGCATCCCAAGGCCAGGGCTCTCAGGATGCTGCTGATTGGTACTGGAGAGCTTTGGGGAACAGACCTTGGTTTTGCTCCTTGCTGCCACCAGAGCCATTTCACCCCCTCCATGTCAGTCCAGCAGGTGTATTTATAGTTTAATCAGACTGACCATTTGTTTTATGATTTTGTTTTTCTCTCCCTTCCTACTAAAACATTCCCCATATTGTCATTGCCAGTGCCCAAATTCCTTGCCTTTCCTGTCACTGTGTAACTTGTTTTTACTAAGTAGAGGAAAATCCTGCAAAGGTGGGTCTTAGGCTAACATTATTACAGTGCCTGCCATTTAAAAAGTCAATTTTTGCCTACAGGCAAAGTATTGTTATCAGAGTTCGTACCTATTTTGCATATATACGATTGTATCTTCCCTACCTCTCTGGGGTGACAGGAGTAAATGCTGACTTCTTAATGCTGATCGTTCAATCTGAGCTTAAAATAAGAGCTCACAAGAAAAATGAAGAACAAAATGGTGGGTAACAGGTCTCTGACAGACCTTTATTGTTTCCTTCTTTTTGGTTCAGACAGGGACTCCATGACAGTTTGATTTAGGATCTCATTTTATTTGAGGAAGCAGCTGAAAACCAGTTTGATTTTCCCTCTCATTTTTCATTCTTCCTCAGTAACTTTTGCAGGGCTGTGGAATATGGTCCTTCTCATACGTGCTTATTAGGTAGATACCCCTAGATCTATTCCAAGTTCAATGGATGCACATGAGGCCATCCTCTACAGCAATCCCACTGTACCTTTGGACTTTTCCAAGTCATGCTGGCCTCTTCTGTGGGCCTCCAATCCATTACTGTGCCCACCCTTTGAAGGCACTGTCCTGCTTGGACCTGCCTACCCTCTGTGGCTGGGAACTTGTTGGTGCTTCTTGGTGGGCAGGTGCTTGGGTTTGTATTAAAAAAAAGGAACCTCAGAGAATGAGAGGAGTTGCAGAGAGCCCAGGAAACCTCTACAGTGCCATGGGGCTGAGATCTGGGCAAGTTCAAGCAAAACTAGTTGAGTAGGAGTCCCACTGTTCACAAGCCACCAGATCTTCCTAGGTGATGTTGCATTTTTATATGGTAGCATGCTCACACTTTCCCATGTCTGGGAGAGGGCTTCTTTGGCACCATTGTAGGATCGGTGTTTTTAGATCCCTTTGTTGGAGCAAAAATACAGACTTTCCTTATATCTTACACTAAGAATTCTGTGATAGCCCACGTCTGTCTGTCTACAGTATAAGTATTTGTACATGGCTTTCCTTAATGGATTAAAAAGCTAATAACATATAAAACAAAGAAAATGTGTTTCAAAAAAAAAATAAATAAAAGCAAGTTGGTCACCATGTATGCTGACAGTGTATTTGCCAGCAGCCATATGCCTGACAGAGCTACTCATGTAATAAAATAGAATGGGATTTGTTTACAAAGGCAAAAGTCTTTGGGGTTAGGAGCCTTTGGGGTTTCTGCCCACACTGCCAATCAGTGATGCCTGCAGGCTGCCCTGGAAGTGTGCACTGGCTGTTTGCAGAGAGCTCAGGACACCTGTATCATTGCTGCCTTTCCAGCTCCAGATCATATCATGGAATCACAGAATTGTTTAGATTGGAAAAGAGCTTTAAGATCATTGAGTCCAATGCTAACCCAGTACTGCCTAATCTACCACTAAACCATGTTCTGTATGTGAAGCTGGCTGGCTTGTGCAGAACGAAGAACAAATGTAAAGGTGATATTAGGTTTTAGGTATTATAATCAATATTTGTATGTTAAGTGCTACCAATATTAGCTTCACAGTCTGTGCTATGCAGTCATTGCTGGCAGTGAGATCTCTTCCAAAAGGTCGCTGGGTTACAGCTTTTCTTCTTATTTGGGATGAAGTTGCTACAGGGTATGATTTCCACCTGGACTGTGAAGTGCTACTTGAGCAAATTCCATCAACATCAATGGGAGATGCTCTGTACATTCACTTGTGCACATTCCCACAGTACAAGGATACATGTCTGCATAATGCAGAGATACTTAAGATATTTTCTTGTTTTCATGCAGATTCTTCTTTTTGACTGCCTTTAGGAATATTGTGCCTTACTGCACCTTAGGATTCCCAACTTAAAATACATCTGCTAGGGCATATTTGGGCATATTCACACTTAATGAGCTTTGAGAAATATTCATGCCATGCAAAGTCAGTCACCTGTCATAGCCAGCCAGACCTTGTTTAATCACCCATGGTTCCCTCTATTAGCAATGGCATCTCATCTCATCAGTTCTGATAACTGGTTTGTGTCCCTGAGCTCCCACCCTAGTCCATGGGGAGAGGGAGCAAGGGAGGTGCCTTGGGGTAGGGCTTAGGGACAGGAGCCTCTCTGGGACAGGGATGGATGCAATGTGTGTTCTGCCTTCATGTGAACAAGTAAGGCCTGGTGCAGTTGTGCTAAATGACCATAATAGCTCAGTAACGTTATTATTGATTTTTTTTCCAAGTAAAAGCTGAGAGATGTTTCCAGTGTTTTCCTTGTCTGCATGTGTTTTAAGAAGAATTTTGGTCCATACCCTGATAACACTGCCATAAGAGATTGTGTTTTAACCAGAGGCTTATTCCCTAACAGTTCTGTTTCTTACTAAGAAATGAAGGTGAATTCATGTTTAAAAGAAATGCATTCATTTAATCTGAGTAAGTGGGTGCAAACTGCCCCAGTGTTGCAGCACTGCAGCAGCTGGCCCATCTCTGAACCATTTGGGGTTCTGTAACAGAAATAATTGATTTTCACTTGCACTTACAACTTTACTACATCATTTCCCAGATATCTATATTAATATAAGCTTTAATATGACCATAGCTGATACTGCTGTAAAGTTTACATTTCTGGATATGTATTTACATGTTTATGCAGAATTAGCAATATCAGAATAAGGCCTGTCCCATCAGTTCAGCTGTACTCATTCAGGAGGCACTGCACCAATACAGCAATAACTGAATTTTTCCTTGCTGATGTAAATAAACCCTATCCCCCTCTTCCCCCCGCAAAAAAAAGTTATCATACTTTGACACATTAAGTACCTTCAGTGTTTCTCAGTTAAATGGTATATTTAGAAGAGTTTTAATTTTTTGTGCATTCTGGTTTTATTTCACCTTTCACCATTCTTCTCCCCTCATGCTGTTACGGAAGTGGTTTACAGCTTTCTCCTACTCTGTGCATCACCAAGTGTAGTTGACAACAATTGGCTTGTAGCCTGCCTGTCATGTTAATTACATACTATTAAAGGCCATTAATCTGATGATTTTTTACACAATAGATTTATAGTCTATCATGTCAATGTGTACGTGGGAAACTGTAATGTGAAGATCAGTGATCAGCAGGAGTTCGCATGTTTAAAAGATACTGTGTGCTATCCTGAAAGTCCTGGCTGATGCAGGGGGCTGTAGCCAGGGCTCGGTGTCACCCTGACTTGGATCTCCACCCCAGGAACCTGCCTTTGGAGCAGGCAAAAATGAACCCAGCATTTGGCTCTTAAGCAGTAGCTGCAGATGCAGGTGCACCCTGTGCACAGGTGTCTGTGCAGGGCTGCTGGTAAGAGGGAAGGCTCTGCCTTTGGCAGCTCTTGCTCAAGTTGTGCCAGCTCTGGGGTCTACATGCAACCAGGGTCAATGTACGCTGGGTCTGCAGGATGTCTGGGTGGGATGTGGTGGGGAGGGGGCACCTTGTGGCTCTGGTGGTCCTGGTGCTGAGGCTGGAGAATGTGCCAGGCCTGTAAAACAAGTAAAAGGGGCTTTATACCCTTTCAAACTCAGTTTAAAGCTTTACATGGTTTAAAAGCACTTGGCATATTCCAGTGGGATGTTTAATACGAGTTTAATGATGTTTTAATTTTAATTTTTAATCTCACAAGAAGAATAGATGCCAAGCAGATACTAGTAACTACTGTGTGTCTGTATTGGGCTCTTCAGTGTGATATTGTCGACAGGATCAGAGGTTGTGTATTGTTGCTGTGTAGCAATGCAGGAGGCTGCTTCCAGGGAAGTGATGAGAGTGGAGAAAAGACCAGGAGTAATTCAGGTTAAGCAACACAATGGTATGAGGAAGGCTGGTGCAGGGAACAGGCTGTGTGACCGTGGGCCTGCATTCAGGGCTGTGTTACTTCATTTCCACCAGTTATCAACATTAAAAGTGAAATAATATAGCTGTGAACATATCAAAACTTTGAAATACATGACTAGGGTTGAGTTGTGTGGGAATACCATGTTTTTATTAACCTCTACCTGTTCTTAGGGGTTCATTAGCTTTATCCAGACTCATCTGTTGTGCGTGTGTGTGTATGGACTTGCACACTCAAAAAAGGCAGCATGTGTTTCTTTTCCTAAATGGGTTTTGCATCTCCATGGAAGCCACTGGAATTATTTCTTAATGAACTATTGTGAAGGAACAGCCAGACCTACCAGAATTCAGTCCAGAAGTTTTAATACAGGCTATTAAGAAAAAGGATCTTCAGAGAAAGGCTGATAAAGCGTGAAGTTACTGTGCTAAACTGTAGTGCATTTTCATAAATTATCTTTATGCAGTTTTCCAGATTAATATCTAAATCTAAAATAAAGCTCTGCAGGCACGGTCCCTGTGGGGCTCTGCATTCAGCAGACAGATGATACGCAACTCCATGAACTCCTTTGAACTTTCCAGATTTTATTTTTCTTGTAAACCAAAAATTGAGCTGACAAAGGCCCATCTTACGTGTCTGAGGTTCAGCCTTCCCCAGGAAGTGGGTTGGAGCATGCAGCCTGTGGCCAGGAGGGAGGCAGGGGCCCTAGAGCAGTGCAGGAACTGCTGTCACAGTTCATAGGAAACTCCCTGCAATCTCTCTGGGACCATGCTTCTTTTTGATGGTCATTTTAATATTGCAGTCTACTGACATGTACTGGAGGCAGTGAACTTGCAACCTACCCTATAAATAATTTGGCATCTAATTCTGCATATTTTGAGCTTGAGGCCCCCTGAGATGATAAAAAGAGTTTAAAGCCCATTGTGTGGTTAGGCTAATTTAGCCTGAAGGAGAATACCTTTCTGAGAGCACAGATGTGGGTAAGTAGTACATCACAAGAAGCCTTGGAGTTTGTTACCAGGAATCCATAAGCACTTCCTCTAGTACCTGTATTTGCCATTACGTTGTACGGCTTCTGCCTCCTAATGTCTTCCCTGGTTTCCCAAATCCCCCTGGGAGCTTCCTCAGCTGGAGAATAGTGACAGCCACTTTGTCCTGTCAGACCTTTGTCCGGGCTGCCCATCCCTTGGAAAATTTTGAAGGACAGAACCGGTTTTAATGATTTTTGATCAAAAGCAAATGTAAGAAAACCCAACAAAAATACAAGCAAACACACTTTGGGAGCTCTCTGTATTTTTGTTGGTTTTCCTTGCATAGTTTCTTGAAAAATCCAAGTCCCTGTGTTATCATTTTTCATTAAAGTGATGTTTCTAACCACAGTGGACAGCTCTCATATCCCTTGAAAGCTTGTAATAGTAAAATTGTCATAAGGATGAAGCAGGAATGCAAGATTTTATTAAACAATCTTCAGCTCATAAAAGACATCAGTGTTGTGCCATTCTAGATCATATAAATATAATTCAAAGCTGAATCATATTTCAGCAGAGAGATAAAGCACAAAAGAATATGAGTAGTGGATACCAACATAAAATATTAAACCATCCAAGAACGGGTGTAGATGTATGTTTATCCACATGGGCAAGTCAGGGGCTGTGAGCAAGGCAAGGGTTTGGCAATATATCAGTAGAGCTATGAGCACAGATATCCATGGCAGTCTGTGTGTGTGTGTTGTGGTGGTGGTGGGGTTTGGCATAGTTTCTTGCAGGGTGGAGATGGGCGTTTCTGCACAGCCACATGAAACACTGTGGGACCATGATGGGTATCTTTAGTCTGGCAGGGTTGTCAAAGGGAGAGATGAGCTCTACCTGGATAAATAAGTATAAATAGTTTTCTTTCTGATATGTGACCAGATTATTTTCCAGTTGATTTCCAGCCAAGGTCCCAAGTGGACCACAGATCAAAAAAAGATAAGGGTCAGTTACAAGGTTGAGCTCATTCGGTGTTGCCATGGTAACTGACCTCCAGCATCCCTGGGAGGACAGCACCCAGATCCCCAGGTGACATTTCTGCTGCCACACCATCAATCCGCTGCCTTTCACCGCCTGGCTGCCTAATCGCTGGGGCGCCGTGCTGCAGAGCAGCTCTGTGCTGCTGGTCCACGCTGCGGCAGAGAGCGGGGTCCCCTAGCCATTCAGCCGCCCCACCAACTGGGAGGGCTCTGCTATGTCCTAAGGGATTAATTACAAATCTGTAATGTGGTCCAAGTGGTTTGTATATCAAGCAGGTCAGGGGCTCAGGCAGCAATGGTGGTGAAGAAATGTCATCTGTGCAGCAGACGTCGTCTTCGTCCAATGTAAGCATCTGCAAATTTGCCATCCCCTTGGAGCAGTTTCATCGTGTTCCCAGACCTTGATTTTATTCTCCAACATTGGATTGCTTTTAATGAAAATTAGTGGTGAAGTGGTGCCAGCCAGGCGAGGGGTTGAAGTGGTTCTCTGCAGGCTTTGTTTTGGAGGGGGTTGTCCATCACTGTCATCCTACCCTGCTCCAAGCTCCTGACTCCTTCACAGCCACATGGAAAAAATTACTGGAGAAGCTCCTGCTTTTCTTATGTTATAAATTTTTCTCTTTGCACACTTACTGGGAAATAAATTGCATAAACAGAATAGTTCCACGCAGTTTTCATTTTATTTCTGTGTGTTCTTTCCAATTTCTATTTATTTCTATTACAATTAGAGCACACGGCCCATTTAATTTCACAAAATTTATGATCTAATGGACAGGAGAAGGTTCTCTGTGACTAAGCTATATTAATGCTTTGTTACACTGAATTACAGTATTTCAAAGTTCATTAAAAGTGCAGTTAACTCATGGATGTGTATATCTAAGTAGAGGAAAGATATTCCCCTTTATTGCCTTAATTTGCTTCAGTGGAGTAGAAATTTAGTGGTCTAGGAAGCTATAGTATGCACGTTGTTGTCAGGAATGAGCGTCAGATTGTCTTACATGATCTCTCAAATTAGGACTATTGCAGTTACTCTATAAGGGGAAATTTTGCTTTATTAAATCAAGTTGAAGAGGTAAGTTTTAACTAACAGTAAAGACAATGCCATCTTGATTTTTATTGTTCAAATTTCCTATTTGTTATTGGTGTGGTAAAGTGTCAGTACACAACAGTATTAATGTGTACCGTTATGTTGCCATTAGTTATAATTGGAAATGCAGCTGATACAGTGTATGTTTAATACTGCATTATTATTTTTACTGCATCCTCTCCAGGAGGCTGCTAGTGTCGGTTCTCTTAGAGGCTTAGAGACTCATTGTAATATGTATTAAATGCACATTGCTGCAACAGAAATAGCTTTATGGAGAAGCATATTCCCACTCTAAAATGGGCAGAATGACAGTGTAAGTGCTACTAAGCACCCTATCAACATATTTAAAACTATCCTGCAAAAGCATCTGAACTTGGGAACAATGAGCGCTGTGCTTTGCCTCTGCTGTTCAGCTGGGTCTGCACACCCGCTAATCCTTGCTAACAGACAGTAAATTATGTACCTCCAAATTTATACAAATGCCTGCCTTTGACATCAGTGGGCACCACCCAGGTTTCACCTTCAGGATTCAGATAATCAGCTCTCATTCCTACCGGCTTCCCTCAAGACCAGTATGGAAATAAGTATGTGTCTGCCAGGGATCAAATGCTTTTGGAGACAAAAGTAGGCACTGAAAACATTACAGGATACTATCATCTCCCCATGATACTTTTACACAAAGCACTCTGTTCCTCTTTTGGCCTGACATAGTTTCAGCCTGACAGAATCCAGCAGGCCTGCTTGTTTTAAACAAAAGCACATCCTATTATTTTTTTGATAAATGAAGTATAAAATTAATGTTTATTATTTTGAGCTTGGGAGAAAAAAAAAGGCAAGAAGCCCCAGGTTCTCATTTGCTGTGCATTGCTTGTTTTGTCCTGTAATCAATTGTTCCCCACACAGGTACACTTACGGAGAAATGGGAGAAGATCTAGCACAGCAAGCTGTAGAAATCTGTATTTTATTTTACAAATGAGAGGGGCTGCATAATTTGCTTGGGTTGTGAAGGTCTCTCATAGATGCTTGTCATGGTTAAAAAAAAAGGGGGTGGGGGGTATTAAAATGAGGGAAATGATTATATGTTTTGTGTTGCTAAAGCCCGGAACCACACGTCTGACTGGAGTGTTGGTGTCACACCATACTGTCAAAAAGCCACCTTGCATGTACCTATATGATCTTACATATTTCAAGGAAGTTATTCTCCAAAGGTGACAGAGTATCCCTATACATGCGCTGCGTTTCTGTGTAAAATAATATACTGTAAAATGCCATGGAGGAGAGAGTGATTATAGCAGCAATTCTATCTATATCTTTGGGCATTTTCATATTTTGAATACACATGCATGAAAAGAGAAACGTTTGTCATGCTAACCATGGTACTTTTTCCCCCCTTTTTTCTTTCTGGATGGTTTTATAGACACAAGAAATACATAATGGACTCCTGTGGGAGTGGAATAAAAACCCCCACTGGTGAGGAGAAGGCCTTATAATTCAGAAGTGGATTTGCAAATCAAAAGGTCTTGCCTCGAGTGGGATAAATTTCCAGATCTGCAGGAACCCATTATGTTTTATTATTTTTCATTCGAGTTTTAGTTTGTTTGTTATGGATTTAACTATTTAAAATACTGCAGGGATCAGCCAAGAAAATACACAGTCTGTTACCTAGTTAAACATATTAAGCTTGAAAAAATGTACTTCAATTGGTCCAATTGAAATACTGAGCTTTGTTGGTGGTGTGGGTTTTTTTGTTTGGTTTTATTTGGTTTGTTGTGGGGTTTTTTTTGTTTGTTTGGTTGGTTGGTTTTTTTTTTAATTTTACTGAAATTACAGGTATTTAGGCTGGAGAAAGAGCAGCCTAAGTCTGATCAGTAGTATGTGTCTCTCTGTATTTATGAACACACATGCTCACACAGGACCAAGGGCTGTACATGAATCACTGTTTTCCAAATACCCAGTATGTGGAGGATAGAAAATTAACGTCAAACATGATTTCTCTGATTTACCTGTAGAAGGAATTAATTCCCCAATACCTGCTTTGTACTTTTCAGGCTTACTGCAGCGTTTGGTCACTGTACACAGCTGTGTGGCTGGGCATGCTCAGGATGCTCAGCAAAAGGCACATATCCCTCCCCCATCTTTCCTCCTCTCCAGAGCAGATTGCAAAGACCACACAAACCCAAAATTTACCAGGCCAGGGTCCAATGGGAAAAGCCAGCCTTACACTGCAACAAGGGGAGAGAGTCAGGTTTTGAAACCTCTCTGTCAGAAAGGGCAATATACCCATCTGTAATGCCTGCCCCAGCAGAGAATTGCAAATATTGTTGCATCCTAGAAATATCCTAGTCCCGGGTTATGGCTGCCCAGGGAATTTGAGGAGCTGCTGCTGTGGAGCCACCAGACTTTTCATCTTTCTGTTCTTGACTCTTTCCTCCCTTTCATTTTCTCTCTTTTTACCTCCTTACCAACCTGCCTGTTTGTGTCTCCCCATCCACACTGCAGCTCCAGTGCCAGCAGTCACCATCAGCACCTTGGTCTCACCCTGCATACCACCACAGGTCACCCACTGCCACACATTTTGAGAGAGCACCCAGCCTTGAGGTGCCATCAGCACCAGGAAGTGCTGCTGCACAAGGCACTGCCTGGGAATCTTTTTATTTAAATTGTTATATTTCACATCATTTTCGAGGGCCCTTCAAGCCCCGTGTACTCTAGGAGTTATCTCTACCTGCAAACGTGCCATGGTGCAACTGTGCAAGAGCCACCATGTGCCCAGGCGCAGGCTGTGCCCTGCATCCCACATGTAGAGCCCCATCTTATGCTTGCCCTGGCATCCAACTCCCTGCCTTATAAAAGGGTTTTGGGCTCCTGAGAGTACCAAAGGCCTTGTAAAAAACAATAATTTCCCTCTGTTTAGCCCTTTAAAGAAATAAAAAGCTAATTTAAAGCAATTGTAAGTAAAGACCATGCCTTCTGAAGACTTGCGTTATTCATGCGATCCAAATGCTTTTGGCAAGAGATTAGTTCATGGTATAATGTAGTAATTTCTTATCTATCTTTGAACTAAAAATTGAATTTGGTGATATGAAGATATAAAAATAAAGCTGAGTGCGCATCAAAAGACAATTGCTTTAGTTTTTAAAATATGTTTTCATGAGAAGTTCATGTGCTGACACAGTGAAGGAAAGGCACATTTCCAGGAAGTATTTATGGAAACCATCCACAAATTTTTTAAATTTTACATGTTTTCTGATTTATATAAACTGTACATTGTGTTTTCAAAATTTCTACAACTCTCTCAAGAAAACCAAATGATTAATTTTATATGTGAAAATTGCTTTAATGTGGCTACATTACCTCAAAAAAAGACTCAACTGCACCCCGAACCAGAAACTTCAGTAAATAGAAAAACTTAGAATCTTATGGAAGTGATAGGCTTGAAACAATAGTAATAATTATTTGTATTTTTTTATGAGTTAGCTAGAAAACAGGAGCATTTAAAACAGGCCCTGTGTATTCAATGCTTAAGATATATGGTGTGGAAATTACACTTTCAAATTATATTTAAATACCTCCAGTGATCTCTCTTCACCTTGGAAAAGCCAAGAAATAGAGAACTAAGGCTGACACTCTGCTCTGGATTCCTGCTATTCTCTGATACTTTCTTCCCCTCCTGTATGTTTACACTAGTCTGCATTTCAGCCCATTTTCAGTGTTGTTGGCAGAATCCACACTGTTAAACCCATTTTAAGTGATGTTTGACTATTTAATAGTCTATCCCCAGACCAGGGATGCTCACCCTTTGTGGTAGGACGCGAGGTAGAGCAGTGCAGCGTGGTCAGGAGTCTGGGAGCAGGCGCATGGGCTCCCAGCAGGTTGACTGTGGCACTGCTTCATTGCTGCTGAAAACCAGTGCCCCTACAATGTGCTGGGGCCATACATCTGCATGCCCCACATGAGCAGCTCAGCTGGCTTCTCTGGTGAGGCCGGGGCCATGGCAATGTAAGTGGGTCCATGATGTCGTGTGCGCCGGCATAGATGTTTCTTCCCAACTGCTGCTGCTGCATCCCCTATACTAATCTGCTGTGTCACTAACAAGTTGTATCATTTGAACCTTGCAGAGGAAGGAATCAATCATGAGTGCAAGCTGTGTAACCAGATGTTTGACTCTCCAGCAAAGCTCCTGTGTCACCTGATTGAGCACAGCTTTGAGGGGATGGGAGGCACATTCAAATGCCCTGTTTGCTTCACAGGTAAGACAGGGAGGCCAAGACAAGCCTCAGCATGCATGGCTAGATCCAGAAATGACACTCAGGGGATTTGTGAAATACTGTATTCCTTTCCTTGGGAAAAAAAAATACTGTGCTTGGAAATGTTAAAAGTGTTGTCTGTCTGAAACTGGGGCTCGCTCTGAAGAGCAGTGCTGTGGTGTCTGACGCTGAACAGCACTGCCATGTGCAGCAGGTTCTGCATTGCCCCCCACACTTCAGACCCTTTAAAGTTATACCTTGTGGCTTGAAGGTGCAATGTGTTTCCAAGTGCAAGACTTGCATGGTATGGACCTGCGCTTGCAAGCTCATATTCCCCTTAGCAAGGACCCTGTAAAGACTAGGTAGCTCATGGTCTACTCATGGTGGTGAGGCTCACTTGAGTTAAGGTTTGATAAACCTTTACTCAATTAATAAATAAATAAACCAAATTGTACAACTGTGCCATTTTGTCAGCTGCTATCTCAGCCCAGTTTTCTCATGGTGGTACACAATTTAAGAATCTGCTTTTTCTGTGAGCTTGGAGTTAATTTATCCTTTCCTGAAACATGCTGTAAAACAACTCTTTGAGAGCACGTGTTTAATTCCACTGAAGAAGCTATTTTCAGATGCTGATGGTCATTCATATAAAAAGAAACAAAAATTAAATAAGGTGGATTTTTAACCAGCTAAAACATGTGGTTCAATATGTTTCACCTGAAATTTCACTTGATAAAGTCATACTATTAGTTTGATTCAAAATCATAATGTATATGCTGTAAAATTTGTGATGTTAAATGAGAATCTTCTGGTTTTATATCTATTGAATGGACAACCCATTTAAAAGGCCTAAAAACTGTGACAAGCCTGCCCTTTCAGATTCACATGCCTGCCAGAAATGCTGTTGTGGGCCACGTGTCTTTCAGACCCCAGCCATCAAGGCTTCTCCTGGCCCAGTTGTCCTGCATTAAAAATGCATCCGATGCACCTGCCACAGGCCCAGGGCTCCCCACAGGAGCAGTGACGTCCTCTCTTTGGTCTCATGACTGAGTTCTTCCAGTTACCCATGGACAGTGTTAGCTTTATGTGAAATATCAAAAATCCGTGCAGCATATAGAGTCTGTTAGAAGTAAGCTGACTGCCAGTCTGGAGACCCTAAATTGACTACTTGTAAGGAAATTCTGCTGAACAGAGTGTATCAGCACTTCTCTGGCAGATATCCTTGGGCTTCTCAGAGTCTTTGCAATCGTAAAAGTGCAGTTCAAGACAAGATGCATTATAGGAAGCAATCTTAACTAATCGTACTATGTTTTTTCAGTCTTTGTACAGGCAAACAAACTGCAGCAGCACATCTTTGCAGTCCATGGGCAGGAAGATAAAATTTATGACTGCTCACAGTGCCCGCAGAAGTTCTTCTTTCAAACAGAGCTTCAGGTATGTTTACCACAGGAGTAAAAGCAAAGCTAAAGCTGTTGATTTCTCTGTGCAGCCATCACCTTTGTCTAGCATTTAGAAAAGGTGTGTACCCTTGATATGGTCTGTTCTGCCCTTAAACAGTCTTTCAGTCTCCTCATGCCTCCCTGGGTGCTATCAGGAGAAAGGGGTCTCTGAGCATGGCTGGAATGAATAAATAAGACAGATATCATGATTCTTTCTAAGTATTTCTCTTGACAGTAGTGTTGGTACATCTTGACATGTCTACGTCAAACACCTTGTAAATAATTTCTTTTGTTCTATTAATAATTTAGAGACTTATTAACATACAAAGACTAAACAAACGGTAGCTACCCCCTCCCCTTTCTCACTGTTAAGTCAGAAGTAAAAGAATTTTCCCTACTGAGGTATGAGAGCAAAGCATGGGTGCAGCTCAACACATGTTTAATTAGAGGCTGCACTAAGGCACAAGTACATTAAAAAGCTGCAGGCTCTGCAAACCAGGCATTACATACCAGTTCCCTGGCAGCACTGGGGGCCACAGCAGTTTGAGCCTTCACAAACCCATGCCTGGGTGCAGCAAGCCTTTTGGAGGGGTTGGCCCTTGACCTGGGTATGCTGGTGCAGCACTCTTGAGGCCGTGGCCCTAGGGACCACCTTGGCATCATGCTATGAGGCTTGGGTTTAAATTACATGGGTAGCTTTGTTGCTAAATCCAGGTAGATGCTAAAACCAGCATGGTGTGTGTACCTGGTACCTCATGGCGAATGGACTGCTGGAGCTTGCCCGTCTAAAGAGATCTCAAGGGGAGGTGTCCACTTGGCCATCCTTCTTAGTCATATCCTACCTGTGTAGCACGGTCACCAAAATACCGCTGCCATCACCTGTCAAATGCAGTCTCTTTCTGAAATGGTATTGTCTGCCTCGTTGCAATCTATTAGCTTTACAAACCATTTACTTAAACTTTGGAGGGTTTTTATTTATCTTGCTGAATTCCCAAGCTGCTCCTCTTGTGTTGTGGTGTCATGCTGTGGAAGGGTGGCTGATCTTTTTAATTTGTTTTTTTTTTTTTTTTCTTTTGTCTCCCAGGGGAATCTCTTTTTTCCCTTGTTCTAGCAACCTGATTTGCATAAGTGTACAAAAGTTTTAACTATACCTAGTTAATATTTTAATAAAGTCAGCAGATTTTGGGTTTGTGTTCTCTCACTATGAACGTTCTTAAGAAGGCAACAGTGGCTTGCAAAGCCATCTCTGATTTTTCCAGTAATTTTTCCTGTAAAATGATGTTTGGTCAAAAAGCCAGCACAATTAAAATGGGCACACTGGCTTCCTAGGTCACTGCATTAACCTTTAAAATCAGATGATCAAGTAAAGAGAACCATGTGAAATTATAGTCCTTACAGTGCCCGTTTTTTTGCAGTTAAGAGTTTTAATTACATAGTGTCACAATTCTGAAGTGTTGCGCATTGCAAAATTGCTGCAAATAGCAGCTTTAATCGGATAAATTATGATTGTAATTTTCCAGTTTTCATGCAGGATTTGTGTGCACTTAAAAATTTTGTGCTCATAATAATTACATGAGTAGTTTTGAATGGTGTTGGCTGAATGAAAATTCTGTTCTTAGCTGCACAGTTTTAGTCTTTGTCTTAGCAGTGACTCAGAAATGCATGTTTACTTGATGCCAGGGATTTTACTAATCCAAATACCTGAGCCAAGAAGGACTCAAAACGTGTGTGTAAAGCAGTTAGAAATGCTCAAGACTTTTGAGCCAGTCTACCTCAGCAAAATTCTCTCATCAGTTTCTGATCTCTAAGCTGGCTGCTCTAAACTCCTCAACTGTTGGTTATATTTTTGTTTAGTAATGAAAATTTAGTATTATTTTAATGGACCGGTTGTTCAGTTGCTAGTTAGGGTTAAATCTGCTTAAACCTTTTAGTCTCTTAACTGTGCAATTGTTCTTATGTGGGCAAATCACCATCCAACAAGGGATTCTACTTGATGAATTTGACTTTTCTGTTCTGATCTTGCTTTCCCACTGATGTAAAATAACTAGTGTCAACTAGTTATTTTACATCAACTTTAGCTTTTACTTCTTTGTATTTTAAATGAAACCACTGAAAAAAATTAAACAAAACCAAAACAAAACAAAAAGACAAACCAAAAAAACTAAATTCAGGTATTTCAAGAAGCACTTCAGAATGGGGTACTTACAGAAAAGCAATTAAAACAAGGAGGGTGAGGAAAATGAGAGGCAGCACTGGGCAAAAGCAACTTTTAGAGAAGTCATGGAGAAGCGTGAATTGGCCCTGCTGGTTTGTGAACATTTCTTTAAACAGAGTAAACCCCAAATAATAACCCCAGAAATGTGTGCCATGTGATGAGAAACATTGCCCCTGTAAATGTGCTTCTTGTGGTTAGTGCAAATACTGCTTTGGCAGCGTAACGTTCTGGAGGCAGTCAAACCCTCTTTGCCCTTCTGAGTAATTGTATTTTAACATAGGTTTATGCTTCAAATTTTACACCATCTAATGGAGCCATGACTGAGGCTTAAGAAAACTCTGAGGAATTGAGCTCATTTTACAAACTGTGGAAATTCTGGTGTGAATTTGGAGTGATGAGTCAGTGAGGTTACATGATGACATTGCCAGAAGAAAACAGTGTTAACTCCTTACATTATCGCTTTGGAAATAAGGAAAGAAAACATGGTAAGGTTAAGTATGAAACACAAAGGAAACAGTATGTGTGATAACCCCACATACACTTAGGGCAGAAGAGGAAAGGCTGGCAGCTACATGTTTTTCACATCCTCAGTTTGTAAGATTGACAGCTATGAATATGATGAAAATCTGGAAAAAAGTAAATTTATAGCTAATATATAGAACACCAAGGCTATGGCATTTCATTTCCCATACTGAAGCATGCTTACAGATACAAGTGTAGAGGTGGAGGTTTGGAGGTGTCCTCACATGTAGGGCAAAAGCAGCCCTGTCAAACAGACCTCTGTCTCTAGCACCCATATCAGGAGCTGGCAGCCACTGCCAGCATGCCTGCTTCTCATAGGTGCCTGGAGCCAGAGCAACACATGGGGCACTCAGAAGTGGGAGATGAGCTAGCTCTTTGACAACTCGAGATTTGGTCTCTACTATTTAAAACGTAGCAGGGCGCCCTGCCAACACTGAAGATGGGTCAGAAATTATGACACATAATGGGTGCTGAGAGTTATATTTGTGGTGTAATTCTCAGCAGGGAAAGATACCTCCTCAATTGCTTGTGTTGAGAATTACATTAAGCAAATTGTGACTGAGCAGTGGTTTTCAGAGGAAACATAAGGAGGATTTTCATATGTAGTTTTTTGCCACATTGCTTTTTCCAAGGAGCCATCACATAACCAATGAAGTATTTGCATTTAAAGGATTAATTCCTGCTGTTTGCTTGTGTACTGTTAATCGTACCGTTCCCTCCTGAATGATTACAATTGATGAAAACTAAGGCAAGGGATATAATAAACAATGCGCAAATAATCCAGGTACCAGGGGACCAGGGTACCTGCCAGGTCTTTCCTAGCACAGGTGTTCAGGTGTTTTATTGCCTGCTATGAATAAAGGGCTTTCTTTTCTGTTCAGATTTGGAGATATGTCAAACCACTGAATTAAGGGAGCTTCACTTGAAGAGTTTGCTGTCATTTTAAGTGCCCAGTTTCTTTAAATGTAACCATATCAAAAGGAGAGTGGCTACTATGGCTCATTGGCTAACACTGTGGTCTGTCTCCCTCCTCATTTTATTTTATGTGAAAAGCTGGCAATTTTCATATATCCATAAACAGGCATGAGCTGCTGCACAGAAATTGCACTCATTATATTAATAATGATTTACCATGAATGTCCTCCAGGGGCTTGATTTGGTCCACATCAAAGTCCTTGGGATTCTTTCTGCTGATTACAGCAGATCAAGCTCTAAGCAGGTTTTCTTTTTTTTAAGTCTGCTTTTAATGTCAGCTTGATGCTAGATGCGACTCCTATAGAGGAGAGGAGAGGCATTCTGCCCAGGCAAGGGGGCACTGGAGCAAGCCACCACAGTCTGATGTCCCCAATGGGGTACATTAGGACCCTGCTCTGTACACTTGGTGGCTTCCCTGGGAGTGGGGCAATAAGGAGCAACATCTCCAGCTGCACATAACAATTGTCCTTGGGGCCATCTGCGTAAAACAGTGTCCCTTGAAGCATGTGGGGGAAATGAGAGGCTCTTGGTTTGTATGTGACCCACTTGCTCCCAGGTGAGTCTACAGGGCTGCATCTAAGGGCTCAGTTTACCACCAGTGGTCAGAGCACTGGAAAGAGACCTAAGCAATTTCAGGTCTATGCCTAGCTATTCAAAATCTTTTAGTGGTTAATGTCTCCAGCTCCTACTTGAAACATGGACTTTACCTACTCCCAGTGGATACAGGAAAGCTTACTAAAATAGGAGTAAAATGTTTTTTCCAAACAACTCTATGTGCTTGCAACACTGAAATGTCTTGGTGCTTCTGGGCTCCAGTGTCCTTACAGTCAGTGAGAGAAGAGCAAATGTATGGTATTTTGATGAAGTTGCAGGAAATATTTTTCCCTAGAGGAGCATGTGGATAGCAGGACAAATGGGACCTGAAATGTGGCTCTATCTCAAGGCAGTACTTCCACTTAGTGTAACTTTTGCTGTGTTTCAGAACTTATGTGTGACTTAGATGTTAAATACCAGGAGCTTCTTGCTGAAAACAAGCTCTTTCTAAGTTTTACCTACAAAATCAGGTAGAATTCATTTCCTGCAAGTAAAATCCTTTTTTTTTTTTCTTTTAAGTGGAATCTTTGCATTTTGGTTGTTTATAGGCTTGTCAGTCTGTTATCAATCCTTCCTGTTTCTTTTTTCTTTCTTTTTGTTTTTTAATGTTAGTCCTCCTCTAAAAATCCTGAAAACAACCTAGTCAGTTATCCTAGCAGATCTGTCTAGCATTTCTTAAAAAATGTTGCTATGGTGCTTAGAGTATTGTTAAATTTTAATTATTAGTAGTTACAAAGCTAATAAATTACAAGAATACCAAAATCTATTCCAGCCATATTGCTGGGTTTCATTCAGACGCAGTCAGATAATTATAACTAACAATAATTAAAAATTAAAAGCGCTGTAGGCACATACCCATCATGTTGAGTCTGTCTGCCTGAATGTTCTTTATGGACTGCAAAACCACAAGTTTTATCTCTGATCTGTTGTCACAGTAGGGAAGAGTTTTACTTATTAGGTCTCTGGTTTTCAGTACGTGTGTTTAAATTCAGAGGAGGGGGAATAGCTGGCTATTTAAAAAATTGGGGTTAGGAAGAAGCTTTCATAAGGCCCAAAGCTAAGACATGCTATCATAGACTGAGTGCGGAGGTAGCTAGGCTCTGCATAGCTGCAGTCGAGGTTCAGTGTGGGTGATGCTGGAGGTTTCCCTGGCCTGACATCTGCAGAGGTTAATGCTGTATGTAAGGGGAAGGGCTGTTCATGCTCATGCACCTCTGTGTGATTTGCCAGCGCCTTCTTCCACAGCACAGAACGAGGTGGTGTTTCCATAGCCTCCTGCTGGGGATGCTGTTGGAACAGGCGTGTAATCCAGACTGCATGGCCTCTGTGTGTGGCCACTTCTGCTGAAACGTAGCATGGTGCAGAAAGCTAGAATTGCCCTGTGTTTGATGTAGTGACAAGATGTAGTATTTTTTCATTAGGAAAGATGATTCTGATCAATATATTGCTACATCTTTATCATCCCTGAGGTATCTTCAGTGAGATGCAGAAAGATCTCTCAAGTCTGCAGAGAGTCAACTGCGGTGAAGCTTGGCACTGGAGTAGCATGTCCTATAACAAAAAAACCCTCCTGCATTTCTTACACCATTAATGCTGTTCTGTGGCTGGCCCTGGCTAGCAAAGAATTCACAACTTCACATTAATGTGCAGAAAACCCAGCAGCTATGCAGGGCAGGGGAGAAAAAAAGAAGGGAGCAAGGTGAAAGGCATCGTTTCGGTCATTAATGCACTTAAGAGCACCCAAGTGTCAACATGTGTGATGAAGTGTAAGGAGGCATGTCCTTCCAATGTGGCAGTGCTGGCACACAGAAGGGGCTTCCTACAGCAGAGATGGCACTTGGATCTGGTGCTTAGGCTGCCCAGCTAAACCCGTCATTGCCTGTCATCTATGCCCTAGGGCAAGGGTCCAATCAACTTTCGCGTAGGCACCATGCCATCCCAACAGATGGGCAGGAGGGTAAGCCGCCAAGGGACAATGTATATGCATCAATTGTGTTTATTGACAGCACAGTTCCTGGCTGGAAATGTTCAAATGTCTATTTCAGATAAGACGCCTTTAGTTAATAGATAATGGAAATACAGCCTAGTTTTGAACTAATTACTTTATATACATGACAAAACAATGCAGACACACAAATGTAAGACGTGCTGATTACGGGGAGCTGAGCTAAAGATGTGTCACATCATGGAGTCCCTCCTAAAACTGACTCAAAGTGCCACTGAGTACTGGAGACCAAATTTTGCAGGAGCTGCACATAACTGCAGAAATCATGGCAGGAGCCAGCCTTTTACACTTTCAGGTTTTCCCTTGCACACAGATGTCTAAGCTCACCTGCCTTCTCCGTGGTAGTGGAAACCATTTTTACTTGCACAGGTAAATGAGGGTAACACGTTAATCCAGACCAAAGTTAGACCAGTTTATGCATCTCTCTAAAGAGGTTTTTTTTTTTCCATGTGACAGAAAGAAAGAAAAAAACATATAATATGCTTTTATCTTTAACAATATTGTTGCCCAGCAAAAAGAATAATTTATGCAAGCATCCAGGGAGAAGTTTGTATGTGCAGATTATAGGGTGTTTCCTTCTCCTACTTGTTAGCTTTATTCAATTAACAAGAGCTAGTGCTCTTGAAAGACGTGCTTTAAAAACATTCTGAATGTACGATTTGGTATTCATAGAGATCCAGGCATAGTATATGTAAATAAATAAAGCAGGAATGTTTTACTTCCCAATTCATTAATGAATTCCCATCTTCTTGGAAGCAGAGTGCATGGTCTGTGCTAAACATCCATCCTTGACCAAAAGGAGGAAGCGCAGGAGAAGAAATGAGAAATGGATTTTCTTTCAAAAAGACCAGATTGCACTCTCTGGTCTGGCAATAACAATTACTAATGACATTTAGAGAGAAATTAAGGATGAGAAATGCAAGTTGGCATTTCAGCAGTGCCAGTCAGTAACATTGCATCAGAGCTCACAGAAGAAATGAGAAAAAGTTTAGGGATGGAAAATTAATTTTGTTATGTCAACAGTTAAATACCTTTTCTTCATTTCTTACTACACTATCACAAATTACCACTGTGATAGTATTTAGCAACTCCTCAGGTGAGTGGAATAACACTTTGAAATCCTTATTTTTGGAGTCAAACGCCACATGTTGGTGTTTTGCTGCACAATGAATGGTAAAAAGAGGTTCAAACTGACCAGGGAGGTATGATATGAGCTCTTGAATGTGTGGTAGGAAGAATATTGTGTGGCTGCTCTCTGCAGATCTCTGTGGTTTTTACAGCTATGAATGAATTAAGCTCACCAGCACTTTTACTGAGGTTTTTTTTTTTCTACTTTACAAATTTGGAAAGGCAGAGTTTGAACAATATACCCAGATCCTTTCAGGAAATTTTTGGAGGAGTCAGTTGTAAAGCCCTGGAAGTCTCAAAGCTTTTGTTCAGAAGTCATTCATATGTTCACTATTTGAAATTCCTGTCTCCAGAGGAAGGTGGTATGAAGCCCCATTTCCCATGTAGAGCCACAGAGCAAAGGGGCTGTAAGTGGTAGGTTTGTGAGCATGGCTGTCAGCACAGCTGGCTGCACAGGGACAGCAGATCCGGGTACCACTGCTTGGCCGTGCTGGGCTTGGTAGCGCATGTCTTTCTAAGCAGGACATTGTCCTTAAATTAGAAACAGAACATTTACGTAATATGTAGGCAACTAAAGTAAAATAATAATAATAATAATAAAAACAACTGTAGTTTTCTCTTCAAAAAGTCTTGCTACATTTTTTTTTCTTGCTGGTGGGAAGAGCTCTCTAATACAGCCCCTTTCATTTTGTTCTGCTGTAGTAGCTGCTGTGGAAAGTAGTTTGGGGTCTGAGCACAGATTAGCTCTGATTCTTCCTGTGAGTGTCGCTAGCATCCAAAGGAACTGACTTCATTTTTAAAAGGAAAACGGATGCTGCACTCGAAAAGGAAGAACATAAGCATTATTTAAAGAAAATAGTGGAGCTTGATCAGCCTCTGTTTTAAAAAGCTCATCAAAGGTAATGTACAGCATCCTTTTAAAAGTTCAGTCTCTTCAGTTGCTTGCTGCTAGAGCAAAATGGGGATGCTTGTCCAGACATAACAGTATATGCCTGAGTGTTTTCACAAGAAATGTCTAGATCATTAAATATAATAGGTCTCAGCTGCCGTTTTGATCACTGAGGCATGCACACAATTCATCACAGCAAATCAGGTACGTCTCTGTAACTTACCTTTCTGCAATTTGCTGGCACTTTCAGAAAGCTGAAACTTATGTTGCATGTGCTGCAGAAGCTATTTCAGATAAAATATTCTGTGTTTATTGCTGGAAAACAAGGATTCACTAATAACAAAAACATGGAGCAGTGTATGTTTCTGCTCCTGCATCTTGCAGAACCAGCAATAGTACAAGCACAGATCCCCAGCCACATTCATTATTTATATATATTCTTGTCTGCAGTAAAAGAGAGATAAGCTTCAACATCAGACTGTGCCATATTCTATACTACAGCCCATTCAGGAAACCTGAGGCAGCCATGGTTCTCAATCATTACACAGTCCATTTGTCTGATTGGAGTTTTGTCCTCTCTGCCTTGCTGAAATGTTGCTTGTTCTTTAACAGCTTAGTTTGACCTTTGGAAAGAAAAGGCATTTGCTATTTTAATTAATTTTTTTTATTCTCATTATTATTGCTATTATTATTATATATATATTTTTTTAGAGAGAACCCAAACCTTCTTAAATGGAAATTGGCATTCAAAAGTAGCACAGTTATTAAAAAGCATTTACTTTATTACTAGAAGAGAACAGGCACTAGTGGGCTTGAAAATTACATTGCAGTGGATTCATCAGTTTCAGTCACTAGTTAGTCTGTGAACAGATGGATATATTTGTAACAGTTAACGTGAAATTATACCCTGGATTTTTACATTTGCCTTAAGAGCACTGCTATCTTAGCTGCTGACTAAAGACGCTTGGAGATGTATTTTATTTGTTTTATTTTTCTGAAAGAGGATATGGTTGTTTCTGATTGCAGAGATTCCTTACATCATTGAAAGAGCCTTCTTTCAGAAGTATGAATGATATATAGCTACTGTGTAAGGAAAATGTTGTAAAAGAAACCACCCATACAGCTGTTGCAGAAAAAATAAATATCTCAGCCTATACCTAGATAAACCCCCACGGAATGAGAAAACCGTTTTCAATAACCAGATATTTTTAACTCCGTGTATGAAGTTAGTAATCACAGTCATCTGAATTTGCATCTAGGGTCTGCCACAGTCTAATTGCTTGTCTCTTCCCCCCTCCCTTGAAATTTAAGGCTACTAGTTAACAGAGCAATGCATTAAGCACTCCATCTTCAAAATAGAAAGAAATACAGCCCAAGCCTATACCACGTGGCATCTTTAGGTTTCGGGGATTTCGTTTAAATCTGAAATTTATGTCCAGGAGAAATAAATTATTAGATTGTAAAAGCAGCCGGGGAGGGAGTAAGTATAGTCTCTTTTGTCCTCTATATCATTTCCCCAGGAAGATAATAAATGTGCGGCAAGCGTCTTGTGTTTCCTCAGTCATACAAATGTTGCGTGTGATTGTGTTGTATTTCAGAATGAAGCCTAAATTCCAGACAGGAAATACTCAAGTGATACTGTACTGCTGTTGCCTACTGCTGTGGTGCTGGTGGAGCCCCCATCACTTTTACCATTATAAAGAAACTGAAAAATAGTTTCATGAAGAAATTTAGAAGGCATTAGGTGTATCTCTGATTTGCTGAGTAAGGGATTTAGTGCGTAATCCTAAGGTTTATCTCCTCAGACAGTGAAAAGCAGCAGAAACGGTGGATCCATGCTTGGCTGCTGGAGTGAACTGAAGATAGGGGTCCTGCCCTGTGGTTTGATCCCGCGGGCCAGTTTTCCCAGGGTGATTTTAAAGAGCATTCCAGAAACTCCTGCCTTACCTGTTCTCATTGCTCTGAGAGATATATACATACAGCAAGCGTAATGAGTACTTTGGAAAAAGTGGTGCCTGATAAGAACAATAGGAGAAGTAATAGTTAGAAAGTCAGTTGGTAACTTGTCTTTCTGGACTGGGATTGTGTATAGAGCTGTCATTACCTGCACCTCTGTGTTCTTTTGTTGGGAAGGTTGTCAGTATTTTCAACCCAGCCTACTTTCAGGGACCCAAAACCAGCCCTGAAACAGCCTTGCTGCTCTTTCTGAAGTTGCTTTCAGATAAGTATATTCAACAGTGTACTAATGTTTGTATACTTCATACTCTAGCATCATATTTTGAGAGTAGCTTTATATCTCCCTTTGACCAGAGGGGAAAGAAAAAGAGTAAAATAGCTTGTTTCCAGACTGTACCTGTTCTGTGGGTTCTGCTTATGTTAAATGAAAATGGGGTGGAATGTTTGATGCATGGGCTGGGCATGTGCGGTGACATGACCTGTGCAGTAACTGCTAATGGATGCATTGCTAATGCTTTCTTGTTTCTTCACATTTCATGTTAATAGAATAAACTTACAAGACACTAAACTGTGTATCTTTAATGAGGTGATGGGGCTCTGTTAGAAAGATCTAGATGATAAAGATAAGACTGTATGTGCTGATGGAATCCACGTAGAGACATCTCATGGCTTTGTATAAGGTCAGCTTGGGTTCAGCAAGGCTCCATCACCCCAGGTGCACAGGAGCCGGCCCAGATTTGGCAGCAGCAGCAGTCCTGAGCTCATCAACTCAGCAGTGCTTGAGATGAGTGGTGCGGTGTACCTCACATTTCTTCTGTGCCATGTCCTGGGCAGGCAGTGTGGGCACCCCAGCGTGGCCTCTGTGCAGAGCACCCACTCAAACCAAATTGCTCGGCTTTGTACCATGCAGAAATGGCCAAGGCACTGCCCACACCATGCCAGCCTGGGGCAGAGCTCCTGCCTGACCAGCGAGCCTCCTCATTTGTTTCTATTGCAGTTAAACCCAAATAAATTGCCATGGGCATCGAGGTTTGACTGTGTGTAGCATATCTGTCATCAGTGCATTACATTACTGTGTCTCCAAAAGGAGGAGAGAGGAGGTTTAGAGCATACTTCTGAAAAACTCATCCTCCTTTGAGGCTGACACATGCTCTTATTCTTTGTGTGAGATCATGATTGTTTAAAGTATAGCATCTTGCTGTATACTGACACAGGTGAGGCTGTTGTAATAGGGTATCACTGGCTGGAAAATCCCATTTTTTACCAGTTACAGTTGTTTCACACACATACTGCAATGCTATTGCCTCGCTGTTTTGTCTTGTGATGTCTTAGAGGAGATGGCTCTTGGTGGTGGTATTTTGGCCCCTCTTTTGCTTCAGGGAACAGCTTGTGCTTGGCTCTTCCACACTACTAGCTCCTCTGGGGTTAATTCCTCAAGGCAGTGGGCAGAGCACAATTCTGTCTGCAGATTTCTGCTCTGCTGGTGGCATGTACAATAATGGAGCAGCATGTAAAGTACTTCTCGAACTGCAGCCTGGCTATATTATAGCAGAGACATGCATTTGAGGATTTTTATGCCCCTTCGAAATCAAAAAACAGCAATAGCAGGAATTACATCCAAGGCAACAGGTCGCTGACCAGCCATTTTGTCAGCTCAAGCAGTATGTGGATGCATCTGTGAAAAACGTATCCACGCCACCAGGCAATGAGACTTGTCAGATCAGTATTCCATTAGTGGGAATTTTACTTCAGTTGCCACATTTTAAAAGAATTGCCATTAGAAGGACTCTGATGTGTTGTAGCCAGGCTGTGGATAGGCCCTGCTCCTGTGAACTCTGCCTGTCCACACCTGCTTATTTGTTCTGAGGAATGTGGATCAGCTGCAACTCACATCATTCAGTGGAGGAGGCTGCCGAAGTGAAGAATGCAAGATGTGCCCCTGTTAATATTTGTGCTAAAATTCACAGTTAAGGCTGAAACTGTTTCATACCTGGTCCTTAACACCAGGAATACCTAACTTATGCAGAAAAAAAAAGCTACAAAAAAAATCTGATGGCGTTCAGTATGGCCCTTGCCATACTGCAGAACAGCAGAGCAAGTTAAGGAGCCAAAGTTTTAGGTTCAGCTTTGAACTTCCTGGGGTTTTTGGGTTATATTCCCATGGAAATGATCACTCAATAAAGCTTTTGTCTGTGCATTTTGACTGGTGACCTCTGAAGGTGCTATGTAAAGCATTTCCTTTTTCTCTTTTTTATTTGAGAAAAAGTGTGAGATGATGCTGTCATGATCCTACAATAAAGACCCCATCAGGAAATCATCTAATGTTTGCAAAAGAGTCACAAAGGGTCCCATAATGATGATGCCAACCCTTACAGAAATATATAGTTAACTGGTTTCTGCAATGTGATTTTTCTTATATCAAGGAGGGATTAATGAGATATGCTTCAGATAGGGTTCAAATAAACTAACAAATCATGTTTTTGAGAGGAATATATAAGAAGGATTTCTGGAAAATAGCTTTCCTCCTGCAAATGATTTTGAAATGTCACTGATTCCCTGAGTAGGACTGCACCTGCAGGACCAGCTCCTCAGGAAACCGTGGGCTGACCAAGCCAAGGTGAAAGCACCAAGAGCTTTCCCATCCCTGCTGGGATCCTGCAAGCCCTGTTCTGCTCTTGGGATTAGCAACAGCTCTGGGATCCAGTCAGGGAGAAGCAGTGGGGCTGAGGGAGGAACAGAGGAATTCTAAAAATATTCTGGTTTTACGCACTTCTGACAACAGTAACAAAATCTGTCCCTTTCCCTTTGCATTTCAGAAGTGTAAGGTTCTTCCCTCCGCTTATTTTGATCTCACACATGCCATACTGTAGACTACTAGTCACAAGGATGCTGGTAAATTTGCATTTCTGAGTGAAATTCTCAGGAGCATGCAGCCTCTCAGGACAGGTATTATTAGCTCCCTGGTTTCATTGGGTGCCTCAGTGAATCATGGTGTGTTTATGGCTAGTTTCTCTAACAGAAGACTACAGTTATCTCTTCATAATGTATTCTCCTGTGGGTTTTTTTTCCAAAGTGCTGTGGTAAGGAGATTTTCCCAAAGGCTTCAGTTTGCTTTTGTGCTTCAGCATTTTTCCCAGTGATTTTAGAAGAAGCACATAGATGTTTTGGTGAGGGCTTTAATGGAATATGAGAGGCTCTGCCAGGCTTAGGCTTGCATTTGGAGTTCACTTATAATAGGCTCACCTTGGTTTATTCTTAGTTTTTAGAGAATAAAAAGAGATGGCAGGTCTACAGGACAGATGATACAGAATTATTAGTCTCAAATAGAAAGGGGAAACCATGTTAGGCAAGTTGTCAAAGTCTGATTAGGACGAAAAAACCTGAATTAGAAGAGGAATTAAATTAATAAATCATCTTAAAAAGCTTTAAATGGTGTGAGAAAAGGCTGGTGCTGTGAAAAATAACGGTATGAAGAGGTAATTTTCTAAACCCAAAATAACACAGAAATGCCTATCAGAATCAAAAATATGTTTAAATTAACAGGGACAGTGTAAGTACAGAGATAAAACTGTGTAAGTACATAGCTGGGCCAATGCAGCATGGGAGCAGAGCCTGCAGCCCCTGGGGGTGCAGAACAAAGGCAGGCAGCAGGGCAGCGGGTGCTTCTGAGTCTGCAGGGGCTTTATAGACCAATGCCTGGGCACTTGCCTTTCAGTACAGAAACAGGCCAGCCACAGAGTATGATTTATTAAAAAATAAAATTGAAAGCAGACAGCATTTGGTGGTCACATGTGGAGTGGCTTTTCTTCCCTGTAAATATTTTACAAGCACTGAATCTTCCTATTGAAGAAGGTCTCAGGGTGTCCCCAGGTGAGCACACACTGAGGGGGGCTGCTCAATATCCTCAGAGGGTGCAGAAAACCCAGGGTGCCAGGACCACCCCTGTGCTGGCACAGACAAGTGTTTCTGTGTCCCACTACCAGTGAAGGGTGCATTTGGTTCCAGAGTGATGAAGTATTAAAGCATCGGAGTAACTGAGGTGCAAACATTTTCATTGAAAGCAGGTAGCTTTGCTTTTCAGCTGGCACAGACCTCCAGGCGTATTTTCTTAGAGACCAAAAGTGATCTGTATTTTTTTCTTGGTTCAATAACTTGTAAAGGACAGCTTCCTACCTGCATTCTGAGAGTATGCTGACACGGGGACTGACTGACACATGGCAAGTTATCAGATGCTCAGAGATGAAGGAAGCAGTAACACAGGCAGCCGATTCCTTTCACAAAGGATGTGCCATCTTTCGTTTGCCTCTTCCTCCGTTTCAAGGGATTCTTCAAATAAAAAAGGGACGTGAACCTGTCTTGACTGACAATTTTTTTTTATTGAGTACCATGATACCTTGGAGTTCACTTGTTACAAGCATTTTATGTAGTGGGTGAAATACCAGGGGAAAGGAAAGATGTAATGCAGTATTTCCTGAAAAAAATATGATCTAAACATATAAATGTCACTGGGTAAGAGTTACCTGAAACAACTGGAAGGGTAATTAACACCTGGTTTTATGGGAAACATTGGTTACCACTATCAGTTTTAATGAAGTGTATTAACTAAACTGTGTTCTGAGTATTCATTCAGCCCTGTTTATGGCACACTCTTGAGTACATTTACTGTTTGTCAGAAGTGCAAACTAGTGAACATATGAGGCTTTAAGACAGGCCATCTGTTAGTCTTAGACCCTTGGATAATTGTCAAACAGTTCTAAAAATAAGCGCATACAAACTGCAAGGGGGTGCAGAGGTGATTTTTCTTTAGAGTCTGGTAGCAAAGGGAAAGTAGCAACCAGAAATTAAAAATAAATAGGTTTATCCCATAAAGCAAGAGATAACCTTTTTCTTTCATTTTCTGCTTTCTAACTTCTTCCTCTCACCCCACTTCAGTGTGCTGCCTTTTTGTGGGTTTTTTGTTTTGTTATGGTTTTAGATTTTTTGCTCTTCCTCTTCTGGGTCATGGCATCCCTTGAATGCCTCTCCAGTTTAGGATTAGAGCAGCACCAATTTAAGGCTCACAGCTTTCTGTAGAGAGCGTAATTCCAATGGCTAAAGCAAGGGTCATCTTGTGTCCTCTGCCTAAAGTAATCCCTTTATAAAGTCAAGGCGTAAAGATTTTTATCTTTACACGTGCTGTTAGAGGGAAACAGTACCTGTGAACAAACGTGTGTGTGCTTATGGATGTATCATGAGGAATAGTGGCTGAGAGATTTTTGGACCAGTTTGAATTCAAAAGATGCAAACCATCCTTTGAAAAAAGAATGCTGCAGATGGTATTCCATAAATATTTAGACACTGTAACTTCTGTTTTGGATGTTTTGGATTGTGTTTTTTTATATACATGCTCAGATGTGAGACTTGAACCTTGGCTTCAAGTCAGCGCCTGAATCTGAGGGTTAATGTTTGTCTGGCGAGCTGCATGTGTTGACAGCCAATGGAGGGATCTTTTCTTGTGCCTCCCAGCACCACCTGTAAGGGGGAAAGAAGAGAGAATGGGGAGGAGTGAGGCACTGCCACGAGTCTCAAGCCAAGACCCTGATCCCTGGGCTTGGAGATGGACAGTGCCTGAAGGGGTGGGGGAAGCCTGCACAGGGAGGTGGGAAGAGGCAGGGAGAGAAACTGCCTGGGCTCTTGCCTGGGTCTGGAGGACCCCCTGAATTCTGGGAGAAATACAGGGATTAATAGGTCACCCAAGGGCTCATCATCAGTTAAGTTTCATGTTGGCTGTTTGTTGTGTGAATCTATTATCTCCATAAATTCTATGAAATTATTTGAGTATTGGTTTCTGTTTATTTTAAGGGGATTTGGAAGGGGAGAAAGAGGCGTTATAGCCTTTCATCAGAGTCCCAGTCTCTATGTAACACTGTGGAAGGCTTATGAATTTCACTTGAAGGTGGAGGGCATCACCAGCCTTGTTGTGCCATTTCTTAACATCTGTATAACAGAGGGTCTTTTAGGTGTACATGCTCACAGACACAGACAGGATACCTCTAAATGGCTGGTACAACATATCTGAATACATAACAGATGCACAATGGCACTATAGACTGGATGTATTATGGCCCCAAACCATTATCACACCCCTCGCGGTTGCATTTTACTCTTTTCACCTGCTCCTGTGTAGTACACCTGTGACTTGCTGGCAGTGAACACCGCTGCAATGTGGGAGACTCCCAGCTTGACTGCCTGGCTTGGAGCTTTGCTCCATCATGTGCTGCTTTTGTGTGTGTGTATTTTCTCTAGATCTTTATATAGCTCGTAAGAATTTTTTGAACTGCTGCAAGTGATCATCTTTCAAGCCTGATGTTTTCCTTCTTGACACAGTGCTCTGAAAATGGAGATTGTCATGCCAGTGTTTGCACAATAATGGATGTAGAAAAAGAGAGAAATATTCACTGTAGATGTCCTGCACAAATGGCTTGATCTGCATCCAGAGGGCAGGCAGGGGGTATCCCCAGGGAGGATCTGGAGAGCAATCAGCATCTACAGACAATAATCAGCCATTCTTCGAAATCTTTTTATTTCCTAAAACCTGTCACCCAGTTCCTTGGTCACAGACGCTTCCACAAATCATTCATCTGGGCATTGTGCAGGCAGTAGAAAATTCCACTTAAACACTGTGCCAGCCCCAAGGCTCGGGGCAGTTACATTTTTCCCACTGACATGGTTAACAGAATTGCTATCAGTTTCTAATGATTATTAAGAAAAGAAGAAATTTTCCAACCTTGTCCTATAAATAAGCTGCGACTTACCTGATCTTGACAGGTGACTTAGTGCTGCTGTAGAGTTTTCCAGCTGCAGTAATGTCTCAGAATGATGTATTCAGTGGGGTATCAGCTGTGAGCCATGCGTGAACCAGGGGGCTGAGCAGGAGCTGTGAAGAACCATTTTTATTGCTCAGCTTCCAAATTATGTCCTACCTCCTGCCATCCCCAAATGCACGCAAGTATGGATGGCCTTGTGAGCAGGTAGGCATGCTTACACACACGCAGGCATGCCTGGAGAGGCTTCATTTTTGTGGGTTCTTTATTTTCCTTTGGAAATCACCATTAAGATTATTTGCTTTAACTATAACTTCTAGACATGAAAAATCACACACGAGATGTTTCCTGCCAGTCTGCAGTTCTGGTGGAAAGGTGGGTGAAGTTTCCCCAGGCAGCTTAGGTAGAAGCATTCCCGTGGTATCCCATGTTTCAAAACACTCGCTGCCTTCTGGCCTTTATGGTTTCACTCTGCTGCCTGGAACAGCCCAGTATAGTGCTGAGGTGAAAGCTGTTTCTGCTAGGGCACAGGGCATTCCCAATGCCAGGATATATATTTTTTTTCCTATTGCTCTGAAAGTCAGGGCAATTTTCTTTATCTGTGGCCCACACATAGGTGCCTAAGAAAGTTATCCAGTAAAGCATGGGTCAGATATGCAAAGCACATGTGTGAGAGGAGAGACAGAAACACTGAACATCTTGGGCACTTTCTGACATCTGCAAAGCACAATTCCAATAAGCTGCACACACACAGAGGGCAGAGGGAGTAGAAGCGAGAAGATAAGACATGACGGTTGTTAGTAATATGAGACGGGTTGTCAGACTTTTCTTGGAAAGCATGTTTGTGTTATCTGAAGTACATTTTAATAGGTGAGAAATCTATATTGGTTGCAGAGGATATGGACAGGCTCTTGTGATCTTCTGAGTACACACCAGTGTTGGCTGTGCAGTATCTGCACACACCCCTGTTGGTCGGGTGTTCACCAGCACCAGGGCGTGCAGGACTCATGCACCTGTGCATGTGGCTTATGCAGGATCTGCTCTCCGAAGCAGGGGGAGGATTCAGTGCACACAGACTCTTGTGTCTGTAGGCATTACAGGTATGTTCATGAGGTCCTGTGTACAATGTGGCTCTATTTATTAACTGCTTGGTCTGAGGACTAGCATGCATATTGATTGCCAGTAATGCACGCAAAGGGAATAAATGGTACAGTCCCAAGGTATTAAGACAGAATCCAGATGCATATGAAAACTGTGTATTTTACTTTCTTTAACTGATAGCCCTATGGCCTGTCTAGTTTCTCAGCTTCTACTTGACCCAGCTATAAATGACTGCAGGATTTGAGTATGATGATCTGTTCATTTCTTTGCGTAAATTCTGCTTACAAACCCAGTATATTCATTGTATTAGGAGTGTTCAGAACATATTATTAACCTGTGTTTGAGGAGAGCGGGCTCGCAATGAAAGATTCATTATCAGATTTAGAGCCACATACCATTCCCTTATTGACCTGCCTGGTATAATCAATACAGCAGCCACACAAGTTTGAAATCATGTTCTCTGACTGTAGACCATGTGTCATGCATCCAGTGCTGATTGTGCATTATCTTTTAAATGATACTGCCTAAATAAGTATGGATTTGTCTGCCACGAATAGCCCTGCTCTCAATTTGACGATGGTAAACCTTTCACTTTTTTTTATTGCATGTAGGATGTCCTAAAAATAGAACTGTAATTAAGTGCATAAGAAATGGCCCTTGTTAAAATGCCAAGGAGTGTGTCTGAGCACAGGGTGGCCTGTGTATTCTTTCACATTTTCATCCTTTAGGTTTAGTGGACAAGCTTCTTATTAGTGCTGCCATTGCGTTCATAGGGCTCCATTCATCCTCTTCCATAAAGTCATTATTTGACTTGAAAATAATATCCAGCACTACAAAGGTCATTTCTTCTCAAGGCCGAGAAGATTTCCATGTATAGCAAAGTAAAGAGCCATTGGATTACGTTTGATGATGTTAAAATTGTCTAAAAGCAAAGTAGTCTCAGCTGTCAATTCACTTGACATTATCTGAGTATAATGCTATATCTCCTGATAAGCTTTCCACATCTTTGCACAGTACTTCTGTTCTTTGATTCTGGAATACTTAGCATCACTGACTGGGGTGTGCTCAGAGGGCTACTGTTATGCTAAACAAGATACAGTTATTTTGTGGTTTCAACAGCTGATTGCATTTAATTTCACACGGGCTCCTTCTGTGCGTGTGGCAGCTACGGTGCCACTGCGGTCTCTAACCTTATGGCACGGTAAAGCCTGCCTGTTCCTCGCAGCCCACCCGCCACAATATCCCAGGTCACTTTTGCGGTGATTTAGAAACTCAGCAGCACTTCTGACACCTGGTGGTCACTTTTCGGGAGTGCATAGTCCAGAAATGCTCCTTCTGCAAAGGGGGTCACGGCTGCCTGGCCCCATGCATTGTGGGCCACCCATTAGCTCTTTCCACAGATGGTTTTCATCAGGGAGATGTCACCTCTGGATAAAGAGGAGGATCATCATCAAGATGTAACTGTGGATAGTGTAGAAGGACCGGGTGATTTATGAAAAGTTAAAATATCTTTATTTTAAAGCTGAGTCGTTGTAAATAAATAATTAGATTCAAAATTCATATTGTGTTTAAAAACTTATTCTTCAAGCTGGCAGACTTGCCTGGCTCTGCTATTAGGCAGATGGAGACTAGTAAAATTGCCTAGGCTTGAAGTAATGCAAATGAGTTTTTACATTTGGGGATGCTGGGGATCCAGCTCAAGAAAAGCTCACCATGAAGCACATCTCCAGTTGCTCAAATAGTTGAATAATCATACAAATAAAGCTGAGATAAGTTGTAGGACCGGGGTTTCAGTCAGCACACAAAATGTAGGTGAATTGGTACTGCTCTAAAAATACACTTCCAAGGTTGGCTTCCTGATTTATTGGCTCCTGCACAACATGACAAGGCAGGTCAGCATCCTCAGATGCAAGATCCTATGATGACATGTGGCTGTTACAAATCTACCAAAAGGAAAGAAGGGAACAAAACCCACTCTAAACTGCTGAAAGAAATACGTAGAGCAAATCTATTCTTTAAAGACATTTAACTTCTGGGTTACATGTCCAGCTTTTCGTCTGCTGGGAATAGTACTATGGTGCCTGAACTGGGAGTTCAGCTGTTATTGCCAAAGTATTCCTTGGACTCAGAAGTCTGTGTCACAATTTGGTGTCTCTTGTTGCACCCGATACTAGTGAGAATAAAAGAGTAAAATATGGCAAGGGCTCCTCCCTTGATCCAGATTTTTTTTTTTTTTCTTTTTAATTGTTACAGTTAAGGGAATCCCTAAAGGCAGTTTTTGCCCATGAAGTGTTACCACTTTCTTCACATATACCAAAAAAACGGGAGATACGGGGGGGGGGGGGGGGTAAGGGCGGGAGGCGGTGCGAAAGAAACTCTCATGGCTGCACTTGCCTTGTAGCATTTATTTTCTAAGTTCGCATCAGCATTAACAGATCTGTCAGAACAAAGCAAATGTGTCATATTGGCAGCTGTTACTTATGAGTACTTTTTCTTTATTGCATTTTGTTTTGTAATAATTGAGAAGCTTTTATGTCGAGCTTGGCATAAATGGTGCTGAGTGGGAGGGTATGGGCATGCTTTCTATTATTCTGCCTCTCATGCATGTCTCCTTTTTTCGTCTTTCCAGAACCACACATTGAGCCAGCACGCACAGTGAGCCACTGGCACTACAGGACACCTCTCTGCAGAAGACTTGACGGTGGCACAGTGGGGAGGACCATTTGAACATTACATCCAATCAAAGTGTCATTTGCAACCCAGATGTAAAACTCTAATGATTTGGCCATGAGGCGCTGCTATTATAAGCAGCTGGAAATGAATATTAATGGAAGAGATTAAAAGTATTCCATGCTCAGTATTTTTTATTGTCCTGCTTCAGCTAGTGTACTTTAGAGCTTCTGCTTCTGACTGAATTTATAGTGTTAGATAAACCTGCTTTGATGCTGTTGCCCTTTGTTGCTTCTTGTACTATATTGATAGTTAAAGATTAGGTGTGATTTTTTTCTTTTTTGTTAACTGCTTTTTAATTGCAATTTTAGGTAACTGTGCATTGTGATGTGATTGCTTGGCTATCGTCTGAATATTTCTTTTTAATTTTTTAATTAAGGACTAATGCTTTGATTGGATTTGCCAGTTCACCGGACAGTGATTAAAACTATGTAATGAATATAATCGGTTTCAGTGCAACTGGATGGTCTGCTTTATAAATGTGACTTAATCTGATTGCAATAACTAGTACAGTTCAATAAAGGGGAATGCGTGACCTTAGCGTCAGAAGTTGTCTGTCTGTCAGTATATGCTGCGTCACCATGGCTGCCTAAGGTTTGTAAATCACCAAGTGATAGCTCACCTGACACAGACAGTGTTCTGTGCCCAGGCGGAAGGAAGA
This sequence comes from Pezoporus occidentalis, assembly GCF_034315485.1. Classification (NCBI taxonomy): domain Eukaryota; kingdom Metazoa; phylum Chordata; class Aves; order Psittaciformes; family Psittacidae; genus Pezoporus; species Pezoporus occidentalis. The sequence goes on from NW_026916253.1 coordinate 349,684, forward strand.
CTGGGAGAGAGTGAAAGCCAGCTTCCTGTGTCTGGCATCGTGCTCACTTGTACATACACCTCCCAGGCTTCCATGGTAAGTTCAGCTGAGGTAAGAACATCTACTATGACTCTGGGCATGCAAAGGCCTTGCTAACTTATCACACTTTTACTCAAGTCAACAAGAATGGAGGGCACCTGGTCTGCTGCTACCTTGACCCTAGTTCTGTGCTCCTTTGTTTCAATACAATAAAAAATAGCTTTCCAGATTGTGTACAAATGGACAAATACTGGATCAGGCCTTGGGGACCTTGGTAGGAGACTGTATATTTCACATGCATGGACTCCTAGGCCCACAGGTATTGTAGCTCTATGTAACTGCCATACTTCTGACACTTGAAACTGCTGTCAGGCAGCTTAACAGAGCTAATTAGCAGGCTTGGGGTTTTTTTTTAACTTTTAAACATATCATATGTTAATGAGGTAAGTTATATCTCCAGTCAGAGAAACAGTCATTTAAGGACCATGGACACCACTGGAAAGTTATTGGGATGCAGTTCTCATGATATCTCCTGCTTGAATGAATCATAATCATCATGAAGGATGTTCAGCAGTTGTGACAGCTGTGACACCTTGTACATTGCAGTTACCCATTCCCACAATGTACAAGGCTTTACAAGGTTCCTATGCATGTGACATAGGAACATGCACAGTTAGAGCTTTTCAGAATCACTGCACTGAACTACAGCTCAACTGGTTGTCATTGTACCGTGTCTGGGCTTGAGCATGGAAATGATATTTTGTAGGAAAAATGCTTTCAAATATGTATAGTCAATGCCCAAATTAGTTTATGTAGCAAGTTTATTAACAAGTGCAGTTAACATTGCAGATGATGTTTTCAACATTTAGATTCCTGCTGATGTTGATGGTCATGTTGCACACACATAGCTCCTTTGGGATGTACTGCATTTAAGGGAAGGCTACTAGGCATAATGGGGGTAGGTTCACCCCTGCAGCAGGAAACATCAGAGCAGAGGCAAGTTCTAGCTTCAATTTGCTCAAAAAATTGGAAGTAATATCCCATTTGGGTCAAATGATAGATGCAGTTTTTATTCTGCCAGTTATTCTGCTGATACAGCATTGCATGGACAGCCAGAAAGAGTTTAGGCTCAAAATTTTTATTTGTGATAAACTTATGAACTCTAATATAGCAAAACTAGGAACAACTGTTCTTAATTCCAAAGAGAACAGCTGTGTTTTCATCTAGATAATTCTTAGCTCACTTTTCATACAACAAAATCATTGCACTAAAATGACCCATTTCTAGAAAAAAATGTTAACTTTCTATGTGATTATTCTTCTTAAATCATGGCACAGATGTTTATGGGCTGAAAAATTAGCTGATGAAATCACCAATTCATTATTCTCAATCATAACATATGCTTACTCCTAACTGACAGGCAACATTTTAAGATGGGAAATGAAAAAACTGTCCTGCAGTACAAGCTCATAGACATGCCCTTGCAAGAAAAGCTATCTGGGAGTATAGATCAGCTCCTGTGCCATCTTCTCCATGCTAAAAGCAGGGCAGCAGGTTCTCGTGATGGAGGTGCTGAAAAGGGGATGCTGGGTTTGGAATGCCTGATGCTGGGTTTGGAATGATGCTGGATCACTTCTGGACAAACCATCAGAAATAAAAAGAAAGATGTAGGTTTCTGTCTTCATGAAAAGGTTCTGTGTTGGGAACTGAAGGGCAAACCAATGTTTCCACACAACTGAGAGCTGCCTTAGTGGTGCTGTACAGAAGGAAGCACATGCCTTTGTCTCAGCTTCTCCCTGCTGACTAGTTAAATCTAGGTGTATATTCCCTCTACTGAGATAGGGAAATCTCCGTGCGGGGATCCTGTACTGAACTGAATGATTTTCTCTGTCTGTACCAGGAGCAAGGGCACGATGTAAGGGTGCTGTGTCCACCCTCAGGCTGGCAGTGCTAAGCAGGCTGGTGACCCAGCTGTGTGTTGCCTTGAACCTTGACCACACCATGGGTAGGGGTGGAGGGAAGGAACAGTTTGGTTTGCCACCCCACCTTGAAAAGGTACGGGACTCCAAAGCATGGGAGTGAGGGCTGCATTCCTGTTCCATCATCTTCATCCCTTTTGGTACATCACCTTGATTCACAATCAGCACAAGTCAGGCCAGAGAGAGGGGCTGGTCTCTTCTGCAGGTGCTCTGGTATCTTACAGTACTCAGGTAATATGTGAACACTGATGGACAAATACTGCTTTTCTAAATTTCATTTTCTAAGACAACTTATACAGAAGTGCAGGGACACTTTCTGTGAATTGGCTGGGCTGCTCTATGGTATTTTTGATGTAACCAGGCCCATAAGAGCAGTCATTGTTACAGCACAGACCACAATAAGGGACATCTTGATCTCTGCTTTCCACAGGGGCAAAAGAAATCCAGTTTGGGGTGTGTGTGTGTGTGTGTGTGTGTATGTGAAAGCTACTGAAACGAAGCAGAGGGAGAGCCGCCTGTGCTTCTGCTCCTGCCTTGGAGCTGCATCTGTGACTCACTGGACTCCCGCGGCTCCAGAAGTCATTCCTCAGCCTGTGCCAGGGTGCAGCGCTGCCGTCTGACCCTTTTCTAAGGCCGGAGCCTCCCCAGGCAGGGCTGCAGCTGCCGCAGAGCTCTGCAGCACACCCGGGCCTTTGTCTGGTGGCTCCCATGTGGCTGTTCTCTGTGCCGCTCGTCCCACTCGGGAGTGGGGGCAGAGCAGCCCTGCGCTAGTGCAGAGCCCAGCTCTGCTGCTGTAGCTGCAGCCACACCAGGGAGTGCTTCCCCAGCCTAATATATAGTTCCTGTATCTGTTAAAAGCTCCCAGGGAAAATAGAGCCTAACTGCAGGTGGAGAAAGATAATATCACAGCTTCTGGTACATGTTTGAGATTTCACCCCTTTTTTCTTAGTGGCCAAGAAGTGCTACGGAAGGCATTTGGAAAAGAGTCAGAACTGCTGGCTCTAAAGGCACCTATATCTCAACAGCCACAACACACTGAAAATGGGATGGGAAACCTTTCTGCAGTCCCTGTAATGCTTCCCTGCCTGTCTGTGTAACTCGCAGCTCCTGTGTGGTGGTGTTGTGGGCATGGGCTGGTGCAGATTGCTTGAGGTGTGGGTGACGCTGGCAACTCACAGGTAAGCACAAACCAGAATTGCCAAAATTCTTGCTGAGGATGGGGTTTTAGGCAAAAAGGGCATTAGGGACAGTACAGTGTTGGAGACTGGGGAGAAAGCTCTTAATGTGTAAAGAGGTGCTGTATAAACAACTTAATGCCTTCAAGTTTGGGCAAATACTGAAACCTCACTTAACAATGGATTAACAAAGGGCTCGTATTTGTATGAGCTGAATGATCTTTGCGTTTAGCTTCACTACCTACTGGCACACCCAAAAAGCATTGAAATATTTAGTCCAGAAGTAGCAACCAGCACCTACAGCTCATATGTTGTCTATACAGTCAGCTTCATGCATCTGTATTTCATTCAGTGCTTCTGAACATACTTGTCTGACCTATCATCTGCAGCAAGAGGTGCACCTTTAGTCAGGTGCTTTACAGTTCTGGAAAAAGCAAGCGTTCAGCCCATTGCCTGCAAAAGAAAGGGAGAGAAAAGTAGTTTTGGGACCATTGAGGGAGCGAGTGACTGATCATTTTGTGCTGGAGCACCTTTGAGTGGACTGGGGAAGGACACTCGGCTGAGCAGCAGCTCACAGGGAATGTGAAAGAGAAATATCAGAGGGGTTAGGGAGCAAATAGGCGTGGCCTTCCTGCCCTCCAGACAAGTTAATGAAAATCCACCCTCTGGCAGCCATTTCCATTGGAGTGAATCCTCACATCCCATGTCCCAGGTGTGCATCTCTCTTTCTCCTACCAGTGTCTACCGCAGATTGGGGTTTGCTGCGTTTGTCTGGCTTTCAGCATGTGTAAATCACTCTGCTATGGACACTGAAGGCTTTTCCCCTAGTGTGAATAAGAGGACTCCATGTTTTAACTCACACCCTGAGAGGTGTGGTTTCTGCAACCCCCTCTGCACCCTTCAGAACAGCCAGCCAGCTCTGGCTACCTTTGACAGAGGTATGGAGATCCTGGGATGCCTTCCCCACGATATGCTGTCAGTAGTGCATGCATGGCATAGACAGAAGTGTGTGAGATTAACGCACATCTGGCCACGCTGCACTGGCCGCCAAGCTCTGGAGCCGATGGGAGTGTGACTGTTTCTTCATCACTTTGCCTTTTTAATTTTCTCCCCATTTTTGCCTCTTGTGAAATTGTTCTTCACCTTTCTTCATTAAATTGCTGTCATCCTCACAACTTTGAGATCCCTCTCCTGCAAAGAGCAGCCAGGGCTTGCCTTTTGATCTGCTTGTCTGCGAATTATTGTTACTTTCCTGAGGTTTAACAGCTCAGGTGACTGAGGGAGACAGGAGGTGCCCAAAGGAGAAACACTGAGCACCCCAAGAGAAAGTGGAGCTAATTGCTACAAGATTGCTAACAAAGTACGGTCTTCACTGCCCTAATAGCGAGCTGCAGTTTAACCACCCGAGACTGTCCTTTTGAGGAGAAAAGCGAGGTGTTTCCCCCTGTGTCCTGGGGGGCGCGGGAGCAGGAATCCAGCCTTAGCTGGTGCCGCATCTCGCACGGGGGCCTGCCCCCTCCTTTGGTCCGGCGTCGCTGGCAGGAGCAGCCCCGCACCTCGGTCAGCTCTGCCTGCCGGGCGGGCTGCCTCTCCCCGAGCCGGTGGCGTGCTGCCCGTTGCTCTCTGCGGCTGTCCCCCGCCTTCTGCCATCCCCGGCCATCTGTGTCCCCGCGGCAGGCGGCCGCTCTGCCGTGCCGCTGACCCGGCCAGCGGGGAGGACGGATGGGGGACGCGGCCTCAGAGGCTGCAACCAGCGCCGGGGCCTTGCCCCGCACGTCAGTGGAGAGGGAGGGCCCGGGCCTGGCGCCTGGCCGCGCTCCTTGGCCTCGGAACTGCCGTGCTGCTGTCCTTCCTGGGGTGTCCTCTGCCTCGGCCTCCTCGCACAGCGGGGAGGAGCTGTGCTGCTGAATCTCTTCGGGCATTGTATTTGAAATCAAATCTCCTTTGCTGTTGTTTTCTGGGGTTGAGAGAGCCGAGCTGACCCGCAGGGTGAGCCGGCAGCGCGGCAGAGGCCGCAGCGGGGCCGGGGCTCGGCCACCGCTCAGCCACCACAGCAGCCGCGGATGTCTCAAGCTGCCCTGTGAGCAACATCCCGCTCCAGGCCTGGTTCTGAGGGCTTTAGGGATGTCAAAGACCCCCGGATAAATAAATGTCAAGAAAGTATTTTCACTGTTTTACCCATACGTGGGTTTCGCTGTGTCTACATTTATAGCACAGTGGTGTCAACCTGCGCCAGAAGGTTGGAGATGCAATACAGAGACTATTTACTCAGTGGTGGGAGTACATACAGACTAGGCTCTGTGGATTTTGCTTCTCCTGATGTTCCCAAATGTGTGTTGTCTTTTAAAGCCTTGTACAGCACAGACAGTGTCCTTGGGAAGCAGGGACTAGAGAGCTAGTGCATTGCAGGATCCCTCTGTGTGTGAGAAACCCTGATAAAAGAGGCATTAACTTTGACACAATCTTTAGCCCCCAAGTCTTTCGGTACCAACTAAAACCTCACTTTGAAGTCAAAAAGAACAAAAATTTATCTGTTTCCAGTTCTACATGGCTGGAAGAGGTTCCTGGCCCCCAGTGAGATCCTTCCCTCACAATAACCAAGCAAGCAAACGAGCCCTCCAAGTTGTGCATGCCAAAGCTGCGTCCCTGAGGTGCTGGGCTCTTCTTTATCTGGCCTGTAATTTAAAGGGAGGGAGAGAGAAAGAACATCTCTTTTCCTGGTTGAAAGCAATGCAATAAATAAGTGCATCTTCTTCTTCTTCCAGATGCGTTTTATAGGCACTGTTCCTCAAGAAATGGGCTTCTATACATGAAAGCTATAAAATACACATGCCATTTGCGAAAGACACAGCTTCTATTGTTCATTTTCTGGTTTATTCACAAAGTATCTCAGTGTAAGCCTGCCATAGAGGGAGGGTTAAGGAAGAGTGCAAATGAGCTCAGCTAATGTTTTTGTAATGGTGCTAAAGAAATGGTCAAGAGCTTCCATTAGCCTCATGTAGCATAAACAATTTGGGTTGCTAATGAGGAATGACAGAGTTTCACCCAAAGTAGGACCCAGAAACATTTTTCTTCATTAGGGCTCTTGTGTCTTAAGACTTGATTGAGTGTTGCATAATTCCTAATAAATATGCAATATGTTATATTACAGTGTATATTCCAGTGCCTTAACCCACAGACGTGGAAGATGAGGCCTCAATTGAAAGCAGAACAAGGTCTGGTGTACAGACAGTGGAAAAAGAAGTGGATAGACTGGAAGGAGAAGGCGGGCAGCACCTTGCAGTGGCAGGGCCAATGGATGTAACGTATGAGGTTAATTAATTTTGCCTCTTTCTCACTAACTGCCCTGAGTGAATCCATGTACGTGATATCCCAGATACTGGACAAACCTGGAGTTTTGCTAAAAGGCCTCTGTCACGTACACTTCTCACCTGCTCCTTGCTAGTCAGATAGTTCTTTTCAAATTCCCTATCTCTCTGTGTTTTCTACATTTCCCTCTGCTGACCTTTCCCTACATCCCCAGTAGTGGTATCTCCATGGTTCACTAGACACAGAGTTTGACAGTACTCGTACAGCGACCGTGTGGTTAAAGTCATTCTGACACAGAAGAACCTGCTGTCTTTGGTTGGCTTGAGATTGGCTGCCTGGCAGTGGGCAGAGGCACAAGAGAAATGCGCAGTTCTGCTGCATTAAGGCTGCAAATTGATTATCTGATGAAAGGATGTAAGAAAAGAGGAAACTGAGATACCAGGCACCCCACCTGGGAGAGGAGGCAACCTTAGCTGGAGGATAAGATGTGTTTGCACTAGCAAACAAGAATGCTAACTCCCCTTCTCTTACTGAGGGGTTTAGCACCCTAATAGAGCATAAAATTAATAAAACAAATTAAATCCAGAGTTATCCCTGCCCTCCATTTTTCATTTTGCATAGTAATTCCAGTTATTGGTACATCAAAGAGTACACCAACATTCTTTGCTTTCAGGGAACTGCCATGAAAAACCATCTTCTTTCATGTTACATTGCAAATGGGTACACAGCCATTTCCCTTGACTTCAAAGAGTTAAATGTTCACATATGTAAGGCACACTAGGATCAGAGCCTTAGGTAATCTAATGACACTGGATAACTTGAGTGTGCATCATTAGCTCAATGATGCACCAAGCTCAACGAAAGGCGAAAAGAAAACAACAAACCAACCTCTGAACCCTGAAATATGTCTATGTCTGAGAGAGAAATCTGGAGGGAATGAAGAAGTAAACACAGTCAATATGTCTACAGTTCATTTAAGATGCTGAAAAAAGTATTTTCCCATTTTTGTGTTACTGAAGACAGAAACACAAAATGGGAGAAGAACCATTGTGGAATCCAGAAGACCCTGTGGCATGTGAAACCCCGCTGGAACAGATGGAGAAGAAGTAGGTGCTGGAGAATATATATTCAAAACAATAAGGACACATGTAAGCAGCAGAACTGCATATTGGGCCTGAAAAAAAACCCTCTTCTTTGCAGAACTGTGTGGTGTTCCTTTTCCGAGACCATAGGATGCACCTGGGGCATCCTATTGAGCCAGAGCTCCCCAGCTCAGCTGTACATTACTTTGCCCATAAGGGTGTTGAACAAATATTTTGTATCCGAGGGAGACTCATTAATGTCTTTCAAACTGGATGCAAGTTTCTCATTATTCTTCTGCATAGGTCTAGTAATGGGAGCCTCCTCTAGAGATGCCCTACGCAGATGTCTTTAGGCAATGTTGATGGCATGAAGCAAGAATTGTTTTCACGGAAAGATTTATAATCTTATAGCCTTTCCAAGCCTAGGCAGTTCATGTAGACTGAGAACCAGCAGCAAGGCTATTCTGATTCTTGCACTATTCCTTAATACTGACTAGCCTGAAGAAATAATTTTGGTTGAAATTTTTGCTTTTCTGGGTCCTCAGTATGAGGAATGAAATGTCAGGGTTTTTTTCAAAGGTATTGAATGTTTCTGACTCCTATTTGAAGCAAAACTGCAGGTTTTGAGTCCTTATTAAAAAAAAAAAATTAAAACCACAAGCCCATGGATCTTAATTTAGGGCTCCCCAAATCAGAAGCCTCTTTGAAAGACACAAAACAGCCGATAGATTTCCATATCCTGCAGGGTTTTGGCATGAATCCCCTTCTTTGGTTCCAGGCAGAAAAATACAAAGAGATGTCTGTGAATAGGACCTTGCTGGGTGTCCAACCCTCTAAGTGAAATTTCCTGTGTAGAGGATGGTCTCGGCCTACATTTTCTAGTTATTATATAGAATTTGTTTCCTGCTAAGCTAGGAAAAAAAAATACATAAAAATATAAAACTTTCAGTGAATTCCCACGTTATAGAGCTACTTCAAGCTGTACAGGCAGAATTTGTACTGGAGGAGTTGACATTGAATAGGGTAGTTCAAGAGAGACACCAAAGCTCAGCAGAGACATCCTTTAAAAATGATTTGTCTTGTCTGCAATATTTTGTAAGTAAGTTGACCCAAATCAGATTTTGGAGTAATACCATTAAAGTCAACAACCAACACCCAGGGTGAATCTAGCTCTTAAAGTGCCATTCAGGGTCCTTGAGAGACACACATCCCAATGACTCCTTTAGCAGTCATTAAACCAATTATCATCCCAGTCTATTTCCAACAATTATCATCATAGACTTTTTCAGTTTAATCAGCTTTTTAATTGACCTGTGAAGAAGACAGGAGATACAAAAACCCTCCCCTGATACCTCAGGTGTAACTATTACACACTTAGCATTGCTGTGCACATGAAAGGATTTACACCATAATACTGTTCTGAGGCTGGTATACAAACAACAATATTCCTATAAATCAAGGATAAAAACAAATCAAAGGCCATAAAGAAGAAAAAGAGGAAGTAGGAATCCAGAAATAAAATGTCACTACGATTGGTGACATTGTTTCTGGGATTTCCTTGGCCAGCAAACTTTGGAGCTGGAAAAATACATTTTCTTTTTTTCCTAAAACCATATGCAACACAGAGAATAAACTGCAAGTGACACAAAAAGTTTTGAACATCTCTTAAGTGCCACAATTATTGAATTGAGTTGCAGAAATGTCTTCAGACAATTGCTCAGGACTTTAAAAAGAAATCAGCTATTTAGGCATATGTCCCTCCTGCAAGCAACTAACTTTTTTAATACCACTTGCCTTGGTATAGCACTGCAAAGTGGCCTGAATGCAGCAATTTGCGGGATTTGGCACTGTGAGCCCCGCAAGCACTTTGCAAAAGCAATTGTGTAGCTCTATTGAAAATCCCGCATATCATGCTGTGGGGAGCCAGCACTTTTTATCTGTCGGCACTGTTGGTGACAAATATTAAAATAAAAAGTATGACACTATAGGTGCTTCAAAATTCAAACTGCAAGTTTCCTACTGCGGGACTTCTAACCATGTAATAAAGTGCAGGGAAGAAAGCAGAGTTCAGACCCCATGCTGTAATAAAGGCAAGGAAATCTTAAGTGTTCAAATACATAATTCATTCTCTTCTGAGACTTTATACTAGGTTTCTACCAGTAAAGATTTTAATTTGTGACTAGATGAGACAATCTTTAATTTCTCTTCTACCTCCAGAGACAGCTGGGAGAGCACTGGGGCAGACCTGTTCATTGTGGTGAGTGAAAGCAAATGGTCATGACAGGTCAGAGAGTTCCTCTGCATCTGGCAAGGGTGCAACGGCCCTACATGGTAGAGGAGAAAGAGCCCCCCATCTTTCGCTTGCTATGGAAGCGCCTGTGAGAAAGCCACAATAGTCAGTGGGTTTTATTTGTTTGAAATCAAAATACTTTGCACCTTAAATTATGTCATACACCAAGGATCTCAAAACATGTAGCAAACACTGGCTGGACCTCAGCTTTCTGTGGGGATGTAAGTCCCTGTTTCTACTTCTTGTCTTCCTGTATTTCCTGCCAACTTGAAGTCTACTGCCATTTTGTTACACAGATTTCAAAAACAGAATTTGAAACACATGACTTTAAAATTTTCTTATTAGCTGTGACCTTGAGCATTTATTGCTTTGCTGTATAGCTATTTTTAACTGCACTTTACTAATATTTTTATGCAAATAACAGCACAATAATCACAAGGAGGAAGTAACTAATGACAAATTAAAACCACCTTTGTGCATGTATGGGTACACATTGTATCTGCTTAAGTGACAAGTTACTGAAAAGGTATTGACCATTTTAATGATCAAATATATCCCTGCAAAAAGTCCAGTGAAATCACTGCATTTATATCAGGGATAAATTTGCCTCAACTGTAAGAAGAATGCATGCATCTCACTCCAGTGGTCATTTAACCTGAATTATATACATTGATCTGTGCGCCCCCCTGGTGTTATCATACAAAACTGACTGGATTACATATTCAGATGTAAAGCTACAACAAAATTGGCTTTGACCTATTTACATTTTCTAATCCAACCTCATAAGCCTAGTTGTTTTCTTTCTAAACCCTGATCTTTTTTTATTCCTTCTCAAATGCCTTCTTAGGGACTGACATCCATCTCATCGCAGAATATGATGATGCCTGGTACAGTGCTTGGCATTCAGTGCTTTAAAGACTGTTGCCTTAGATGTGGCTTAGTCCTCCCAGACTATTCTGGCAGCAATCCTTGAAACCGTGGGCTCTGTAAACCTTTGCTGTCCTCTATAGGAGGAAGAACTCTAGGAGGAATAGTTTACAGAGTTAGTCTTTAAGACACTTTTATTTTAACAATTGTTTGTTTTTACAAAACAGCACTAGAAGCTAGCACCATGCCCTGCTCCTTGGTCTTTAATGGTGTTACAGTTTTCCTCTTGACAATCCCCCATGCTTATATTTAAGTTGGTCTCTACTTACACATACTTAGAATGTCCCTTTATTTGATACCATCTGAGGGCTGCCTTATTGTGTAGTAGCTAAGTGCCACAATATGGCACAAGTCATGCTGCTGCATTAGCAATGATCTAAAGATAGGCCGATTTTACAAGGAAGAAGCAACATTATTTCTCTAAGTGAAGTAATAATGAAAAAATTTAAAAGGACAAACTTTCAGGCATTAAACCTATTTCCTGGTTTGTTTGTTTGTTTTTTTTTTTTTACACAGGCATTAATAAAGCTTTCAAACCTTATCCCCCTCCTTGTATAACACTAATCTCTGCAGCCCCCCCCCCCCCCCCCCCCTTTGCCTATTTATGGAGCCAATGATGTCCTTCACTGTGTCAAGACTGCTATCCCTGTTTCTTAGGACAGTGCCCTGCCATGTGCGTCACTGTCCTCATCCTGATCCATGTGCAGTAGCTCCGCAGACTGCTGAGGCACTGTTGTGCTGATTGTATGTGGCACCATCTTGCTGAAAAGAGCAGTTGTGTCAATCTGCTCTGCTTTGAGTAAGAGAAATTGTGCCCCAGTGAACTTGCTGAGAAGGCTCCTGTTGATGTCAGGGCTTTGGGCTGCAGTTATGGCTAGTTATAGTTTGGGCTATGACAGAGGACATCAAGTTTCCATTTGGGTCTCTTCAGCAGCTGAAGCAGGGTCCCCAGGGTGCAGGCTCCCTGTGCTTTTCCCCACAGCAGCACAGCAGTGCACTCATGCAGCAGAACGGGTTGTGCCAAAGCAGGGTCTGGCCCTGTTAACGAACCCTGTCTACAGCGCCAGCCGCTCTGAGGAAGCACAGATCCTTAGTTCCTGTGCCTAAGCTTGCTCTTTCAAGAAAATATTAACATTATTCCAAGCTGCTTTTTAACAGCTCTTCAGGACTGGGGGAGAGCTAGCTCTGGTACCTTAGTGCAAGCAAGACTAATAATTAGAAGGATGAGGCTGGTGCAGCTGGGTTGAAATGTGTTTAAGCAAACAAAAGTAGTGAAAAAAAAAAAGAGCAGCCTCTGCCTACTTCAGTTTAGGGGAAAGGTCTCTCTGACTCTACCTGCTCTGAGGCTACATTGAGGCTTTTTCACTCTGCTCTGAGACTTGCTGACACTACTGATTCAACGCTGTATCAAGACACTCCAACTGTGATCTGAGACCTGAAGCAGAGTGGAGCATCTTGACACAGTGTCAAAACAGTAGTCAAGAGCGCATGGACGCAGCACTGAAAGGCTTTTGTCTCCCAAATGAAAAGGAGCTGGATTATTGTAACTTTTTTTTATTATTTATTATTGGAAGTTTTCTCTTAAATAAAAACTCCCACAGTTTATTTGCAGGAAGAAAGGGTGACATGTCCCGTTTCCCCCCCCCCGCTTCGATAAAGCAATGTGACAGGCAATGGCTTCACTGTACAATACACTTCTCTAAAGCAAAGTTCTTTGGCTTTGGAGAAGTAAAAGATTCCATTTGGAAATTATTCCAATTTAGGAACCAAAAGGGGTTAGTCCTTTCATGATACTGCACATCAGTCATATCTTTGTGCATGTTTGTGTTTGCTGTATAATTTGGACAGACAGTTTTTTACAGTGACATTCGTTTGAACTATTATTTTGGGGCATGGCATTGGTCACAACTGTCCACAAAATTCAGGCTCTGGCTTTTGGTAAGAATAGCTGTGAATTCAGATATTTGAGTGCTGACCAATATTCATCAACAAAAGAAATTAGTTCAATTGTCAGAATGTGGCAATGCCTGCTGAGAAAGGTTTCTTTTCTGCAGATGAGATGGTCTTAATGTTACATGGACTGTGACTTTAAACAGGTTAAACTCATTTATTTAAAAAATGAGAAAATAGATTTTTTTTTTTTTCCTTGCTGGCATCACAGGTACCAAGGAATTAGCAAAACCACCTACCGAATATTTTATAGATGGTGGTGTTTTTGCTGAATGTTAAATGAAAACAATCCATTAAAATAAAAAATGAAAATTCTTTTTGTTTCCTTTTCCTCTTGGGCCTTCCCAAAAGGAGGTCGACACCAACACAGTTTGAAAAATACTTACCTAAGCCAATGATTGCCCAGCATGTATTCCCTTGAGCAACTTGAGTGGGCAGGATGCCATCTGAACAGATGGGCATTACTGTAGGCAACCAAGAGACCATGCATGTGAATCAAGTATGGGTGTTTACAGCACCATTTCCCTGATGAGAATGTCAAAATGGCAGCCCAGTCCAAGCCTTTGGCTCAGTTTGTTTGCATTTCACTAATTCAGTTCTAAAATGGACAACCTCACAAAATAAATAATTAAGTTGGATGGTCATGATTTTACTTCATGGAATTGGGCAGAAAAGGTGGTTAATGCGCTCACCCCAAATAATGTGCCTGCCTCTGGTCTGTACCGTGAAGGCTTGCTACTTTGTAAAATGAGGGCAAAGAAGTCGCCATGTCTAACGGGGCTAAGTATAACATAAAAAACAGGCAGGCATACTAATACTACAGATGTACTCCAAACTGAAAGAAAGAAACATTTGCACTTCTTTTTAGTAGGGCATCTTATTTCAAATAAAAATAAAAACAGTATGAAGTGGGACTTATATGCATGATGTATTCGAATAATATATTAGTGCAGGGTCAGATTCTTAAAGTTACACATTTCATTGCTGTCCTGAAGAGAAATTCACATAAATGTTGCAGTATTTTTGAGCCTAGCACTCAGTGCAACTCCTATATGTGTTGAATGAAGTGAGTTCTACTGAATTATCGTTGGAAGTTCTCTAACATCTATCACAAAGAGGTCTTTAAGTATAGAAATAAAGACTGGAATTTGAATATTAAGTTAAAGGATATTAAATTATAGATTCATCTACTTTAACAAAAAAGACTATGCTATATGTATCCTGGAAGCTTGATTTAAAGTATGTGTCTGAAACGATGTTGTTATTTTATTTTTCTTTTGATGATCTGTTAATAGTTTCTTTGCACCAACTTCCATATGGTTGTGTAACACTAACAGCTTATGTAGCCTTCAGGTTTATCTTTGGTAATTATGTAACTTTTGCTTTCCTCAGCTGCTAGTTAGCCTGAATTTGAAGAACTGGGATACTGAATCTTCTTCTTACTTTTTTTTTTTTTTTTTTCCAGGAATAATGCAACATCTTACTGATAATAGCTAAAACTGTCTGTGTTTTAGATTTGAATTATTTGTTCCTACTTTTTATTTATTTTTTTTTTTAAATCATCTAATTTCTGCTTGGGCGATTTTGAGGAAGTACCCAGTGAGTTTTACTTATACTCCTATCCCTCAGCTGGGGAATTCAGGGAAAAAAAAAAAAAAGAATAAAAAAAAAATTGAAAAACAGAATGTGAAAATTAAAATAAAAATAGTTATTTCTTAACACTTGGTTGGAACAAATAGTATCTGGAGTGTGTCCTTCTGTATGCAAAATATTCCAATATTTTTCTTTATTATTTCAAGCTATCAGAATCAAACTTTTCATTTGTCTTCTATATGTGTTATGAAGGCTTCGACTTCTGCTATTAGACTTGCTAAAATGCTCTGTTACCTTGTATTTCATTTTCTAGGGAGCATGATGTTTATTTTCTTGCTCAATGTCATGGTAACAGAAACAATTCCTTTATATGGTATCTATGTTTGTGTTTTAAATACAAGCCAGGCAGGTTGGAGATTGCTGTATATCCCATGTGGAAATACAGCACTAGCTTTCTGGGTGCCAACACATACTCTCAGCTGTTGCTCTAGGGTCACAGATGCATCTCACACTGAATCAGTTAAAAATGCAGGAGCTGTGTTTGGGGACACAAGCTCAAATTTTCAGGGCCTGATTATTCTGTTAGTTTCATATGTGCAATTCCCACTGAAGTCAGCAGAAGTAGTGCATGCAGACCTGACAGGCTAATTTGGAGCCCAGAAATGCAAAGGATGTAATCATATGTTTGATTTCTGTGAGTACTCAAGGTCTGATTCTAACCCATCTACACGACGTTATGATTTACCACAGCTTTTAAGGATTTGAATGGATCCAAAAATATCAGGCTACTTGTGGTATTTTTTTTCAATGAACAGGGGAAGAAAAAGAGATCTGAAGTGTATGAGCTCATGCTGGACAAGGCCAGAGAGAAAAATTCATTCTACAGTGCTCAAAAACTGAGCTAAGACTAACACAATGTATGGCATACTATGTAAGGAAAAGAAATGTGAGACCCTGAGGAATGAAGGCAAACTAATCAAAGGAATAGCTAATGGCCTAGAAGGAGGACAGGGAACAGCCTGTTTCTTATTTAGCCCACTCAGTTCTCAGTTCAGAGGGCCAGACTGCTGGGACCTGAGCCCAAGATCTTAATGATTTTGTCCAAAAGGGGTCAAATTCATGGCAAATTCTTTATGTCTACATATTTTATTCTTTGATCAGAAATGAACAATTTCTTCCAGACAGGGAACAGAGCCAAGTACTGGTGCTGGACCACACACCACCAAGTACGTGTGCTACTTTTGCACACACTCTCCAAAATGACTTCCACCTGCAGTCCTACAACATGCCAGAGTGATACTGCTGGTCCAGTTGGCTTGCTGACTAATCAGCACCTCAGGGCAAAAAGAATTGTCACGGAAAATGGATTTGGCACCTGAACCATCAATAGGTGAGCCGAGATGACCAGTAAGGTCTGAGCAAGCTGATGCTTTTTCCAATAAGTGACTGGAGATCAAAACCTTTAATATGATGCTCCCAGTGTCAGTATTAACTCTCTCATCTGTTTTCAGATTAACAGAACTGAGAAGCCCAAGAAAGACAGTGGAGGCTGGAGTGATGCTGATTACACTGGAATGTATGGCAGTTGGTTGAACTAATGGAGAACAGAATTACAGATGTCCATAGGAATTGAAGGAGCCTTACAATGAAGAGGGTGGGCCAGCAGTGCAGTCTGCAAAATGGAGAACGTGAAGGTTTGCCGAGTCCTCTCTCCTGAAGCCTACAGCTTTGAGAAATGGTCAAGATGTAGTCTTAGGAATCCCTAATTTCTCTGGCATCCCCAAATATACTAATTAATAAACTAATTATTACTAATACAGAAGGAAGTGAAAGGTGTTGCTTGTGTTATAAAGTATTAATGTTCAATTTTTAAACTATCATTTTTCTGTGATGACAGCAGAGGACTATGCCATTGAAATAAAGTGTTTCTAGCCTGTAGCACTGAAAAAAATCAGTCTGAGGCCAAGGATATTTAAGGCTCATGAGTAAAAACATACTTGTAAGACAGATACAGTGCAAGATGACCCCAAGAATGAATAGTAAATGCAAGGTACTTGAATTTTACATGTTCTGGGGTCTGGGAAAACCTGATTTGCGTTCATCTTTATTGAAACACCTGGCCAATGCCCCCTACACAGCCTCGGACAGGATGTACCTTTATGGTCAGTGGTCACCTGGAGGCTGCTAAGGAAAACCTGGCTGTTACCTGGTGTGAGTGACCACACTGGTCCCAACCTGCAGCGAGAAGCACGTCCCTCCTTTCTGCTGCATTAGGAGGCCTATGTGGTCACCTCAAGCACCGTGCTGGGAAGAGTAGTGGGCAGCCAGCACTCTCTCACTGCCCTCTCCTCGGGCAGCCGCCATCACTGCGTGGCCATGGGCTTCTCTCAACTCCTGCTCCTGAAGAACTCGTGAACCGAGCATCTGGGCTTGAATAACGGGACTAACGCCGGGCGCTGGGTGCCGCCGGGCCTGGGTCCACGGCGGAGACTAAGAGCAGGCTGGGGCAGCGAGGAGCAGCCGGGGGCGGACGTCTCGCGTCAACTCCTGAAGTGGGCGAGGAGCCGCCATGGCCGCGGCTGAGGTAAGACATTTCCCGGCCCGGCAGCGCGCGGCTGCCCCTAAGCGCCAACGAGCAGCGTCCCGCCCCGCCCCGCCCCGTCCCCGCCCTGGGGCGGTGCCCCCGCTCACCCCCGTCTCGGCTTCTGCCCCAGAGAGCGGCTGCCGAGCTCGCAGGGCCTCGGTGTTGCGGAGGCCACGAGAGGGGGCCCTTAGGTGTCCCGGCGGGCGCAGCGTAGTGTGTAGTCCTGCTCTCCTTTTTCTCCGGAGCTTCGCAAGCCACCGACCACCGCCTCCTGTCAGTTACAGCCGTGTCCAGGCTGGTAATGGCTGAAAGTCGCTGCTAGCTCGCTGGTGGTGCGAAGCGAGTTGACAGTTCCAGTCAGTGTGGCAGCACGCACGTTAATCGTCACACGAAGTCTTGTGTCACCTGCTCCCCTCCACAGGCACAGTGAGGACTGAGCCGCATGTGGCTTGACCATCCACGCGTCCTCAAGTCTTGGTCAAAACTTCCCGGTCACAGAGGGGACAAGGCAGCTTTGACTGTAGCAGCGCTGCCTCAGGAGACCACAATGACCGCAGGCATACGTTCTTTTTGCTCTGTTTGTGAGGGTCTGATAAATAATTTTAACATAAATAATATGCAGCTTTTATTGTCACTTTTAACCAGTTGATATAAAGAAAGCACCTAAGGGAGGGATTGTAGCATTAACTATTTAAAGTAGATGCTGTACGTGTCAACTCTGTGGAAGAGAAAGCTGGTACTTGGCGAATACAGGACAACACAACTGCAGAGGAGGGGTTTGAAAGATGATGGTGGGGTACTAGGCAGAGGGGAGGAGAGGCAAAAGCCCAAAATGGAAAAGGCTGGAACAAGACTTGTAATGTATAGCTTGGTAGGGCCAGAGGCAGGGTGCATAGGGAATGAGATCTCTGAACCTTGATGCAGATGTGATCATATAAAGTTCGCTATGTTCCCATAGCCTATGTAGGACAGTTCTTCACATTTTTGTAGTAATGTTTTCAGCGTTGAAAGAAGTAAAGAAGGTGAACAGAGCAGACAGGCTGCATTATCAGGGAGAGCTTATTACTTACTGCTCCCTTATTAGGGAGAGCAGTAAATAAAGTATAGCAAAACCCCCCCAACAAAACAATAAAAGAACCCCAACCCCCCCCAAAACAACGAAGACCCCCCCAAAAAAAAACCAACCTCCCCCCAAGAAAAAAAGCCACCAAAAAAAACAACCAACCAACCAAAAAACAACCAAAGAACCCCACTCCTATGGGCAGAGAATAAGTAGTCTGATTTTTAGCTTAGTGAACTGAAAGTAGTGGTGGGATACCTCAAAAGAAGTGTCAGAGAGAGAGATAGGGAGAGGTGCGATGTGGAATCAAATAAAATAAATTAGCTGTATAATCTTGAGAAGGGATAAAGTTGCCTTAATAATTAGCATGGAAAAAGGAGAAAATACAGAAAAATATGACTGCTGTTGGTGTGTACTGGGAGAAGAATGATGAAGGTTACCAGAGGAAAAAGCAGGGAGTCTGTCAGAATAAGACTTGCTTTGGACAGAAATAAAGGACAGGTATTACAAAGACTGACTGAGAACAACAGAAATCATGAGGAGACCTCTTGGTGTGTCCAAGAGGTGGTATTTTCAGGTAGACTGTGTAGACATTTATATATATATAATACACAGATTTATGCTGATGCCCTCCCTGAGCATTCTGGGGTGGTTCCCTGTAAACCTCTCTGCCCTGAAGTGGTGAGGCAGCAGTTCTGTGGTGGCTGTTGGCCTCTGTATGTGTCTTGTACTATAGCTGTTATGGCTTATCCAGTGAGTTTAGGTTCTTGTTAGAGGCTCAGTCCTACAGGGAGCAATATATGCAGCAGATGTTTGCAGTAACACAAAACAGCCTTTTGAAAGAGGCTGCTTTTCAGTCAACCCAAATGTGTTCCTGTTGAGAATGGTGAAGCAAACCAGCTAAAAATGTGTACAGGCTTGTAATGTGAATTTCCAGTGCATATATATATATATATATATCTATATATATATATATTCTTTTTTGGTGTGGAACTGCTAGTTCTTACTGTGGTGTCCAGGTGTGTCTGTTGCATGGTAGTCCAGCTCTTTGAAGAGTTTTTTATCCTGGATTGTGGGTAGCTCGTATTTTGTCATTGGCCTTTCACTGCATCGCTGAGGTACTTCTGCTTGTCTGTTGACAGACCTTCATAGCACTTAACTTGCAATCTGGCTGCATGACTTCTACTCCCCTATTGTAGGGGAGAGATGAGTTTTCTCACTTCATGTGACAACAGTGGTATGAACAGTTAGTCTTAAGTTGTACATGCTGGTCATAAGATAGCCTACAAATTGTCCACAAATGTAAATGCATTTGTACTTTATTGCATTTTTAACTGGACAATAAGAGCAAACCTTAATAAGAAAACAGTGATAAGTTATTAATTCAGCTATCATAAGTCTGTTTGCTTCAGAGTAGAATTTGGACAGAGGCAGACAAGTAAATACAAACTAAAAGTGCTCTTTTGTGAATTTGTTTTGCAGATATTTTCACATAATTGATATTTTTCGTTTAATGCTGCTGTTAACAGCACACTGTACAATGGAGCCAGCATTTGGAAAATGTAATTTGTTCCTCAAAAAAGAAATAAGGAAAAATGTTTCAGTGGGAGACTGCAAGTAAAGAACGTTAACACTGAGCTGTGACTCAGTTCGCAGATTCTGGCCTTACAGACAGATATGATTTGATAGAACTTCGCACTTCTACCCCACTTCTACTTTTTTGCATTTCTGCACATATACTTTTTATTTCACCTAGCTCGGGGTACCTACAAGTTCCTGGTGGAAGGGGCTGCACTGCTTGTTTCTGCTCGCATTCTGCTTATTGTTTGCCTTTCTTGTCTGTTTGCATAAAATCTAGTGATGATGTGGCTGCAGGAGTGGAAAGGATTGGTTCAGCAAACTGATCTGATGGAAAACTGGTCTCCCCAAAATTAAACAGATACAGTGTTCTGTCACTCAGGGGAACTGAACTTATTCATGTAGTGACTGCACAGTGTCCACATACTGTGCAAGGGAGGGTCTGCAAATCCACTCGTGCTTGTGGGAAGAAAGTGTGGGAACAGAATGATTCCTTTGGTGGTAGTCTACAGTTACACTGGATTGGTTATACTGGGAAATCTTTTGTCACTGTTAAGGTAGCTGAATATATGAGAGGTCAGTATGAATTCATCCACATTTAGCAGTGGACACACATTACACAGCTGTTGGTGTCATTAGAAACTTTATGGAAACAAGTCTGAGGCAGAATTTGCTTTTGGGTTTTGTATTTGTATATAAAAGAAAAACAAGCAATTTGACTAATTAGCTACAAAACCAACAGTCCAATGGATAAGTAGTTTTCTGTGTTTGTTGTGGTTTTGGTGTTTTTTTTTTGTTGTGTTTTTTTTTTTTTTTATATACTCTACATCTGCTTGTACTACTGAGGTGGTACTAAACAGAAAAAATACAGGCATAACTAGCTGTTACAAAATCCTCCTGCTCTCTATCAAGGAGAAACCTTCACCAGTGTAAGATTGGGTGAGGAAGTGGAGCTCAATTTCCTCACTCAGCTTGTATGCATGCCACAATCCAGGCCTTCAGCTGTAGAGCTAAAACCTGCTGAATAGCTTTTCCCCACTCTCTTCATAAGATCTGTTGCACTGCATGCAAAGTGTTAAAGCTGTGCACTGGTATTCTCAAGCAGCATAGAACTGTAGCTATCACCAGCACCTTGTCTTGAAATCCTTTTCTGTAGGTTCTTATCATTTAAGTTGCCTATTTTTAAATTGCATCTGAATGAATATTTCAAATTATTTAGGGGGGAAATGTCGTGACTCAGGCCTGATGCTCAGGCAGTGACCATGCTTGCACTGAGGATTTATTCTTTGTGGAGGACAGACATCCTAATAGCCAGTTTGTGACACTCCCTCTAAGACCAAGGGTGATGGAATCCCTCCACTTTTGATGCTTTTTGAGTTCTATCAAAAGCACCTCTTTGTGGGAACTACTTGAATTTTGTAAACACTTGTTACTCAAAAGCATCCATTCCTTTTTCTCTTATGTAATTCTTAGGATTTTTTTTTCCCATTCTTCTAGTGATGCACTAACAATGGTTTTGTTGTATATGAGAAAGTACTGCTTCAAGACAAAACCGGTTGTGTGTAGTCCTTCCTAATTCTCTCTTCAAGTATTTGACTCATTTAACATCCCTAATTTTACAGCTGTTTCCTTAACTTTTTATTTATTTGTTTGTTTATTTATTTTTTACTGTGGTTCCACTTCTTTGCATGCTTTAGAATAGTTCTGTTTAATTTCTGTAGTTCACATTGTTCGATGAGATGTGCTTGCTTTTCAGCTGCTATGCTGCAAATGCTGACTTCTCTAAGGCAGTAGTACAACCTTTCCCCTCTTTAATCGTGGACTTTTTGACCATATGCTGAAGAACTCTCCTTTGTCTCTAAAACTGGGACCCCCACAGTAAGAGTTGGTGAACCTGGGCAGTTTTGGGTTGTGTTTTTTTTTGTTTATTTGGATTGTTTATTTGTTGGGTTTTGTTTTGGCCCATTGTTGATTAAACAACTGTGTTTGTTTGGAGCTGAAAAATGCAGTGAAGAGGGATACAGCCAGTGCCTGTTATTCTAATGTAAGTTTTAGTGTTGTTTTAATTCTGACTGTATGACTTCTGCTGGCATGTTCTACTGTCTGTGAAGAAAATTATGACTGTTTGAAATCCAGAAGACAAGCTGAATGTTTGGTGCTTCCCCATTAAAAAGAAATTAATAGGTGGCGAATCAACTAAATATTACTTTCTTTTTTTCTGATGATAACTCTGGCTCCTTTTAACAATAACTCCTTAATGAATTTTCTTTGGAACTTGTGGCAATGCTGTTTCATGCACTTTCTTAATGCTATTTTGATTTCCTTCTTGTACAGTATTATAACTAATTTATCTTTTTTCTAGCTCTGAGTTGCTGTTTGCCCTTCAGGCTGCACAGATTGTAAAATGATATTTCTTTGCTTCTGGCAACTGATCTACAGTATCTTTTCTGTCCTCTAATCTGCTGTTCTTTAGTACTTTGATTCCTCATGTACTTGGGTGGCCTTTCTAATCCCTCTCCTTTGGATTTAGTGTTTTCTCTAGCTTTTCCAAGACTGCTTTCTCCATGTTCATTGTCTGTTTGGTGTCAGCATGATCTGTAGCTTCACTCTTTCTTCCTTTCATCCTTCACAAGATCTCTGCTGCATAGGGTGGCACCTTTCTTTAAAACTGCTTTAGCAAAAGCTCTTTCAAAATCTTATGCAATCTACCATCTACCTTCTTGCCTGTTCTTATCTTCACTGTTCTCGCCCCACTATGCTCCTAGTTTGAGATCTGTCAACTCCACATGATTAAATCAGTGTAAATAAGCTTGGCAAACAGTTTTGGGTTCTTATATGTTGGCTCTCCCTGGGTCCTCAGATTTCCTCCCCCCTCCCTCTCTGCTAGAATACCTGCTCTTTTCTCTCTCAGCACCATCTCTTGAGCGCTGTCTCTTTCTCTCCCTTTTCTGCCTTTGTCTGTTGTCTCCAGGGCCTCCACTGTCACATCATAGAGTTCTTCCATCATATTTGGCATTTCTGACCTATCTTCCTCTCTAGCTCGCCTTCATTTTCTCATTAGTTGCAAGTGTCCCCTACTGATTCTGTCAGACTGTTTTTTTTTAAGGTATTTCCAGCAGCTTTTCTAAATTTTTTTTTTCCCTGTGACTTTTAAAAATGTCCTCTAACAACTAAAGTGAAGTGGTGGGGTTTTTCTGTTAGCTTTCTTGCTTTCTTCCTTTTTTGTTTTGCATATTGACTTCCTGGAGCCATTCTGAAAAGTCTTCAGAGTGCCCCATTTGTAGTGCTAACACCAGTACCACCTGTACCTTTAGAACTACGGAGGAAGGTTGAGATTGCATGTTAGCCTGTCTTTGATTTGAAAGTTAACATGTTAAAGCTTCTAATGACCATCATAATGGATTTTTTTAGGTCTTTTAATATGGTTTGTTCCAAGTATGCTTCACTAACAGTTTATGCTGTCGGCATGTTGCCTTGAGCTTCCAGTTGCACAGCTTTAGCAATCTTCATTTACTGACATTCTCCTTCTTAAGGCCAAGTTTCCCAGGTGTTTTTTCTCATGTAACACAATCTTCTGTAAACTAGAGCGCTGAAACCTCTTAGCAAAATTCATTCATCAGGCTTTAGTACTGGGTGACCTCACTGTGAAACAGCTTCTAAAATATATTTCATGTGTCCAGATTGTGTAGGTAATTCCATTAGTATCATTCTCATGGTAGCTGAGCAGGTAGATTGTCTTATTATCACAGTGACTGAATTAAATTCAGGCTAATCTAGTAGTTGGTAAACTCTGCTGGTGATATGAGTTCCATCACTTCCATAAACTTCTCTCCATTTTTAAAATGAACTCTTCTCGAGAAATGCAATTATATTTCTCCTTGTTAACACCATTTGTTTTTTAATAAACACTAATAGCAAATTGAGGTGATGTATTCGATTTACTGCTTTAAAAGTAGGAGAGCTGTCTCTCTTTTTGTCAAAAATAATCTTTGAGATAATGTTTCACTCTTTTGATATTGTCACCTATACTGGGACAGTTAAGATTGATTAAGATTCATGCAGATGAGCATGGTGTAAATTCCTAAACTGTGAGACTGAGCAATTCACCATTTTTCATGTTAACAGACAAATAAAGTTGTCAATATTTGTATTGTTTTATCAAGCGTTCATTCAAAATACGCAGAACTTCTGTTTCCTGAAATCAAGGGGACTGTAAAAACTAAAGGTTGTATTTTGGGTTTTAAACTAGGCAAAAGAGTGACCTTGGATGGGGAAGATTGGGATAATTATAACACTTTGTACTTTTATTTCTTTATTTTTAACTTGAGATGTTGGCTATAGGAAGGTGAAAGGCGATCTAGGTTCTATTGTTAGTCATCCCCCAAGAATGTTTTGTGACTGTGGATTTGTTTGCCTTCTTCCACTTCCAGACATGAAACATAAACAGTACAAGTGAGAAACTTCATTTCTGATTTTTTTGTCAGCTGCAAGTTTTACCAGTAACCACTATGTTTACCTGTTGTCAGTTACATTGCCTTCAGAACTCCCTTCATTGTTTCATACAAAGCAACAACTGAAGTATGTTAAGGTTGCTTCACAAGCCTTATTTATTGCTTCTCAAGTCCTTCATAAAATTTGTTAATGCTAGAGTTTCCTGATGAAAAGATTTGTTGACATTACCTGGAAGTTATCACATGCTCTCCACCCTCCCAGCAGCCCCCTGCTGTTAGGAACAGCTGTAGCAGGTAGACTATTTCCACCAAAATGTTTGAAATGTAGTAGTTATGTGTTGTGGAATACAGGATCTTAGAATGGTGACTTCAGTTTACGGGCTCGGCTACAGAGTTTTTATAACAATATTTGCTTTAAGGGGGAAACAAAACGTGAGTTTGAGGAAACAAGAGGGTTTCTTAACCAAACCATAAATATCAGCTTGTCTGCCTGACCAGCAGAGCTGTTCAGCAGTTTTGGAGCAACAAGCAGCAACTTCATTGGATTGTGAGACTGCTGTGAAATGCAGATTGAGATGCTGGGGATGGACACCGATTCCCTGGCTCTGCATCCTTCCTTGAAGGCAATGGCTTGCACTAAAAGTAGAGGGAAGTTATGCTGCCTCAATTCAGGAAGGGTTGCACTGAGGAGGTGTGCTATTGCCTTTTGTGCTTTCTGGAGGACATCCAGTATTCCAGGATGTTGTAAGAGATTACAAGGAAGCTGTTCAATTTTAGTCCTAGTGTCCCAGGGATAAAAATGAGCATGCTGTTAGCATGCCAGATGCAGCTGCCATTTCGTCTGCTAAACTAAATCAGAAATGATCATGATTAAGAAGTGCTATTGCCTAAATTTATGTAGCAATCTTGGTTCCTCGTAGTTGTTCAGAGCAATTATTCTACTTGGGATTGTTCACATAACAGAGAATAGGTCAGTGCAGCAACTGATTCTGAAATATCTCATAGCATCTAATTTGCTATACCTCTGTGTTTTCCCTTCACTGCAGCCTGATTAGTGCACAGACCCTGAAAGGTACAATTTTGCTATTAGGTTAGTTGGTTGATATCTTTTTGGTTTTCTGTTTGTTTGTTTTGTTTGTTGGGGGGGGGGGGGCAGAATTAATTATTTTTGTTTGGTTGGTTAGTTTTGTTGTTTTGTGTTTTTTGTCTGGTTGGTTGTTTTTGTTTTGTTTTGGTTGATTGGCTTTTTTTTTTCCCCTCAGCAGAAGTTCTGTTTTCTGCCTTCTGTGAAAAGTATATAGTAGTTTCTGTCAGAATGTGTTTCCTCATTCTTCTTTGAAATTCAGTGTCCTTCCTGATGTAGCTGCGTAGGTAATACAGAAGCCTTCCATCACGATAGTGCTTATGTGATAAATGTTACTTGGCTCAGTTAGTATTTAAGAAGATAGTTACTTCTGTGAACAGGGTTCTCAGTGATTGCTGTATCTGTCAGACCCCCTTGATCTGTTGTAGTCCTGTGAAGACCTTAAATGTGGTGCTGTAGTTACAGGTGACAGGGAGACATTTCTTGCTCATGCCAAGGGAGGCAAAATCTCCAAATCTCTCTAGTCAGGGTAGCTGTACCTTTCGTTCTTCCTCCTAAGACATCTGAGGTTTTGCTGTATATGTCACTGCTTGAGGAAGGCTTGAGTTGGAGTGTCTATTCTGCTGTTTTATGCACTGTGTAGATTTTCTTTTGAAATATGGCACACTATTGCTTACTAAATTCTTCAAGGCGAGACTTCTTGATCTTGTGAAAAGAAGAGAAGGCTTTTAGATTCAGCACTGGGGAGTTAGTGTGAGGTGAAAATAAGATAATCTTGGTGTTCCTTTGTAAGGGGAGAGTATATTCAACTAATAGCTTGTTCACTAATTGCATGCATTAATTTCTCAGAAGTTGCTGTCTACTGCAGGTATACTCATTGCTCTCCCAAGCAGTATAGTTTTTAATTTAAAAATAATTATAGTCATTTACCAGAAGAAATAAAAAGAGGAAATAAATGGCTTAACTGTCTATTGTCACATGTAAAATCCATGATTTGTTAAAAGAACCATGTAGAGAGGAAGCATTTTATCTTAATCTCACCGAGTTCTGTTAAACAGGAAAGAACCACTACTTTTGTGGTGCAGAAGTCCACAGATCTGGCTCTGTGGTGGGTGTCTCCTGTGGAGATCTTGCTCTAGCTTGGAAAAGCTCACACACTGAACCAGTAGGACCCAATTATTAGCTATTTTCCCCACACCATACTCATATATGTGTGTGTGCGTGTGCACACCATAGCAGCCACAGTCACTAGTCATACACATGCTCCTCCTGGCTGAGTGCTGGAGCTTTTTAATTTAGTGAACGCTGTTACTTGTGGGAATTATGTTTTGTGTTTAAAGAATTATCAGCTTTTCCTGTGATGTATGACTGGAGAATACACAGCTGTGCTGTTACTGCGTTTTCAAACAAGGTATTTTTGGCAATAACTGTTGCTTTAGCCAGTATTCAAACATTCATGACCCCCCCCCAGACAAATAAAATCCTGCTTCCACTGGGCTAAACACAAACAGGGTAGGCATAGCCAGTTACTGATAAGTAGTCTAGTTCCTTTACCATTTCACACAGTCATGTAACAGTACAGGCTCAAGTGTTTCTATAACATGATTTCTAGGCCACGCTGGCTACCTTTTTGGAGAGGTCCCGCAACAAACAGGCCCTTCTAGCAGCTAGCACTCTCCTCTTTCCCTTACTTGATGTTTGCAAATCTGACAGCAGGAATTCTTCCTATATGTGCAATGTTTGCTGATCTGGATTTATGTAATCCTCGTTGGAGCTAAACTGTCATGTTAGAGTTCTGAGGAGTGTCTTTGGTGGTATTTTGGGTTGGTTTTTTTTGTGTGTGGTTATCCTGAAATGCTAAGGACATTCTGGTTTTGTCAAACACGTGCTAGACATCAAGTAAAAACATTGCTAAAAATATTTTTTAAACATCTTTAAGCATGTAAAAAGTGAACTAAAATAATAATCCAAGTAGACACAGCAAAAAAAAAAAAAAAAAGAAAAAAAATGTCTGCTTGTGTCTTCTGTTACAGAGTAGAATATAATTTTGGATACACTATGTAACTTCGTGGCAAGCAATACTTCCTTATGTCTTCAACAGCTCCCAGAAAAACTGCATGTAGTTCAGAAGTGTTGCTGTTACCAAATCCTCTGTGGTTTTGGGCATAGTCAAATAATGCCCATTCCCCCTAGTTTATTTTTCAGAAGATCACAGATGAGAGAGTGATTTGTAATTATGGTAATGGCCTATGATTTGGGGCATTTGTCTTGTTGCAGTCTTCCAACAAGACTTTAAATGAGATTGTTATTGTTTCTTTCTCAAGTTTTTCATAAGCACTTGCAGTACTTTTGGGCACAAACAAGCCAAAGAAAGATCTTCCCACCCTAAGGCAGTCATCCGTGCTTCTAGGTGTGTATTCTTGTCTTTTTTTTTTTACATTCAGATGTTTTAGTTTTAAACATTTTTATTTGTCTCTCTTTGCTGGCTAATGGAAAATGTTTCTATCCTCTTCTGAGACTGGTAAGAGGGATGTTTTGAGAGACTATGGGAATTAAAGTGATTTAGCATGCACCATAATTGCAAAATGCTTAAACTTGACATTGCACTTTCCTAAGCATTATTCCCATTTTGTAGGTGTAGATTTTTCATTAAATGACTTCTGGGCAATCTGGAGGTGCAAGCAATGTGTAGATCATTGCTGAAATGTGTGTGCAGTGCAGGCTGACCTTTTTGTTGTACTGATAATTCTAAAATTTGCAGAAGAATTTTGTGGCCTTGATGCTTTGGGTGTTCTTGCCCTGACAAAGGCTTTATAAGTAAACACAGAATGCAATGTAGAGTTCAAGTTTCTGTGCTGTATTTAAAGCAAGCTAGTAGAAGCTGAAACCTGTTGAGTCTCTAGCAGTGGTGGTCATTCAACCTCTGGAAGCTGGGCAGTAAAACTCTGACTACATTGGTTAGTGTCTATGAATTACTGATGTACTGCAACATTGGTTTGGCTGTCCATTGGAAGGTTTGTTTCTGTTGTTGCTGCTTCAGAAAAGGATGGTTTGTGTGTGCCCGAATTTAGCCTTATGTTTAAAATTACTCATCTTCTTAGGAGAGCTTGAGAAATCAGGCAAATCAGGCTGCACTGTAGCACAGTGACAACCAATGGAACTCCTTGGGATTATTTATTAATACAACAGTTAGCATGCTCTCCTTGTTTGTGTGAGGGGAAATGACTGTGAAAGGGCCTAAGCAGTACTTTCATAGTAGCTTTAATCTTCCTTAGTAGCCTTATTCATCCTTAGCAGCAGCAATGAATGGCTGCTTGTGAAAATTAAAGGGGGCTTTAGGTTGATGTCCTATGTGGTGGGTGCAGTCATTTACACAGTACTCTTTAAGTGGAGCTTTGCTCATTGTCACATCCCAAGTAACTGGACTTGTAATTCAGATCTGTGTTTCACGATTTGCATTATCTGATTGCAGATAATTCTGCCCCTTATTAACTGAAGTGATAAACAATACATTAGCAGCTAAACTGAAGAGTGTAATGTTTCTAATGCAAAGATCAAGGGGCACCATTTGAAGTTAAATGTAACTAGTTTTTATTGCATAAAACTAGTTTTCATTATGTGGTTTTCTTAATTTCTTTAACATTTTATCAGTGTCTTTTTAATAAAAATTGTAAAGCAGAATTATTCAGGTCCTGTAGTGTCCCCTAAGTTGGCTATACAGAAAGTAGATTTAAACACATCCTGTTTATTTTTTTTAATGCAGTCTGTAATAGAGGCTGTACAATATTATTTTAAGTCTAATCTTTATATGCTTTCATAAGAAGTCCTAAAGTTTTAATAATTTAAAAGACATGCAATGGTAGATGAAATTTTCAATTGAGAGAAAGCTAGGTTTTCCTGTAATTCTCTTGATAATCCTGTAGAATAGACTAACACATAAAAGGCTTCTAGCTAAATGGGCAAACCTTCCTTAAAGTTACAAAACATTCCTTTAGAAGAACATTTACTAACTCTTACACAAACTCTAAAATTTCTGTTCTTTGTATTGGGTGTCTACTTTGAGGTTGACTTAGTTTTTGATCTTTACCTTTCTTTGTCCTCTTTGCTTAAGGTTTTACACTGTTTTTTTTTATCTGTATTTCTGGTATTCTCTTATCTCTGATTGTTTTATGTTTTCAGGAGTCTAGAAGTTTTAGAATATTTCTTTAAGATCAGCTTTATTCTTACTACTGTCTGTCCATACACTTTTTACTTAAAGAATTACCTTTTTCAAGGTAGAACTTCCTTTGTAGCATTTTCTTCTTCCTAATTAGTATGATGAAATTGATTAAGTCTTTCTGTCCTTAACATTTCAGATCATGGCCATGTGACAAATGGGTTAAGAACAAAGGGTGGATTCTTGTAGAATTTGTGTTGCTTCTCCTTTTGGTTTTGTTTGGTTTTTTAATTTTAATTTTTAATACAGGTCAGGTGAATGGGTTTCAAATAAAGAAATTGCAGGGTTTGAGAAAGGCTTTTTGATGTTTTCCTTTTTGTTTTTTTACTAGTCCAACACTTAATAGAGTCTACTGGGGCCCAGGTAGCACTGAGCTTCAGTTATCCTCAACCTTAGAAAGGCCACTGAACCCCACAGAAATTCTGCTGTGCACAGAGAGAAGTTTTATCTTAGTGCAGATTCTATAACCTCTATATAATAGTTCTATGGGGAGTGCCATTAGAAACCTTTAAGGAGCTGTCCGGAACTGGGTGCAAATGGTGTGTATTTTTGTTTCATATGTGTCAAATCTTTCACCCAAAAACCTTGCTGAGTAATGTAATTAATTAAACTAGCCTGTGAAATGCAGGTGAAAATCTTAGCAAACTGACTGTCTCAAGCCCTTCCAGCTCACCCATGCTGACTAGTCTGGTTTTACTCCAAGAGAGCTACAATTCATAAACTTTAAGAAGCATTAAACACATTGATCACATTAACAGAAAGAATAAAACTTGCTGCCATCTACCATTAGGTTCAGAGAAAGCAGTCAGTAGGGAACTTTGGGACTATCATTTCGTGGTAGTGGAGAAATTGAATTTCAGACATCAGTTTATAACCTCTGCCCAACTGTTCTACAATTTTCTATATGCTTAATTTGAATGCCACCCATCAGAAACTGCCCAAGGCAAGGATGTCCTTTGCCTTTGCCTTTTTCCTTTCCTTTCTCTGTGATACTTTTGCAGTAGCTCTTTGTTGGGTTACACCCAAATGTAACATGGAGCAGAGAGCAGTTCCTTCTGCAGCTGGCAGTCTTAATGAGTCAGGGAAATACATCTGGAACTACTTGCTAAAGTGTCCTCACCCACAGGAGCCCTGCTTATCAGCACTATGTTTTGGTTAAGGGAAATTCCCCTTTTGTGTTGGATGTGGCTATGTATGAGATTGATCCCTAAGTCAGTCTCACTGCCTGAGATCACAAACATGCATCACTCTTAACAGACAAGGATGAAGTGATGAGGCTGTGCTTCCAAGTTTAGTTACATCAGGTAAGTAATCTTTGGTAAGGAATAGTAACCACAGCTGATGGCAGTGACACTTTCCTCTGGTTTCAGCATTCGGTAAAAACATAGGAATAGATATATATAATAAGTCACAACTTCAGACCAAAGGTCCTGTCTGTTCCAGTAAGTGTGCTTAGATGTTTAGGGGAGACATGAAGGCAGTATATATCTCCTTTTGTTTACCCTTCCCACAGTTCACATTTTGCGGATTGTGGTATATTATGTCTAGTTAATATCTTAAAGCCTACAGAATTCTGACTGGTTTTGATGTTTACATCACCAAAGAAAAGAGGATACCAAAAGGTACTCTTTCAAGCGCTGCAGTTTTTCAGGTCAGTGATTCCTTCTGTGGAGATTAAAATGTCTCGGTGTACAATTCCCGCTCAATTTAACCAGGTTAACAGTCTTTTCTAGATAACTTCATAATCCTCTGTAATGGCATGTCTTTTTTTAACATAGTTTCAGCACACTGGTAAATGTTGATTGTCCTTGAAAGTGCTGTCATCGCTACCCACAGCAATTCTGTTGCATGCATAGGGATTGTAAACCAGCTTGAGGTTAAGATATGATTTTTGTTTCTTTTATGTCATGCAGGCTTTGTGAAGATGTTTTTTGAGAAATTGATTTAGAAACTAGGTTGGTTAGTGCCCAACTGTCTCTCTTGATATGTCTAACAGGGAGGTAGTCTCTTTTTTCTGTGTGAGCTGGTGTTCAGCGCATTAAGCCCTGAGAAAACACAGTAATAGTTGTACATTTACAAGGCAACTGGATTCTGCTGTACCTTTGAGGATAGATAGTAAAAGGCTAAATATCAGTCTCTGAATTAAGAGTGCAGGACATAGTTGTTTTGCTAGGTCCAGCTGGGATGTTTTGTGAGTTTATTGCCTGTAGCAACAAAAAATGTGGAAAGTCGTAGATGAAGCCAGAGAGAACACTAGCCTATTGGAAGCAATCTGCAGAGACAATATCATTGGTGACAGTTTTGTAAACTGTAGGGTGCATATATCTGTATCCTAGCGTTACTGAAGAATCAGTTTCTACTCACAAGCACTTTAGTCTTGCTCTGTAATCAAGGCAGTCATGCTTGTGCCTGTGATAGAGTCTGGGTAAATATGGGGGGAAGTATATTGATTAGGCCTTTTTCCTTACT
The DNA here is from genome assembly GCF_034315485.1 of Pezoporus occidentalis. Taxonomy (NCBI): domain Eukaryota; kingdom Metazoa; phylum Chordata; class Aves; order Psittaciformes; family Psittacidae; genus Pezoporus; species Pezoporus occidentalis. Next base: position 381,449 of record NW_026916253.1, read on the forward strand.
TTTATAAAAAAAGGTAAAGTAGGGTTTTTTTTTTAATCTGTTGAACACTTGTAATGAAATATATTTCATTTCTTGTTAGACAAAATACACTGTACTCTTCCAAGGGAATGGGGGGATGAAGCAATATTCATAAATGCATGGAAACTGACTATATGGGTGGGGTTTTTATCTTTTTCCCTTGTAACAAACTATTAAAAAAGTTTTTTTTTTTAATTAATCCAATGAGATTAAAAATAGGCTTATTTATTTTACTATTTCTTTATGAAGTAAAGAATTCCTGTAAGATTTGTCACAGACATGCCTTTTGCTGTTGTATTAGAATGTGAGGGGGTCTGGATCAGCACATGAATGTTGGAAAATTAAACAATTGGTGTCAGTATAAACATAACTGAAAATAGAGTAAGGAATAAGTGGTAACATACCCCCAAAAAATTAAGGTGTGAAATCAAATAGATAACAGAACTTAAAACCTGTCAGGCCTTTTTTATATGAAACATAGAAAAATGAAAAGGTGTCTGTGGCCTTTTTCCAGAATTCATTTAACACTCTTGTATAAACTTTCATGTTTCTCAAGTCATCATATAAATCTAAATGAGACATGCTCATTCCCCCAGTTTTTGTACAGTCTGTATGGAATGTATATTAGTTTGAATAGTGAAAAACTGCTTTTTCAGGTCAAGATAGAAGATAAAAATGAGCAGGAAACTATGTAAATGTAGTTGATGTAAATTTTTATAGGAAAGATGGTAGTTTGATCTATGTGTCATATCCAGGTCTTAGACCCTCCGTGGTTTTTTTTTTATGTTTTTTTTTTATTTTTTAAGATTCCCTCTTCTCACATTTTTTATGTAGTTCCTTGATAATTTAGTATTCCAAGTAACTTCTGTTGTTAGTATTTATCTAGGAGAGTCCTTAAACAAGAAAGACACAGGTGAGGCCGTAAGAGCAGCGGCATTTAACCAGAGGGAATGGTGCTTGGAATCACTTTGTTTCACCAAGCATCACTTTCTTGTTGAGCAGAAGGAGGGACTGTGAGAATGAAGACCCTAGGCCCACTGTAGGAGAGGATCTGGTTCGAGACCATCTTAAGAACCTGAATGTACACAAGTCCGTGGGACCTGATGAAATCAATTCGCAGGTCCTGAAGGAGCTGGAAAATGAAGTTGCTAAGCCACTGTCCATCATGTTTGAAAAATCATGGCAGTCAGGTGAAATTCTGGATGACTGGGAAAAGGGAAATATAACCCCCATTTTCAAGAAGGGGAAAATGGATGACCCTGGGAATTAGAGACCAGTCAGTCTCACCTCTGTGCCTGGCAAAATCTTGGAGCACCTCCTGTATGAAGATAGGGTGAGGAAGTTGGGGCTGTTGAGCCTGGAGAAGAGAAGCTGCGTGGAGACCTCATAGCAGCCTTCCTGTATCTGAAGGGGACCTGTAAGGATGCTGGAGAGGAACTCTTCACTAGGGACTGTAGTGATAGGACAAGGGGTAATGGGTTAAAACTTAAACAGGAGAAGTTTAGATTGGATATAAGGAGGAAGTTCTTTCTTGTTAGGGTGGTGAGGCACTGGAATGAGTTGCCCAGGGAGGTTGTGAATGCTCCATCCCTGGCAGTGTTTAAAGCCAGGCTGGACGAGGCCTTGGGTGGCATGGTTTAGTGTGAGGTGTCCCTGCCCATGGCAGGGGGGTTGGAACTAGATGATCTTAAGGTCTTTTCCAACCCTAACTATTCTATGATTCTATGGTTCTGTGATTCTATTTGAATAAAAAGGATCAAGAAAGAGGAGCTTAAAAAAGACTCTCAGTGCTTCTTCCCGTCATTCCAAAAGAATGAACAGAGAAAGGAGTTGGGCAGTCCAAGGGTCTTACTGTTGATGACATGGATGCAGAGGATGTGTGAACATGCAGCAGTGCAAGACCCAAGATCTAGTGTATGCCTAGCTCCTTGCAACATTCTTCCTTTCCAAACTGTTATTGTCCTGGATCATTCATGCCTTTTCTTTATAACTTTTGATTCAACTCCCCTCAGTGAAGACAATTAACTCTTACTCTAAATTGTTCTAAATAGATTTTTGAAGACTTAGGATTTTTGAGATAGCTAGAATAGTCCATCTGACTTTTCTACTGTTTATTCTCTGTGGTGCTTCTCCAAGTCTCTCATGCTTAAGAGAAGAAACACCTTTACTGAGGCCTTTTTTTAATGACAGATATTGTTAAGTACAGTATGTGTATGTCCTTTAATTTTTTTATTGCCTGGTTATATATCTTGACTGAATGGTGAATAAAGCATTTCAGAAGTTTGTATGGCTCTGTAAGTTAAAATTGAAATTTATTTCAAGGCATGGAGACTGCAGTGATGGACATCAGTTTCGTGTTTAAGAGTAAACTCTGTTAGTAAATTTAAATGATGAGTTAAATGGTTTTTAAATGATAGAGTTTGAGGACATATCTTTTACATAATTACTTGAAATGCTTTTTATAGCTACAGGATTTATGTTGGTAATCACATTTCTACCTGATAGTCTGCATGCTGTAATCCTACCTTCATGATGGCTTTCACCTTGTTGAAGGGGGCATTCATTTGATCTCCCTTTAATTGGTAAAGATAATATTAGTAACTCCAGTAACTGAAGTAATTTGAATGATATGCTAACATCTATAAGCAATGGGTGTTTTGTTGAAACAACTTACTGACTTTCAATTTCTATTTGAAAAGTAGTAGTTTTAATAAGATGCTAAGCAATAATTGTGCTAGATTTCACAATATATGATTTTTAGATTTAATGATAGTTCCTTAAAGAATAGAACATTATTTCCTAATATGAAAGTATAGTACTTAATTAAATGGTGCTAGATGGACACAATATCTTTTTCATTTGCACTCATTAAAATCCTTGTATAATGCAAATATATGAATGATGTTTGTCTTGTATGGATGCAAAATGACCCAGCTCACTCTTTGAAAGTGTTGTAGGGCCCTAGAAAATTCTGCAGCCAACCCGATCACTGTCTCTGCATGTTGTCTTATTCCAAGGAGCACAAAACCACTTGGCTTTAGCTATATAAAGCTGTTTTTATTTTTATGTGGTCACCTAAGCAAGCCCCATGCCCAGAAGTGTGGATTGCTCTTCACCTAGCCTGACTGCAACATATGATAATTGGACTTCAGGGAGCGATGCTGAGAGAGGTGCAGAGCATCCTCTTAGCCTTGCTGGATTTTTTTCCTTAGCAGTGGGCAGGCAGTGCTGCTTTTCATGGCTGAGTGACAGTCTTGTTAGAAAGTCTGAAAGGAGCCACAAAAGTGAGCTTTTCCAGCTAATAGCTTTGAAAAGCAGTTCAGATAATGAGTATTATACACCATTTCCAACTTTGTTTTTTTTCTTCCCTAAACCAAGAAGGGTGAAATATATTTTAAGAATCAGAGAAACCTTTTATTTCTTAGGATAGCTCCCATTCAATGTTTGAAATAGCAAGATGGGCTCTCACAGGTGACCCCTGGCAAACCAAGCTGCCCTTCTGTTGGTGGCTAGTCCCTTCAGAGTAGGGTGCCAGATCAGCATGTGTACCCATGCCTCTGGCACATTTCTTAGCAGCTTGATGCATTACTGAATCAGCTTGGTCACTGAATTGTGACTGAATGAGTGTGGCATACGGCAGCACCACCTTTCACACTCCTGGAAGATATTTGAATTTTCCAGAAATTTGTATATTTATCTGCTCTGACACAAATATGCTTTTAATATCTATCTCAGCCATTGTAAAAGGTTTCTTCTTTTAGGTACCAAATGTGTATCTTGCTTGCTACTCTAAACTATGATTTCTGTTTGATTGTTGTGTGTTTTGTGCTGTACAAATCATGGTTCTTTATTACTTTTACATTCAGTCTTTGTCCCATGTTTGATGGGACAAATGTACTTATTGTATAGATATGTATATAATGTGTATATTTACAATTATATGTATAATTGTATGTCACTAGTGGCATATTTAAAAAGATAGGGGGAAAGTGGACTGACTGCCTTCTAATCAACCCTGGTCAGTAATTTAAATATTTTCCATTAAGGTGAGCTGATTCTGGGCAAATTTGCTCTACATTTTTTTCCTTCCAAGTAGCCCTGCTGTTAGGTTTGGAAAGTCCTCCACTGTAAAGTTGGCACCCTGGAAAAATAAAGACAAAAACCACAAGAAGAAGTTCAAAAGAAATACAGACTAAGAATGAAGTTTTCAAGCTACGTTCCAAGGCAAGGACTTTTCATCTTTATAGCTTTGAATTGTGAATCAAGGCAGTAAAAGTTACTACTAGGTTAAAGTTTAAATGGCATAGAAAAGGTAGAAAAAAGATTAAACATATTCTGTCTGGACAGTGGAACAAAGACTTTGAATCCTTATCTATGCACCTGTCTATTGAGTATCTAAGTTCCAGGAGTCCCACAGAGGACATGCAATGAGCACTCTTATTGTTCGTATTAAGAACTGAAGTAATTGAAAGGAAAAGTAAGGTAAGGAGAATCAGAAATCAGATGTGACTGCCTGTATGGTTAAAAAATAATTTAAAGGGAAAGTGACTATCAAGCAGTTCGTATTATGGAAATCTGACCATTGAAGGTAGAATAAAAAAAAATATCTATTATTCTTTGAAAGAGTTTTTCCTCTCTAAGTAAGACTTAAATATCATTTGAAAACCAGTAATTTTCACAAAGTGCCTTACTAGCCACTTGTAAAGGAGCAATTCAAATGCATGAGTTTTTATTCTTTGAATTTATTTCTGATGGTGGTATCTGAGCCATAGGGAATTTTTATTTTGTTTTTATTTTTCCTGTAGAGGTGTCTGCTTTGTAAGTTTTTTTAAAAGTTTGAAAATTGTACAGGTCTAAGTAAGCATGGTAGAATTCCTGCTCTGTTTACTTTGGTTTTCTGTCCATCTAATTCAAAACTGGTGTGACACACTTATGTGGCTGAGAGGGTAACAACAATAATAATAATAATAATAATTTTAATGTTTGAAGTTCTGAGTTAGTAAATTGTTATACTTCCCCAAACCTGGCCTTTGGGTTTTTTTGAGCTGTTCTTTCAGTTCTTTAAATTGGTAACTCTGCAGTGTATTATATGGAAGGTGGGTTACTAGCTTATACATGTTAAAGAAATATATAAAATTTTCTTAATTAGATAAAGGATGAAATCAGATTTGCTTTAAATTGTAGTTCATGTAGATTCTCAATCAGCACTATAGCTTCCCTTTCATTATGTTGTTTCATATGGTGGGGGAAGGAGTAGTAATTACTTTCTCATGAAAAAAATCCAACCAAAACTTACCAAAGAGAGAGGAAAATGCTTTTAAAAAATAGATTTATATGCATAGTGTATATGTAATACAGATAGTTATGCTCAGCAGATCAGCAGCTTGCAAAATTAGCTATTGTCATGGCACTCACTATGATTTATGAGATATCCAGGAATATATTTTCAAAGATTGATATGAAGTATTACAGGTTGTATCATTTTCAGATGGTAATATTTTATTCATGTTAAATATCTCCACTGCACAAGGCAAGTTTGCATCCAGTTTTCATATGTCTATCACAGAGATATTTTCTTTTTGATTTGAGACCCACTCTGAAGCTGAATTCTGGCTTTACTGTCCACATTACTTACTGAAGTTCTCAAACTGAATCCAAAGGAATTTGCAGCATCACTTCTCTGGGACCAGTGAATATAGTGGATGTTTTCTGCAACATTAGGACAGGTTTTTAAACTCAAGACAGGTTTTATCAGTCAGGCAGAAGAGGTCTTTACTGTCTATGCTGACATTATTTGCATGTCTGACCCAAAGCATGGTCTGTCCGTCCAATGGTGGCACACTTCTTTACTCCAGCATGCTGATGCTTCACTTTGCTTCACATTCTGGACAAGCTATTCTCATGTACTTGTTTCATTTCCTGTACTTAACAGGAGTGTCTTACCATTAGTGTTTGGGTTTATCTTCAAGTACCTTATCAATTCATTGTTCTTTACACTTCTACGTAATGATCTGATGTGGACTGCAAACATTCCAATTTGCAGGGAAGAAATTAACCCTAATACTGTGAACTATATATAATACAGAAATGTGTATATAATTTGGGTTTTGTGTATAGCTTTCACAGTTGTATGTTCTCCACGCATCTCATCTTTGAAAAAGGTGCTAAGCAGGATCATTCCTCCAATGATCAAGGATAGCCTTGTTACCTCTTGTTAGAATAAAACCTTGTTACGTGTTTAGGAATTTAAACATGTATCACTACTGATGAGATGATTGCATGCAGAAATATTGTATGCTGCAGGTGTACTGGATTTGCTGCACATACTCGGACCAACTGGACAAAAATGTATCCTAGCGTGTGTCCTGGGTTCAGCAGTAGCAGTCATTTTTCCCCTTCTTGGTAGCTGGTGCAGTGCAGTGTTTTGACTTTCGTCTCGGGAACAGAGCTGATAACAATGATGTTTTGATTTGGCCAAGGACTTCATGAGCCTCATGCTCTGCCAGGGAGGAGGGGAAGCCGGGAGGAAGCAGAGACAGGACACCTGACCCATACTGACCAAAGAGTTATTCCATACCACAGCACATCATGCCCAGGATGTAACTGGGAGTTAGCCGGAAGGGCTGGGAGATTGCGGGGTTGGAGGAGGTATGGGTCAGAGCTTGGTTGGGCTGGGGGGGCGAGTTATCAGTCGGCTGGTGGTGAGGTGCTGTATTCTCTTCCCTTGTTATTTCCTTTATCATTATTATTATTGGTGGTAGCAGTAGTGATTTGTGTTATACCTTAGATACTAAACTGTTCTTATCTCAACCCGTGGGAGTTGCATTCTTTTTGACTCTCCTCTCCATCCCTCCGGGAGTAGGGGGAGGGCAAGAAGAGGGGGGAAGTGAGTGAACGAGTTGTCTGGTTTGGTTTAAACCACGAAAGCGTGTCTGGCATTTCCTGGGATTTCCTGGATACCTGGAAAACTTGACTGGATCTAGATACATGAGAAATTCTAGTTACATGATAGCCTGTTTCATGAGGTCAGCACTTTTCTGACAATCTACTTTCCCAGCCAAACAATTAAGTCTGCTGCATTTTAGACCTCTGTGCAAAACTGAATAGGTGGACAAAATATACATTTTCAAAAGCAGCACATAATGTCTCTGTACAGTATGCTTTGACACTTACTGGATAGCATCCCATATGTGGGTTGTTCATATGGGATTGGTTGGTTATTTTTTCCTTGAGTGTAAACTATTGTTCAGTGTGATAGATATTAGCACTTATACAAGTGCGACAGGTTAGTTACCCTAGTGTAAAGCTTGTATATTCATGCTCTACAGTTCATTAGTCAGTGGATTGCAGGTCAGCATCAGTGCACTGACAGTGCACATGGCATTACAAATTCCTCCAGATCAGCTGTGAGCACACAGCAAGTTACCATCTCACAAGGGGTAGACTTATGTGTGATGAGCCTTTTGCTTGGTATCCAGGTTGTGTTTCATCTTATCTGCTTACTTTCACTGTGTGCTGTAAGGTGCCAGTCCAGTTGCATAATGGTAGGCATCTCACTTAAGATGTCACCTTTTGAAAAAACTATCATACTTATTCATCCTGCTCTGTCAGAATCCTCATTAGACTGAGAAATGTGTTCAAAAGCCACATACTCTTTCTTACAGTTGCGGCTGCTCGGTCAGTGGAGCCATGCTGGTGTTCAGCTGCTGGAGGTGGGTTTGTTTGGGGTTATGGTGGTTTGCAGGGAGCTGAGAAAGCACCTGGGGCCCCCAGGTAGTAATACCGTAAGAACATCAAGGGACAATTGACGATCTGGAAGCATTAATAGTGAGAAGAAGATAAGAAGAAGCTGATGCAAAAAGCTGTAGGCTGTCTGACAGATGCACTTACATGATCCTTGTGAAGCTTTGCTCTTAAAAATTCTTAAAATGATATTGATCCACTGAAGTGATTTGATTCCAGTTCAGTGTTTTGCATCATGTTACTACAGTGATTTTTATGTGGTGCTGAATATCCTAAAATGTGCAATAAAACCTTTTTAGAATGAATTTCTGTCCGAATTGCAATTCAAAATTGTAATTCAAAAGTATGTTTTTGTATAACATCATGTATAAACCTACATCACTCTAAAGGTTTTTAATGTGGAAAAAGGCTTCAGTACAGAAATTGCAACACTCTGTTACATTAAATGTTTATTTGTAGTCATAATATTACAAGTTCTTGGTTTTCCATTCTAGTAAGACGCATAACATGATTACAGAGAAATCAAACAAAAATATGTTTTTATAAGGTATTTTTAAGGAAGCAATGCAAGCCTGTGACAAAAATGTGGATTTCCATTAAAAACAAGCTTCAGAACTGTTATATGAAAATTATTGATATAAGAGAATTCTGTGTAAGTATTCATTTTTGTTTGGAGAGGGTTTTATTCAGGTCAAAATATCTCATATAATGTCTTTGTCTCAAGATTTCAACATAGGGCTATTTATAAACAATGCAGCTGAACTGATATATTTCACTGTTAATGTATTTTGCATAAATAATATGTAGAAACTAAAGATGAAGTCTGAATATATATTTTACCCATCCAGTTGAAATTTCTTTCCTGTACTATATACTACATACTTTTCTCCTGTAACCTTGCCAGATTTTCAAAGATTAACATAATAATCTGGGATGTCCCTTAGGATAAATCTCCTGTACAAAGCATTTAGATGATGTTCAAGACAAAATTGAAGTATAGTCTGCTTATAAACAGTGCCAACAATAGTGTTTGGAGCCAATGTGTAGCTAGAGTGCTGACTTTGGATGATATGTGAAACTCTTCAGCATGTGTGATAACTATAGATTTGAGGCCTCCTCACAGACCTGGCTTGTTAGTCAGCTTGTGAAATTACATTCTTATCAAAATTCTCCATGAAATTCAGTTGGGATAAAATACTAATCTCTTCTTGTCCTAAACATTTCATGTTACTAAAAAGCTGCTGTTTCTCAGGTCCTAAGGACTTGCATTGCGTTAGGTTATTAGATTATTATTTTTTGTGCTAGCCAATATTTTCAGATGAAAAACATTTGTTTGTGTCTTCTGCATTGCCTCATCCAGTCTGAAATTGTTAACTCTACAGCATTTTGAAACTTGAGACTTCATGTTGGGTTGCATGAGAATGTCTTTTAAACAGAGGTGGATGATATGTTAGCCATAATTAAGCAAGTAAGAGGAGGTTACACTTGTTTGTGGTATATAGTGTGCCACCTCCTGCTTTAAGAAAGAGTGTGTATGCCTTATCTTTTTACCCTGAATTTCTTTCACAAAGTAAATTGGAGCTAGCACATTAGGCTGTTGTCCTCTAGTGACTTTAATATGTCTCCTGAGCAGAGTAGTTTTGCCCTATGTACCATAATGAACATAGTGTAATTAACCACTGGAACATCTTGCCCCAGTAGGTTCTCTGTCACTTGAAGTCTTGATTTAAGCACTCTGGTTTTCTTGAGAGGTATGTGCTAAGATCTAAGATCTAGAGATCTCAATGGAGGTGCTACTGAGTGAAAGTTTACATCCTTTTTCATCTAAGACCTCAGAATAAATAGTCATGCTGCTCTTTTTTAGCTTTAAAAAACACATGTATGGCTGTATCAAGATATCGTCCCATGGGCTAATCTGTTGCATTCAGATACCATGTCAGCGATGTTTTTTTTTGTTTGTTTGTTTGTTTGTTGTTTTTTTTTTAAAGGGTGCAAAACGAAATACTGGATTATTTGCAAGTTAGTGATCAGAGGCTCCCATCAGGCTCATCAGTTGTCTTATAGGACTCCTGTTTCCAGTGGTCTCCTTGCTTCCTTCTTTAAAATCATCCCTGCCTCTTCTTTCACAATGATGAGCTTTTCTGCAGATAAAAAATGCCCCTCTTGCTTCTTTATAGCATAGCTTAGACTTGGTAAGAGCCATTCCATTATTTATTAGTCTTGCCATCTCGGCAAGAGCTGCATTTTCATGACTTGGCAAGCTATTTCCTGATTCTGAATGATACTGCTGTTCTAGAGGCATAGTGTGTAGGATCTGCTTCATACATGGTCAGATCTGCCATCTTTCTAAATCTTCTTTTACATGTGCAGAGGATTCTGGGGTGACGTACTCTGTGTAGCTGCATCATCAAAACAGAGCAGGTACTTGTGGCCTCTTCTAGAGATACTGCTATGGGTAGAAATACTGGCACAGCATATGGTCTTGTTCCAGATACATAGAGAAGTAGGTGCAGGTGAAGCTTTCAGCCCTCACAACAAGAAATTTATCACTGAAACTGCCATTTATTTATATCACCAATTAACATTATGTACAAAATTCACTCCATAATACATAGAATTTAGTAGTCTGCAAAATAACTGGGGACAGGAGCATACCTAAGTGGATTTATTGAGGTTAAATTGCGCCATGGAAGTGGTTGGAAACGATGGGTTATTTGAAAACAAATGAAATTATGTTACAGGAAAGGAAGACTTGCAAGAAATTAATCAATTGCCCCTATAAAGTAGAGTTTTGTAATTTGTTTGTGGGAAACCCCATGTAAAACAGGGTTGTGGGGTTTTGTTGTGGGGATTTAGCATCTGTTTTAGGGCATGTACACAAAATTTGAGTTTACTGGTCTTTTCCTTCTATGATGCAAGTGAAGAATACTGTGCTGTGTCCTATTATTGTGCTTGAATTGGAATCAATGCCACCATGGAAGCACTGCGGTTCTTTTTTGCATTCAGTGCCTGTGCAGTTCTGAAGCAGCCTGCAGGTTCTCTATTGTAGTTTGCTAGTGCAACACTTGGGGCCCAATTTTGAATGGCTTATGCATTAAAGAGACATATTCATTTTATTTTTTTTTTTTAGTGTTTAGTGTTGTCCTATGAGGCTATCTGTAAATTTTGTTTGTTGAGTTAAGTAATAAATTTTAAAAGAAAAGACTTTCAATCTCATAGTTGATACCTATGTCCTGCGCTTGCATCTGATCAGATCATGTAGAATGTGTGTGGTTCACAAAATAAATTATATATTGTCATATCTGTCTCTTGTTTTCTGGAATTTGACTAAGGCTTACAACTTCAAAGGTGAGGCTAGGCTTTACTTTTGTGTTCAGAGAGGGCAACTAAACTATTGTGGCTGGTGTTGCAGTGGAAGACTTGTGAAGCTTATCCTTTGTTTTAATCTTCAAGTACCTCAGGAGTCATCCATAAAGGATATCCCAGTGGGGGTGTGGAGGTCTTGTGGACAGTTGGTGGAGGGGTCAGAGTAAAAATTCTGGAAAAATCTGCAGATATCCTTTCAGGATTTCCACTTTTGTTCTCTGGCTAAAACAAGTCTTTGAAAATGGTGCTGTGGAAGTGGGTAAATGAAAGAGAACTACATGGGGCTAAGGAATGGTGATGTTCTTTTGGGAGTTCAAGGCATTTATATAGTTTTGAGAAAGAGAGTGGGGAGCTCAGCATTTGATAAAATCTACTAGAGCCCTCTAATTTGTTGGAAATAAAAAAGGAAAAATGGAAAAAAATTTAGGTTATTCCCTTGTTTAATTTGCTAGATTGGCACTAATTCTGCAGTTCACTTACTGTACTAGTTAATTTCAATATCCACTCTGCATTCTCGATTTCAACAGGGGAGAAGGTGGATGCTGAGGGCAAAAGGGTACTGGATTGGAGGGGGTTTGAGTGCAGCTTCACAGCAAATTGTTCATACCCTTTTCACAGCTGTACCTGAATACAACTCATGTAATTTTTTTTTTTCCCATGAGGTTTTTAATTGTGGAATTGTTTTGCCACTCTAGTGAAGCTTCACAGAAATAATTTTTCTGACAAATTTCATAAAACTAAGTGGAGATCCTCAAACAGAAAAGCTAAACTTGCAGGCACCAACACGAATAATAGGAAGTCTTTTCTGACAGGTTCTAATTTCAAAGTTACTGCTTGCTGCAAGGTTACTTAAATTTACAGCAGGACAGAAAGCAAGTGCTCTAGAGATACTGTCAGTCTGTAGCCCCCGTTTTTCATTCATGCACTTTTCATCTTGCACTTTGTAAGATGAAATACTGTTTTGCTTAAAAATCTTTCCCTTACTCCATAGTCAGCTTTTTAAGGAGAAATCACAAACCAGCTTCCATTTCTGGTGTTGGCTTATTTTAAAAGGCATTGATTAAACTCTCAAAACAGTTACACGAGACACATTTCCTGCTGAAATATTAATGGAAGCTTCTGTTTCTGAAATGCTGTCAGGATGAGCCCCCTAAAAATGCACCGTATATGTCTCTGTGCAAGCAAACAATGTGCAGAGGAGTGTTTCAATATTTTGAATAGTCTTTTGAGCAAAAACTGGTTCAGTTAAGTACCTTAGCTCTCTTCTGTGGGAACGTTTGTTTTACACAATAGAATTCCCTCTTACAGTTGTCTCTTTTCAGAGAGGTTCATTTAATATTTGTCCATGGTACCACCAACTGCAGTGCTCGTTGAATGGTCAAGAAGGAAAAGGGCCTGTTCTAAGCAGATTACAATCTAAGGACAGACAGCTAGACAGATAATATAAATGAGAATGTATAACAAATGCAGAAGAAGAAAGGGTTTGGTGGTGTGAGGGGGAGGAGAGACACTTCGGCATGGTGAAATCATATTTTAGTCACTCTGAGGAGTAACAACAGGTTGCATTATGGCAGGGCTTTTATTTAATGCTGGTGGATTTTTTTAGTTATGTGACTACTATAAAATGTATTTATATGTTTGTGCATAAGAAGCTGCGTATTTTCTATACAATATGTTTGTTGTCCTTTCATATTGAAAGAAGGTGGGTTTATTTCAAAACTCTAAATCTCACACCAGTCTAAAACCTGCCCAAATGGCATGTATAGCAGTGACTTGCTTGACAAGGGTTCTTTGTGAAGGTGCAAATGTGCAGCAGTCTCCCCGTTGTACAGTTAAACTTCCTGTGCATAAATCATTTTAGTAGATTTGGCCAGCAGAGGATTGCTTATAGTGCATTGTGTATGATTTAAGATTATGCTATATGCAATGCTGGAACTTAATTCCAAATCCCCCAAATGGTGTAACGTGTTCGAAAGATTGAGTCCAGGCTGTGTTTTGCCACCCAGAAGGCTGGCAATAGCAATATTAAAAGTGCTTACGACTACTTAAGCAATTAAAAAATTTGGTTTTTTTTTATAAATTCTTTTCAATATTGGCACTGTATATTGAGTGAACTGCTGATCAGGACCAGACTGCACTGCTGTTGTGGGGAAGGGGATGGTCTGGTGTCGGTGCTTCCCTTTTCATTCAGCCTCTTTCCAGGAAAGCGGTTGTAGACTTGTAGTAAACCAATTTATAAAAGGACATGTGCTACCCATACAGAGAACAGAAGCAACAAGAAAAAAATCAATGAAGATTCTGTTAAATTAAAATTCAGCAAAATTATGTACTTGACATTGAATAATTTAGTTGGTGGTTTGGGTTTTTTTTTACTCTCTTTTAAATCAAAAGATTCATTCAAAGGAGAGCTGGAAATCTAACACATTTATATTCTTAAGGAATCAGGCTGGAACTGCATAATTTCTCTCAGATTGAACCAATTTTGTGGTCTTAACTGAAACTGATACTGAAGTTGCTGAAAGATTTTCCTTTTTTCTGTCCTCTCAGCACATGAGGTGATTTTTCTGAGATGTACCAAAACAGATGAATTTTGGTTGTCTGAGACATTGGACTTTATACATCTTGACCAGCAGGTCGAAGGAGGTGATCCTGCCCCTTTACTCTGCTCTTGTGAGACCTCACCTGGAGTACTGTGTGCAGTTCTGGTGTCCTCAGCATAAAAAGGACATGGAACTGTTGGAACAAGTCCAGAGAAAGGCCATAGGAATGATCAGGGGACTGGAGCACCTCCCGTATGAAGGCAGGCTGAGGAAGTTGGGGCTGTTCAGCTTGGAGAAGACAGGGCTGCATGGAGACCTCATAGCAGCCTTCCAGTATCTGAAGGGGGCCTATAGGGATGCTGGGGAGGGACTCTTCACTAGGGACTGTAGTGACAGGACAAGGGATAACGGGTTAAAACTTAAACAGGGGAAGTTTAGATTGGATATAAGAAGGAAATTCTTTCCTGTAAGAGTGGTGAGGCACTGGAATGGGTTGCCCAGGGAGGTTGTGAATGCTCCATCCCTGGCAGTGTTCAAGACCAGGTTGGATGAGGCCTTGGGTGATATGGTTTAGTGTGAGGTGTCCCTGCCCGTGGCAAGGGGGCTGGAACTTGATGATCTTAAGGTCCTTTCCAACTGTAACTATTCTATTAATCTATGATTCTATAAATGAGCTCTGTGATTGCAGTGTATCATCTAAGTCTGCATGAGAAATAGATTAAAACATTAAAAATGCGACCTTTTGGACTGTTGCTGATGTAAATTTTTTGTAGTTATGCATGTTTTAAAAATGGCTGTGTGATTTAGAGTAGTCATAAATGGTTTCAAAGAGGCTTATAAACAAATTTATAATCCTTTCAACTAGTGATAAGAAGGTGAATTGACTGTCAACTTTAGTAAGGCAGACTTACTCCTCTTGTCTTAATAATGGTCTTGCTCCTGAGTTGGCTGAGTGCAAGGGCATCCGATTTCACTGCTGCTTTTCCTGATAAGCAGCAACCTGCTCCTGGGAGAAGAGGATCCTGCTGATGAGGTACGGAAGCATTGAGCAGGATGTGTTGGCAGCGCTGCTGGGGAGTCTTGACAAGAAGCAGTGACACTTCATGTCCTGTGCAGAGGATCTCTTGGACCAAGATTCTCAGCAGCTGATGGACTTTGTTCTTTTTGGTTGGTTTTTTTTTTTTTTTTCCTGCTTTTTCTTAGTGCTCCCATTTCTTCAAACTAATTGAATTAGAAACCATATCTTTAATGATTTGTAGTGCTTTTTTTTTCCATTTACTTTGTGAGCTAGAGAGCCTTAGAATAGAGGTTAATTTCATTCAGGGAATGTTTCCAAAGAGCAACTGGCACAGGCTGGTAAGTGTCCTCTCCCCTCCAGCATACGGCATGTCAACTTTTTTTTGAAGACAGGAAAACATCAAATGGATCATACAGCAAAACCAAGGCCTTACCTTTTATCTCCTGTCAGGCTACTGAAGTACAGAGTTGCTTCCCAGTGAATTTCTGTACTGCTTAGTCCTGTGATAGAGGTGTGGAGGAGACCATGTCAGCTGACTGTTTGGCAAATGTGAAAGAACTCTCATAGGCACTTGAGGCTTTGTGCCCAAGAACTTTTACTTTACTGTTCTTGACTCAAGCATTTAACCTTTAGGAAATAAACATTGATTGCATGATTTGTTCATTTTTAGTCAAACTGAATAATTTTTTTTCACTTGCACACCTTTTAGCCTCTATTTTCTTGGTTAAATTCAGTGAGCAAATGATGAAAAAGAAAAAATAAGTTTCTAAAATAGATACTCATATCTTTTATTGTATAATTTTTCTCCCCTCCACCCCTTTTTTTTTTTTAACTTATTTTCTTCTTTTCCTCTTTGCTCGAGTTATGTAAGACTTTTCTTTTTTTTTCTGTTCAAGTAAAAAGTTACAAGAATGGACTTCTGTTATTATTTTCCTAAATTTTATAATTGACTTGCTGCTCTATTTAATGTATTTTCCACTTATCGGCAGATCACCTTTTGAAAATAGTAGGCATATGTCATTATTTCGAGTCTTCCTTTTTTAAACATATCAAAATAAAATACCTGAAATGCTTCACTCTTTCAGCCAGGTGGAAAATGTTGCACATTTTGATTCTAATTAAGCTGTTTAATACCCTAAGGATGGTATAGAGAAATGTGGAACTTGAGAAATAAGGTTAAGCTGCAGATACTTAGGAAGACTGCCTCTTTTAAAGAGCACTTCTAAGAATCAAGCACAATGATTCAGCAAAAGCTCTCTGTTCTGTGCCTGTGTGTGTGGAAAATCAGACTTGATTATTGGATTTTTGTTATTGTGAAATAATATATAACATGTTTTCATCAATGCTTTTATATTGGTGATATTTCCAGGGATCTTACAGGCTTTATGATATTATCCTCCTTTAGCATATCAGATTTCTGTAACACGTGGCACATGCCGTATGAGGTACATTGGATGAAGAGGGAAGAAATCTTTGACTTAGCGCAGCAGTGTAGTCTGGGAGTTTTCATTGAGAAAATGCTTGTTTTAAATTCTGCATGGCACTCTTAAGGATGGCTTTGTGTATAGCAGTGTATTTTGGGATATCTGTTTTAAGGACAGCATTTGATTATCATACCCTCTTGTAGTCACTCTTTTTCCTCCCTCCCAGCTCAGGTGTTGTGGACCTGTGATGCACACCCTGTTGCATTGCAAGGAGACTGCCCTCTCCTTAGATTAAAGCAGAGCTGCATCTGATCCTATATGAGCTATTTTCTTGCATTGGTGTGGCTTCTTTTTCCTTTTATAAATGGTTTAGTAGGACTTCTAATGTCTGTTTCATCCTTTTATTGCAAGTATTTATTACAAATGTAATGAAATCCTGGGCGTGTATGTATTACCGGAAACTGAAAACTTCTATGGAAAAGTAAAGCAAGCTTTGAACTGCAGCAATGTGTGTATAAAACATGCATACAAATATGTTATTTATACTCTCTGTACTGTTGTAAACAAGTAGTGAGGAATGCCTTGCTCTGTAATTCCACCAGTCTAAACAGCCAGTTAACTCTGCAGAGCTTTTAAGTTCCTGAACTGCAACTGAGAACCCGTAATACAAACAGAGATATTCCCAAGGGACTGTATGTATTTCATTTGAAAGGTGTCCTGTGAAAGAAGCAGCTGTTCTCCTCTAATGAATGCCCCTGGCTTTTGGCATTGTGATCTTAATATATCTAGCCAAACTGGCTATGGAAGCACATAGTTAGGTACAGACTCAGTAGAAATCCTTCCTCTGTGCCACACTAGACCTCCTGGGATCTGGGCAGCTGACCCCGCACTGTGGGAATACTATGCTGTTCCTGAACTTCGGTATTAATTTAATTCAGAAAAGGAAACGTGGCCTATAAAGTTATGAGAAAGTTTTGGGCTAGCTGCAGTTCACAGAAGTTATAATTGGGAGAGTACAGCTGTGAGGAAAGTACAAGTGGATTTTCTGAGTCATGCTATGGCTATGAATCTGTAAAATCCTTAGCAGGACCACTGTGCACTGTTTAGGTAATTCTTAAACACCTCTAACAGATGCTCTTCAGTTTTGGGTTTGTTTTTTTTTGTTGTGTTTCCTTTTTTTTTTATTGTATGGCACACAGTATTTGGGAGGTCATAGTTCATCTACTGAAAGTCAGTCCTAATTCCTGTAATCTCACCTGATGATTGACAGGCTCATCTTTTCACAGAGCTGTAGCCCATTTTGGTAATCAAGTTGAATTCAATCGTATTTGAAACTCACATGGCACTTCACCTGTGTTGCTTCTAAGAAGTTCTGAAATCTGCAGCCCTCTCTATAAAATAAGCAGTTAAACTGATTTTTTTTTTTTAAGACTGAGGATCTGATAAATGATCAGAATTGCAGAGTCTGCCTAGTTTCTGTCTAGTGCAGCTGTCCTGTAAGACCTGTAAAATCAGAACACAGTTAATTTAATGCTGAGAGAATGTAGCAGATTTTTTCATTACAGCCTCTTTAGGAAGCTAGCGGTAAAACAGAAATTTAAAATGGAAACTTCAGAAGCTTTTGAGGTGGCTTGGAATTATGTTTTTTTGATTTGGTTTGGTTTTCTTTGTTGGTGGTGGTTTTATTATTATTTAAAAGAAGATTTAATTTGTTTGGAGAAAGCCACGGGTGGGTGCAAATACGTGGGTTATCCAGGAATGCTTGTGAATGTGCAGGCTGTCCTTGCATATTTGGAGTTGGATGTCTTCAGTTTCTGGAAAACAACTTGCATCAGTGTTCTGACTTTTGGTTTAGGCGTTCATCATGCCATACTCTTGGCCTTTGCATTGTCTGCCCAGGAAGTGCTGGGTTACTGTTAAGACGGCCTTTGGGCATTTAAGGTTCTTAGCTGGATAGGTACAGAGTATCATCTACCTTTTCCATTTTATTGCTTATTTACTCTCTGAAACCACATATTTCTCCTGCTTTTTAGTTTAAAGGTAATTGCATGATGGCACTGAGGTGAGTAAAAATTTAAAGGCTTATTCTCAGTGGTCTTTAATTTTTAGACCTGTCAGGACCGGACAGGAAATCTCAAGCAAATGCTTCTTTACACTTCTATTTTGGATGTTTTGTGACTATTTCCATATTTTAATTTCAAACATGAGAGGTATAGTGCTAATACAGTCTCTCTGGGTTAACTTATTTGGTTGGTAATGACACCACCAGCGTAAACCAGGAAAGGCTGTGAAAGCTGTATATCTGAGGAGGCCAGATCTAGGGGTCTCTGGCTCCTTGCAAATTCTTTTTTTTTTTTTTTTTGTTTTTTATTTTTTTAATTTGTGATGTTGCTAACTTTAGCGCTTCCAGATTGGAGGTCAGGATAAATGTGAAACAAGGCAATGTGTTATTTTGAGGCATATATGGCAGTATCTTTTTTTGTTTGTTTGTTTGGTTGGTTTGTTTTTTGAAAAGTTCATTAGTGTATGTACTTCTGAATGTTTTAGAAGTCAGAGTTTTCATGTTGACTTTGGCTATGGTTTAATGAGAACAGTTTTAAAATCTGGTTTTATAAACTGCAGAATATCACAATTGCTGCACCTGCCAGAAGAAAGCTGTGAACACTGAATGTTTTTCCAGAAAATGTTCATTGTTGCATATAGCTTGCTGTAATGGAAGATGACGGAGATATTAATTTTGTTGAAAATTCTTTCTTTCTCAATTTGACCTTGTGATTTTTGTGATTTTTTAAAAAAAAATTTGTTTAAATTGTCATCTTGTGCTGTAATTTATCATACTATCCTTGGATTCGCTTGATTTCAAGCACCTGAATAAAGGTCTCTTTTAAAGAAGGAAAAATGAAATCTAACACAGTTTTGATTGTACTAGACAAACTGTAAGCGAAGACTGTATGCTGTCCAGGACACACATTATTTCTCTTGTTAGAAAACATATGTGCATCTTTGTTTCATTTCTTTTTCCTTGTAAATGGACATTTTGTAAACTTCAACCTGAGGGCATGTCATCTCCCAAAAAGGACTGTGTGAAGGTTAATCGTAATGAGTAAAATATGCAAATTCAAATTAAAAATATTTTCTTAATCGAGGATGCATAAATTATTCCCAGTGGGCACCTAAGTGACAATAAATTTCACATGCCTGGGAATTAACATGCCCCACTTATATTACTTTGCTGTTCCATTAAAAAAAAATGCATTATTCATTTAAATGGCTTCCACTGTATTTAGTTTCTGAAAAACAGATCCAACTATTATTTGAAGGCCTAAATATATAAGCAACCTATGCTTACATACAAAACTTGTCTATAATAGCAGAAAAATAAAATCATCCAGAAAATGTAGACCATTTCAGCTAATTGCTGTGATTGACTGAAACAATGTCAGCATCTCTGATACCTAATTTTATATATTTAGAAGCCTTTTGTTTATGTCTGAAATTTTGAGTTGTGGCTGCATCCCTGCTTAACCCATATCGTTTCCAGGCAATATGGTACGCTAGCATACTTTTTCCTGACTTCCTTTCAGGATTGTCTGACTCTCCCCTGATCTGCTTTGTGGCTACTTCTGCAGGCAGTACTTCTCTGTCCACCCCATGCAGGGTGTGAGAGCGTAAGAAAGAAGCTAAAGCTGAAATATGAATTTTCAGGGGGGACCAAGGATTGTTTGAGCTGGGAACAGGCAGAAGGGAATGAAAATCTGTGGGGATGGTGTGTAGAGGTCTTGGCTGTCCCCATGTAGCTGTCTTTCTATAATGTTTAACTACCAGTATGTTCACATGAGCGGCAGTTACTTAAAAACGGGCACTAGTTTGTCTGCACACATTTTCCTTCTTAACTAAGCAGGTTTGAATGTGCAAGGGTTTCTGCAAGCTCTTACTGAGTGTATACTGAGCACTTTGTATCTAATAATATTTTTTTTCAAGCCCTTGGAGGTGTTTGTAATCCTAAGCATGCCATACACGCTCAGGTTCTCTCCATGTAAACCATTTACGGTGGGATTTCAGAAGTGCTCAGCCTAAACCTGCTTCCTTAGAAATCAGTTGTTAAGGTCCTCGTGACTTCAGTGGGAGTACTTACGCCAACATAGAGTGCTTTGAAAATGCCTCCCTAAACTGTGAGAATATACATTTGAGAATGTTGCAACCTAATTTTTACACTGAGCTTGTGATAGTAGTAACTTGAGTGCCCTAGATTTAGTGCTGTATGTACTTGATCATGTCACTTCACCACCTTGTCTGAATTTGGCACTGTAATTCATGTTTACAAGGGATTTATTCTTTTTTATCTCTTTGGTCCTTGGGTTTTTGCTGTAGTGGTCATATCAGGTCCAGGTCTACACTTGTACCCACACAGACATTTAAGAAGCTCTTTATCCTGGCTATATCAGTATGCCTAAGTATAAGGCTTTTGCTTTTTTTCTGCACCCCCAGCTGTAAGTGGTTGTGGACTAACTTGAGGTATTATCTGGATTTCCATGTGGTGTTTTTTTTTGGGGGAGGTTTGTGGGTTTTTCTGTTTGAAACATCTGAATAAATATTTCAGTGGCCCTTTATAAATCTTGGCATCTTGCTCGATTATGACTCTAATGTTACAAAGACTAAATTATGACAGATTTTTAAAAATATTTAAATGACTGAGTCTGGAGGTAACAGCTTTATTACTGTGTGATAACTTGACCCATATTTCCTAACATGATTTCCCTACTGTAACTTGTTCATGTAAGTCTAATGATATCAGTTGACCTTGACAGCTAGACCTAAAAGCCTGTGGTTGTTCTGGGTATTTTTTAGGATCTTAGGTTTTTTTCAGTATTTTCCAGAAATACCTTTTAAATAAAGGATACCAAAAATTCTACCAAGAAAGTACAACTAATCCTAGCAACAAGACTTTTTGCAATTCTTTGGAATCTTGGGATTGAGTATATTTTACATATAGTTGCGTATCTCCCTCTAGCATATATACTTAAAACCTGTGTAGCTGAGAAATAGTGCTAATTACGCAGCCGCATGAAAAAACAGTTATCAAATACTTTTGGTTCCTTTAGTGAATGATGACTCTGCTATTGTCAATTGCGATTATTCTTATCCCCCAGCTCTGCCTCTAAATGATCCTTTTTTTTTATCTTTTCAAATGCCATACTAGTAAATTTTTTTCCACTTTCCTCAAGTGGAATTTCCAACTTTTGCTTTGCTGCATAGGGTCAATTTTGTGGTAATGATGAGTTTAAAGTCAGTTATTTTAAAATTCACTTGGTTAGAAACATCAGGCTTCTGCATTATAATGTAAAGGGGACACTACACTACCAGCTTTCCAGTGGGCATTTCACTTTTAACTCTGAGATCACATCTTAAAACTTGCTTTGAGCCCTTTAAGAGCAAACCTGAAAACCACCTCATTACTATGCATAGAAAAACTACTTTAATCACTTTGAGATTTCTAAAATGTATTTGTTAAAATCTCTCTCTCATTCCAAGGCTGATATCATTTGACTAAGGGCACTGAGGGAGCCTGACTTGAGAGGTACTGGGACATGAAAATATTGGAAATTCTTATAAGCAGTGTTTAAAATAGCTTTTCTGTAAATGATTTGGTTCACACAGAAAAAGTGATCTTCTGGTGCTGTGGTTTGGCAAGCACTCTTGATGAATATGAATAAATTCAAAGGTGACTTCACCTTATATGAGTAACATGACGATGTTTAATTTATTGTTAACAACTTTTCTAGCATCATGAATTCTCCTCTTCTTGTGTTTGCCAGTATTGTAGGCAAGAGAGAGATGGAGCTGCTGAAGAGAGTCCAGCAAAGGGACATAAAAATCCTTAAGGGATTGGAGAATCTCTTCTGTTCAGCCTGGAGAAAAGAAGTCTTGGGAGATCTTATCAATGTACCTTCAAAAACCTCAAGGAAGGGTGCAAAGAAACCAGAATGAGGATCCTTTTGCTGGTCCCCAGTCACAGGACAAGAGGCAATGTCCTGGTTTTGCTCTTTGTTCTGTACTCATCAGCAGAAAGCTTAGATCCAGTCTTTTGTCCTTGTTATACAGGCTTAAACAGTCCTCCATGCAGGATCTCCAGTGCAGCGCTCTTTAGCCTTCTCCTGCACCTTTTGTGAATCTTGCATCAGGATTCCTGAGCTCTAGAGGCAGAAATCCACTGCTGGCTTTGCTTGGCTGAATGGGATGAACTGGACGGAGCTCAGTCTCTGCTTCCCAAGGTTTGTATCTGCTTTCCACTATACCAACCTCATTCCTGAGAAGAGCTAAACTACACAGGCTATGTGCATTCCATGGCAATCCCTTTCAAGACCTTTCCTATGAAACCAAGCTGTCCTGAGCATAAGGAGAACCTTCTCATATTTCTTAGCATGGACAAACTCATGAGAGCAAAGGTGTGATATTGGGGTGAATAGAAATATCTATATTTGTGCCAGTTGTTATAAGCATCATTGAACGACATAATACATTGTTTTGGGGGTTTGGTATATTTTTTTTCTTGTTGTGCTTATTTAAAAAGAAAAAAAATGAAAAAAGTAGGGATTTTTTCTTGCAATAATAGGTTTTGGGTTTTGTTAAGGTCTTGATGTTTAGTTTACTTACACTTTATCATGATATTAGAGGTATTTCAAGTATGAAAGGGGCCCTGTAATTCATATTGAGAAGGCAGGACAGAGCCCTGTGTTACATGTATCAATAAGTTGTTGTCTAGGAAATCTGTTTTCATACTATTTGTTAGAAGGCAATTATGACTGTGCAAATTTTGAATACCTTGATTTTCTGCTACTGAGAAGCAGTAACAGTCACAAAGAATAAAGTTAATTCATGGAATTAGTTTTAAAATGCTGGTTTTGTTGGAGATAGAGTTTGAAACTGAAGATAGGTGATGTAAAAGATAATTCTTCTTCCTCTGGAATACTCTATACTTTCAGCATTTAAGAAATAGCCCAAAAGAGAAAGAAGTATTTTGCTCATCAGAGACTTTAATAATTCTTTTACATAACACCTGTTCAGTCAGATAAATTGATTTCTAGATTTTGGGTTGAAAACTAGTAAAGATATCTTTCAAATATTAGAATCAGCATAGAAGACTTGGAAAAAAAGTAGTCATGATGAGAAATTCTCTAAGCTGAATGCCAACTGAATTTGGCAGTGGTATCTAGCTGGAACACTGGTGTGATGTATCTGATGCTAAGATATTTATTTTCCTTTAGCTTCCTGGCAAAATGATTTGGATGTTCTTGGATTTTTAATATCAAAAAAAAAAAAAATTGTTAGTTTACCTCATAGAGTGAAACAAGCGATAACTGGGATAAAAGGGATAAAACTGGTGGTTGGTAAATATTTGCTGTTGTTTGACTAGAAAAGCATACGGAGTTTTGGGGTATTTTAGGGGGTATGGGGGATGTAGGTATTTCTGTGGGGCTTGCTGGGGGGGGTTTTTTGAGTGGTTTTTGTGTGTGTGTTTGTTTTGAAAACAAGTATTTAACACAAATATCCTTTATTTTCAGGTGCATTTAATAACTGGCACAGAATTCTGTGGGTATTGAGAAGGGTTACCGGGAGGCTGGGTATTAAGCTTTTGAAATGTTAATACAGTTCTTGAAAAATATATTTATAGATGCTAATATTGAAACAGCATTGGAAAATAAGGGAAATTTTCAACATAACTAGCTCTTGTAGTTTGATCACCTGATCCGGTGTTTTTGAATCCTTGCCCTTGCTGGGCTGGAATATGAAACTAAGCATTCAGATCTGGAAATCCCAGTCTCTGGAGAATTTTGCTGTTTTGGAAAAGGCAACTATGTCAGCATAAAGGCATTTCTGGAAGGCATTTCAATGAAGATACGAAACTGTAGAGACCACATGGAGAGAGGGAGAGCAGGGAAGAGATAAGGAAGAGAATGGGTGAAAAAATGTTAGAAAAACACTGGGCCAACTCCATTATTTTGTGCTAACTTGGGCTAAGTAACCCTACAGTGTGAAACCCTATTAAAAACAAAACAAACAAAAAAAACCAACCCGATAAAAAATTATTTATGTATTAAAGTATTAGTATTAAAATGAAGATGACACCTGCTGACTTGCACTGGTTTTGTCTGCAAACCTGTTTTTAACAATTCTGTTTCTGTATGATTCTAATAGTTTGAGAAAGCTTTAATATAGACTAGAAATACCTTCTACTTCAAATTGATTAAATTGTGTTTCACTGCTTTTGTGTCGTCTTGTGGAATGTATTGTTGCATTTAGAATTGGTTATTTTTATCTGCTGCATAGTGTAAGTTGTTGATGTAACTTCAGTGTGTGCTGGATTAGCTTCTACTGTTAACATTCCTTTTTATTTCCAGTTGCCGGAATTATTGCAGCTGATTTTGCCCCAGGCACAGTTCCCTGGGGAGTTGGTACCTGGGGTTCTGTTGATATCCCTGTCACTGGCAAGGTAAGGAAAGGTTGACTTGCATGCACTATGAGTAGCAGGCTAGAAATAAATCATTTTAATATGCTTTCTGAAGATAAAATATTAGGAGGGGCAGTGGGTGTCTTGCTGATTATTTATGTGCATACCAGTAGTAACTGGGAACCTTGACCATAGTTCTTGAAATAATATTCTTTCTTACTCATGTGTTCAGAAACAAGTCTTTCTTAAACACTGAAGGAAGTAACCTATTTCAAAGAGAATATTTTCTGTACGCCAAATCAAAATTTTTTTTTCCTTGGAAAAAAGCTCTCCTAAATTAATATCTGTAACAAAAAGTCTACCATAGAAATATGAAATTTTAGCCTTTCTTCCATTCAACAAGTTTCTTGTGTGGTACCTCAAGGCCGGTTCATAAAAAATATTGTGTGCCGTGTGTTATCTTTGTTGTCTATTGTGATGCCTGCTCTGATGATACTGGACCAATAAAATAACCTGATTTTCAGAAATGCTTACTAATTATTTTTTTCATAGTAGCGTAGAAGGCGTTATAGAGCTGAATGATATTTTTTGAGTTAGTCATTTAACATGAGCACCTTTCAAAAGAAGCCAGCACTGAGAATGAAATCTTTTTTAAAAAGACTCAATTTTGACACGTCTGCGCTTAGTGTCTGAATACTAGTGAAATGAATTCTTTCCTTGCAACAATGCCATATTTAGCACACTAATAAAAGAGAGGAAGGAAAGTGGATCTTTGATAAGCTAATTATTTTTGGAACTTGCATCACAGTTTAGTAAATCAGCATGCTGCATCTGCAGTGCTAACCAAACTAATCTAAAATACTTGCCTCCCTGTGGAGGTATAGAAATGTCATAGTCCATGGAGACCTGCACTGCATTTATGCAGGTCTGCCTTTTCTGTCATAGATTCAACAGACCTTTCCAGAGAAGAACTATACTACTTTAAACAACCTTAATATGGGGTTTAAAGAGATTAATGAATATCAGCCTTGTACTAAATAAATCTTTATCACTTGCCTTACCTACTACGGTAATTGCCTCAGTGCTGTGGAACCCATTCAGTCTGCCAGCTTTCCATTAATTTCAAATACATCTTTGACAAAAGAATCTACCTTACCTTTATTTTGTGTGTATGTGCGTGTATATGTGAGCTCTGGCACTTAATCAAGTTATCAAAATACTATACATGAATCTGTTTAGTTGCATAAATGTTATATGTTTGAGGAGTATTGACCTCATGTAAGAGATTTATAATTAGAAAGGGCTTCTGAATCTGTTTATTACAAATATGTACACATTCCTGTCACTAAATAAAATGTGTTAACAAGTATATAAGGGCCAAGACTGCAGTACGTACTGTTTATGTAAACAAAAAGTATGGGTGTCTTGCCCATCCTCCCTGTCTCTCCTGTCTAAATTGCAGTAATTTGGGTCATATCGTGAATAGCTATGTGTGCGTTTGTGTGTGTATGTTTACACATTACAGCTTCAAAACTGTTTTATTTTTACAGGCATGGTAAAAAAAACCTCTTTTAATATGGCTATGAAGTTGTTATAATTTAGAAACAGGCTGTCATGGTATGTAATTAATGCACTTATTTTACATGTTTCATAATGCAAACAGTTTCAGTTTTTGCTTAGCCACAGTGTTACAATGAAATTAATTATGTATTTTGACGTGAATTTAAACTTAAAATTGTCTGCCTTTAAGTTATTACTTTTTTAGTTGTTTACTTATTTACTTAGTATATCTGGAGTATATTTAGGC
Organism: Pezoporus occidentalis; assembly: GCF_034315485.1. Lineage (NCBI taxonomy): Eukaryota > Metazoa > Chordata > Aves > Psittaciformes > Psittacidae > Pezoporus > Pezoporus occidentalis. The sequence goes on from NW_026916253.1 coordinate 407,814, forward strand.
TCTTGAGAAATAATTTTCTGTTTTCTAAGCTCAACAGCTAAACATGCAAACAGAAGCTAGGTATTTTTGGAATAATCAGTAAGGATTAAGTTATATAAATGGATTAGGTTCTCCCTTGGAAGGATAGAATTTGGTATTTAGGAAGAATATAATTCTGGGTATGGGAGGGGCCTCGAGATTTACTCAGTTCATATCTGCGCAGATAATTGCATGGCAAAGAAGGTAAGAACAACATGAACAGCAAAGATTGAGGATATAGACTGGGACAATGTAAAGTTTTACATGGGGCAGAAATTAGGGGTAGAGTTTCACATAGTCAGCGTTAAATTAAGTCCTGTGTTGGAATCCTTCCCAGTAGATAGGATTCAGACAAGGGCGTGATGTAACTCATTAACTTCATCAAGGGAGATGGTTAGCAGCTGATTTTAAGCTGTTTAATCTCAAAGGCTAGGGAGGAAGATGACCAAGATCTAGAAAGTTTTGCCAGGCATAAAACTCCTCATGGATTGAAATATCTCCTGTAAATGATGCTGAACTAAGAAGTGAACGTTGATCATTGAGAATGGTGGGGTTCTTTGTTCTTTTTTTTTTGTTGTTCCTTTTTTTTTGTTTTTTTTTTTTAATGATACTATTCAACTTGTGTTTACAAAATGGAGGGCTTGGGTCCTGTGGGTGTTGGTTTTCATATTTTGAGTGGTGTCCATTACTAACTGTTGCTGTGTGTATTATGGGAACAATGTCTCTGTTGGGTAGTGAGGATGTAGGCACTGTTGGTGGGGTTTGATGCAGTGCAGCTGGGAAAGGGTATAAGCATGCTGTGCTTACATCATGGTATATATACTATGAACTCAAGTTCTGAAATCGGTGTAAGCATGCTCCGTTGCATGGCTTAGACCTGATCTTCCTGACACCACTCTTGGAGTCGGGACACATGGGTTCTGGATGCGTTTCTGTGTTTGATCTCTTGTACAGGAACGTTTCTCTGTATCTGTGCAGCAGTTCCCACAGCACATTGCTGCCTTTCTTTAAGCACATTGACGTAGATCTGGAAAGCTTTATATGGAAACATATAGTATTATTGTTGCTAAACACCGGAGGATATCCCTAACTTCTGTTCTTTTCCATGTTACACACCAAATTTCTTAAAGTCTTTAAGGAAAGTAGATTTTTTTGTAAAAGTGGTTTTAGTGAATACATAAGTCTAGCTTATTCTGGAATTTCAAGTGACTTGAGACTGGATAATAGAGGCTGACCTGTACATTTATTTGAGCTGTTTTTGATTAAGGTGTGGCTCTGCTCAACAGAAAAACCACAAGTGAGATTTTGCCCTTTATATTTAGATTATTATTTTTACGCTATGTTTCTTGACCTTTCAGTGCTGTGTTTGGTGCTTGTGGTTGCTAAGCGCTTTTTAGCTCTTTCTTTAAAAGGCTGAGCTCCCTAATTTAGGGTCCTAGGATGAGCTAGACCAGAGGAGTCTGCAGCCAATCGAAAATTTTCCAAAGGCTCTGTTCTGAGTGAGAAGGCCAAGTTGTGTCGCAAGTCAGGGCCACTTCAAGATCTACACCAATATAAAATCTTGTCTAGATGAGTAATTGACACTGACTAGGCTTTTAAGGCTTCAAAACTTTTCTCTCTGAGAAGGAAAGACAATCAAAATAATTCTGACCAGCCTTTCTTGAGTACACTTGCAGGCTGAACAAGTGTTATTTTTTCTCCTTTGGCATCTACACATGGTTACTATTATTTCAGTTAATGATGCAAATCTAGTAATTAAGACTCCATTTCTGGATTTCTAGGAATTTCATATCTGTCTTCACAGTTTTATGACAGACTCAGAAATACTGGACGCTGACACTTCTCTGCGTAACGTCTGGTTTTTGCGGTGTACCAGTAGTCATTTCTTGGATGCCCAGAGATTTTATGCTAGCTACCTGAAAACTTAGATGGTGTTGCTCTATATAACAGTTCTCAATTACCTTGCTTCTAAACTATGGTTTGCAACTGCTCAAGCTGAAGTTTTCTGTAGATGCATTTACTATTCAATGTCTAGTTTTCCAGGATTCCAGTGATTGCTGATAATTATCTAACCATTCATGTTTCTTCAAGGAGTTTCTCCTTTTTCTGAGGGATGTTCTATGGTTCTAATAGAGTTACATCAACAAAATTCTCCTCTGGTAGTCGTATTTTTATCTTATACAGTGTCTATTACCTGTTTTTCTTGGTATAGGGTAAGCAATACTGTGACAGCAGAACCAATAGCCCTCCTGCACAGAGACTAAGCTGGTTAAAGGTACAAGCTTACAAGCGGTTATCATCAGTGTCCCTGTCCTCTGGTGCTTCAGGGTAATTGTTAGGTTATTGCGTCCCATTCACCCTTGTATAGTCCTGTATAATTTGAGTTTTTTTATTGCTACATATATTGATTTCCAAATATAAAATGTTCTAGTAGCCTACTAGTAAGCAGGTAAAATTTACTTAAATGGTAAATGTAGTTTTTCTCTGGTTAAACTGTTCGATGATTTTAGGGAAACCTTTTGAGGAATGCTTTGCTCTTGCATACCAAGTGATAAAATTTCCTAATACAAAATCTTAACAATACAAGATCTTGTTCTGTTACTTTATAACCTCAAAACATTACGGTACCAGAGAGGGGTATTCATTCACAGAGGTACTGTTTTGTCATTTTGAAGTTCAAATACTTTTTTTTGTGTGTGTGTGAGTGTGTGTATCACACAACGCTGATCAGATTTTGTGAAAAACCTGAAAATGATCATGTGTGTTGAGTAAATCATGTTATTTTGTGTACTTGAAATGCTGCTTTTTTTGAGCCCTGTATGTTCGATAATAGCAACAATGCTTTCCTTTTAGTGTAATGGGGCCAAAATACAGGCAACTTTGCTGCAGCTTGACAAAGACCCTACAGCAAAACCTTGAAGTCAGGCTTTCCTGTGAATAATTAAAGGAGCAAGTTTGGGATTAACTAAATAACATACCTATATGTAATGAAGCAATGCTGAGAAGTGTACAGTAGGAGGATGTAATTTCTGTGTTCTTAGGCTTTTTCAAAGCTCCTACATGGAAAAATATGAATTAGGACTAGGATGAATGGATTAATTTTTACTTTTTTTTTTTTCTTTTCTATTTCAGTTAATGCATTACTTCCACCTATAACTTTCTTCCAAAAGTTGAAGTGAATGAAATCACTTTCAACTTTAATAAAATTAAAATGCTAGGAGAAGCATTTGGGACAGGGAATTTTCATGTGTATTTTCTAATGAATGACATTTTCCAGCTGGCCCTGTACCCTGTCTAATATTTTGCACAGCCTTGGAATTTTGGTTCTGCATGCTTTATTTGCCATGGATATTTGCATCACTGAGAGTATTTTGAGAGGGACTCTATTGAGAATAAAATTTTATTAACTCACTGAGGCTATAATATTATTTTTATGCAATAATTGTTCACTTCTGACAGCTTTTCTGTAATATTACAAATCAGGTGAAAGCTAAAATATGGAGTTTATAATCCTTGTTTTTTCTAAATGATAACGATAGTACTCATCAAGTTGCTGTTTACTAGGGAGTCTCAGTCCCTTATACACTATTGAATGGAGTGAGAGGGATGGAAATCTGCAGAAAAACTGACCCAGACTTGTCAATGATGTCTGGGTGCTGCTTACAGCAGCCCAGTGCAAAATTCTTTCTGGATCTGGGACCTTACAGCTGTCTGTGCATGTGGTCCCTTGATCAGCTGAGAAAGTATGGGCAGACCCGCTCTGCAATGCCATTCCTGTGCAAGTAATGCCAAGTGACTGTTTCTGTTGTACAAATGTGTATAGTATGTGCTTTGTAAGAGAGGTAAAGATGATTCTAGGGAAAAAACTGGCTGGTGACATTTGAAAAGTTTCTTGCTCTGAAAGAATATTTGATAGGGTTTTTTTCTACTTTCATTTGAAATAAAGCAGCCTACTTTGAATGACAGGTTTTCATCTTTCCTAAAGGGGAAGAAAGTAGCAAAATAAAAGCTTTGATTCGCTTCTCTTGAGGGATATTGGAATATATTCCATAAATTACAATGTCATCTTCATACCAGGGTTATTTTAATTCTTCCAGTGGTCTTCGAATCTTTTTTAATTACTATTTCCTGAGTTTTATGTGGCATCTAATGAAAATATGTAGAAGTCTTCCAACTTGCTTTAATGTCCTGACCTCAGAAACACTCACCTTAGGAAGGCTGATCTCAGCAGCACTGACCGCACACCAGAGATGGTTGTCATTAAAGCATAAATCTTTGTGTTTCGGGTTTTTGTTTGTTTGTTTATTTGGTTGGATGTTTTGCTGTTTTTTTTTTTTTTAGTTGGTTGTGTTTTTCATTCTACGATATAATGTTTTATCTTTGATCTGCTTAAGGTTCTGGCACTTTGCTGTAGGCAGACACACTATGGTGTTCTTGAGCACCATTGCTGAAGCAGACTATGAAAATATCAGTAGAGATATGAACACCCAGTTGCTGAACAGTAGGGTTTATAAGCTACCAAATGTTTTTCATCAGCCTGTGGTTTTGCTTTCAGCCTAAAAGAACTGAAAAAATTTTGTTTGTGGAAAAGCTCAGTACCTGCTTATTAGCTGTGTGACAGTGGTTTTCACACAAGTTTATTGCTTATTTTATGTAAACTTCAAAGGGCTTTATAAAAAAAGAGATGTTTAACTACTGGAAAATTAAATAAATCTGAAAGATTGGAATAACTTGGAGAAGACATTTTTTTTCCATTTTTTTTTTTTCTGGGAAAATTGATAATATAAGCTGCATCTGGAGATCTGTCCCAGATCAGATTTTCCATGTTTAAGGCTGAATGCAGTATGGGTTTTCCACCCCTGCATGTGTGTGCGCGCACACCAGATTTTATCAAGGGCAACAAGAAGGAGCATATCTTTGAAGAGCTTAGTATGACATTTTCTTGAGTCACTGGTATAAGATGCTTTAGTGTTTCTTTCTGTTCAAATTATGCTCTATCCATATTATGCTGCAAATATACTTCTCTTGAACTTTGTTCTTTTAACTGCAGCTGGTTCAAGTGCCTTTCTAATGCTTGCTCTTCTAATGTATATTTTTTCATGACTAGGTGCCTTTCTGTAATGAGCTCCTTTCTTCCATGCTTTGACACATAAAAGTATCCTGGTTTTAAAGTGTGATATTTAATAATGTTTTGCCAATTTTAATATAAAAACTCAAATAGCATTATGACTGACTTTTTGAGAAAACCTTTGGATGATTTGTGAACTTTTGGTCTTAGATTTTTTTATCCAAGAAGTAAATGATTTTAAGTAGTATAATGATTTTTGATTAGTTAGTTATTAAGTAAACCACTTGGCATGATACTCTAAAGAATAAGGAAACATTCTGACACATAAAAGTAGAAAGTAACTGTTGTGATTTAATGGCCAACAGAAAAGGTTTTTTCTTTTAAGATTTTTATTTTTCTCTTTAGTAAAGGGAAATTGAAACTAGGTTTTGTTTTTTATACTTAACATGCCCTTTCCTATTAAATTATTATTCACCTTGACATATTACTTTGGTTAAAGAGAAATGGGAAGAAGTTGGCTGGGAGGGGCCGATAGCTGTTCAGGGATGGGATGAGCATCAGTCAGTGGGTGGTGAGCAACTGTATTGTGTGTCACATGTTTTGGGTATTTTATTCCTTTCTGTTATCTCCCTTTTCATTGCTATTAGTACTATTATTATATTTTACTTCAATTACTAAACTGTTCTTATCTCAACCCACAGGTTTTACCTTTTTCCCATTGTCCTCCCCATCCCACTGAGAGTGAGGGGAGAGAAGTGAGTGAGTGGCTGCATGGTACTTAGTGACCGGTTGGGGTTAATCCATGACAATGCTGATTTAATCATGGTTACCATATATTTTAATTACAATTTATTTATGTTATTTTAGTTTTTTTAATTGTTATAATCATAAGCTGTTTTCTTTCATTGTGTTTGCTTCATTGCAAGTATCAATGCCTGGTCTATGACAGACTTTTTCACAGGGTATTGTTTGTTACATGGTTCTGAATTGAGGCAGTTGCTTCTAAATGAAATTCCTTCATAGGAGTAATAGTGTGTAGCTCATACATGGGAAGAGAACTTAAATCAGACCCGAAACACAAACCGTGAATTCTGTAACATTTTGTATCACTTTTACAGTCATTTACAAGATTTATCTTATCCAGAGCATTAAAGCATATCAGATGTATTGCTGGTTTCCACAGAGAGTTAGATGTGTTCTGTATCTGTGCAGCAGCACTGCGATCACGTGTCATCTTGCTTTTGACATTTTTAAAACAGTTTGACTGCAGCTGGCGTGTGGTGGTGGTGTTTTCCATTGATGTTAATTGCAGGCATAAGAGATGGCTGTTGGGAAATATAGCCCAAATATAACTGTATATTTGTTGTTATTAGATTTGTGTTAGTGTTTGAGCTGCTGATATGCAGAACTGAGGGTCTTCTCTTGGCACAATCTGTGGGTGTGTGTGACTGTAACTTTGACCTCTTTTGCTGTTTTATTGAGATTTTACCTGGGTCTATAAGGACATGCAAGCCAAGCAAGATTGTGTGCTGCTGTACTTCAGGTAGCTGCAGTCCTCAGAAGTTCCTCTGGTCAGGATGTGGGCTCTTCTAGTTTTGCTGTTAATTGGATGATCATTATCTGTTTCAGCCTCATTTCCAGCAGTTGTTTATTCTCGTTTAGGTGCTCTCCATCTAAGCTTCTTTGAACTATACTTCTAGAATACTTTCTTCTTATTGCACTCTTTCAGATGTGAAGTATAATAGACAACATGTTCAGTGAACATGCTCATTTAGGAGGTGTTTGTTTTGGCTGTTGGAAAAAAATCAATTTTTTTTTTCTTTTTTTCTCCAACAGGTTTTATATCATGCCATTTAGGATCATATTGATCCAAGAACTATAAGGCATTACTTCATTGAGGCCAATGGAGATAATTCTTCAATAGCCATAATTCCACTTGTCTGAATGCTACAAAAATTGACTTCTAAATCACCAGGTAAGCCTGGGAATTTCCTTATTAGTTTCTTTACTATTAATTTTTTGTTAGGATAGGTCAGGAAGGCTGAGCAACCATTCCTATAGGTAAGGGACATGGGTGGCCTGGTTTTCAACTCTCAACTTGTCATGTTTCCAGTGCTGACTCCAGACTTTGACCTGGGACAGGTGGAACATGGACTAAATGATCACAGAAAGCTTAATGTTTTGCTAGGCCTACACAGCAGTCTGCATGTACCTTTCTTCATTTCTATTCCCAAAACCAGCTTTTGGAGCACAAAGTTCTTTCAGGAATTAACCAGATTTTTGCTCCTCTTAATGCTTCAGGGGTTGTATTTCAGGTGTGTAACTGGTCAGATGTTTCTGTTGCACAAGTTCTTCCTTATCCTGATGTCAGTAATGATGGGAGTAGGAGTTGGGGAAAGAAGGATGCTTTAGCCAGCATCACAGTAAAAGCTCTCCCCTCTCTGTAGTCTCTCAGGAATGGGTCTGTGCTTGGCTTGTTGCCATGCTAGTTCAAGTGGGACATTATAACTCTGTCTGCGATCTGGACTCATGGCTTTAAGGTTTGTTTGGGTTTATTTTGAAAGACTTGGATGCAGCTGTCTCAAATTTCCTCTTGAATGTTCATTTGGCCTTGCTTGTAATGAGCTGAATTTCATATTGCCTGTACTGTACAGTCTGCTCGCCACACAAATCTTAACAGCTTTAATAATTCCCCTAACCATCCAATTAGACTAATAATAAAGGCTTAATTACATATCCAGTTAATCATCAGATTTGTTCACTGAATGGCTTTAATTGGTAGATAGAGCTGTTACACTACTTCGGTTTGAAAGCTATCCCCCATTTTTGCTCACAGCTATATCCACCCAATTGTTTTTATGACTGGGACTTGACCAGCATTTATTAAGCCAATAAAAAGGCTCAGGAGCAAAGGAAAAATCACCCAGTCCTGTGGCAACATCCTTCTATCTCTGGGTGCCCGTGTTCAAGCCAGAACCTCTCTTTACGGTGCTCTATACTGCCTATGTTGAAGGAACTCCAAATAGCAAATGGCTGCTTTACAGGTTTCCAAAAATGAAGCTGTTCTGTATTCTGCCCAGGTAATTCCCTCAAAATGACTGTTAAAGACTCTGGGACCTGGAAGCCCCTTGGCTTTGTAGGATTCAATAATGCACCACCTAAGCCATTTTGAAATAGATACTTCAGTAGCCCTGAGTCTTTTCTTATTATGGAAACACATAAATTGGCTCATCCTGTAAAACCCTTCAGTTTTAAAAATGTAAAACCTAATTGCCTTATGGACATTCAAAGAATGGAGGCACTTCTCTGGGGAGATTTTGCACTGAACCAAAAGATGACAGAACTACTTACTGATTAAAAAGAAAAGAAGAGTTAACCTCTTGATGCCAGTTGTCAGGATTTCCCCTACATATATTTCTGCCTGGATTAATTGCTACTATATTTCTACACCACACAGTTCTTCATTTTCTTAAGGGTTGAATGGGGTAACTGGTTACAGAAACCTCATTGTCCCAGTCATGTTCCCTTCATGCTTTCAAATCAAATGCCCTGTACAATTGCAAAATAATTTCCTTCCTTTAACAAGCCTTCCAGTATCCTGAGTTCAGAAGACTCGTGTTCAATATTGAGCTTTAGCTCAGAATATTGACCTTCACTGTATTTTATGAAGGCATCATTTAAAACTACCTTAGGTGGGAGAGCCTTCTAATATGTCAAGAATAATTATTCTGCCTTTGCATAAATAATCTGTTATCAGAGGAGAAGAAATGGGGATATTTTTAGCAGGCTTTACACCCTGGGGAGCTAAATGACACAAAAAATGAACTTTCAAAGTCTTGGTCTATAGAAAAAGGAGCAGTGTGTGACAGCAAAAAAAAGTGAATTTCTGTGAATTAGTACAACTCATTATTCGTGCCATACACACTCGCTGTAGTACATTCACTGCACTGTAGCTAGAATATAAAATAAACGCTGGCAGCTGCCTCCCTGGCCTCAGTGGCAGCCGCTCTGATTGGATGCCACCTGCAGCATGGCAGCGAGCATCAAGGAGCTGCGAGCTGGGGAGCATGCAGAGCGACTGTTCCTTAAAGTGTGTGTCACAAGTTACCTTTAAATATATTTAAGTGGTTTAAGCTTAACAGGAGCCTCAGTTCCCCCTTGCAGCTCTTTCAAGGGGGAGAAGAGGTGTACGTATAGATCAATAGCACTTTGACAAACTGCATTTCCATAGCTGGATCCCTTTTATTTAAAAAAAAAATAATAAATAAATAAAAATTCAGAAAATACACAGAAGCTGAACCCCCAGTATGAGAAATGATCCTACTTCAACATTCTTATCTTTAGAGTCCTGGATTTTGGTGCAGGAGCTATAGATTTGTTTAGTAGTCATATTGCACATAAAGATTAAATGTCAGTGATAGTACAGTGTATAACCTTTCGATTAACTTCTCTCCAGATAATTAATGTAGTTACTCATAATGTGCATGTGTTGGATGGCTGCACGCAAAGAGTTGTAGTCAATGGCTCAATGTACGGCTGGAGATCAGTAACAAGTGGTGTCCCTCAGGGATCTGTGTTGGGACCGGTCTTGTTCAATATCTTTGTGGCATAGACAGTGGGATTGAGTGAGCCCTCAACAAGTTTGCTGATGACACCAAGCTGTGTGGTTTGGTTGATACACTGGAGGGAAGGAATGCCATCCCGAGGGACCTTGACATGCTTGTGAGGTGGGTAGATACCACCTCATGAAGTTTAACCATGCTGAGTGCAAGGTACTACACCTCGGTCGGAGCAGTCCCAGGCACAGCTACAGGTTGGGCAGAGAAGAGATTCAGAGCAGCCCTGCGGAGAAGGACTTGGGGGTGTTGGTTGATGAGAAAATGAGCATGAGCCGGTTTCAGTGTGCACTCACAGCCCAGAAAGCCAACTGTATCCTGGGCTGCATCAAAAGGAGCGTGACCAGCAGGTTGAAGGAGATGATCCTGCCCCTCTACTCTGCTCTTGTGAGACCTCACTTGGAGTATTGTGTGCAGTTCTGGTGTCCTCAACATAAAAAGGACATGGAACTGTTGGAACAAGTCCAGAGGAGGACCACGAGGATGGTCAGGGGACTGGAGCACCTCCTGTATGAAGACAGGCTGAGAAAGTTGGGGCTGTTCAGCCTGGAGAAGAGAAGGCTGCATGGAGACCTCCTAGCAGCCTTACAGTATCTGAAGAGGGCTATAAGGATGCTGGAGAGGGACTCTTCATTAGGGACTATAGTGACAGGACAAGGGGTAATGGCTTAAAACTTAAACAGGGGCAGTTTAGATTGGATCTAAAGAGGAAGTTCTTTACTGTAAGGGTGGTCAGGCACTGAAACAGGTTCCCCAGGGAGGTTGTGAATGCTCCATCCCTGGCAGTGTTCAAGGCCAAATTGGACAGAGCCTTGGATGATATGATTTAGTGTGAGGTGTCCCTGCCCATGGCAGGGGGGTTGGAACGAGATGATCTTAAGGTCCTTTCCAACCCTAACTATTCTATGATTCTATGATTCATGATACAAATTTAGTACTTTTTTTTAATTGATTTTGAAAAATTCCAGGTCTTGCTGATCGAGCCCTGAGGTGCTGTGTAATGTCCTCATGGAGCAATATGCAATATATTGATATCCCAACAGCATCTAGGTAACTCCAAAACTAACACCTGTACCACCTCATCTCACATCCTTGTGTGTTCTTTTCCCTGGAACTGGAAGGGAAGTATTGGCATAGCCTGTCCTTTAGGAAAGGAAATGAAAAGAAGTACTGAATAGAGTTCACTCATTCCCTTGGTGCTTTCAAGGGCCAGTGAAGCCTTTTGGGAGTGCTACATTTGGTGTCCCCCTTTACCTGCCCTCTTTCTTCTCCTGGCTGGCTGCTAAGACACCTTCCCAGCAAAGTGCCTGAGCAGAGTTATATGTGTAAGCTCATGGCTCTAGAGGCACGTGGAGAGAGCAAGCAGGCTGGGTTGGACAGTCTACATATGAGGAAGGTGCAGAGTAGGCAGGTAACACTGCCATGATGTGCCATTACTGTACACCATGGGAAGAACTTCTAGAGCAGGTTTTGACTTCACAGATACAGCTTTAGAAAAGAACCAGAGATGCCTACATCCATCCATTGCCCTTGAAACCTTGTTAACACCTTGCTCACAAAGATTAATAGTATTGTGACGTAGAGTGCCCAAGTCTCAGGAGATGTTCAAATGTCCATTGCTTTCATACAGTAATAGCATGTAACCTTGTGTTTTCCATTTTCTTGCTTGCAGCAGCTGTAGGCTGTGGTATTTTTTCCTTCCACACATCTAAAGCATCTTCCTTCACTGTGTTTTAGCTGCTTAATTGGTTCCATTTGAAGAGACAATGGCAGATTTAAGGCTATTCCTGTTAGGATGCTTGCTTACACTGGGTGCTGCAGGCCATAATGACATAAACCTCTGAGTGATTAAAAATTTTCCTTTAGACGTAACCCTAGTTTAACAAACTGTTCCAAAAGTTGAAAGGGGTCAGTATATAAAATGGGTAAAACCAAAGTGCCTACTTTTTCTCATTACATTTGAATGTGAATTTTCCAGAGGACACTGCACTCCATTTGCAATAATGGAAAGAGTTACATCCCTCCAATGTTTTTCCTGTAAATGAAAAGAACTAGAGGTAATCCATGATAAGGGGTATTTTTCTGATAATCTTCCATTACTCTCTTAAAAAGTGTCATTACCTGTAACTGTAGTATGCCTCTTATTGAGAAGAGAACATAAATAAGGAGACTTTCCTTATTAGGAAGTTGTTTCTAGGACTATTGCTTTTCTCCACCATTCTGTGTTGCTACCACTGTCCTTGGACTCCATTAAAGGTAACACAGTGCCCGTTTATTGCCTTGCTGAAGCCCAGTGCTGCCTTCTGAACTGTGGGACCCTTATCATCTGTTTTCAGACAAAATGATTTTGTTAGCTTAAATATTTTAATGCTTTTTAAAATAAGGAACTTAGCAGTTCTCTGGTTATTTGTGTCTGCCATACCCTGTTCACTGTAATCAGGCTGAGATTCCTCATCTGTCCCTGCCATTATGCAGTGTAACACGTTACTTACAACCATATCAGGAATCTTCCTGGTTTACGATGGTTCATTAAGTGCATACAATTAAGCATCTGTTCAAACTCAAATGTTAAACTTTATGGCATTTGGGTTGACAATCAAGTGTGTTCAGTACAAATGCCCATTTCAGTACTTGTCTTTTCAATATTTCATTATGTCGTCTTGAAATTAGTTTTTTAGCCTTTTCTCCTGACCCTTTCAAATTCTGCCCTGGGAGAAATGCTTGGTTCTCCCAAAACATTCACAGTTCTGGCCTGGCCTGTCTCGTCTCTGTGACGTGTCGATTCTTGCCTCCCCTGGAAATTATATAAGCTTTGAGACCTTTCGTTTTTCACATTTGGCATCACACATTATTTCCTTCTCCATGTTTATTCAGGTCCAATTAAAACTGCTAAGTGTTTGCTTTTATTTTTTTCACCCACAAAAGCAGTAATAAGTTCTTAGAAAGCTCACAGATCTGCAAACTGTACTCTTGCTAAGTGAAGTTGTCTTGTGATCCTAATACTGTGATTCTTCCTTTTCTCAGTGTGCATCCTTCTGCTTTCCTACTGCTCGTCATGGTCTTGTCAAGCATTCAGATGTAAGCTCTTCAGGGAAGGGCTTTATGTTTTAATATGTTTCTTTATAGCTGCTGGTGCACTGTAAGAATAAATGAATGTTCAAGGTCAGTCTACTAAAGTTTATTTGATGTGCCAAAACTCTTCTCCTGCACTTTGGATCCAGAAGAATGAACAAAATCAAAGATTTATATCTACCAGACTTAACTGCCAAGTTATGAATGTAAAACTACCACAACAGTGGTCTAATGTTTTTTTTTGGTGCTCACCTTATCAAAGGCCTGTTACAGCAGAGACAACCCATTTGAGCCATGATCCTTATGCTGAAGGACACAAACGGGGCTAAGAATGGCTGTCTGATTTGGCCTCTCAAGGAATTATACAGGAACTCTAGGCCATATTTCTCATTTAAATCATGCTTTTCATCACCCTGGAGCTCTCAGGAGAAACAGAATATTTGTGAATCAGTGTTAGCACAAACTTTCCCTACAAAATTATATATTGGCCATGTAGTAGAAGAACCTGGAAGATTTGGGAAGCTGGGGTTGATACATATAAACACCTAAAAAACAAGTACAGCCTAAGAGGTCTGAAGCTTCTGACTATCTTCCAACATTGTATGTGATGATCTTTGTTATTTTTTATGTAACCCCCCAGCACTTCATTCCTCTTGTTACTTACATGTGTATAAGTATCTTTGTCCCCTACTTCAGCCTGCTGGGACTCCTGGCTAAGCAGGAGGTAACTCATTTCCTTCCTTTCTTCTCTTTTGTTTCACATTAGCAGGCCTTAGTTCCTTTCTTTTTTGTTTGATTGCCCCTTATTTTGGCTTTTGACTCCCTCTACCAATCTGTAGCTGCAGCCCAGGAGCGGGACTGGGTGATGTCTATGGCAGACTGTGCCTGCTTAGCTGACTGCCTCCTCTCTGTGGTGGTTTTGGACCAACTCTGCTCTTGCGCCTGCCTCCCCTGTGGGGCTGCGCAGCCAGGCATGCAGCCAGGGCCAGGACACTGGGTTTGAGCAGCTGCCCAGGAAAAGTGGTTGATCTCCTTTCTAGTTCAGCATTCAGAAAAGTCTTTCCAGCATCGAGCAGGAAATAAATATCTCAAAATGTAGGACAACTCTAACAACATTTTGCAAAAGGCAGAAATTAGAAGGCATCATCATGAAGTTGCTTTCTACAGTGTTTATGTTTTCCTAACTTCACTGTTTCAGACATTTTCATCTTGGAAATATGTTAGTGTGAAATAAAATTCAAAATGCCAGGGAAAAATCCACTAGAAGAAAATACAGCAGAAGCAGGCTAATATATTTTTTTTAAGTGCTTACTTATTTGGAATCTTAACTTTTCTGTCTCCTTAACACATGATGTGATCTGCAATCTGTGTGTTTCTCTTGTGTCCTTTTTTAGGATTGAGACGTTTTCTGTTCAGGCACCCATTTAGAGCGGTGAACTGGCATCACAGTAGTTGTCATTTTAGGGCTGGCTTTTGTCAGTCTACATTGGTAGAATGTAGAAGGTCTCTTTTCTGCATATAGATTTTATCTAAAATCTGATGAGTTTGGAGAATTAATCAATTGCTGTCTGAAGTTTTACTGTCTGAAAAGATGCTCTCGTGATTATGTTTGTTGAAAATTATTGATGGAGTGCTACAGTAGTAGACACCATGTAAATCAGGTGGGTGCTGCCAAACCATGTAGTCAGAGGTGCTCTGTGTTGGAGATACAGCTCTTAATGCGGGATTTGGATTAGCCTGTGCAGGAGCCAGGTCTGATAAACCCCCTGGAGTCTTCAAAGATGAAGTCACTGAATTTTTAAAATACATTGTCTATGGCTCTAAAAATGTCAATAATAACATGTATTTACCTTCATTTTAATTTTAGTTTTTTATTCTCACCACTGTGGCTAAGCATCTATTGAAGCTGAAGTTGTTCTTTCCCATTTTGCAATTATTACCTCCTTTATTTGTCTGCCATTATGGCATCTCTCTATTGAATAGGCATTTGGGGGTCCCTGCTGCTGTACATAAGCACGGTACATTTCTGATTGGCATCTCCCAGAGAGTACCCAGTGCTGCTTACATGGGCTGATAGAATGGGCTACAGCCCTTCCTCACTCACAAAATCTGTCCTGAGATATTTGAATAGCTAAAATGGAAGCTTGGTTATTTTCTATGGGAATTACTGCTCATGTATAACTGGGAAGAGGGGAGAAAATAATGTAGCAAGGAAAGCCTTTAGAAAGAGAGAAAGTAGGTGATAAAAATAGGGCATTTCCCTGACTGAATTTCCAGGCTGTACAGCAAGAGGTTTCACTCCTCCTTTTTCTGACCTTAAAAAAAAAAGGGGGGGGAATGGAGGGATGTTGGTGTGTCAAAACAATATTGGAGGTTTCTTAATAGATTTGAAATACAGCTCAAAAGACTTGTATTTTATTTTGCTGTTATTGATTACACTAGAAATGGATGCAGCATGTTTTAAGGCATTCTGTAATTCTAAGGCATGAGATAGTCCCCATCACAGATCCCATGAACCTGGGAACTGGTTAGAAACCTGGCACTGTAATTCTCGAGTTATACATTCCCTGTTCTTGCCACTATCAACTTGATCTAAACTGGGCATACAGTGTAGTAATAGTTCTGAGATTAATGTAGTTAGTAAAAATAATAAAAAAAATCCATAACCAGTTGTATTGGTAAATTAAAAATATGGATTTTTTTTTATGAGATGAAAGTGTGCAAATATGCTGTGAAAATGAATGTGCATGAAGTAGAAATGTATGTGAGTGTCCAACATAAATTGTGTATGTAATATAAAATTGTTTAATGTCTAGTGATTTCAGCTATAAGTGAGCCCCATCTGGTGGTGATATAAAGAAACAACTAAAGTTGTTACTGCAGGAAAAAGATTCACAAAAAAATCTGAATCTCTTTTCAAAAGATCAAAGATTTAACTATATAAATTATATATATAAATCTAGAGTAAATATAACCTCTACACTTTTTAAAAATACTCAGCTCAACAGTGCAGATTAATAGCTATATCTTCATAAAAAATTCAAAAGCATTGTTTTTGAAAGTTTGCAGATAGTTTTTGTCTTTTGTCAGGATTGAATTTTAATGCGAATGTTTGCTTGCTGTCTACTAACTTTTTCAAATTTCTGATTCAAATAAATGTCAACTATTTCTTCAAATTAGTGAAACAGTACTGGACTGGCTTTGTTTATGGTCTCGATCACTTCCTGGAAATAATTACCACAAGTTCCTGTGGTTTTTTTGTACAACAGAGTAGCAGTGCAGCAGCTAATGAGGACAAGAAGAGCAATTGGAAGGGTAGCACTGACAGTGCATGTTTATGAAATTCAAGGTAGGCATCTCCATGGTATTTCTCCTCTGGAGCTGTTCTGTGTTGATTTGCCTTCAAGTCTAGCAGCAATCGTTAAAGAGTTAAGGATTGTCACACAGTGTCTGTTTCGGTGTGACTCCAGGGGAAGACTCTGCCATTAGGGTGGTAAACATTCTGGGTTTCACCTTTGCATAGAGTCCCCATTACAGCAAAAAACTAGATGATATGCAGTTCTTAGGAGCTACGTCGCATGGCTGCAATGGGTTGAAGCCTTGAATGGAACCTCTCTAGCAGCATGATAACTGGGTTTGGAGTAGACATCCAAAACAATCAGTTTCAGTTCTTTATTATTTTGCAGGAAGGAGTTCAATTCTCATTTATTTCCCAAAATACGCATATTTTTACACCCTTCCTCAAGTTTAACTATTTATAGCTCTATATAGATTTGTATGTCCCATATTGGAATTTACCTAATGTAAAACTGATTGATTATGTGTTTTTATAAATGCAGTTTCTAAGTTTATTACACTTACAAATATTCAGGTTTTTGGCGAGTTGTCACATGAGTCAGGGAGTGCCTGCACTTTGCTGGTGTGCTCAACATAGGGGTGAAAAGCAGGGGCTGCTGGGGACCTGTGGTACCAGCACGAAACCTGGCTGCCCATTTTTCCCTTTTTACATGCTGTTAGTCTGTTCTCTCTCTTTTGTTAACGTTGCACTCATGTTTTTACTTGTTCCAATACAGCATCATCTCTGTGGCTAAATGTTTCAGGTTTTGTTTCTTTCTTTTGCATTTACCCCTGACATTTTAGGGAGAATTACAGGGGAAGAGGTGCTGCTGCTGAATTCCTTTAGCCAGGAGAAAATGGATGTTGTGTACTTGAGAGTTCTGTATATGTAGTTGAGAAGTTAGCATCACATACGGTACTAGTCACTAGTGTGCCAACTTCTCTTTTACTGGTCTTCCATTATGGTTCTGTTAGTTCTTGCTAAATCTCTCTGTTCTAGTTTTTGTTAATGAACTGTATGGCTTCCAGCTTACCTGTTAATTGTTTCACGAATTTCAGGATCTCTTTCAGTACATGCTGTTCTTCTGAATAACTTAGAAAGGATTTTCTGTTTGAGAACACCTTGGAAGACTGAGAAATTGAGTTACAGCTAAGCTAACCATGCATTTTGCATCCCCACTTGAACTAATATTTAGACCATTTTATGCTATCTAGTGCTGTGAATTTGCTGTGAATCTCCATAGAGAAGCTATTTCATGAAGCTCTGTGTATGGGGATTTTATGAGCTCTTTCTTTTCCCTTCAGCACTATCTTCCTGCGCTGTACAAATTGTGTAGACTTAACCCTTTTCCCACTTTGCTGGAGGGCTGAGAAGGCTGTGACTTTGATTCTGAGTAGCCCATTTCACACTGCAGTACTCAGCATTTCTCATGGAGACTAATTTCATGCCCGTATTTACTGTTCCCTTTTGACCTGTTTCAACTGTGACACCTTAAAAACCATGCTTCTTAAATTGCTGTGGTGGGTCGACTCACCAAAGCTGCTCTATCACTTCCATCCTGAGCTGGACAGGGAAGAGAAAATATAATGAAAGGCTGGTGGGTCAGGATAAGGACAGGCAGAGATTACTCGCCAATTACTGTCACAGGCAAAACAGACTCGACTTGGGGAAATTAATTTATTACTAAACAAATCAGAGTAGGATAATGAGAAATAAACTAAACCCTTAAAAACACCTTCCCCCCACCCCTCTGTTTTTCCCAGGCTTCACTTTACTCCCAAATTCTCTGTCTTCTTCCACCCAGAAGCACAGGGGATGGGGAACAAGGGTTGTGGTCAGCTCATCACACGTTGTCTCTGCTGCTCCTTCCTCCTCAGGAGGAGGATTCCCCACACTCTTCCCCTGCTCCAGTGTGGTGTCCCTTCCCAGGGGAGACAGCCCTCAATGAACCTCTCCAATGTGAGTCCTTCCCACAGGCTGCAGTTCTTCACAAACTGCTCCAACGTGGGTCCCTTCCACAGGGTGCAATCCTTCAGGAGCAGACTGCTTCAGTGTGAGTCCCTGGTGGGGTCACAAGTCCTATAGCAAACCTGCTGCAGCACGGGCTCTTCTCTCCATGGGGTCACCGGTCCTGCCAGGAGCCTGCTCCAGTGCAGGCTTCCCACAGGAGGAAGGTCGCAACCCCCTTTGGGCATCCCTGTGCTCCAGTGTGGGGTCCTTGAAGGGCTGCAGGTGGAGATCTGCTCCCTCTGCTGCCTGAAGCACCTCCTCCGCTCCTTATTCACTGACCTTGGGGTCTGCAGAACTGTTTCTCACGTATTCTCAGTCCTCTTTCTGGCTGCAATTGCTGCTGTGCTGTGTCAACCTTCTTAATGGTGTTATCCCGGAGGTGTTACCACCACCACTGACAGGCTCGGGACTTTGCCAGCAGCAGGTCTTGGAGCGGCTTGCATTGGCACCATTTGACACAAAGGAAGCTTCTGGCAGCTTCTCACAGAAGTCACCCTTCTAGCCCCCCTGCTACCACACCCTTGCCACACAAACCCAAAACAATAGCAATGAAAGTGGAAGTTTGTAAGTGTCATTTATACAATGGAATTGCTTATGAACTGTTAATTGTGGTGGCTGCAACTATCATACTGTGTGTAGTCAAAGTTGCATTTCATTAAGATATTAGGTCTCCAAAACAAAAATAACACCAATGTCCCTCTAGGAGTCAAAGTTATCCATTTCTGGCTTAGACTTAAGTAGATGCATCAGTGGCAGATTAAGTTTTAGTTTGGTTTTGAATTGATACTAGTAGCTGTTGAAATTAGAGTTGCCTTTTTTTTTTTTTAACAGCAATGCATTGTTTAATAATACAACATCATTCTTCTTTTCTACCTTTTGTTTTTAAAAATAATTTTGTATTTTGTTTTGGTTTGCATTTCCTTTCACACGATATATATATGACACTTAAGTTTGGAATTTTTGTCTTCATTGGCTGGTTTTGACACAAAACCTAATCAGGTTCAGAAGTGGTCCCACACCTGCTTTGTGTCACAGATTTTTTGAGATCTGCTTATCATTCTACTAAGGGAACACAACAGAATCTGTTATGTGGTGCCTTATGAAGCCTGGTTTTCGTATCACTAGGAAAACAAGAGCTGTGAAAGAGCAAATGGTTGCAGCCCATGGTCAGGAGAAAATATGAAAGTGGAAAAGGAAAGAGGATGGAGGGAGCTAATGTTGCCTCCCAGTGCAACTGCTATGTATTTCATATAGTAGCTCATGTAGTTCATTCTGTGTGCTTCAGTAACGTTATGAGTAGGCAGTAGTATGGTGTGGGCAATCAAGTTGAAGAGCAGCTAGCTAATTAAATGATGAATGATATCTTAGCAGAAAAAGCTAGACTCAAAACCATGTTCCGTCTTTCAGGCAGGGTAAATTATTCTCTGATAGAATAGGATTTTTGAAAACAGCGGGAAAAATTATAGAAGCATTAAGAGTCTACAGACCTCACTGATGGTTTATAGTGGGCACAGAAGTTTGAATAAAGCATTTTCAAACAGAACTAATTATTTGGCATAGAGGATTTTGACTATGACAAGAATGAGCTTATAAAGGTTTGACATTTTATGCAGCGTTGTAGGCAGAGGGGTGACTGAGTTTGGTCATTTGCTACTACGTATTTCCTTAGGAGATGGAGCACAATAATATTTGGAGCACATAACCATAAAACATAATGGCTAATCTTGACTGTTTTTAAGAAGCTTTGATTACCAAATTTCTATGTATTAGATCTTCTATCTTTTGTTACTGTATTTGGAGGGATACATATGGTAAATCCAACTTTATGAATGCACCCAGGGGAAAAAAAAGCAAGCTTTATAAAATTATTTTAATGTTAATTGATGTAAAGTACACTTTGAGGCTACGTAAGTAAGAAATGTAAATTGGTTATGTGGCATTTGTATACTGAAGAATTTGTATTGTTTCATTTACATAATGCAGTATGTCACTAAGGAGAGAGGTTATTGACCAGATCTTGGTTCAAATGGACTTGATTTCTAACCTAGGTCTTAAGGCTTTGTTTTGTGCCAGCTTTTCTGAATTGTTCCCTGCTGCCTGTGAGATATCTTTCATCAAAACCATATTATGTGGGAAAATGCAAGTTCTGTTAATGTTGAAAATTTCCACAAAAATATGCATTTTTAAAGGCAGAGGTTTTTTTTGGGGGAGGTATAAAGAAGTTCCACATTTCAATACCTTATTTCTTACATGCATAGTATAATATATATAATGTATGCTACTATAATTTAATATATATTGCATAAATACATATTACTTTATAGTATGCAGCATATATATCTCTCTTTTTTTTTTTTTGATCAAGTGTTAAAACTACTCATTGTATACAGGAAGCTCTCTGATCTAGAAGTTTACAAAAGACAGCAGGTTCCTTTAAGAATAAAAAATAGAGGTAAATATGAAACAACATTTCAGACCACAAAGTGTGTTTTCACTATTACTGTCAATAGGAATAAAATGTTTGTAAAGCAGAAACATTTAAAAAAAAATCACTTTTGCAATAAACTTCATTATTTCACACAAACGTATATCTACCTGTATATATGGATAAAGACAAACATTGAAAGTACATGTAATCCAGAAATTGTGGTAGTGGTTTACTTGATGTATTATTTTTAATTGAATTTCTTATTCTTTCCTTTGGTCAATTAATTTGTTTCCTTGGATATGTATTGCTTGGATATGTATAGGGGTAATCTACTGTTGGTACAAGCATTGCATTAGCAGCAGGGCAGACCTGAATTAATAATCATGTCCTTCATTTTTGTTTTTTACTGACGAGGGTTTTTTTTTCCTTCCTCCTTTTTTTTTTTACCCTAAAGAACCTGTTGTTGGTTGTTGCAAAGTATGTATTAAAATAACACACTTGGGCTCCAACTGGAAGAAGAGAGCTCCGTCAGTGCGTTAGAACTGGAGAAGGTAAGTACATCCAGGTGGTATAGTTTGTAGTTCTGCTTCAAAATCTGAAGGAATTAGCAAATGTCTTGCCTATTAAAGGCATACTTCTATTAGAACAGAAGTATAGTCACAGTGTTCTTGAATAAATTAAGGATCTATCCAAGGTACTGGAATGGGGAATGTTTTAAGTTTTGGTACTGCTTGAAATGGATTTTCTTATGCCTTGATTCTGATTTGACATTTTTCAGACTCATGTAACTGCATGACCTTTAATAAAATGACACCCGAGTGATACCTATGGTGGGGGGAAGAGAAAAACAGCAGGTCTCCTTCTCATCCCAGTGGCCTACGATCTCTCTGCCTCATTCACAAAAAACCATGGGAGCTTGAAAAAGCCAAGATTTCAACCAAAAGAAACCGTCATTCGAGTGAGTTGTCTAATGAACATAAAAACTAGCAAAGTTGGAAGATTTGCTTTTGTCTGTATGTGGTGATATCAGATGAGAAAACAGGATGTCTATTTTGGAAGCAGCTAACCTGTAACATGTACAAATCAATAGGAATTTTAACTCCTCTGTAACACTGATAAAAACCAATGCAAGTTTGTGGCACTTATTTAATTTTATTTGCCCTGCACGCCAATGGTGCTAAAAATAGATCACTGTCAAATATTGTGAAATATCAAGCAGAATTAAATCTCTGTGGCTATTAATTTTCCCCATGAATTTTGCTGCTTCTTAAATGAAAACATATTCCAAACTTTTTTTAACAAAGCACCTATTTAGGTCTACGTGGCTGGACCTCTTTGGTCTTCTATGTGTTTTTGACAATAGTGCCCACTCTGGCCAGAATGAACCTGAGCTGGTTACAAGTCAAAAGGCTGGCATGTGCCATGAAGAAAATGGAAAACCAGAACACAAGTTGTGATGATTTAAGAATTATTTCAGTAGGACTGATAGTTCAGTGGGAGGACTGGGTGATGCTTTTCCAGGTGCTAAATTCTGAGGAGCCAAGAGGCCTTCATCCTTTGGAGGTTCAAAGCCTAAGCTTTAATTTGAGCATTGATCTTATGGTATATGTGAGTGTAGTTTCTTGAAAAGGATTTTTTAATTGTATTTCAATAATGATAAGAAGGCAGCAAATTTGTCAAGTCATGCATGAGGAACCACCAACCAGCCCTTGGGTAGTTGGTGCAATTGGGTGGCCTGTTTGATATTTTCACAGCAATATCTACAGCTTGACTCTATGAAAGGGGTGAAGAAGAAAATAAAATCTCAATAAATTAAAATACTGTGTTTCATTCTGAACAAATTTCTAAACTTACATTATGGGATCTGTCACCTACCAGCTAATCACAGTGAAACCAGGAGGTATCACAGCAAAAGCATGGCATGGTACAGCACAGGTGGCTGAGTTAGTTCAGTTGCTTTTAGGGGTTCCTTTTATGGTTTGATATTGCTGGCTTAGCTGTATCTCTAACCTATCTGTTCAGAGACAGAAATGAGGGTAAAAGCAGAGGAGTTTCTCTAACACCAAGCAGCTGGTCTGTAATCTCTATTCATGGTGTAAACAGGAACCAGCCTTACAAGAAGTATTTCTTATTTTGGCAACGTCATATCTGAATCTAAATGAACACTGCCCTTTTTCAATAATTGTTATAGTTTGAAAACCTGCTGAAATTTAAGTTTACTTTGCAAGAATATTGTTTTCCAAATATGTCTTTCATCAGCTTCTCATCCTGATTAAAGATATTATTAGAGCTCTGTAATAATGGACTGAGAGATGATCTCTCTTAAAAGAACAAAGTAATCAAAACATGAGTTGCTTTCAAAGCTCAAAAGAGATGGGATTTCATTTAATATTCTGTTGTCATAATTTCAGATAATTAAAAGCTGATCTAATGACAGTAGATGTTAGTTGAGAGAATTCAATCTCTATAGTGCTATACTGGGTCTTGAGAGAGCAGTGTGGATGTTGAGTTTGCATACTCTCATGTGAAGACAAATGTCTACCTGAGCTTCCAACTCCTTACACAAAGCCAATTGTGTTCATGTGGCTCTGCGATAGGTCCAGATATCTGCATACCTGAGAATGCTACAAAATGTCTTGCAAATGGTTTGAATTTTTGTTTGGCTTTTTCAAACACAGTTATTATTAAATGGTTTCATATTGCTTCATTAGAGACATTTCTTCAGTTGTGTGCTGTAGGCACAGACATTCTTTAATAAAAATCATTTCCAGTTGATGGCTGCCTATGGCATGCTTCACAGTATTTGGAGAAAAAGGTAACCTGTTAATATGCCTGGTTTGAATTATTGGTGCTTGAAAATGCTGGATTATATTTTTATGTTATTTTAATGAGTAATCAGATCACTAACAAGTCACCAACAGCCTGCATGGTTTACTAGCAGACTGGAAAAAAAAAGAGAAAAAAAGCAACAACAAAGAATAAGGTGAACACATTTTGTCAGCAGAGTATTTGGCATCTTCTAAAAAAAAACAAATAAAATCTATGATTTATTTCTAATAAAAGACCTGTCTCAGCAGGTAAAAATCTGGTACAGAGGATGTTTAGATTTCAGTCCCTAGTGACAACACTTTAAAGGGAAACAGTTTTCAGCCATCTGGAAAGTGGTCTCACAGCGTCTCACCTGTGCCTCAAGAGCACAGGGTGCGAGCGAAGGTTGAGCAACTACACAAAGCCAGAGCTCTCCCTCCATGGTACTGATTGATTTGATGGCTTGGCTTTACGAGCAAAGATTTGGGAAGGGGTTTAAGCGCGCTTACTACAAGCACAATGACCAAGGGCAAGTGGGATATCCAAATCTGGTTGGAAAAAAGGCTGCTTAGGCAATCAGGAAGTGTCCGACCACGATTGTCAACTCCTGAGCTAACTCAAGCTACCCATGGCTGGTCCGCCCACATGCAGTGTTGGATCTGTAGCTTCCCATGCACCTTGTCACCTACTGTTTCGACCCCTGCCCATCGATACAGACAAGTGAGAGTAAGCCCTTCCAGCCTGCGCAGTGGATTTTTTTAGGTGAAGAGCTCCATTGTACTACTTCAGCAGGAAGTACCACTGGCTAGGCCAGGTCATCACCATGGCTTACCAAGGCTCGGAGGAACTGAGGTAGTGGTTGATTTGGGGTTGTTTAATTTTTAAAGGAGCACATGTGCTTACTTCTTTCTCTCCCACCAGAGTTCTCTGGATATCCATTCTAACCTAAATTATTCAGTGATTCAAAGAAGATTTTTAAAGTTTTTATTGAAAATATGGGTGTGCTTCTGCCATTGGAAATGGATTTGTCATAACAATAGGACATCAATTACTCTTATTGCCTGAAATAAAAATTGGCATCCTCTGCACTAATCCCCAAATATACAGTCAAGATACTATTGTATCACGTGTTTAAAGTTCCTTCACTGACTTAAGTACTGTTATAACATGCTAAAGAATAAACAGGCACCTGCTCCAGTAGTGCTGAATTTGCTCCCAAATTTCAAGTTATCAGCTGTAAAATTAACTGCATGGTGTGCATCATGTGATTTGATATTGGTCTTAAAGACTTCTATAGATTTATAATATCAAGCAGTAGGAATATTTAGTATTACTTCTGGTAGTGTAATCATTTCTCATTATCGTTTATCATCATTTTGCAATGCAGTGGC
This sequence comes from Pezoporus occidentalis, assembly GCF_034315485.1. Taxonomy (NCBI): domain Eukaryota; kingdom Metazoa; phylum Chordata; class Aves; order Psittaciformes; family Psittacidae; genus Pezoporus; species Pezoporus occidentalis. The sequence continues at coordinate 432,562 of NW_026916253.1, forward strand.
TGAATGGAAGCAACCCCATATAGCTGTTTGCCATTAAAAGATCATTTGCCAGCAGCAGCAGCACATAGTTCTGTGTAGGTTGGTACCCAGGCTAACTTTGGAAGCTAAATACAGTAGCTCATGTGACATTGTATGCTCACTGCTGGGAGCTGGCGAGTTGTTAATGACACGTTATACTTTTTTTTTTGCACTATAAATCTTGGAGATGTTCTCCTTTTACAGAAACAATAGTTCAACCTGCAGGTCAGTAATTCTTCAGGTCTGGTTGGAGCTAAGGTCTTTGGTTAAATTTGTCTTCATTGCAAGTGCTTTCAGAGATAATCTTGCAGCTTTCATCAGTTGGTGATGCAGGAGCAGGTTCATGCCTAAGAAGCTAAGGAGACCACAGCTTTTCTCCCATTTCTGGTAACTTTTGCAAGGAAGGAAACATTGCTGTAGCTTCTTGGTTGGGTAAGCTACTATTATCCATGTTAAAGTTGTTTTATCCTACTACCCATTCTGGAGGCGCTGGTCATTTGAGGTACAATGTGAAAGTTGCATTCTGAGCTGTTGGAATTGGCAGTGGAAACTGTAGAGGAGTTTTTCCTGTTGAAGGGGGTAAAGTCACTGGAGTAACTTTGTTGTGTGTGTGTGTAGAATATAGAATCTTAATATTCTTCTCTCTGTACTGTGTTTTCTTTTACTTTTATACTGTCTAAATCACTTGAAATTTGTGACTATTTATTTAGTCTCATAATCCCCTTGAGTGTAATTGAGTATCCCCATTTCACAGATAAGGTACTAATTGATTTCCTTGCATTATGCAGAGAATTTGGCAGAACAGAGAGTTGAATGCATGTCTCCAGAGCCTAAGATTCCCTCAGTACTTACTGGGCCGTATTCTTTTTCTGTGTATCCCCTTTTCCCCCCATTTTGTTCCTTCCCCCCCCCCCCCCCACTATTGAGCAATGTGCCCTGCACTGTAGAGGGTAAACACAGATAGCCTCTAAGATGTCAGTTTAGAAATGTGTCTTAAATAAAAATCCAATCTGGATACACAGAGGATACCACTCCAAGGAGAAGGATGGGTAGTAATGGATGTCAGAGGACACTGACATAGTTCTGCATCAGCTTGCATCACTTGATGGGCTCTGAATCCCTGCTGTTAGCATGCAAGATTGCATAATAATAAACCAAAGACCTCTAATAATGTCTCAGTGTTTTTCACCTTAAAATGCTTGCTTATTTTCTTACTATATTTTTTTTCCAAAGCAACTATTTCCAGAGCATTTACATATTCAATGATTGGTATTTGAAAACATGAAACTGCCCTTTGTTAAGAGCTACTTCTGACTTATATGTTGTTCTATGTGCATTGAAAAACTCTAGCATTTGCTAAGTATAAATGTTAATAGTGGTCACTGGTGCTGTGTTCTGACAGATACCAAAACTAGAGATCTTTTTCCATTGCTTCACAATATATAAAGTGAAAGTTACTTTACTTACTACCATTAAAAGTAAAAAAGAAGTTATATGAAAACAGTTGCAATTACAAAGGCAATTAGTGAAAATTGGTATTACAAATTAAGCTGTCATAGATGCCATGTATGCCTTGCTTGATGTGGTCTTTCTAATCTGGACTATGTAATTTTTTAAGGCTGTAATATTTCATAATGTTTTATTACAAATCATTATTTTAGTTTTATAAAACATGTATGCTTTTTCTCCTAAGAGGCCAAAATGGCTACAGGTCTTTCAAATTAAATACTGTACATAATTATATAATCTTAAAAATGCATCTTATTTACCCAGAACTGATTCCAGTCTCTTTACAATACACAAATAAGTCAGCCAATTTTTTTCGGTGGGTATTTACAAAGCTGCGTAGCCTATCAGTCAATATGCGGTATGGTATCTTGCATAAATATATACTTTAGTACATTTAAGCTGTGACTTGCAGCATGCAAATATGAGCTGGGAACCCCTCACTGGAACTGATGCTGCTATGTATGTTCAATTATAAATGTAGAAAACAGCTTTTAAAACCCTCAAACAAATCTGTCTTAACAGCAGCTCAGATGTTTTTTATAACAGTATTTACTTGGGGGACACAGCGGCACAAACTCCACCTTTTAAAGCTAATAGATCTCTGCACAGGAATTCAATTCTGACTCTTTTTTTGAACTAGGAGGTGATTATGTTTAACAAGGCAATGAGTTTCTCACAGTTTACCATTTCAGGATAGTCTGCCTGTGGAGTTCTTACATGTATGTCAGAGCCATACTGAGAGGCCCATTTTTCCAGAAGTGCCAAGCATCATATATTTGAAGTGTCCAGCTGTAACTAAGTTGTATGTCTTAATAAAAGCTTTGGTGTTTTTAACATAAATCTTCCACTAATAGGCATGGTAGCTTTTGGGCTGATGCATTCAAGATGCAAGTTCCCAGCAAGGTTCCAAGCATAAAGTGCAAATTCAGGAGTTGTCAAATTAGCAAATGTAAAGGAGCTTGGAAAGGCAGCTTGATACAAAGCCAAAGCATTTCCTGACCTCTTTCCACTGTTGGTTTAGAGGAACATGGCTTACCAGGTTATGGGTGGGCAATCTGGTTCTGTATAAAATGATGATGTGTTACCTGCCACTTAGTTTCCTGTCTGCCACTGAGCTAATGCATTACCTTGGTAGATGGGAATTCTGATGCAGGAGAAAAGTTGTTTTCTAAATAAAATAGAGAAGCTCTTATTAAATAAAATAAAATAAATATTGCTAGTGTCTACAGCACATGCATCAAATCCCTTTGCTTGAAATTCTTCCCTGTGATCGCAGCAAAGGCAGCACAAACATTGAACAGAGGAGGTGTGAGGAAGTGTTTGGGCTTTTGTTCTGTTCTGTGTGTGTTATGTTAGGCCTCTCATGAAACCGAAAGGTTCTTCCTAGAAAGTGGAAAAAGTTGATTTCTTCCTGTCCAGTGGAGAAGACATGGTTTGTTGGAAAGCCCTTAATGTACAATAACAGCAGTGACTATTGTGGGTCACTGGAGTAAGAGGCATTTTTACTTAACTCTTCTTGTTTGAACCCTCTCCATAGTACTTGAAACTCCTGCTATGATTATTTTTTGCTGTGCTTTGCTTATGTTTTCTTGGATTGCTTGCTTGTTCTGCCACCGGCCATGTCAGTCAAGCCAGTTCAGAAACTTCAGGTTATTGTCATATACTCTATAGTCCTTCCCCATTTTCAGTGCTTTGGCCTCTGCTGGATGCAGGTGACTCTCTCCATCTGCAGAATTTGCTGTCTTTGTTGCTATGGGGCTTGTGAATTGCCACCATCACAATTTCAGATGGACTGGAGGATAAGAAAATAGTATAGAGAACTTGAAACTGGGATTTGGTTATAAACTAGCACAAAAGATGAAAATGTTGGGATAGTCTTTTCTCAGGACAAAGAAAGATTTTCCTTAAAAAAATGGAGGAGTCATGTTTTTTACTGTTCCTGCACATGGATGTGTCCTAGAAGTAGGTAAGCCACATGAGGATTCATTCTGTTTAACTGGTACAGTGCTCTGAATTTTTATCTCCACTGAACCAAATGGATAAATGGAAGTCAAATCACCATGTGTGCTATCTAATATGTGGTTTGAGCTTTATTCACCCTTTGCATAATGTGCAAAACCAGCCTTTGTAACAGTGCTCTAAGAAGGAGCAAAAATCCCAGTGTAGTGAAGTGCAGCTGTGGAGAAACGCAGCACTAGTTCTCTGCTCACTAAAGTGGTGCTGGGTTAATGAATGCCTTCACTCTAAAATCATTCCATCTTAATCCTGTGCTTGCAAGACCTGTGAGTCAGCATGCAGATGGTGATAGCCCACATTACGTATGGCTCTTTGTCCGTGCTGTTGCTCAACTCAGTCCTGCAAAGGGGGGCTTTGGCAGATTAGAACTGACTTGGACGCATCAAGTGCAGTGTGTGTGCGTGCGTGTGGGCAATGTGCCCTCCTGGAGTGGGTGGAAGGAGAGCAATTCCTCCTCCCTGCAGTGGATTCATCTGGCGCAGCAGAGGCTAGAGTGAAGAACTGTTCCCTGGAACCTACCCTACGCTCCTGCTTCCTTAGCTCCAGGCCATTGCTCCTTGTCCTGCTATCTTCTGAGACCAGAGAATTCCCTTCCCTCATTTATATTATTACCTTGAAGGTATTTATAGACTGTGATTGAGGCCCCCTGAGTCTTCTCTCTTTGAGACTATGTAAGTTTAGCTCCCACAGTCTCTCCTCACACATCTTACCCTCTAATTCCTCTATTGCCTATCTGTATTTCCTCTAATATTTTAAACACTTTTCCTAAACTCCAAGCACCTGAGCCAGCTGTAGTGTATCACTAAGCAGGGCAATGCTATTAGTGCCTACTTAATATTCACTTTCCCTGTAATTCATCCAAGACCAATGCTAGCTTGTGCGCTTGCACAAAGTATTGTATGCTCCCATTTTGTCGACTGCTATCAAATACTAAATCTTTTCTTCTGCCTTTGTGTGTATGTTATACCACAGTGCGAGTGATGTTTGGTTCTACTTTTATAGTTATAATTCATGCTTTGTGGTCTAATATATTTTTTTCTTATTGGCCTCAATTTAGTTTTTATACAATTCTGGGTTGGTTTGGGTTTGTTTTGGGTGTTTGGTTTTTTTTTGTTTATTTTTGGTTTTGTTTTTTAAATTTGGTCTTAGTCATCAGTGGCTTAGGCCATCTTGTGCTGGTCTAAATATGGATTATATGTAGGATCCACTATATCCATAGATATTGAAAGATGACTATGTAGTAACAAATATATGTTAAACACATGATAAAAGTGAGAACTACATTTATCATAAATAGCTGCATATGGTGTCCAAGAAATGCAAACCCTTCCATGTCATTAAGAATTCACCTGCCTAGCCATTGCTTTGCCCACAGATTTGAAAAGTTGAGAAGCTGATATTACTATTACAAGTTATGCTAAAAAGGCTGAAGACAGAGGAACGAATCATTTGGATTCTTTAATCTGCTAGCTCCTTTATAACAGAAACTGAATATTCAATGTAAAAACCTGATTTTCCATGATACTGATAGGTCTTAGAGTCTTTATTCAAGCAGGATATTAAAAAATCTCCTACTGATTAATAAATATCATACTGATGCTGAATACAGTCAACACTGGGATCAGATGCTGTAGGAGAATGGACCTTGAAAGAGGAATGATGGTGAGCCATGGGTTAAGAGACCTTTTCTTGATATTTGCAGGTCTCCTAAAGTGATCTGCTGCATTTCCTATTGTCCTCGTAGACAAATGTGTCAAGTGCATGGGGCAGAGTAGTGTCGCTTGTGCCATATTTATAGATAAGCATCAGGAATTCTAGTTAATTCCTGATAATTAAAAAGAGAAAAGAAAAAATTTACAAGGCTGACATGAAGCAATTTAAGTGGTGGTAGCTTAGGCATAAAAGTGAGCTTGTGATAACAGCAGCTGTAGTGGATGTTCTATTACACTGAATAGGGAAAAGGTGTCCTATTGACATATTGAAAGAAAACCTCAGGATCTTCGGAAATTGCAGGACTGAAACTGCATGAAAACTAGTAAGAAAAAAATGGTTCAAAATAACCAGCGCCATCTCTTTGGTAACTCTGCATATCCTATGAAAGGCCATCAAGCTGCATGTTCAAAAGATTGGTCATTTGGTCTGTCTCTGGTGAGCCAGGAGGCAGGGCAAGGGCATCCAGGGGTGCTTCTCTTTCAAAATGCAAGAATGTAGAAATTTGGTAATCATCAAATTGATGTTTTGATGAGCAGATGTTTCATTTCTGTCATTAAAGTTATTAGATACCTGCATGTGCAAAGGAACAACATTCCCCTGGGGTGGAGGGAATCCTTCATCCTGGCTGCTACAGACCATCTCCAAACACAGTGAATGTGTGATTCATGGTACCATCTTGGTCACTTCACCAGTCTGTTGGTCTTTTGTACTTAGATGTTAATCAGTCAGTATAGTAATAATTTAAGTCACTGGATTAAAAAATGTGCTTTCACTAAATGCTTTTTTCACCTTACTATTTTTCAGCATGAGATCATTATCTCATGGTGAGATTCTGTTCCATTGACATTATCTCTCAATTATATTAAAATGAAAGACAGAAGAAAACCTAATATTCTCTTGTTCAGGGATAATTTCTAAACCTATCGCTTAGATTTAATGTGTCAATAAAACGTAGGGAGGATGCTCTTCAGATTCAGTGTAATTGCTGTAGTAAGGAAAATGTGTTATGCCTCTTATGTTCGACAGATGGTCACTTGTTGTTTCACTAGAACCTGTCTGAGACCAGATATAATGTCTTGGCCTCTTGGTTCACTCAGGTGACACCTTCCCTCACTTATTATTACCAAGTCATGGGGATTTAGTTGTTGCTGTTGTTTTGTTTTAAAGGCTAACCGGTTTTCAGCAGATCCTACAACTGCAAACTAAACGTTTAAGATTGTAATTCCAAGGAATTTCAAAATCAAAAGAGAATAAAAAAGGAAAAAAAAATAGAATTAATTTCACCCATACCAAACAGTGATATTATTTATTTAGTCAAATTACAGGCCTCTCTTGTAGCTTTAACTACAGGACAGTTGGGACGAAATTGATGTTTTTCTTATTACTCTGTTTAAATCCTGCTCACTGCTGGCAGTGTCTGAGTGGCAGGCAACCTTTTATTAGCTGTTGAGTGCAAACAGAATGGAATTTGCATTTGCTCCTCAGAAGAAGCAAATGTTACAATGGTGCACTTGAATTAGGGGTAGGGGGAAATAGACTTTCTAAGAACTGGTCCTGGTTTCATAATTAGGAAAGAATTGAGTTTTGCATGTAAATTAGGACTGACCAGCCTTTTTTAGGTGTGAGTGTTTTTATGATTCCAAAATGTTTACTTTAAACTAAAGATTTAAGAGAGTTTACAGATTAAAAATTAATTAATGCACATGTCTTTCAGAACATTTAGCTCCGGAAGTCAAATGATTTTTTTCCCCTTACACCCTTAGCCTTAGCTATAAAGATGGAATCCTCTAATCTGCCCTGTTAAAATAATATTTATAAGCTGTGCAGGGAACACAGAACATAACTTTAGATTGTTCTCAATAAGTGAAGCTTTCACCTTCTATGGATATTTAATTAATAATAGATTTTCCTCAATCTAAAAGTGATTTCTTCCAAAACATCTGCTATCTCCTTCTGTTCTGGTCTGAAAAAAAGGAGTGAGGTTAAAAAAGATTTTTTTATTTTAATTTTTTTAATTTTTATTTTTTTTCCTTAAAAACCATTTCTCAAAACAGCCCCCAACTCTGTTCTGACATTAATGGCTTCAAATTGGTCATCCCACACTAAGAGACACAGTGAATATTGTGTGTGGATCAAAACAGTTCATTTCCATGCTGGTGAAAGCTGTTTATTTGTAAATTTAAGGTTAATTCTGCAGTTTGGGCATTTACAGCACTAGGGTTCTTACAGTTATTTCCAGCATCCCCGTAATGTTTTTACTGTAATGGTGATTCATCTTCTCATTAACTGGAAATGTGTCCTTAATGTTTAGTGTAGGCACTAGTAACTAAAACTCCTGTCTAGTGGGCAAATGTCAAGGAGTCCTCAGGCAGGTCTGGGGTGTGTAGGGAAACAATTTGTTCTGTGTGAGGCATGGGGAGTGGGGGAGGGAGGGAGGGAGGGAAGCTTGGTCCTTAGCAGCCATTTGCTGTAGTTACACATCATTTTGGGTATTCAGAGTTATCAGACTGAGTGGTTTGAATGGTCAAAATATATATAAATTTTACCAGATTTTTTTAATACTTTATATTACAGCAGCATTTAATAGCTTCCTGGTATCAGCAAGGTAAATGTTAAGTGTAAGCCATGCAATCCTTACTGGTATGTATTTTCAATTGAATAACAGAATAAATAGGCATTTAAAAGCTGCCTGCTTTATCAGTGTGTTGCTCTTTACATTGATAGAATATGGGCAAAAACACCCGAGTTGTTTTTTTTTTTTCTCTCACTTTCCTTTTCCCTTTCTCCCTTTCTCCCTTTTCCCCTTTTCCCCTTTTTCCCCTTTGTTCCCTAGTTCTGCCTTTTTTCCCCTTTTTTTCCCTTTTTCCTTTCCCTTGTCCTCTTTTCTTTTCTTTTCTTTTCTTTTCTTTTCTTTTCTTTTCTTTTCTTTTCTTTTCTTTTCTTTTCTTTTCTTTTCTTTTCTTTTCTTTTCTTTTCTTTTTTCTTTTCTCCTCTTCTCGTCTCTTCTCTTCTCTTCTCTTCTCTTCTCTTCTCTTCTCTTCTCTTCTCTTCTCTTCTCTTCTCTTCTTCCCTTCCCTTCCCTTCCCTTCCCTTCCCTTCCCTTCCCTTCCCTTCCCTTCCCTTCCCTTCCCTTCCCTTCCCTTCCCTTCCCTTCCCTTCCCTTCCCTTCCCTTCCCTTCCCTTCCCTTCCCTTCCCTTCCCTTCCCTTCCCTTCCCTTCCCTTCCCTTCCCTTCCCTTCCCTTCCCTTCCCTTCCCTTCCCTTCCCTTCCCTTCCCTTCCCTTCCCTTCCCTTCCCTTCCCTCCCCTCCCCTCCCCTCCCCTCCCTGCCCCTCCCCTCCCCTCCCCTCCCCTCCCCTCCCCTCCCCTCCCCTCCCCTCCCCTCCCCTCCCCTCCCCTCTCTCCTCTCCCTCTCCTCTCCTTTCTTTCTCTTTTTTTCGCCTCGCCTCGCCCCGCCCCGCCTCCCTCTCCCCCTCCCCCTCCCCTCTCCTTTCTCCCTCTTCTTTCTCTTCTCATTTTCCTTCCCTTTCCTCCCTTTTCCTCCCTTTTCCTGCTTTCCTCTTCTGCTTTCTTCTTGTGCTGCTTTCCTGTTTTCATCTTTTTCCTCTTTCTTCCCTTCTCCTCTTCCCTTCTCCTCTTCCCTTGTCTTCCCTTATCTTCACTTGTCTTCCCTTCTTTTCCCTCCTCTTCTCCCCTCTTCCCTCCTCTTCCCTCCTCTTCCCTCTTCTTCCCTCCTCTTCCCTCCTCTTCCCTTCTCTTCCCTTCACCTCTCCCCTTGTCTCCCCTTGTCTCCCCTTGTCTTCCCTTGTCTTCCCTTGTCTCCCCTTGTCTTCCCTTGTCTTCCCTTGTCTCCCCTTGTCTCCCCTTGTCTCCCCTTGTCATCTTCCCTTCTCTTCCCTTCTCTTCCCTTCTCTTCCCTTGTCTTCCCTTCACCTCTTCCCTTCTCTTCCCTTCACCTCTTCCCTTCTCTTCCCTTCTCTTCCCTTCTTTTCCCTTCTCTTCTTTTAATTTCTGTTCTCATTCTCTAGAACCACTTACCTTTTGTATTCACAAGCAGCCACAGGAGGTAAATGCCCAAGTGTCATTTATTCCCAAGGAATGCAGATCTGCTCCTTAAGGAGACTGGGACCTGTGATCTTAGAAACTCAAGAGCCAGATTCAATCCGTCTCCCATGCAGTAGTCAAAGAGGAGAATATGTGATTCTTTTTGTGATACTTTTCCCCAAAACCAAAACAGCAGTTTGACAATAAATGAGAGATTTAGTTGCAGAGGCAAATTTATTTGTTTGTGCACGTTGGAAAGGCACTAGACCTTTACTCAGCATTGCATATGGGGAGGGTACTATTTGTTTAAAAGCAAAGCAAGCCTTTATGTTCTTCACACTTTGTTCTCATACAAGTCTCCAAATCTCTATGATTTATGAAATTGCTCTCAGTTTTCATGCTCCCGTTTTACCAAGTACTTAACACACATTAAAATGCTATACAAATGCTACAAATGCTATACAAGTACAGTTAACAAGTGTTACACAAAAATAAACATTCTGCTGTCTACAGTATCACCTGGTTTGTTTGGTTTTGTGGTTTGTTTTTTATTTTTTCAAAAATAAGCAAACAAAAATAGGCTTTATAAAACCTTCTTGCCCCTGCACAGTCCCCATACATCCTGAGCCATGAATGAAATCATCGTCATCTCAGAAACTCTTTCAGCTCAAGTTTTTTTATTCCTCTGCATTTTTTTATTATTTGGTTAACTTGTGAAATTTTCTCCTTGTAAAAATAAATCAGAAAACTAGAGCAAGTGCCTAAAACCCACACCCTTGTTAAACTTTAAGCAAAACCTGATTTGTCAAGTTTTTACTTACCTCAGGTATGGGAAAGCTAGCCCTTACCGCCTTGGCATCATTGGCATTTGTGTATTTAGAAGAGGATGAAATTCTCAGAGGCAGTTGTCAAAGGACCAGCTCTTCTCAATATGATAAATGCACAGAGTAAATTGTGAGTTTGTACTTGAATATACTATTCACAGGTTACGCCTGTTGTAAATGGGACTCATCTCAGACCTACAAGTTACTGCTTGTCCTTGACATTTCTTTACAGTTAGGAACTGGGATAAAAGGAGACATGATGGAGATTCAGGCTGGTTCTCAATGAGAAGCTTTGTTTTAAGTGATGACCTATGTATTACCATGCTATACTTGTGAAAACTGCATTTTCTTATTACAGTCTGTCCTTAAAAACATATGCAGGCCAACATTTTTTTCCTTAAATGATGGTGAGGTTCAACTTTTTTTTTTTTTTTTGGTTTGCTAGGAATCATTTCATTTTTCTTTCCTTCTGCTTTATCAGGTTGTCATTCAAGCTCTTACCAGTGTCAAGGACCCTGTTAATCACAGAATCATAGGATCATAGGATCATAGAATAGTTAGGGTTGGAATGAACCTTAAGATCATCTAGTTCCAACCCCCCTGCCGTGGACAGGGACAGCTCACTCTAAACCATGCCACCCAAGGCTCTGTCCAATCCGACCTTGAGCACCATCAGGGATGGAGCATTCACAGCTTCCCTGGGCAACCTATTCCAGTGCCTCACCGCCCTAACAGTAAAGAACTTCTTCCTTATATCAATCTAAAACTAAATGTTAAGTGTCGCAAGCCTTAATAAGTTAGCATTCTGCAATTAATTGTGACAGTCTGTGTATGTTTGTGAGAAAAATTAAGGTTTGTCTATTTTTTAGTTAATTGAAGCTATAACCAGTGACATTTCTATGATTAAGACAATTTTAAAGGTGTTACTGGTAATTAAATATTTTCTTTCATTAGATTTTATGTATGTGAAATTAGATCCCCCCCTTCTTTTCTTTCTTTCCCTCCTGTTTAGATGTTGAAAATATAATGCACCCATTTTTTTCCACTCTGTGCTTGAAATGATTCATTGATATTGAAGACTTTACATGACTTAATGCATTTACTGTCCACCTGGCCTGTAACACCGCTGACTACATTCTTCTAACTTGTGTCATCCAAATTTCATAAAGGAGAGGAGAGAAGGATGCTAATTGCAAAGGTAATTGGACTGCTGAGGCAGACAGATCCCGGTGGTGATGAATGGCAACTGAATGGTAGTGGTGCTACCTGATGCAGACATTGTTATCCTAAGTTTAATATATATAGTACTATATGAAAATTGTTACTGATGGTTGATTTTAGGGAGGGTGGTCGATACTTGTAGAATTCAGAAGAAAAAACTGGCTTTTACTGTGTCATGCCTCAAAGTGATGTCTTGGCAACCAGGGAGAAAGTATTTTGACTGAGCAGTTGTACCCTAGCAGAGCAAGGCCACCTTGCGTCAGCTGGGTGGTTGTTCAAGTGATCAAAACAGAGGCATTAAATTGAGGGCAATGGTAGAAGTGTTTATTGTAGAAAAGTATTTTGAACAGGGCAATAATGTAAGCAGCTGCATTTCTGTTCCTGTGCTTCATAACGGTTCCCAGTGTGTGTTTTCCATGTTGAAAACTTGAGGGGCTATAAGGCCTTCAATGTATGTATTGGATTATAAAACTTTTTTTTTCAAAGGAAATTAATATTACTAACATATTTTCTACTTTTATTCTTTCTGGAAACTTATCATTTGTATACTTCATTGTTTATAAATCTCACTTTTTGTTTATATGAGTAGATAAACATATTATCTCCTTATTTGCAACTGAATCACCACAAAACAGTATTTTGACGGAAGAATTTCTTCACTACCATGGGGTACATAACAGGTTTGCTTTGCTACCTGTGTTTTGGTGTTTAGAAAATAGTATATGGCTGCTGGCCACTATAAAAGTGTTATTTTCTGCATTTTACAGTCCTGTTTTCAGAGACGTTTAAAAAATTGCACAAATGAGCAGTTATATACGTGTTCAGTATGATTTATATTTAATCTTTGCATATTCATTGACTAAAAATGGCAACCTTTGGAGATACCCATTGCAAATATAATTGGGACCAAAGGTACAGCACAAGCAATTTTTGTGTCAGACCTGAGTCTCCATTGACTAGAGGAGAAAAATTAGTGAAACTTCAGGTACAGAAGAGCTGTAGGAAGGTGTTGCACCCTTGTGAAAGTAGAATTTGTAGCTTCTTTCATGTCCAGTGATGCTTTTCTCTATGTTTGCATGTATTTCTTATTAGAACTTTAATTTACTTCAATTACATCATCTTCAAGACTGCCATCACTCCTTATGTAAGTAGCCTCCAAAAGGATATATTAAGGGGCAAAAGAGATAGACAGGGAGATGCGTGGGAAGTCAGAGCAATTCTGAGGCAGACTGCCACAAGGAGGTGTAAGAAGCCCCTCAGTGGGTCCTTTCATCCCTGAATGCTGTCCTGCATCACTGAATTCAGAGCTACACACTCACGATGATGTGTAGTTTTGAGGAGATTTTGGCTACTAGAGGTTATAAGAAGAAGGGAAGCATGTTAGTGGAGTTCGCATGTGGTAGTTTTTTTGTGGAGAGGAACAAATCATAGAATCATAGAACGGTTTCTGTTGGAAAGGGCCTTAAATTTTACCTAGTTCCAACCACCTGCCACAGGCAGGGACGCCTTCTACTAAACCAAGTTGCTCCAAGGCCCACCCAACCTGGCCTTGAGCATTGCCAAGGATGGGGCAGCCACACCTTCTCTGAGCAACCTGTTCCAGTATCTCACCACTCTCATAGTGAAGAATTTCTTCCTAATATCTAACTTAAATCTACCTCTGTCAGTTTAAAGCTATATCTCCTGTCCTATCACTACATGCCCTTATAAAAAAAAATCCCTCTCCAGATTTCTTCTAGGGCCCCTTTAGGTACTGGAAGCTGCTCTAAGGTCTGCCCGGAGCCTTCTCCAGGCTGAACAATCCCAGCTCTCTCAGTCTGTCCCCATAGCAGAGGTGCTCCAGCTTTCTGAGCATCACTCAACAGCTTCACTCCAACAGCTCCTCATCATTCTTGTGCTGGGCCCCCCAGAGCTGAATTCAGTACTACTCCAGGTGGGGTCCCAAATGTGATGCTGTTTGCAGGAATGCATTAAATTAAACCAATACATCTTGTGACAGTAGAAAAATCATTCACCTACAACCATCTCTCAGAAGGTAGAATGTCAGAAATAAAATACTAGCACAAAAGTCTGGATTCAGTAATCTGGGGCTCCAAGAGACTTCAGGTCATCTAATAACTTGATGAAACAGAGTAGCTCAAAGGAAAATGCTTCCACTGGGATGTGGATATCAATAGCAACGGGCCTTTCCCAGAGCTATTGGGAGAGCAATGAACTAACAATTGTGGGACACAATGTACTAAGAGCAGCTTTATGAGGGAGACTTGTGGCTTTTTATGATTATAGGAAATGCTAGATATCAGACTCAACAGATTAAATAATCTATTTGCTATTAAATGAAAACTTAACCACAGTGTTAGAGGAAGGCAGCACTTTTACAATATTACATGGTATAGACTCCTCTGAACACTTCACAAAAAAAAGACCTAGGAGTGAATCTGTGAAGTTCTGGTTTAGATAAACTTTCAGTACAAGAGGGAATGAAACCTGAGAAAACATACTATAAACAAGCTTCAGTAGAAATATTTTTCTCCATGTTTGTCTTCTGATTTAAAGTAAAACCTTCATAAAAGCCATGTATGGGAAAAAAACAAAAATGCAGCTTCCAACGTCATTGACAGTTTGCTGCCAAAAATACAAATCAAAGATGTTGCACCTTAATTTTCCCCATTTAATTTATAATTATATTCTGCTTGAGTCCTATGCATCTGCTGGGCATTCCACGTGTGACTTCTGGAGGAAAATAATCTTTTGTTTTCAAGCAGTCACTGAAGAGGAGTCCAGTGTGTTGCACCTAGAGGATAGACATGGCCAAGGTGCTTCCTATAGCCGCTGGTTGCTCAGTAGAGCTGGGAGTCAGTAGCCTGTCTTCACCCTGACTTCCCACCAGAGCTGAGCTGGGTGGAGGAGAGAGAGGCCACAGTCTCCTCCTCTTCCCCCAGGCTTGTGTTTCTGGAGCTCTTTAGAGGGAGAAGGATAGAGACAGGCAGGGTTAGACTGAGCTGGCTGTTATATGTGTCAGCAGAAACCTCTACACCTTGGTAGAAGAATGGGTTCCACATCTTGGGGAGATGCGTCTGGAAGAGAGAGATGGGCTAGGGGGACTTGTGCCTTTCTTAAGGAGGAGAGAGAGAGTGGGAGCACAGAGGGACTTGGTTGGGAATTGGGCAGGTGACGCAGGCATATTTCTGGGCAGTGGTGGTGGAAGAGGAAAAGGAAACTGTAGTCTTGATGGGCTTGGGGATCATGGCCTCATATCTCAGGCACAGGGCAGTTTGCTTCTTACCTCGTATGTCTTTTAACCACCGTCACTGGGATTTGTTTTTCTTCAGGTCAGTGTCCTTAGCAGGAGGAGGAAAGCAGCTTAGAGATTCGAGAAAGCTGGCAACCTTCCCTGGAGCACTATGCATCCATCCAGGCTCTTCACCCTTGTGTGGAGTTATATTGCTGCCAGTGATGAATACAAAATATATTATTTTGTTTCTCATCCTTTAGGAGGGCAAATTAACTTTTGCCTATGGTGCTGGAGAGCTTTGAACAGTCCATGACATACAACTTTCTCAGTCATTAAGTGGAAATGAAAGTGTTTTCTCTCCTAAATGATGCCCCCAGAGGTCTGTATGTAGCTGACAATATAGTTAAAGCTGAATGGCCACCAGTAAAAAACTGACTTTCAGGAACTGTAAGTAACACAATGGCTTTAGTCTTGCCACAGTTTTTATGTGGGGCCTCAGCCATTTGGACACATACAAGAGCATTTTGATGTCCAGATTAATGTATCAATATTTGACCTACTCTCCTGCCTTTGTCCTTGAACTTTATCTCCCACTTTATTTTCTTAGAAAAAGAAACAGCAGCAGCTGAAATACTGCTTCTGTAGTTAACGTACCTGGCTACAAATATGACAGTAGCCTATAATTTAATTTAGGAAAACTAGAAGGCTATTTCTCACCTAACATTAGAAATTTAAGTCTGTCACCTGCAAACATGTTCCTCCGACAGCACCAGCGCAGACTTCTTCATATTGGCCCCTAGTGTGATACTAATGTTGGCTGGGAATAAGATAATTCATTTTGTGGACCCTGCTTCAGAGCAAAGATTGCCTATCTTGTGCCCTGTTTAGGAGGATGTGGTACAGCTAGGGACAGTGCTGAAGCTGCTACACCTAGGATCCCAGGGTAGAGATTCAGGTTGCTTTAGGCTGAAGAATTGACACTCACAGTTCTATCAGAAAATGAGAGCAAATTCAGCATTTTTTCCACCCTCCTGTAAGATGGAGTTGCTTGCAATTAAAATTTAGAATTATCAAATCTTCAAGGGTGATGTTAGTTAGTACTGCCAAACCAGTATGGAAAATTGATACACTGCATTGTAATAGACTTATAATAACATGTACCAAGTTGGAATTTGCTCATTTAAAAAATATCAAGAAGACAGTTTGTTTACCAATATGTTTTTATGTCATTGACTTTGAATTTTTTATCTAGAAATTGGTGTAAATTATTAGTTATCCTTTCTAAAGTCTGATTCAAAGAGCCACATTTTCACTAAGAATTCAATACAGCCATTGAGTCTTGCACTTGTAATTACTGGCATGTATAATAAGCAGTATTACATTGTTGCACAATGTACTTTATTGATAGAAATGTGAATGCATTTTCTGATTTTCAGATGGAATTCACTTATCTTTAAAAAATATTATCAATGGAAGTATTTGAAATTGCCTTCTTCTCCATGTACTGAGACTGCGCACTGTGGATGCACCACCCTGTCAGTGATCAAAGCCAGGCTGGACAGGACTTTGAGCAAACAGGTCTACTGGAAGGTGTCCCTGGGCATGGCAGGGGGTTGAAACTGGATGATCTGAAAGATCCTTTCCAACCCAAACCATTCTAAGATTCTATGACTCCAACTGCTGGCAAATGATTCATAGAATCAGAATAGTCACGGTTGGAAAGGACCTTAAGATCATCAAGTTCCAACCTCCCTGCCATGGGCAGGGAAACCTCACACTAAACCATATCACCTAAAGCTCTGTCCAACCCGGCCTTGAACACTGCCAGGGATGGAGCATTCACAGCTTCCTTGGGCAACCCATTCCAGTGCCTCACCACCCTTACAGTAAAGAATTTCCTCCTTACCTCCAATCTAAACTTCCCCTGGTCAAGTTTTAACCCATTACCCCTTCCCCTATCACTACAGTCCCTAATGAAGAGTCCCTCTCCAGCATCCTTATAGCCCCCCTTCAGATATTGGAAGGCTGCTATGAGGTCTCCACACAGCCTTCTCTTCTCCAGGCTGAACAGCCCCAACTTTCTCAGCCTGTCTTCATACGGGAGGTGCTCCAGTCCCCTGATCATCCTTGTGGCCCTCTTCTGGACTTGTTCCAACAGTTCCATGTCCTTTGTATGTTGAGAACACCAGAATTGCACACAATCCTCCAAGTGAGGTTTCATGAGAGCAGAGTAGAAGGGAAGGATCACCTTCTTCAACCTGCTGGTCACACTCTTTTTGATGCAGCCCAGGATACAGTTGGCTTTTGGGGCTGTGAGTGCACACTGCAGGCTCATGTTAATATTATATTCATTTCATTCTCTTTCCTGTGAAATTTTAAACTTTTATTTACAGTTTTCAAGCCTGGAGGCTGCTGTCATTCAGGAAAATACCATCATCTGTTGAATTTCTTGGAATCTGTCAACTTGGGTGATGGTATTTTTTAGAATTTGTTCTCACTCATACTTCAATTCAGCACTGTTTCAAATCCTTTTTTGCATAGCTTGATTCAAATAATTTAAAACTTGTACTGTAATGATTTACCAGGAGTTTTGTGATGGAATAAGCAAAGAAAAGGTTGAGTCTTTCATTAGCGTAGTGAAGAGTGCTGTTTCCATGGCCTGCATGTTGTGAGGACTATTTGGCTTTCTTGGAGTGTAGGTCTTCCAAATTTTTTTGAGTTTGAGTGATACGGAAAAACAAAGTTTGCAACTTTTTTGTTGTAAGCCTGAGTCTCTTGTCAAGTTCAGTCTGAGATGAACTGTGGCTGGCCTTGTGTTTCTTTTTTGATAATGAAAAAGCGTTTGCCAACTTTTTCATTGCAACTGCATAAATTACCGAAGTAGTAATTAGGCTGAGGTTGGATTCCATTCTCTGACTTGTAGCATTGCCTCACAGAGGAAGCAGCAAGGGAATTATTTACCTTTTAATTGTAGTTCTCCGAAGGTGGGAGTCTCTATGGATTGATGCTCAGGGGGTCTCAGCTGTTGTGACCTTGGGTACTGAATCACTAGATTAAATGGTAAAGTTTAGAACTGGTCATAATGAGTTAGTACAAAAGATGCCTTGAGGGGTCTATATGGCATATCATAGCCCCTAACTCCCAAATCCTTTTCAGACTAATTATAATAATTAGAACTTAAATAGGAATAAAACCCCAACTCTCAGGGGGAGGTGGGAGGATGAGTGTGGCTCTAATAGCGGACACCATGCTCGGAGAACTCAATTATCAGCAAGTAATTTCCTTCTCTCCAAAAGGTAATTGGCCTCTTCCACATCTCTGTTCTTGCTGATGATGGGGGAGAATTGCACGGAGAAGGGGCTTCACTGCCAATAGGAGCCTGGATTGCTGGGTAACGTGTGGAAATGAAAACCAGTGATGGCCTTAATATTCTCCTGGACTAAAAAGGAACACTACAAAATGCCTCGTAGGATACATATCGAAGAAAACATAAAGGTACAGTAGGTGGGTGTATTGAAAGCATTTTGTTTTCATTGCCCCAGAGCTGGATGGCTGTCATACAGACCCGGAACAGAAGCAATTCTCAAAGCTTGCTGTTGCATCTCAGTATCACACTGAGACCACCCCCCAAAGAACTGTAATAATTTGGCTTTGTCTATTCCTCTGAGACCGCCAGTAGTGACCAGTTACTTCAAATGTGGCAGCAAATGCATTATAAACAATATATCTTAGGTTTTGTGGTTTTAACACACACATTTAAACTCCATTTTTATTACAGTTCTAGTTGATGAGCTTCACTATAAAGTGTCAACAAGGAAAAAAGCCCCAGGGGTAAATCTGTACACCCCTTTCCCCCTCCAGTTCCTCCTTCCTATACATGTCACCCGAAGCAGATCTCCAGCCTAGCAGACAGTACAACTCTTGGAAGATCTAATTGAGTTAACGTTTACAGCTACAAAATGAAAAAATGCTTATATAACAGTCAAGTTTTAGAGTGGATTCTGACTAGATTGTGTTTATGATGCTTTCTAATTCAGGAAACTTAATTTACTGGGAGTACTGATATAATCCTCTGCTGTATCCGTTGGCGACAAAATCAGCTGAACAAATCTGTGATTAAAGTTAGGACATTGTAAAATGTCCTGCAGAAGGCAGGTTACTCATCAGGATGATATCTTTGATTTGACAATGTTCTAGAGCCACTGAGATTCGCTTACAGTTGGTAGAATGCATAAAGTTTTGGAACAGAAACATGGCTTTTAGTTTTAAAACAGTTTGTAACTGACTGATTTCATCTGATAGTACCCTCAGCACAGATAGCAATTGCTTATAAAGCCAGGTGTTTTTATCTCAGATTTTATAATTCTTTGCAGCAGGGGAAGAACCCACTTCTTTTCCAAAGGTACATCTTCATACAATACCTGACTATCTTCAAAGTCTGTGCTGGTTTCTGCTCTGAGAGTACTGAAACTCCCTATCCCCAAATCTCTACATTTTTAGGGACTCTTAGATGAGGCAGCAGTCCTTTTCTTTCAGCTGCCCCCAAATCACAAAGTTAGTGTTCAGGTCTATTTCTAGCCTCAGTGGCATGTAAGGATGTATCTGAAAGTGCAGTTAGCCCAGGAACTCCTTGGCTGGAAGATAAATCTCATTGTTCTCAGCTTCCCAATAACAGGTAGAGAAGTGCCCAATGCTGTGCATCTGCAACAGACTTCTTGTTACTTCTTGCATCAAATATTGGCAAACTTTTAACTAATAAATCTCAAAATGGTGTTTTTTAACCTCATTGGCATTCAGCATCTGTAAAAGCTGTGGTTGCCATAGTAGCAAGTTGTTGCCTGAGTGACAATGTTCTCATGATGTCATCAGGAAGCAGTCTGTTCCCAGGAATACCTTGAACTCCGTATATGAAAGTGCTGCCCTCAGTGTAGTTCAGCGTGGAAACAACTAGAAATGCATGTTTTCATATTGTTATGAAATACCCCTTTTCTATGTGCTGGTACATCTTGACATCCACAGTGAAATTTTCAAAGAAAACAGCAGAATTACTTTGAACTCATTGAAAAAGGGCTATTATGTAAAATGGGTATCTGACAGTGTTTGTTACATTAGCCAGAATCATAACATGCCTGCCTGATACAGACTGGCTATTGTTTAACTGCAGTGTTTAATTCTGTATTGCAAGGTTCACACAAGTTTCTTGCTCCACTCCTGACAGAACAAGTTTAAAGCTTAATGATGGTTCATTCTTCTCTGTTTTCAGTAATTGACAGAGTGCCCTTTTCCTTGACAGACATTTCTATATAGAAATAATGGGCACTTTATGAATTCTACCTTTTTACTAGCACGGATTCATATGTTATAAGTAACAGCTTAGAGATGGATGGTCTGAAACGGCATACACTGGTGTGAGACTGGTAGCAGTGGAGTTGCTATAATGTGTTCTTTTATACTCTGCATTGGGTTTCTGCATGTCCTTGTCTTATACGGAGAAGTTCTGAGTAGAAAGGCCACCACTCTTCCAGCTTTTTGCAATGTGTTGCCATACATACAGGAATCTTTACATGGCCAGCGCGCATACACGGTGTGAGCAAGCATCTTAACCTGCAACATGAGTGTTGGCTGAGACTGTTGCTTTCTGACTGGCTATACCAGCACTGTCTGTGATAATGGAGCTGGTGTGTACTGGTACAGTTACTTGTCAGGCCATAAAACACCTGCTCTAGTGTTAATCTTGCAGGTCAATCTGTTCGAGTGCAGGCCAGAGCTCTTGAGGGGTTCAGCCCTCTGTGCTTAGGCTGGGGAGCAAAGCATGACCCAACAAATTCCTGGTCTTGGAAAATTCTAAAAAGGTGTCACATGGTCATGGCCTCTCCTGCCTGCCCTTGTTTCATTTAATTCCATCCCATCAAATGGCCAAGTCATCCTCTGATCTCGTTTGATTTGGTTTTCAACCAGATTGACAGCATCAACAGAGGATGCCCTGCCTACTACTAGCATTACTGTGTGTTGTCCTTCCTCTAATGTTGCTTTTTCCTATCACCTTTTAAGCAGAATGTGATATGTTACAATCTTATTTTTTTTTCCCCCAGGATATGTTGGAGTTAATTTTAAAATACACTTAAAAAGGAGCTTTTTGAGACCAGCAGAGACTGAGATATGTAGACGGACAAGTATAGTGTTGGTAAGGGAATGTTTGCACTGTGTATTTCTCTCTCACTTTTTGTCAAATGAAATATTTTATAGAATCTGTTGTATTTATTATGAGTCTCTCTGCCCCTTATAAAAAAAAAAAAAGGCTAACTAATGAAGTTATGTGCTGATACTCAAAAATAAAAATATTCTTCTAGACTCTTTTTTCTTCCAGAAAAATAAAGTTAATTGGCCTGATCTGCTTTTTAATAGCAGCATTTATTACCTATTGAGGAAAATAAGTTTAATTCCCATTTACTTTTATTCCCTTGGAAAAATAGGTCATTTATATTTCAATTCATGTAGGACACTCTGGACTTGAGCTGTCTTGCAGCACAGAGAGCTGGAGAATGGAGCAACAACTGTATTATTGAAGAGCTCCATAGCCACAGACTGGGAAAAGCATGATCGGATGTGATTTTCAGAACAGATGCCCAAGCAGAGTTGGCAGTTAATTAAAAGCACTATGTACTTAATGATTAACTAATCACAGCATGATGGCATTCAACGGAGATGCAAGAAACTTCTCTGCTGGATTCAACAGAGAAACTCCTAATGTCTGCCTTCAGGGTACCGTACTTACAGACGTTTGCTTTTGCATTACCAGCAGAGACAACACGAGCAGTTAGTCTAGCAAATTTCATTAAGCATTGCTTAGTTAAAACTTTAAAATCAGAAAGATGAGGTTAGTCAATACTGTATCAACTATGCACATTGCACGGTTTGTCTTTAGCAATAGTATTCCACAGCCATATTTTCAAACTAATGATTGCAAAGCACTACAAACATTTAATCATTCTTCATAAAGAAGCTATTATTATTTCCATTCTACCAATAAGTAAATAAGGGACAGAGGTTATATGACATAAATGACATGTCTGTAAATAGCAGTCAGGAAAGTTCTGGATTTTCACCATCATATTATATTTCTTTTCTTTGCAGCAGAATTACAGATTCATGCTTATAGTGCAACCTGTTCATTTCAAGGTTAGCTTCTTAATCTCTTTCTCCAGTATCATTTTTTTTTAATCTTACCCTCAAGTATTTATTTCTTTTGCACAGGAACCCACTGTCTTTTTGCCGAAATTTATGTACAGCACCTAGGACCATAAGATCCTGTCATGTGACAACCCAATTAAATAATTACAATATTGCATTTCTGCATTTCAAAGATTGTGTTCATAGAAAATCTAGTTATGTGCAAAAATGTGATGCAGAAAGTTCAGGCATTTTCAACCCAATTAGAAAGCAAATTTCTGGGAAATCTCTGGGGTGATTGCTTACTTGTCACAATTCTGCTTCATGGTGTGGATGCAATCCAGATAATTAGAGCTAGGAGGAGAATGAGAGTGGATTAAAAAAAATTTACAGTTTGAACTCAGTGATGATACTGAAGAGAATATTTAAAAAATATTGTTAAGAGATTGCCAAAGATAATTGCTTCAGTATGAACATGTTTGGCAAAATGAAATGGCTACTTTTTGCAGTAGTGAAATACTTGGCTGTAAGGATGTCTGGGTCCTGCTCCTGACTCATGTAGGCTGTGAGTGCAGGGTACTAAGCCTTGATCTTCTCACTTCTCTAATTCACAGGTAGCAGTATCCAATATGGGAAGAAGTGCTTAGCGTAATTAGACACATACACTATACACATGAGATTCTTGGCTAGATCAGGCTATCACATCTGACAACAAGGCAAACTGGGGCTTATTCTCTTGATACAGTTTAAATATGGTTTTATTCCTTGCAGTTAGGTCTAATTCATTAAAAAAAAAAAAAAAAGGCATTTATTACCTTCATTGTCCCTATTGGGGTGGCCAGCTTGTCTGCATATCCTGAGCTTCAATGTGAAATTAGCTTTTCTTAAAGCAGCTGTTTCAGAAGCATAAATAACCAGCTTTTCTTTCCAGGAAATAGATGGAACAACAAGACTGAGTAATGCCTCTGCAGCGGCAGCAGCCATTCAGCACTTGTTCCTGTTGAGCCAGGTCTGTGCCCCGTCATCACCCCAATAATCCCCTCTGCTGCCTTTGCCCAATCTTGCTGCACCGACTGTCCACTCTTCAGCAAAAAAAAAGCTGAGCAGTGAGTTGCAGGTGAGGCACAGAAGTTAAAGGGGTCAAGTGGAGTTCCAGTCACTTGGGGTCTGCCTAAAGCTCTGGATACATGTGGCACTGCTGCAGTTTTCTGGTGCTGCTGCAGACAGGACAAGCTTGTTCTGCTCTGCATGCTACCTCGTGGCTGTTGGCATGAAACTCGGCAGACCTGAGACATTGTCCCAGATATTTTATCATGCTCACTGGATGATAACAAGGTATCCTAAGGGTTGCTGGTCACTATCCAGAAGCCTTAACAGATGAAGCACTTCTAAAATGCCTCATTTTTTTAGTTTCAGGTGCCTGGTTGCATTATGGAGAAACCAATGTGAAGTCCCTAAATTAATTACGTTTACAGGATAGTCATTGATACAGTGAAGTTGCTTCCAGTCCCCCAGCTTCCTCTTGGAAGATGGGAGGCCCCAGGGCTGCAAGGCTATAACAGAGATATGAGGCTGAAGTGTGTGAACACTACTGGACTTCTATTGAAGTGCGTGGTGAGTGCCTCAATCTCTGGATTGCATCACCTCTCGTCAAAAGGAGTACCAGCCTGTTTCTGTAACTTTCTAGCTTTTTTTCCCCACCCAAGTAGTTGTTTTTTCCATGAGGAAAGGCATCAATTGGTATGGACCTGTCAGTGAGCTTGCCAAGGGAAGCTGTCTGTCCATTAAAGAAAGCAAAATAATAGTTTTAGTCAATGACTGACCAAGTTAGAGGCAAGAAAGAAATCAAATGTTAGCACAAACTGGTCTGACAGCAGATCTTCTTTGCTGCTCTGAATAGAAAAAAGTAAACAAAAGTGATGCTAAATTGAATGTGCTCGGTACTTTCCATGTACAGAAAAATATAGTGTCCTTGTTTTCAAGGTAGAAAAACAAAGAGAAGTGCAACGTGAGAAAAGCGTGAAGTGGCTTCCCTTCATGGTGACGTGTTGCTTGAGTAACATCTTTTTGATCGTTAGGCACATAGGATGCTCTTGAGGCCCACAGGAAAAAAGCATCTTGACTTGGTCTCTGTGTGTACTCTGGGATAAACAACCAAGAACACCACAGATGAGAGACACTTCAAACTGCATCTAGGTTGCGGGGTGTTACTTCACATCATAATGGACTTGTGCCAACACATCCGAAGTTTCCATGGTTATCAGAGGTGCTTTTTACTTTCCATTTATTTATTTATTTATTTAAACTGACTCATAAAACCATGATTACTTTTTAAAAGTACCTGGGTGGTTCATTGAAAAGGCCAGAGTTTTAATGGGAAATTACAGAATTGAAGTCCCTATTACAGCATCCTGGACATAGAGGAAGCTGACCTTTCTCACAGAATGCTCTTATAAAAATGAGAACAATGGAAAAGCTAAGGAAGGAAAACTTTTCTCATCTTTCAGATTTCTCTCCACACTTATATTCTTCTAGATTGTCTGCCACTTCAGGACAAAACCCCAGGAAATAAGTGCCAAAAATCAGTGCGACCAGAAAGTATCATTCTGTGGAAGGAGCCAGCCCCAGTCACTCAAGCTCAGTTATGGAGCTCTGATATCTGCTGGCATGGCAGTCGTGGATTATCAGAGGGGGAGCAAAGTACAACAGAACCATGATAGTGTTTTCCAATCTCAGTTGCTACTTGATGTTGTCCTTTTAAAGAACGAGCTAGCAGGAGGAGAGGATCAGAAAGAATGAGTGGTGCTCCTGCTGATAATTCAGTGTTTGTGTGTGCGTCCATCTGAGGGTGAGCTCTCCTCTTTCTTCGTCACTTGATGAGGCATAGAAGCTGGTTCATACTCTGACAGGAGCATTTATGAAAAATCAATACTTGCCAAATGGAAAAAATAAAAAAAAGCCACCAAAGCTACAACAAAAAGACAAGTTGAAGTCTTCAAATAATGGAGAACAAGCAAACTTGCAAAAAATATTTGAGTATTTTTTTAAATGTCAAAGGCTCAGGTGAAAAGATTGCTTGAAGTTAAAGCTCTGAACTGGGATGCAGATAGCTGTTTTTCACCACTGCTGAAGAAAGGCTACTTTGGATAATTGTTAGGATGTGAAAGATTGTTGAGATCTGAGCTTGAGCCAACATACCTTACTCACTAAATTGTTTATTCATGCTGTGGACCATCAATGTTATTTCTTGAGTGACAAAAATAATTTTTCATTCTGTTTGTCTCATTTTTATGTGACTCTGAGTTTATAAAAATGTCTGTTATTATACTATAGGAAGAATTTCTAGGTGAAGTTTTGTATCAGGATTGACGCATTGCTGTAAAGCAAGATGATAACAATAGGTAAGGAAACTGGATATCACATTTCCTACTGAGCAGGTATTGCCCTTCTGTGAAAATTATCGAAAGCACTAACTAAGTAAATTTTCCTGTTTTATTGCCACAGGTTTCAAGGATTTTCCAACCTTTGTTAAGACGAGCCCATAATTTGCAAAGCACAGCAGTGGGGTAGATCATCTGTGGAAGAATATGTGTACTTTCCCCTTTGCCATGTGTGGGTTTTTTGCTTTATAGTTTTTCTACCTTTCTCACAGAAGAGAAAGGATCATATTTTAGAATATATTCCTTTAGGCAGGAATTAACTAATTAAAAGTTTCAGGAAAAGTCTCAGAGAAATACAATAGAGTTCCCTCCTATTTGTATACCATAAGAACTGATTTAAAATAAAGGCATGCTACTTAGAAAACAAACCCTGAGATCGATCAGTTGGTTCTGCTTGTTGCCATGAAAACTACTTGCTTAATTCTCAGCATACAGGAGCTTAGAGGATGAACTGACCTTGTACAAACTTAGCCAACCTCAGCAATCTCCTACCAGATGTGTGCTTCATTATTTAAGTGATACTGCACTGTCAGACTCCTGAAGTGAAGTGGACATGCCAATGCAGCGTCTGGTCCTCAGATCCTTAGCTCCTGTAAGTAGAAAACAGTGTACAGACGGAGAGCTGATTCCATGTACTCAAGGGAGGCTCACATGGATTTGAAATGTTAATCGATGCAGTTCAGAGCTTTCTGAAAAAGTTCTGTCCTGAAAATGATAGACATTCAGAATTTCTGAGCTACTTCACGTCTCTAGTCTAAATGTGTGTTTGTAATGGGTTTCAAAGTCGAGGATTTCAAATATTTTGTTAGATTGGATAACAGACAAGCCTTAATTATTTCCACTATACAACTCTTTAAATGTACTTGATTTTAGGCAAAATAGGCTCTGCACTTTTATAATTGCAAGAAACATTTTGCTATCATACTATAAATTAGACTTAAACCCATTCTGTGTTTTGGTGTTTGTTTTTTTGTTTGTTTTGGGGTGGCTGTTTTGGCTCTTGTTTGAGTTTTTTTTTGTGTTTAGTTTTTGTTTCAAAGGATTGGCATCACTGTCATACCAAACATCTGTGAGATGCCCTTCCAGTGTGGAGAACTGAACAAGTGAGTGCCTATAACTCCTGTCACTTGCTCTTTTGATCAGCAGGTTCAGGCTGTAGGGAGGCAAGACATTGCAGAGCTGAGGTCTCCTCAATAAATATCCTGGTTAGGATACAGCTGCTGTCCAGTTGCAGGGGAAGCATATGAAGAGATCCACTGATAGCTACTGAAAGAAAATGGATAGAGTGATCTGTGAAATTTCACACTTCGTTTCCAGAGTGGGCAACATAAATGGTACAGCAGTCTCTTGAGAGATCCACAAAGCAGCAGAAGTCAGCAGAGGTACCTTGTAGAAAGCCTGCTTGAGGAAGGTGACTAGCAGAAATCAGTGCAAGGCACAAAATGTGTGAATTTCAAAAGAACAGTTTAAAAAACTACGACTCCTGCAGAGAACAGGAGGGATTTGTAACAGCACTGTTTTTCTACCGAATTTGGCGATTGACTGTTGGCGAGTTTTCCTTTCTAAGTAAATACATGTGCTTGGAGGCAACAGGATGGCAGACTCTACCTGACACTGATGTCTCCTTTTTTTAGGAGACAGCTTAAGAATTTCATGCTTTAGTGCCAAATTTAATTCGCTATTTTTCCATAAAGATTACTGGCACAGTGTGGAGATGTTTGGTTTAAGCAGGGCCTGAAAGATTTTGAGCATTTAGAAGTGTGCAGCAAAGCATGCCAGATTAAGTTGGTTTTCTAAGTAGAGGCAGTTTCCTTGATTTTCATTAATTTATTGCATGTGCAATTATTTAAAGGATTACACGTGGAGCTAAAAGAAAATTCTTTGAATTCATGGAGAAAAAAAGTCCGTTTAAGCTTAACAAGGATGTACCATACTGTGACAGCTAAATGAGAGCTCTTCTAATGACGTGAGGGATATGTTACACATTCCTGTATGCATTACTTTGAAGGAGGAGGAGTATACTCCTGTAACTGATGATATTTAAAGCTTTTGATGTTTTCTTCTTTGTCCATTCCGTAATCTGTTAATCCTTCATGCCAAGCAGCTTCCATTGTAGCCACCAGTCCTGTATATCTTCGTGTATTGGTTCTTGGTGGCTTGCCAAGCTCTAGGTAAAAGATTTGCATTGTGCAAGGTACTGCAGTGGCACTGGGTAAAACATTTTTGCTTCATAGATCTGCAATCTAAATAGACAAAGAAAGAAAAGAGGAAGAAAGGAGGAAGCCAGTGGATCTGCAATCCTTTCATCAAAATCTACCATGTTTTTTCCATTAAGCAAGTAACTTTATAAATTTACCAAACTAAGCATTCTCACACATATTTGTGAATCAGGTCTATTTTCAAAGCTATGGACAAAGGAAACACTGTCTAAAAAATGGAGCTGGTGTAGCCAATCGTTACTACAGTTGAGATCCTAAACAGAGAGAAAGATTTTGCAGTTAGCTCTTTTCTGATGTATCCTAGTATCAAGCCACAGGCTGTAATTGGTTTCAGAGTGAGTGATTGAATAGCGTGTGCACGCTAAGAGAGATGGTGATGGTTTGGGTTTCCCTTGGCCCTGAAGACAGTGGTCAGGACCCTCTCTTTGGAGGAGACTGGAGACAGTGGAAAGGTGCTGGCCTCAACTTACTGGTCTCTTTCGGTTTCTTTTACCAGGCAAGAAATTCTATACAGATAGACAGTAATAGAATAAAAGAGAAATTTTTGACAATGTTCAGCTTAGTCTCCAGTACTGTTATTGAAGAAATACATGGTATTCCTTGTAATACTAAGGAGCAGTCTGTAAATTCATGGAAAGCAAGGAGGCACTGTGGTCTGCTGAAGTGCCTGATAAAGGGCTGAGAGCTTTCCCAGAGGTTCCCTGTGTCACCTGTGTCGATCTTGGAATTTGACAGTACTTTTCTGCCCACCTATAAAATGAGGAGTTCTTCCTTACCACATTGTACAGACACGTCTAACAGGTCTCTTGAACTGACTCTTGCGGAAAATCTTTTGAGTTCCACAGCCTTGCAAATTCCACGTAGACATGGTCAGCTTGCCTAGGTTAATACCTTGCTTTCTCAAGCGATTGTGTTAGGATGCATTTAGGATTACATTAACACAGGTGTGTTGCTTCAGTTTGCAACAGACCATGGACAGAACTAGCTTGTGCCATCTGTGAAGGTTAACTAGATATATCCGTGAGGATGCAGCTATGGGTACTTCCAGAAGAAGAGAGCACTAAAACCAATTGCCTCTGTGTACATGTATATCTAAAGGTGAATCAGGCTACTAGCATGATGAGAAGGGAGTGGCAAACACAAGTTACTTGCCTTAATAGCACTGTCAAGAACTTTTAGTTTTCTTCAAAAGCATTTGAGAAGCAGAGAGGACAGCTTAAGAGCAAAGTTGTTCTAATGGAGAGAGATGTGGAGGCAGGTCATCCTGAAACTGCACTTTAACTGTATCACTATGGATTATCCCCCATCTGACACACACTCTGAGCTCTTTAAAAATCCAAGCACAAGATGTTTAGCTTAAAATTATTTAACAATATTTTTATTGTGTTAAAATACCTTTTTTCTCCAGTGTAAGTCTGGCTCCCAGCCTGTGTTGCTGGTGCACTGGTACTAGAGTGCCCAGAGTAACTCTCTTGTTTTAGGGTAACCTGTTTGATGCATGACCCAAATATTGGAGATTTTGATAGTATGCTTTGCCCTAGAAAGCTTTTTTATCCAGTTAATGCTGTTGCAGAGCAGTTAAAATCCACTTCTTCAGTACTCATGGAAGCAAATCTCACATTCTGAACAAGGTGTTGGAGGATGATTTCAGCCATAGGTTTACTCTAGTAATAGGGACTAAAAGCATCCTTATGTTTATTTAAGATTTTGGAGGAAAACCCGCTTTCACACAAAAGGAATTAACTGTTTGGTTTGTTTGTTTGCTTTTTTTAAACTGTCTGAAACCAGGACAAGGTTTTGTCTCAAGAAATGCCATTTATTCTGTATTAGAAGTAACCACTTTCCAGGGCTGATTAACATGGAGCTGCATCAACAAAAGGCAATACTTGACTTTAGTGGAATACCTTTGTTAAGAAACGTATCACTTAACACTTCAGCAAACTAGTATTTAACAGCTCCTGGACTGTGCATGGGCTATTCCCCAGAGCATTAATTTCATCCTAAATGCATCACAATTGTAAGTATGCTTTGAATAACAAGGTAATTGTGCATGAAAACATTTATGTATGCAAATGACTTGCTGCACTTTGGATCTACAAGTTGCTGGGCTGCTTCTGTTTAAAACAATAAAGTATCTTCATGATTAATTGTTTTTATTGCCCTTTAAAAATTTCTTTAATGAAATATACCAAACTTTGAACATTTTTTCTTTGTGAATGATGTCCACTTATCAGCCTATTTTAAAGCTTCATTTTCATTTGAGACACTTTTAAAACAGTACTTTATTTGCCCAAATTAAACTGCCCACAGTTCTTAATCATCTTTGACAACTGGCGCTGCATTCAGTCTTGTCAGCAGTGTGTGGATTGCACACTTACGCAGTAGCTGTACTACTTTCATCAATAGTCTTAGGAGCAGATGTTACCTGCTAAACACATAGCACTGCTGGGGAAAAGATACTAGTAAAAAGCAGAAATGGAATTGAGAATGTGTTGGCACAAGCACCTCCACGGTAAATTTGGGTTATCTTGCAGGGGCAGGATATTTATTAGAAGAGACTTTCAGTTCCAGTTAAAAGTGACATTTCTCTCAATTGTCCAGTTTAAAGATGGAAGAAAATTAGTTCAAGCATGCTCATCTCAGTAGTCCATGTGAGTGAGTTTTGCTGATTAAGAGAAAATTTGGGCCAGTGCTCAGAGACCAGCCTTTATCAGAGTGCCTCCTTTGCAGGACAGAGACAAACACCTTCACAGCCCTGTACAGAGAGCACGGTTGAAATGGTTTTCCTGACAACTCAGTGAACTCTAGATTTCTCACTTCCAGGAGCCCCCTGCTGCTGAAAGGGATGAAAAGCCTCTATTTTACTAGGTCACAGCAGGAATTTTGCGACTTAAAACTACCTTTTCTTTCTTACAGTGTAAAACGGGGACCTACAGAAGTCCCAGTGATGTTACTTTGCACAAAACAACTCTAAAGCCAGTATGTTATTAGGCACATTAACAGTAGATGTTGAATGAGTGATGTTTTGTGAAAAACTTCTAAGTGCATTGATATTCCAGGTGCTCTTAGATGCCTTTGGTAACAGTCATGTTTGCAGCAACTGAATCCTCACACCTGCAACTTAAAATAAGAGCTTCAAAAACTTGTTTGCCATCAAATATATTAAGGAAATAATTTAGCAGTCTTTAATGGCCACTGACAGACAAGTAACAAACCAAATTTTTCATCTAAGACTTTCTGCTGTCAAAGTATTTGCCTGCATTTTGAGGAGTCTGAATTGATTTTGCAGTAGTTAAAATGTAATTTCATTCTTCAGAAACCAGAGAGAAAGGATAATCTTAGGTATAAGCTCTCCCTGTTGCTGTGATTGGGGAACTCCATAGGTATAATAGAATCTTACAATCATAGAATCATAGAAGAGTTAGGGTTGGAAAGGACCTTAAGATCATCTAGTTCCAACCCCCCTGCCGTGGACAGGGACACCTCACACTAAACCATATCACCCAAGGCCTCGTCTAACCTGGTCTTGAATACTTCCAGGGATGGAGTATTCACAACCTCCCTGGGCAACCTATTCCAGTGCCTCATCACCCTAACAGGAAAGAATAATGCTGTGGAAACAGATGCTACAAGATTACACAAAGCTGGAATAGAACTAAACAAGAACAAAGAATGTCTGAAGTGCACATCCTCTTCAAAGCAGGGTTTCCAGACTATGTCTTTCATCTTGTATGACATTAGGAGAGATTGGTTGTCTGAGTAAAGGAAAAGGTAAAAAGCCACTACAGGAAAAACTTGGATCATTGTGTTTACAGGACATTATCGTCTGTGTGTTCATGTGTATATATATAAAGTATTCCTCCTCTGATGATGTTTTACAGTTCTTATTAGAATAAGGAAGAAAAGTAAGCATTAATATAGGAAGAAGAAGAGGATAAAGCCTCTGGTCTTTGGCCAGTTCCTGATCTATTACACAAGTAGTATTTTTAACGATCAAGGAAAAATAGAAGGACATGTTCTGCCTTGTGTGTTCCTCTTCTCTGCAGCCCCCCTTCATCCTGGGTTCCCTCAGGTGGCAGTAACTACAGTGCTCAAAAATGCTAGCCACATGACCAGATATGGTGCCAAGTTTAATGCAAAGTAGACTTGAGCTGTGCTTGCCCTCAGATGATTTTTTGCTGTGGTTTGAGAATGGCTGGTCAGTGCTTTGTTTTTCTGTGAGTGCAGTCTTCAACTTCTGATGAGACATGCTTAAATGTAAAACACACACGTGAGTTTGGGCATGACCTGACACATGATAGAAGGGTCTCTTAGGAATTACGCACAATAGCACTATTTCTTTCATAGGTTGGGTTTTTTTTTGGTGTTTTTTGGTTTTTGTTTTTTTTTGTTTGTTTGTTTGTTTGTTTGTTTGTTTTCTGGCAAGTTTAGCAGAAAAAAATAGGACAAGAGCTTCACATCATTCCAAGTGCCATTCCATAGTCTTTGATATTATTTCTGCTTTAATTCAGTGTGTATTTATTTCTTCTTCTCAACTGTAGGATCTATAGGTTTTTAATAAACAAAAATATTTTTCTGCCTTTAATGTATTAGAAATTGCAGTACACTATCCTGTGGTTTTAATTCTTATTTATTTATTCATTTCCTACCTGTGTCACCCCTTACCCCCATGAAGATGCTGGAGCCACCCATTTTTAGTACCAATAGTTTGATCAGATGAGTAGGTATGCAAAATTACTTATCTAATATTTTGTTTATTCCTTTATTACAATGAAGGCATAAAGCACAAATGCAGTTGAAGAAGTTCATAATGCAGTTGATGAAGCCCAAAACAGGATTACATATGTATTTTTTATTATTTAGGTATTTAAAATATTTAAGTGGGTTTTAAAAATTATTATTTAAGTGTAACTTATAGAAAATTTCCAGTAGTTCTTTGCCCAGCATTTCCTCTACCTGTGAGATCACTGGAGTAGTTTCTCTCTTCTTCTGAGTGAAGACTCCATTGGCCTCATTCTGCTGCACTGTCAGTCACTGAATAGTGCTTTCATTGGCCTATCATTTGCAGATATCAAAAGCAGTGGGAATAAAGCCTTTTGTTAGCACACGAAAGCTTTACCACCCAGAAAAATGTGTCAGCTTTTTTGATTTATTTGTTCAGAATTTTTCACTTATTGCCTTCTGGGTCAAATGACAAGTATTTGGAGGCAGACAGTAGTTTCTAAGTCCTCTTTTTTAAAGAACCTAATTATGTAGCTTCTCTTAGTAGAAAAATATTCCTGATCAAGAAAGTTTACTGCATCGTGTTTCTCAAAGGATGAACCTATTGAATCTCTAAGCTGCTTTTCTTCACTAGCCTGATTCATCCAGTGAAAATGGGGGCAATGCAAGTACAGTCATCAGGGCCCAAAGGCAGAGGATGAAAGCAGAGAAATTGGCTTCTGTTGTTCCTGACCCTCTCCTTGGGAAACAGCTTTTGCTTATGTCAAGGAAAAAAAATAATTATTTTTTTTTTAATTAACTTCTGAATTAGTATGTAACCCAACACACAAACTTACACTCAGTCACGTTTACTCTTTGGCTTTGCTCTAATACTTTGACAATCACTATTAAATCAAATATCTATATATAATGATTTCTTCTATAAATCAGTCCGTAGTATGAGCTGGCCTCAGCTGTTACTTTTGGAAAACACAGATATTTAAAATTTCTTACAGTTTTGCCTTAGAAATGTCATAATAGATGGGGAAATAGAGAGGTGGAAATTTTCCTCAGATGAGCATATGCCAGACCGGCTTGCTTTTGAAGAGCTGTGATTGTCAGAGGCCCAAATTGGGCCAAGTCAAATTAGCACTAATTAGCACTGCAGCATCATTTGTGCTGTAAATACAGCATCCACCACAACTTACTACTGCCTCATTGTGGCAGCCTGTGAATAAATCCTCAAGTACCTAGCAGATGCTCAGTTTAGAGGACATTAACCATGTCACTAACGAGATAGCAAGATAGTCTACATTTATGACAGCTTGATATGTTCAAAAAGAAAAAAAAAAACAAACACCAAAACCCACAACAAAACTTCTTCCTGTTACCAGGGTGAGAAAGATATATTAATACTGAGACATGGTCTTCACATACTACAGGGTTAATCACCTTATTTTTGTAAAATGTTGTTCAAAATTTCTCTAGATTTTAAGCAGTAGTTGCATTATTAATCTAGTCTGAAAACTAAAATCTGGAAGATTTATTTATAAGAAGGGGCTTCTCTTTTTACACAGGCATCTGCCTGCCTGCTTGCCTAATTCCCCTCTCCCATTTAGAAATCTGAGTGGTGGTTGCCTCTGAAACGAATAATGCAGAGGGTTTCTTAACAAGAAGGGGCTGCAGTTGCTCTTCTCTTGCAAAATTCAGCGGCACTGCTCCTTGGCTGTATGAACAGCTGTGGCAACAGCCCGAAGCAGATGGAAAAAGAGTGGTTACAGTGGCAGATGAGATGGAGTAGGAGAGGGAAGGCAGCATTTGGTTGAGCAGTTGGGTAGAAAAGAATTTAAAGAAAGGGAGGGTTGGCAAAAGGATTTTGAAGACAGTCAAAACATGGAAAAGAGCTAGTAGTACGTCCCATGATGCTGACAAGATCACTGAGAGCCTGCTGGAAAAAGTTGCATAAGACCTCTTAAATATATTTGATCTGAACAATGTTTTGAATGCCAATGAGACTGGACGTGCTTTATAGGACTACTTGAAACTTCTTTATGTATTTTAATGGTACATAACTTTTTGACAGCAGGAAAACAAAGGAACTGTCTCTGCTTCCTTCCTGAAAATGGGACTCAGAAAGTTTTCTCTGTTTTAGAAATCTGGCAATGCCAAAATGTGTATATTTTTCTTTTTAAACAAAGCAACCACAAAACCAACAACAACACAAGAACAAAAACTCCAAACCTTGTTTAATGCATCATCATGAAGAACTGCCTGCCCCCTTTTTAACTGAATGCCTTATCCAGGGGGAAGAAACCTTTCAGTAGTAAAGGAAGAAAATTGCCTTGGAATGGGTGATTTCATTGGTCATCCATCCACTGCACTTTAAAACAGTAAATAGTCTTCCTGACATTGCTTCTCACTAAATATCAGTTCTCATTTCAGAGACTCTGCTGGCAATAGTATACATTAGGATATGCTGCTTAGAAGTAACAAAACATGCTATGGATGTGGTGAAATAAAATTAATCTATAATGCCACAGAAGCAGCATATGTTGAATGCTTCTCTGGGATAAATGCGGTATTTAATCACCAAAGTTTTGGCCTTTGGCCTTTTAAAATGTTTGATTATATACATTTAGGAATCTTGCCCCCAGGACATTACACAGAAGTTTGGGATTTGATGGCAGAACGCTGCTGGTTTTGGTTCTTCTGGTATTCACTAAACCTCAAAAAAAAAAACAAACAACAAAAAACCAAACCAAAACAAAACCAACATTTTTCTATCAATCATCTCTATTATGATAAGCACAGGAAAACTGCATTTTTTCCCTGAAAATTAATTATGAAAATGATGACAGGTTAGGATTCAAGATTATATTTTCACATGTTTTGACTATTATGAGTAGTGACATCTGGCTGCTTTAAAGTTTGAATTTAAAAAAACATTGCTGCCTGGTTTATAATTATTGTTGCTCAACATTCTCATGCAAACCATAAAACCATTTTAGCCTAAATTCCTCATGTAAATGCTATTTTTAAGTTTTATCAGGGTTAAACACCAGCCATTATTCCTTCTGAGAAGTAACAATTAGGAGAGTTTAATGGAACCCCCATCAAAGATGAACATGGAAGAAGATTGAGAGATGCTTGTGTGCATGCTGCCTGCAGCCTCAAGGGAAACAGAGCAAGGAGAGCCTCTATAATTTACTATGCTTCTCTGTTGAAGGGAAAAAAAGAATTAAAACACATAACCTAACCCAAAGCCCAGTAAAGCCTGTGGGAGGCTTTCTGTTAACTTCAATGTGCACTAGATCTGGTTGATAGTTTTCTAAAATATAAAGCATTTCACATGGTGTGTTGAAGAGACTTTTCCTTGCAACGGACACATATAATGAGATCTTTCATTCTCTCTATTTCCCAGATTTTGCCTTGAAGAAAACCCTGGAGTTGAATGTTGCTGAACTTTAGGTAGAGTTAGATCTGACCTGAATGCTGAGGACAGAGTCCTTGTCTATCCTTGCGTGTTGCTACACCTAAGCTCTTTCTCATTTGCTGCTCTGTTCTAGGTTATCTGAAGTTTAGATAAAGAATTCTGAACCAGAACTTTCTCTCTACCCCATCAACAGGACTTACTGCTTCCCTCCTGCAGCATGTCTTGTAGTCATGGATGTGTGGAGGGTTATCTTTACAGAGGGATGCTGGCAAGTTTCTGTTTTTCTCAGCAAGAACACACAAGGTAGAACACCTTATGAAAAGTTAAGATTTGCTTCTCAGGCAGTTAGATATGAGCACACCAGCATGCCATTGTGTCCTTCTAATTAATTTGGTCATCTGTTATTTAGTTTCTTGCGTGGATCTTTGTACCAACCACTTACATATCCTGAGTGTCAGAAATACTTTTTGTTTTGAAGTGTTGGTTTCCTTTTCTCTGTGGTTCTTGACAACATGATTCATGTGAGCAATGAAGAATTTTGATTTTATTTTCTCTGTACAAAATGATTCATCTAAGAGTGTGAGAAAAGTGCATTGCCCTCTTTGTGTCTGGAAAAGAGTTATCATTGCAGGAAAATCATCCCTTATTTCTCACCTGGCACTTTGGCTCAGAAAGTGTTGCAGTTTTTTTTTGGACTGGGTATCTGTTTTCCAGGATTTGGAGTGCTGCAGACTCCAAGGCCATCTCCTGCTTCTCTGTTATATGTACTACCACAAGTTTTCCCAGAAACGTGATTGTCTTTATCTGGCTGTTAAAGTCACTGAGAAGACCTGAGAACAGAGGAGATAAGGCACCAGCTGAACAATAATTCTTTACATATTCTGTTCCTTTTCATCAGAAGACCGGGATGGAGGTGCTGTGTGCTATTTGGGAAGGCTGTATGCTTCCTTTGTGAACAGAAGTGAGTGAACTCTCAAATGCGGGCAGCCTGGGACAGGGCATACCTGAAGAAGAGTTTTCCACGCCGTGCTCTCAGCAGTGTTTGACTGAGGATTTATTTTGCTGCTCCTGGCCAAGCTCTCCATTCAAAACCTGTAGACTGGAAGACTGCTGCTATCCCCAGGGAGTCCTGACAGGACAGGAGTGCAAACCTAGGCTAGAGGGTCAGGATCTGCCTTCTGTGAAGCATCTCCAGTTCTAGGGTCGGCTCCTTCCATTTTCTGAAAGGTATTTTTCATTCTACTAATTTGAGGACTATAAATTAGCCCAAGAGCTCCAGCTACATTTATGTAAAATTTGTCTGAAGGTTTCCTGTGACAGTTGAAGTAATGACCCAGCAAAGCTGCTGTTTCCAGTTGCTTGCTGCCTGTGACAGCTTCAGGTTGCTGTGGTTTATCCCACGATCATGTAGATACCTCTAGTGAGCACATGCCAGTACATAGGGCAAAGAACCGCCTGACTACACCTAGTTTGATTCCATTAAGTGCTGTTTTAGCTGGCAGACTATAAGGACTACAGTGGAGACTGTGACTGTGTTGCAGGGCCTTTTTTAGTGTTCAATACCCCAAATTACTTTAGTGAGTAGATGTGATGACAGCTGGTAGAGCTTTATAAAATTATAAACGATCTATGAAGCTGATACCTTAGGGTTGCTCATTTTCCTAATATAGAGAATGTGAAATAATCAACTAATATAACACAATACAAATATTTACTAAAATTAATTTTTAGTGTTTACCTTTGAGTGGGAGAGCACATTTTGAACAGTTAATCTCGGTTGTGCCCAGCTATGAAATGCAGAATATGTTCAGTGGAATCCTGTCATCAAGCCATGGATGCACATATTGATGTTTTATATAGTAAACTAGTTAAAGTGCATCCTGCTGTGTTGTTCTGAGCACAGGAGAAATAAAAGGTGTAACTAGGCCCAAGATTCTGTATCAAGAAATGACATGTTTAAACACAATGATGGCTTTTATATATTCAGCTATAATTAGTAAGCCATCTCAGAAAGGCCCTTGAAGAGTTTACTGTGGCATTTCCAGCATCTTGCCTAAATAACAAAGCTGATGCCTTTGGCAAGTGCTTATCAGCAGCTGGTAGCCATGGATATTTTTGTTGTGCAGAAAAGCAGCAAGCTGTTCCTCGTGGTACTCAATGCTGTGCCTCCTGGGCCATACTGTCAAGGTCTCTCATAGGAATGTGTTTGTGCTTTTGTGCTCCGCAGAAAGCTGTCGGTGCCATCGCAGATTTGACAATGCGCTGCTGCTGTCACCAAAGCAAACTATGTTTGCAGAAACAAAGCGCTACATGTTGTGATTCCTGCTAGTGTGTTGCATTGGTAAAGTGGTCACATTCTGCTATTCACTATATTTAAGCAGCTGTTTAGTTTCTTTGTTTCTTTGCAATTGAGATGAGTTTAGGAGGATGAAGATGGAAATAGAGCATGGAAAGAAATTTTCAATAAGGTCAAGCTGCTGTTTCATCATATGAGGAGGAGCTATAGGATAACCATCCAAGCTTGCCGAAAATGTAGATCTCTAGTAAAAGGTAAGGATTCTCAAACATTCATCAGACATTCAATACCAGGAATGTCGTGTTTTTCAAATACATTCTTTTTAATGGTTTACTTTTATTTTGTCCCACAGTTCAGTAGATCTAAAAAACCCCATACAACGAACCACAACCACCAAAACCAAACTATACAACTCTGTTTAGGGGAGGGTAGGGCATTTCTTCTGTAGTTGTGAAGAGTGACACAAAGACTGTAACAGTACTAACATTGTTCTGATCCTTTTCTATCTGCTTTGTCCTGATGTGAATGATTGTGCAGTGTTCAGGACAGTAGAAACTGGCTCTACTTTGTGTGCATGTGTGCATCACATGCTTTTAAAAACCCCTGTGTGTATGCTCCTTTGCCCATAAGTTGTGTTGCCAGAACGGGCCTTTGTGAGTTTGGAAGCTTGCCAGGTGCACTTAGAAAATTTCTGGGGCTGAGCCCCTTTGCTGTCCGAGTTCTTGCTCTTCTATTAGCCTTTGGTTTAAACACCTAAAATCATTTTGCCATGGATGTGGTTCATGCTTCAGAGGACACGGGAGTTATTGATGTTTTTTGTAACTGTGCTGTTGAATTCTGCCTTTCCACCTTAGTAAGAACACCTTTGTGGTGTCTGAATAAGTCAAAGACCACAGAGATGTTCAGCCTTCCCTGAATGGGACTTTAGTTACCACATAAAGTTTTGCCTGGGAGCCTGGTGTTGTTTGGTGTGGAATAGCTGTGCACAAAACACGAAGAAGGTTGTCCCAAAGAGGGAAAGAGAGCTGTAGGTTGAGAAGGCCATGCAAATGAAATCAGTGAGATTTAAAAGAATCAACAATTATCCTTGCTGCTCTGGGTCTCATAGCAAATGTTACCACCTCAACTGTTATCATCTGTTGTGATAATGCCCCTTGAATATATTCTTCTTCCAGAAGTCTGAGTATATTTTAGAGCATTTCTATCAACATAAGGTGACAATCCAGGTATGTTTTAATTGTTCCTTCACCCGTGGCTGTTCATCATTACGAGGCTGAGAAGGCACCATGCTGTGGCAAGCACAGCTGCACAGTGAAACCAAAAACACAGTGGTATGAGATGGATGGGAAGTACCATTCACAAAAACTCTTCTGGTTAAAATTAGTACAGGAAACAGCAAGGTCTTTGTTTTAAAAAGGAAAGGAAAAAGAAGATGAGGAAAAAAGAAAGAGAGAATAAAGCCTCCTGCAGAGTGGGCACAAAGGCGGGATGGTTGAAGTGTTTCAAAAACTCTTAATAACCAGGGACAGTGAAAAGAGGTGAGAAATGTGGAAAATCTTGCTCCACTGACAGGACCTACCACATCCTGGCAGCAGCCAGCAGGGGACTGCCAATGGTGCACGAAGGCATTTACAAATTATCTAGAATGCCTTTTGCTCCTGAAATATGTAATTAAGAATGCATTTTTTTCTACATCCAGCTGCCACGTAACATTATTGAGTTTTTATGTTGTAGGCATAAATCATAAATTGTAGTCAGGTGAATCTTAATGTAGGGACTAATTACAAACAGGATGGATCTGCAGCATCACAAAATTCTAATGGGGTCAGGGCTGAAATACCACAAGAAATGCTATTTCTTTTCCTTCTTTGTCTGGGAGCTATTATCTGTTTTAATTCATCTTTATTGAAATATGAATCCCGTGAGTCCTACCTTTGATTTATTTCTTTATCTGTGCTTTGTTGACTTCATAGGTTATAGAAAACACAGCAGGGGAGAGCTGTGAGACTGTATCAAGCATTATAGTGCATTAGAGTAATCACTTTTGTCTCTAACACATCAGATGTTGTCATCAAGTTTTATGAGTTTAGGTGTTAGTTTTCTTAGAATCTCCTGAAACTATTCATCTTAATTAGTAGTAGTATAAGCTTCTTCATAAAGTTGGAATACATCTTACTATGAAGAAATTTTGTGGTAAATGCACCTGCTTAGCATTTCTAAACAAAGTGATTAAAAAAAAAATAGTAATTAAAAAAAAAATCCGTGTCTCTGTAAGCTTTCTTTATAAAATGAATTTGAAACGTTTTGTGTAAGGTTAAAAGTCACAGTATTTTTCCCTTAAGGGACCAAATGTTCAGCTGTGGTTTGTGATTTACAGGCTAATCACTACGAGTGCTCCTTAGCCTGTCTGTGCACCAGACAGACACCCATAACTGCTGGTGTGACAGCAGTATCCCAGGTATCAAGGTGGTTGTTGTTCCCTTTGTCCTCCTTGCTATGATGTGACATGTTTTCTTATTGTCCTTTGTGAATATGTAGATATTTTTTGTCTTTCAAACCCGATCAAGAAAAGCTGAAGAAAATGCAAAATGCGTGGTATTATAAAATCACAGTTTCAAAAGACAAACATTACAATAAAATAATCCAGCTGTTTGATGGGCAACCCTGTGAACAGGTTTCTTAAATACAAGCTTAGCTGTTGCTCATCAAACTTTTAAGGGAAAAGAAAATATGAGCTAAATAGTCCCTGTTCTCTCAGCTGTGCGTGGTGGAAAGCTGGCGTACCAGTCCATGAGAAGCAGCTGCCCAGTAAGCTGGCACTCATGTTGAGAAGGTTGTTCCATGTGGTTATTTCTAGTTCCAGTCCTTTGCTTCTGCTTTATTTTTTTTAAGTCGTTGATAAATAGAAGACCCTGAATGAAGTGGTTTGGCATTTGTTTTCTGATGTGGCAAACAACAAACGTTGCAGTGTCACAGCTGTGTTCAAGGCCATCTTATTCATCAGCAGCCTCAAAGTAGCTGTGCCCTATCATTATGTAATGCTATAGATTTTTTTTTTCATCAGTCGCAAAGTAGAACTTGAAAAGAGAAGTGCTCAGAGAGCAACAAGCAATAAGAGACATCTTGTACATTTTAATAGGGCATTTATTCATCATTTTTATTATCAGGGTTTTTTTTCCATGGGGTGGTTTACCCTTTAAAAACTCTCAGCACTATTCCAAACAGCAATGTTATCCTTGCAAGATTTGCTTTTGGGTGACCGTATCCCCTTCACTCCTGAATTCTTTACAACCTCATGTTGGGAACTGTGTGTCATCTTGTATTTGAGTAAAGGCATCCCACAGTGCGGATTGTCTGAAGAACAAGAGCTGGTTTGGCACTGCGAGACCCTGGAATATCATCTGCCCCCCCCCATGGCTGGGGCTGGGCAGGAGTCAGCAAACATGCTGAGCTTGCTGTCCTGTTCATGGATTGTGTCATGCTGGGGATAGCTCACATGCAATGTGGCTTTCACTGTGACAGGCTGCTTCATGGCTGTGGTTTGAGCACCCTGCACTTCCATTCTCTGTTTAAGCATTGATCCAGTTGAACTAGTATGTTTTTACCTATGTACTGCAGTCTTACCATATGAAAAGTTTATTTGAGCTCTCAGAAACCAATGCACATTGAGTTATTTTTTCCCCCCAGTGATGATTTGTTTAATGTTGGATTGAGTATGTGAATTTGGGTGTCAAAACATGTATCTCAAATTCTGTAAAGGTGAGAACTGTGTCTGTGTAAATGCAGTAAGCATCACAGCTTTGTGCAGATTGTAATCACTCTATATAAAACCTGGGCAAGAGAGATTACAGTAAGTGCTGGCATTTATGGAGAAGCAGTTTGTCTGCTCATGTCAGTCAGTGCAACAGCTGCATCTGAAATTTGCTGCCCTTTGCTTATAGACTGATTCTGGTATTTGAAACACTTTGAGTGTTTCACTGCTCAGATGTCCAGAATTTGAAACAAAATCAATTATAACTGCTATAACAGGGGGGTTTATGGTCATAATGTTTCAGTGACAGTGTAGGGGAAAGCATCAGGAGCTTTCAGCTAATGCTTATTTGCAGACATTTCTAGTCTGAAAATAACAGTAATTGATGCAGAAAAAGCAGGCAGAGCGGGATCTGTGCCCCTACAGGGAAGAAACTATATAAACAGGTAATATAATGTTAGGAATAGAAAAAAATAAGATGCGATACAAAAATGTAAGTCATGTTTTAGATGGAAGATAGTTGGTTTCACTGCACTGGCTTCTAATGGCAACCTCTTTGCAGGATACTTCACAAGTGATGGATTGAGGCACACACATAATGTTTCTGACTGTTCCAGTCAGAAACTGAGACAGCCTCAAATGGAGTTGCCAATGAGATCTATAGAAGGAGACATGTAAGCGCATACAACAGTAGTGTTGGTACAATTTTGCATGTCTATCTTCCTGCCAAAAAAAGTAAAAAAAAAAAAAAATTAATAAAATACAAGGCTGACATTTTGGAGGATTAATCATCTGAGGCTTTTCTTTAATTTATCACCAACAGGACTAATGCTCACTTTGTTTCTGTTTCACAGGGACGCCCACAGAGCCTTTAAAAAGCATAAATAAAATGAAGTCCACACAGGCTGTGAGTCTGTGCAGCAGCTGTTCACATGACACTATATTTTGTCTGCATACATTTAATCATTTTCTTTTCCTGAGCAACTGTCTCAATCTGTCAAAATATTTGTAAATGGATTCAGTTTCCAGTGAAATTTGCTTTCACTAGCACAACAGGGAGACAGGGAAGACTTATGCCCAGTGGGAAGAAAAAATGCAGAATTGTTTTCCACTGCAGGTCGAACAGCTCAGTCCTAAGGCGTTTGCCTTGACAACCATGTGAAGCCAGTATTCTCACTTAGCAGATACCTAATTTCTGGGGGGAGATATTTCCTTTAATCAGACAGATTTCTCCATGACTGAACAAGTACAAACAAAATGGTAGGTGACAGAGGACAGCTCTGTATTTCGGTAGAGGCAGAAGTCAGTCAGAGAGGAGGGATACTTGGGATTTGTTCCTGGTTTTACCCCTGTATTCCTGCATCCTTCTCTTGTTTTCCTCTTCTGTGTAATGGGTTAATGTTTCCTTCTTGTAACCTCCATAGTCTGAGGGTACCTGTGTGACATTTTACTACAATAATAAACCAGATGAACAGATAACCATTTCCCATCATTTCTTCAGCAAATTCAGTGTCTGTGTGAGCCCATCCTCCTTGTAACTGACCCTGTGAGTGCACAGGTGTGGAAAGATCACTTAAGCCTCTTGGCTTTTCGAATCCATCACTGACCTTTCTGTGAGGTAACACAGATCCCTGTGTTAGACTCATCCGACAGGGAGGAGCAATGTGTCCTGGGAAAATGGTGATGAGGGCAAGTATCACCATGATGCATAGTTGCTTTCCAGAACTATCCTTGAGGAAGACGGTTAAAGTTCAGAATGTGGGATCACTTTCAGAAATGAAAACACACAGATACGCCAGCATTGCCCACCTGCTCTTGCAGGCTAGTCTAACATCAGCCACCTGCAGGCTATTTCAGCAGCTTCTGTACCTGCAGTCATACCAAAGCTGTGCATTTGCAGCTGTAGAAATCTGCATGCTTTAATTGCACTCTGATGCAAATAAGCCTTAGCTCAAAACAACACATTGAACTTTAACTCTGCTGTATAAACCAGAAAATCCAGATGCCAAGCCTTTTTTTTAAGCCCTAACCTGTAGCAGTGAAAGTGGCAGTTTGATGTTTGCTATATCAAGGGGATTTCTGCATGCACAGGACTACCTGAGGCCTTACAGAAGGATTTGCAGGGTGAAGGAGCTGGTTGGGTTGTGTTACTTGGTGGATGTTCCAGTCTCTGCAGGAGCTCCTTGTACCATAATTAGAGCAAAGGATGTCACTGCCTTACACACAGGCAGTACCAAGCACTAACCAGTCTGCTTTGGTATGGTCTTGAAGCCATAGAACCATAGAACTGGAAAGAACCTTAAGATCATCTAGTTCCTTCCAAACCACCTTCATTGGCAGGGACATGTCCC
Organism: Pezoporus occidentalis; assembly: GCF_034315485.1. Classification (NCBI taxonomy): domain Eukaryota; kingdom Metazoa; phylum Chordata; class Aves; order Psittaciformes; family Psittacidae; genus Pezoporus; species Pezoporus occidentalis. The sequence continues at coordinate 476,501 of NW_026916253.1, forward strand.
ACTCATCCTTTATGCCTCTGAATTGGGTTAAGGGTAAGCCTTGCTATAAAGCAGAACAGTTGATAGCCACCCTGTCTTTGCTAAGACTGTGGTGTATGCATCGCAGCTGGGAGCACTGCTGCTCTTGATGGTCCAACTGTGGTTTAAGGCAGGCACCAGGAGCTGATGCTGGCCAGTGGGTGCTGCTGCCTGCTGGCAGAAGGGCAGACACTTTCATAGTGCCTCTGTACTGAGACCAGGGTCTCTAGTCAGATTGATTTAGTTTTAACCACTGGTGGAAAAAAGTGGGGAAGCACTCTCAAAGGCAGGTACTTGTTTCAACTGTGAGACCAAGGCCCTACCACCTTCTAGCTGAGACAAATGAACTCCTTCATTTCTCACATGTCCAACCATATAAGCTGTATGACCTGGCCTAGAAAATACATGGTTCTTCAGATGTGATTTTCTTTCCATCAAGATTGTTTGTCACATTCTGACAGCTCCCAGGAGTATTAAAATCACCAAAACAGTGCAGCTTGTTGATGTCAGAGCTATGTGCAGGGTCTTCAGTACGAAACAGAATTAGCTTATTTTGCTTATGGCTCCTTTGGCATTCTGGACTTCACACTCATTGGTTAAGTGGCCAGATGTCCTGAAGCCGTTGCACACAGCTGGACAATAAACTGTCTGCCACAGATAAATAGCAAAGGCCTTCCTGCTTTATTATGGTAAAACTGACAGTTTTATTGACTGTCTTTTTGCATTGATCGTATTTACAGTTACACTCGACCTATTTGAATCATTTCAGTAGCAAACTGGATACTCCCGAAAGCAGTTCTGATTCCAGCCTGAAGAATAGGTAGCTGTTTAATGGATACGAAGAGCTGTCATATAGCCACATTTTAATATGAAAAATAATTATTCCTCTCTAACAGCTCTAACAGCTGACAGCTTGTTTTGCTGTAGGCAAAATACAGCTTTGATAAAGTACATTACCAAAATGAGCTCAACTAGTTTGAGAAGCACACTACACTGGCAAATCAGTGTTTTTACCACCTGTGTACATGACAAAAAAAAAGACAAGAGAAAAAAAAAAACAACCAACCAACCATACAAAAAAAAACAAACAACCCAAGCCAAGAATATCAGCTCACATCAGATGAATCAGGTAGTTGATAAATGGAGGATCTCTGCAGCTCCATCTGTGGGGCTGTTTCTCAGGCTATGGTCCTGTGGGCCACTGCTGCTCTGTAAGACATCAGGAGGTCTTCTGTCAAATGGTGAAGAGGAAAAACTCTCCTCTTAAAAAAGCCCATGTGCATCCCCAGAAATGCAAGCAAGCAAAGTGCGTGTGTGTACATATTAACAGTGTACATAACTGGTTGTAAATTGAGTTGTCGTGGCATCTTGACAGAACATGATCTTAGGAAGATGAGCTACTCCTCTCCTCTAAAGACACAATTTAGAAATATTATTCTAGGAAATGCAGCTACACTTTTCTTAATACGCTGCCCTGGTCTGCTGCCACACACAATCCTCAACTCTACCAGCACCCCAACAAGCTCCAACAGACGTGCCATGGTGTTGCTAGGGAGCACCCCAACAGCCATCCACTTCAGTGTTTACATTAACAGCTGCACTTAACTGTAATCATATCAGAGGTTTCTCTCCTTTGTTGATTTTCTTTCTTTTTTTTTTTTCACTAATGCAGGGAAAGTCGGGACTTTAGAAGTGCTCTGCTGGAAAATGTCACGTAAATATTACCAACCCGTGAAACCAGCCGCAGCTTTGCAGAGCGTGCTGCTGAATCAGTCTGTTTGACCAGACCGCGGGCAAGGGCCACGCCAAAGGGGCAGGAAAAGGTCTCAGATGAAGTTTAAATAACGAAGTTACTGAGAGCTTGGGCACACAATGCTGAGAGGCCGATGCCGTTTGTCCAAAGCGGGTTTTCTTGCGGCTGCTATCCCAGCGCGGGGCGGCAGATGGGGATGGTGCTGCAGAAACGGCCGAGCCCGCCAGCAGCCCCCCACAACTCCCATTGTCACACCCGCCGAGGGCTGCCGGTTGGGTCGGGTTTATAAAAGCAGGGAGGAGAAAACGAAAACATTTCCCGGGACTCGTTTCTCTGGCTATTAATGTCGTTCCAGGAAAAAGAAAGAGGTAATATTAAAAACTTCCACTCAAAAATGCATTAAGTAGCAGACCGGGTGTCTGACAATGTGATTAAACACACCACAAGGCTGTGCTCAAAATGCGTTGCTCTCCTTGTTTTCAAATCGCTTCTTTTACTATTGACCACCACCAAAACCAACCAGCCAAACAAACCCAAACCGAAACAAAACAAAAAAGCCCTCACCAGATCTAAGAAGGTCTGCATGAACATGCTGGGGCATATAAATTAAATAGTTTCAGAAGAGAACACAAGTCTGGAAAGAAAAACAGTATTGTGACATGAGTGGTGAGAATAGGCCAGCAGACTAAAGGAAAGGGTCTAGGTATTGGACAACAAAGTTTATTTTAGACTCTCTCTCGTGTACTGAAAAGATGACCTGATCCAATTGTATGAGTCCGTTATCCAACCTATTAGATTTGCACAGCCAAAGACTTAATTATAATGGAAGTTGTTATATCTCAGCTGACTTCAGTAAGTAATGAAAGACCAGCTGTCTTTCCCTGTGCATCCCCCTCCATCCCTGCCAACAGTTTGATCTTTTCTGGGAAGCCCTCCTTTGTTTGACTGTTTCTTCTGTCTTTCAAATCATCCTGAGTCTTAGGATGATTTAAGATCTTCGGTCTCATGAACTTTGTACTGGTTTTAGCCCTGGTGGTGTCTTCCTAATAATCAGCCTTCCAGTTGTTTTCTTAAAATCTCTTACCTTCATCTATTGTTTCTACTTACATATTTAAGCATCTATCTCTAATTTAATAATCTGTATTCTAATAGTAAACTTAAAAGGAATATGACTGTTTATAAATAAGCATTGTATGTAAGTCCTTTGTTGCCTAAAGCGTGTTGATGAAAGGGCTTGAGTAAAAATTAAAGAAAATTCCCCAAGATAATCTCATTGACTTTCTTTCTGGAAAGGATAAATATTTGTCTAGCAGCCACAAAATTCTTTGAAGATATTAAACCTTACAAATGGAGTATGGTATATACAAGTATATACATACTTGTTTGCCATGTCAAAGGTGCTATATTTCTGGATGGGACTGAGAGAAGTCTCATGATTCAGCTGCTTAAGCATTTCAGGAGAGCTTTGCTGCCATTTGGACACCTCAGTGAGAAAAATAGTGGGCCCTTAAAATGTAGCTTAAAATAAGGTGGAATACTGAATTTTACTTTGGTGATTTAGGCATGTCATGATGATACTTACTATTTCAAAAATACAGACCCAAGTGGATCTATAGTGTTTTCTAAGTAAAAACCACTAGTTGTTGCTGCTAAGTAAAAGAAAACACAGTAAACCAGTGTTTCTGGGGAAATGCAGAGATGAATGTGTTAATGGTCTAAGATGCTGTGTATTAGCATGAATCCATGGGTTAAATTGTTATTTGCAATTTGAAATTTCCTGAAAACCTTCTGAAAAGAGACCAAGAAGAAGCTGCAGCATTATTTTTGTTTTGGCTAATAAGCCTGGCTAAGTAGAAGGTCACCTTAATGTAGAATTTTTTGAGCATACCAAAATTTCCTCATCCTATACTGTGTCTCTGATAAAATAGCTGGATCTCAAGATGTGTGCTTCACTAATTGAAGGTCATATTAGCATGAATGGGTCTAACCTTGGCTGACAGCTACCATTTCAATTTCATATTGGTTTTCTTATAAAGCAGAAATATGAGTTACATGAGTTGCTCATCATAACGCAGTCTCATCAAGGCTAATGTTGAATGGTATATTCAGCTCTATCAATAATTTAATCTTTCCCCCATTTTAAATTATTTGAGTGAATAGAAATAAAATCCACATGCTATAGAAAAGATGTAATAATGTCATTCATGTGTGTGTATGTATATAAAACATCACACGACACTGTTTCTACTGTGAATTAAGGCTTTGTTAATCTTTAGCAATAAAAAAAAATCACATAGCTTCAGTGACGGTTTCCAGGATCTTATAAATGAATGCAGTGTTCATGAATATGGAAAAGGTTTTCTTGTGGGATTCAGAAATGAGGTGACAGTGCAGCAGCTGGCCAACAAGTTCATATGACTATTGATACAAGGGTATAAATATCACCCACTGCTGCAAGCGCAAAGTAAAGATGTGGTATATACAGTCATCTGTTAAGTTTTCTCCTGTGCAAAAGAACTGTTGACTCAATCAAGAAACACAATAAATAAAACATGCTTTATTGTTTAGGTTTCCTTTGTGGGGTGGAAGTGTTCCTTTGAAGCTTCTGGTGCTGGCTGCTGTCAGAAGCAGATACTTGCCTCAATGATCCATTGCACCTAATCAGGTCAGTTGTTTCTTATGAACCTAAAACCAGCGCTTACTCAGTACTTAGGTCTAATTTTAGCATTAAGAAGTGTTCTGAGAAAGGCGTGTGACTGAGGTTCATAACAGCTTTAGATTCGACTTAAATAACAAGCTAGGTGCATTTTTAAAGTATTTGGAGCTAATGGAAAACAGGTATTTTCAATGGAATATCAGCTGATAAAACCATGATCCTAAACCAAAGTTCTTTGTAAATGTGCAAATGCTGTCCAGCATAATTGGCTAGAACTGCCATTTAGATGTTAAAGAGATCAGTCACCATAGCTAAGCAGTTATCAGGTGTGTAAATTAGTTTGCATATAAAATAGCTCTTGACAGGTCCCAAAATTAAAACTGCCTGCTTCCATGTGGCTCTGTTTAGTTTTACTCCGCTAGAGACCTGCATGTGAACATTGTCTCCTTACTGATTTTGAACATAACGGAGACTTAGATTAATGATTGTTAGGATAGTAGCGTAATATAGGATCTTAGGAAGAGGAGAAATTGCAGCTGCCTTTGAGCATCAGTATGTAACTCTGGGAGGGTTTTGTGCCAAAAGCTGGATTTCTTGTAAGGACTGTAAAAACTTGTCAGGGCAATTGGCATTATCGATCAAGGAGTTTTTCTGCATTTGAATGAGAAGAAATGATAATAATATATTTAGAATTTGTTTAGAGAGAAGAATTTGTGGCCAAACTAGAGAATGCTGAGCAAGGAGATGACTCTGAAGGGATGCTGCTCTGTTTCTGAATAATTGGGCAGCTGGATCCCAAGGCAATTTGTTGTAGAATCTTCCTCACAAATCTCTGCTGAAATATGCGGATTCCTGAGATGTGTCACCCTGAAAAAAAATCAACATAGGTTTTCCTGCAATTTAATTTTGTACACATCAACACATTTTTTGATTACACTTCAACCTTTCAAAAAAGAAACCAATGTTTTCCTGCAGTGAAATTAGGACTTAAATCTTCATCCAGTTGATTTTACTCACAGCATTGCTCTCTGTGGACAGAAGCAGACAATCTGCACAAGCTTTGTTCTCTATCCACAGCCCTGGCATATGTTGAGTGGCTGTATAGACAAACCAAGATATTAAGTGCAAGCTCTAGTCTCCCAACTGCTCTCAGGTGAGAAAAATGGTTGACCAAGTTAAGTTCACTTATTTTTCGTAGCTGTTGTTTTTTTTTTGTTTGGTGGTTGGTTTGTTGCTGTTGTTGGGTTGGTTTTGTTTTGGTGTTTTTTAATAATGGGTCAAAGGAAGAAAAGCCTGGGCACAATCTCAATATATGCCATGCAAAAACCCTAATTTACAACTGCAGGGGAACACTGTATTATCAATTACCTGTCAGTTGTACACAGCTCCTATCACTTCGGAGTTACAAGAAGAAAGAAATGGAAGGCTGGTTTTCTCTGTTACCAGGTACTGTTCTATTCTGCAGTGCCATGGTGAAATATTAATTACATTTATAGAAGCAGGATTAAACATGAGATGAATGATTAATTTTTTGGCGCTAAGATAAAGTTCTGTCCAGGGTTTATGTATTCATTAATTACTTGTTAAATCAAAGTTACACTAGTCTGGAGGAGGAGCAGTCTTTTCAGCTGTGTTGGTGCACAACTGGTTTGTACAACTTATTTGGTATTCAAAGGTGCTTTCTGTAACAAAATAATTGTGATAATAATATATTTATTTCTTAAGCATGATGAGGCAACCTTTAAGTGTATAGTGCACAGCTTACTTCCTAGCAGGTCTTACCTTTCTATTTTCTGTCTTGTATGATGCTTTGAAAGGTCATGGGCATAGTATTTAATTTAACACATTATCGATAAAGTTTTGCCATTATAGCAGAAAGGATAGGCTGGAATCTACTATCAAGAAAGCAGGTAAGTGTGAGTCCTCCCTGCAGAATGGTTACCTGCAGAGTACCTCCACTAGCATGGTCATGTGATGCCAGAAGTGATGTTATGCAATTTACATGTCTTCTTTACCTGGATATGACAGCAGGAGGGTCATATTCATCACTGTGTCTAAGATACTTACAGTGTTTCTGAGCTGATGAGATTTTCAAGAAGTTTGAGAAGACTCCACTTCTGTGTTGATGCTGTCATGTGTGGAGATTGTGCTTTATGGTATTTTCACTTAATCTTTATGGGGCTGATGTCAAGATTGACTACCTACTGTAGTGACTGCTTGGATCTGATAGCTCTTGATGCATATAGCAGCACAGACTGAAAGCTGCCAAACAGGTTCAGCTTTGTCTTGTTCTGTCTCTCTTAGTGCCTTTTTTTTTTTACTGGTAACCACAGCTGTGTTGCCCTGAATGGGTGAGTAGAAGGCCTTGTAGTCATACATGCTATTCAATTCTTAGCTGATATTTTGTGAATGATAAAATCCATCATGTACATGCACTTACTTCCTTTGTATAAGAAATTCCTGTTTCTCCCCAAAAGACCTGTGCTCATGATGTTTACCAAAGTGAATTCAGGACACAGTTTGCTGCTGTGTGACTAAAGGTTTACTAGCATAGTCAAGTAAATACCTATCTTTCAGCTTTTTTCTTTCTCTGTTCTTCATCATTATACTACAACATCTTGTGGTCCTGACTATAAACTTTATTGATAACGGAACACTTTAATTACTTTCAAAAGCTGCGTATATTATTGCAAGTGCAGAATCACCAGCTGTAGGTTTTTGGTATTTATAAGAGGTGCTGGGATTGATTGAAAACAGATTCTGTCCAGGTTTACGTGATGTCACAACATGAGAAAATAACAGAACTGGTCAGAAGCCCAGAAAAGATTAACCTCCCACAAACACTTCCCTACATCCACCACCAGAGAAGTCATCTGGTTTGGGCATTGCAAGGACCACAGGCAGCAACTGCAATGAGTCGGTTATTCTTTTAGGAAAGCACAGAAATTCTAGGGCTTGAGAAACAATATTATGAATGTAGCAGTGCTGAGAGATGCTAAAGAACATATCACACTGAAGATGTGAAATACCACACTGAATCAATAAATAGGCCTCTGACAAACTGGAAAAAGTGGTGGAGATTCTCATTACTGCCTAATTTAAATAAATCTATGAGTATCAGGGATCAAGTTGTATGTCCCAGTGGTGCTGTGTCATGAAAGTATATTTTCCAACCTAAGTGTAGAGGACATTGTGGGGGAACGTGCCTTTTGTGCAAAGCATTTCTCAGGTTTTGGAGGCTGCTGGATTTGTGAGTTGTCATATTTATTAGTCAATTCCCACTGCTCGCCATCATTATTGAAAATGACAACACCATTTTTTTGTATCCTGGACTGACTGTTGTGTTGGTCTGAGTAATAACATTCTTTATTTTTAAGTTGAAAGCATTTGCTGATGTACTCTATACACAAGGGAAAATATACTTCTCCTATTGCTGCAACACACAAGGGATCGTTAAACCTAATAAGTTAATCTAGAGTTCTAGAAAGAAAATTAAATTTTCAAATAAAAGAAAACTGACAGCTCAGGCATAAATCTTTTATTCAAAATAAAAAATAATCCCATTCAAATGCAATCAGAGAAGACAGATGTGGATAAAAAACAAGTAGAAGTAGGATATATGGTGCATAAATTTGTTATGTCTGTGTGATAGATCAAACAGGGTGACCTTAAAAGTGTTCTTAAAAAATCAGCTAAAATATGAAATTTGCATATATTTAAATACTGCTCGTTAATGTAAGATGGACCAGAAAGAATGTTAACACTGAAAGTAAAATACAGCACAGGTGTAAAGAGTGCAACAGAAAGGTCACATTAGCTATCAGTGGATGAAATGTAAATATTTACTAGCTCGGAGGTGGAAGGCAGTTCTGTAAAGGAGAAATATTATCTCCAACTGTGTAATGCATCTTCTTAGGTAAAATATTTAGCTGGAGAAAAAAAAAAAGAAAAAAAGACCTTCATTCGGCTAATTAATTGAATGTTAAACTTCAGACATCCTCTTAGATCCAAATTACCTTAACAGGACTACACACAGATGCAGTTTTACTGGAGACAAAGGCAGGTCCCTCTAATGAAGCATGTTATCAAGATCACAGAGGATGCTGTGAAATTCTGCCTGTCTGTGAGTGGTAAAAGGAGATGTTTATACACAGATTTCCCCAAGTATTTTTCATTTTCTTTTTTCTGGGTGCAAATCTGTTGTAGATTGTTGGGCTTCCTTAAGCATGGGATCAGAGTGCTACTTGTACTTGGAAGGTGGCATTTATTTCCAGTTCAGAAAAGAAAATGTAGCTTTCCAAGCGGACCTAATATTAAATCATCCAGAGTTCTTTCACGTAAATACTCTCCTTGGACAAAAAGCTTCTATGGTTTCTTGGTTCTTCCTCTGTCATTCTCTCCTGGACACCTTTTCCTCTGCCACCCTATCCTCACAGCAGTGCATAAGCCCTGCTGCTACCTGGGATAGGAGACATTTAGATTCAGTGCCTCCAGGTGTCTGAAGGGAGTCTTCAGCTTTTTCATCATATCCTCAGAATGGAAATTTCTCCAACTACGTCGACAATGGCATAGGCACCTCTTGATCAGCTCCAGCAGCCTTAAAGCCTTGAGACTAGCTTGTCCATCTGGTAGTTCCTAGAAGTACATTGCAATTATCTCCTGTTTCCTAATAAATCTGCGTTTTCTAGAGATTTCCTCTGTAATTGGATCAGTCATTAATGTAGCCCAGATTTCCCAAAGTATTCTGCTGAGATTACATCTGTTCCAATGCAGTGACCCATTTAGAGCCAAGATACCGGTGTGACTACGAAAAAGGAAATACATTTGTAAAATGTTATAAATATTTTGACATACAGTATCACCATAAAAGAAATGTAGTTAATGCTGATAGCATCGACCAGCCCCTGGGAACACCAGGTGAATCTGTGGGAGGCTTTCCAGCACTCCAGACATGGATATAGGTACTGATAGGCACAAGGGGATTTATCCTTTCAATTTGCTTGTTCAATGTTTTGTTCTGTTGTTTTGTTACCTCATTAATGTTCTTTTATGTGGGTTTTGTGGGTGATTTGATTTTAAAGTCATATAATTCTGAGAGGTCTTTTTTTGTATTCATTCCTAAGAAGAGTAAGTTCTTCAAGTCATTGATTAGTGACAAATGCCATCTTTTGAGAAGTTCTCTTAATCTTTGGGATGTCTGTTTTGAAGGTCACTTCCATTTATTAAAGGATTGTACACCTGAATATTTACTGATTTTTTTTACTTACAAAAAGCTGTTGTTTCTAGCTTTTGCAATACTTCTCTATAGAAAGAAAGTCAAATAACAGAAAGATTTTTAAAACATTACTCAGAAAGGTACATACTAACCTAATATTATATTGTCATAGGTCAAGTTACATGGTTTCTGTCACATTTGTATTACATAACATCAGACAAATCAAAATCTGAGGAGGTGTACATGTTCATTATGGGAATACAGTCTTCACACTAGTTTCAGATGTGTGTGGTTGTTCTAGTTGTACATACAGACCGCTGGTGATAGCTGAAGCATATAGGGTGAGAGCACAAAACCAGAGAGTAACAGAAAACAGCCAGATGGGCTTGCAGTAGAATTACATACATTAATCACTGGATTCCCTTGAATAAGTGGCATATTACACATGCGGGGTCCCTTTCTTTGGCCTCTGTTGCTGAGGAGTGTGATTCTCTGTGTAAGGCAGGGTTTGGTGCATCATAAAAAGCACAAGTTTCTCACTGTTCACTGTTCCTTGCTGAGGGCTCTTCCTGCATGTGGCAAAGGGGTCTGTCACTCATTAACAATGGTCATAGTCTCCACCGATGAACTGCGTTTCGGTGTGTTACAATTGCACTGTCTCACCTTGTGACAATGGACTGTTGAAGAGAAGACCCTTCACAGCGTGTGATTGTTAAATCCAGGTCATCTATAAAGGACTTGATCTGTTGCAGAAACTTTTCTCTATGTTGTTATAGTAAAACTTGCCTTGGTAGGAGATATTTTAGAAATGCTGCTTGAAAAAATACATTAGAATAAAATTGAAAGTTTAAAATTTGCCCTGTACTCCCAGCACTCTAACTGAACTCTGCTTCCAGGAGCGTATGAACTTTGTTCACATACTATTTTCTTTATAACACTAACTTGAACAATTTGGCTGCTTTGTAGACTAATTAGATTATAGAATTGTTAAAGTTTGCTAATTTAGGAATACGAGGTTCATTTGTTTACAAGAGACTTGCTCAGAAATGAGGTGCTGTTCCATGTGGTCTTTCCTATAAATTAGCCACAGTAGAGTATGTGTACTGGGGCAGCCAAAATACAAGTAGACAATTAGCTTTTCTACCAGAGACTAGTTTTGTTAACATTCTCTTGATTTGACAGCTGGAATAGATGAATGTCATTACTGACCTTTTCAATTTTACAGCTTCTTCACTTTCATAATTCCAACTTCTGCAGCTGCTGCATGGAAATGAACTTTAATAATGTTCCCCAAACTCTTGAAAATGTATTACTTAACAGTTACATTTTACTATACTTTAAACAATATGAAATTTTCATATCACTGTGTTTAAACCCAGACTTGCCCTCAGCAAGTTTGCCGATGACACCAAGCTGTGTGGTTCGGTTGATACGCTGGAGGGAAGGAATGCCATCCAGAGGGACCTTGGCAGGCTTGTGAGGTGGGCTGATGCCAACCTCATGAAGTTTAACCATGACAAGTGCAAGGTCCTACACCTGGGTCAGAGCAATCCCAAGCACAGCTACAGGTTGGGCAAAGAAGAGATTCAGAGCAGCCCTGGGGAGAAGGACTTGGGGGTGCTGGTTGATGAGAAAATGAACATGAGCCGGCTTCAGTGTGTGCTCACAGACCAGAAAGCCAAATGTATCCTGGGCTGCATCAAAGGGAGGTCGAAGGAGGTGATCCTGCCCCTCTACTCTGCTCTTGTGAGACCTCACCTGGAGTATTGTGTGCAGTTCTGGTGTCCTCAACATACAAAGGACATGGAACTGTTGGAACAAGTCCAGAGAAGGGCCACGAGGATGATCAGGGGACTGGAGCACCTCCTGTATGAAGACAGGCTGAGGAAGTTGGGGATGTTCAGCAGCCTTTCACTATCTGACGGGGGCCTATAGGATGCTGGGGAGGGACTCTTCATTAGGGACTGTAGTGACAGGACAAGGGGTAACGGGTTAAAACTTAAACAGGGGAAGTTTAGACTGGATATAGGGAGGGAATTCTTTCCTGTGAGGGTGGTGAAGCACTGGAATGGGTTGCCCAGGGAAGCTGTGAATTCTCCATCCCTGGCATTGCTCAAGGCCAGACTGGACAGAGCTTTGGTTGGCGTGGTTTAGTGTGAGGTGTCCCTGCCATGGCAGGGGGGTTGGAACTAGATGATCTTAAGGTCCTTTCCAACACTAACTCTTCTATGATTCTATGATTTTATAAATTAAATTAGCATTAGTAGTTATGTGGGGGACATTTCTTAACTGCCCTTACAGAGCAGATATGAATAATCAGACATTAGGTATCCACATTTCATTGTGATTTATGACGAGAGAAAAAGTTATTCTGCTCTGAGCTTTAGTTATTGCTGGAAGATATTCTCTAGGTTCTGCTATTAATGCCTTTCACTTAATGTTATAGGGTCAAATACTGTTCACTGTATTGTTGTGAATAATTCTACTAAAGCTAATATGAATAAAGAGCAGAAACTAGTTGTACAATATAAATTACAGAGGTACAATTTGTAAGCTGTGGTTTTCCACTGAAATTGAAGTAATGACATGTTCTAGATGAGACTCTGCAGTTCTTTTAAATTTAGTTAATCACAATCTGTGTTCATGCTAATTAAATTCAAAATAAAAAAAGAAAGGGTTAGAGGCGATACCATCACTGTGGAGAATCTGAACTTAAGTAACTTTAACTTATTATTGTGGTTTTTTTTACTTGTATACAAAGTAAGACTAGGCTCGGTTTAGCTATAAAACCATAGGATTCAAAATAGGTAAGCAAGGTGAAATTGTGCAGAATATCAAAGCTAACCTTAGAAACAACAGGAATCCAAACTGTTAGAGATGTTACTTGATGGGCTGTAGGGGCGACCGGGGCCCATTAGCTACCATGGCTGCAGGGCTTGAGAAGAAGCTCACCAGCAATGACCTCTTGCTCCTCTTGCTAGACGGCTTGGTAAAGTCCACAGTAAAAACCACTTAATATATTCTTATAGTCCTTTTTGAAGGACTTGCTTCAAAGCTCTCATGTATCTAATGGGTTGAGACTCTTCTGAGAGTTCAAATATCCTAATGAGATTAACTCATTAAATAACTGCCCATCATTTAGTTGCTGATACTCTGATTCATTTGTGGCTCTGGAAGAGAGAGCTGCCTGTGAAAATGTTAGCACTGCTTGGAGATGATTTCTCTTTGAATATTTTTGGATAATTACATTTTACACCTTAGATAAGTCAGTATCATTTTCCCTGTCACCCAAACGGATTGGACTGTGTGGTAACTGTCTTTTTCCCTTCAGGCTGGTCAGGCAAAGGTGACAGGTTTTGCCATCATGACATTACCTCCTTCCTTAGGAACCTAGAGAATTAAGCCTCACTGTGACTTATTAGTTGTCTCTTGGGGGAGCAGATTTGTCAGTGCTCAAGCAGAATGGTACAGATGCCTTTCACCAAACCCAAGGAAGGAAGAAGTAAAATAACTCCACCTCAAATCTTGACACTTAACACACAAAAAAACCCCCACAAATAAAATACACATATGACTATCTAGGAAAGTGAAAAAACATGGTAGAAAACACAGGATAGTGCTAAACCTGCAAGCTAGTGTCAAGTGGCAGGAGATGTTACTTCCCTTTGATGGAGGTGGTCTGAGTCTCACTTCTGCTGTTTTATGTGTCCCAGTGGTCAGGGAAAGCTTAAGAGTGAATGGCTCTTTGGGGAAAGGCTAGAAAGAAGTTTGCTGCAGAAAAACCTTATGCAGGGAGATGAACCTTGGTGTCGAAGCCGGTGGCAGAGGCATCAGGAAGGATTCCAGGCAATACAGCCTGGTTTGACTGCTGAGTTACGCTAATTGGTCCAGTTTCAAGAAACAAATGTTCTGTCCTTGGACAAAAAGCACAAGTAATGCCAAGCCTGGGAGATTCCTTTGAAGAACTGTCTGGCCATTTGGGTCACTGGCATGCTTTAGCTTTGACAGGCCTGGGAGTTTCCAAGAATCTTTCTTACAGAAAGAAGAAACAGCTCAAAAGAAAAAAGTTGCTGTTGCTGTGACCTTGCACACACACGTGTGGCTTACAGGCGTAGCTTTTGGGAAAATAACAAGGAGCCCTGCGTGCAAAGCTCTAATTTGAGAAGTCCCACACAGGACAGCCAGCACATAGCTGTGTCACACCAAGGCATGATTTGAATGGCCTGAACAAGTTGGGATCATTGTTAGGTTAATGAATTCACATTTGAAAATTAGACATGCTCTATTATGTTGACTGATTAAGACCACACTGGCATTGTGATGATGGTAGTGTGTAACCAACAACTTCCTTTATGGATCTAAAGGATATAAAACAGTGCTAGATCCAATACTTAAAGACATGAGATGTTATTTTTCTTGTAGGCTATGGTTCTCAAATGTTTCTCAATACATGGTTTTTCTGTTTGCTTCTGAAGAAAGCTCTGGTTTCTTGAAAGCTGTCCAAGAAACTTGAAGGGTACTTTTTAACACTGCTCAGTGCCATGAATCTGTCTTGCTTTTCAGGGTTTTTTTGTGAGCAAATTGGGCAAAATTTATGGATTTGAAAATAAAATGTGAAAGTTTTGACTGTTGGTGAGGAAAAAATATAAACAGCATCTCGTATTTTTTTCCCTATTTTTTACCCATTCTTCTATTGGTTAAATATTTAAAATAACAGTATTTTGACTGTTGAATGAGGACAGAAAGGCAAAAGAGAAAGGTTTTCCGTTTTGTCTTTTTGCAGTCATAGTATCTGGTTACCAGCAGTGATTGATGGGGCACAGAAAAGTTCTTAATTATTTACACAGGGCCTCAGTACATGTTCATCTTTAAGATGAACATCTATCCAAACTAATGAACCTACTAAAATAAATCCTTCTTAGGTTTGGAGGTTTAGTGGTTTGTTGGTGATGGTGTTTTGTGGGTTCTTTTTTTTTTGTTTGTTTGCTTTGTTTTGTTTTGGTGGAGGTTTTTTTGTTTCATTTAGTTGAACAAGTAATTTTAAAAAAGATACAGCAACGCATTTGTGCATAGCTTTAGGGTTTGTTTAGTCAAATTATTAGATCTACTGTCTGCTATTTAATTCATTCCTGAACAGCCTAGGCTGTGACTCTAAGCACCAAATGTCGAAGCCTAAAACCCACATATATTTACTTTTTTTTTTGTGTTGTAGGTTAATGTGTGGTACTTCAGAACTGTCCCCCACTTTCTCAGGGTGCAATGATTACAGTAAAGTGGAAATCTCTCAGTTTTTCAGGGGTGGACCTTGTCTGGGCTCATTCAGATGAAACAGCAGTCAATGTCTATTCGGATGCATCAGCACTACATGTAAGTAAAATGAAATAGAGAGTGGCAATACTTCACTGCTCATTTTTGCTTGCTGTAGATTTGTTTCAAGGACTCCAGAAGGAAATGAGAAAGGAGGGAAGCTGCCAAAGTCACATCTGTACCTAACTGTATCTAACATTATCTTTTATGTCAAATCATTATCATACCCAGGAAAAACCACTGATGTTTAGTGCCAGCTGTCTGCTTATTACAGCAAAGGAACTGAGAGAAGACACCAGAAACAGGCAATCATTAAAGAGATATTGTACCTCTGTATTATTGACACATTTAGGTATTAGCAGTGTTCCTTTGGGATAGTGGGCAGGAGGCAGCATGGCGTGGAGCTATGAAGCACACAGTAATGAGTTGGCCATGCAGCTGAGCTGTGACAGCAGAGCTTGCTGCCAGTCCACTTTCCAGGAGGGAAAAAGCAGCAGGAGCACTTTGGAAGAGCATCCAGCGCAGTTGCTTAGGACTGGCCCTGACTGTGGGCATCCCAGTATTGCCTTCTGTTTGCTTCAGTGATGAAATTTGTTGACTAGAAGTTTGATCAATATTTAATGTGAGAGACACGGTGTTGATGCTGATTTTAAAAAGTGAATGTACACTGTAATCTCTGTGCTTTTCACAGATATGAATGAGGGCAGATTTTGATATTACATTCAGAGATACTCTGGGAAATTATGCTTTCAGCCTGGGATGTAGCCCACAGTGTTAGGTGTGCTCTGGAAATGCAAAGTAATAACAGCTTTTGTTAATAACATAAACCATTGATTACATGTGCTTTGATGTGAAGAACCACACCATCAACTGAACTTGTAGCTGTAGCCAGGGACTGATTCACCGCATGACCATTTTTAGCCAAACAGTTTCTGAATCATGGGCCTGTAATTGCTTCAGATTCCTGTTATTGATCTCTTATGTCAAAATAATTGAACTTTATGGCTGACTTCTGATGCTTATTGAGAAATCATATAATGACTTCCAACCAGCTGTGAGTCAATAGAAGTTGAGTACATATCACTACTGAGAATGCTTGATATATAAATTTCCTTCCAAATAAGCACAAGACCTACAATGTATTAATAAATCTAGGAGTCTGGATGCATGAACTTAGGTTACATAATTACATCACTAATATTTTAATACCTGGAATATCTGTTATGCATTTGGACATAAAATATACCTACTTCAACCCCAATCCCACAAGCTGCAGAGACTGCTGTGACTGCAGAGAGCCACACCAGGGTCTGCACTGATGCAGCAGTCTGACATGCAGAACAGGGATCAAGGTCTTGTTGGCCAAGCAAACACTGCGAAGTTCAGGGAGCCAGAATGTTTTATTGTGCTGAGGCTGACTGCAATGTGTCCTATAAAACACCAAATACCACTTTTTTTTCCTTTTGAAGTTCACACCATTCTGGAAAATCCTGTCCTGCATATCAATTTCTTTTTTAGCTTTGCCTTTACTCTTTTGTTTATACCAACGTCTGGAATGTTATTTACAAACCTCTGTATCCAGAACACACATCCTTGATCTCCTTTAGAGAGGGTCTTCAGAGTAGAGATGCACGTGTAGTCTCTTCTTCAAAAAGCTCATACTTCTGTGATTTTACAAAATCCTAATGTTTTGTTGACCATGGGATGGTGACAAATGAACAGTTGCAATCCTTTTGAACAAGCAGTTTAAAAAGCTTCCTGATAAGCTGAAACTTTTTTCTAGAATGACTAAAATCAAGAATTTTCACACCCCGTGCTGATGGAGAATAGACTATACAGTGTATATACGCACTCACACAGGTGGCAAGGTACTCACATGTTTTATGTTGACTAGTTGAATAGCTTTAGCTATCAATTTCTAGATCAAATCTGATCTGAGTAAGCATATTAGATTTAGTGTGTCTTGTTTCCCACGTAATCACTGTGTTACTACTACTGGTTTTATTGACTGCTGCAGTTCTTTAAATGTTGTTTTAGTAATTCTTTTTCCTTATGGGGTAGGAAGCATTAACCAGCGAGGGCATTTAGTAGCCACTTACATTAATATATAGACAATGCAGTGATTTAGTATTCTTTGCACTTTTTTGCAGCTTTTTCGTTATATTTCTTAGTGTCTCAAGAATGCCTTTCCTCATGACACTTTAAAACTAATTTTTGCAAAATGAATAGCTTTCATTATGAAATCAATTATATTCCCTCTAAACTTCAGGGGCAATGTCAAAGAAAAACTACTATAATTGCTAATGCTGAGCAGATTTTTATGACCAAACTCTACTTCCCAGATGTCACAGCAATACAGTCATCACCTTCCTCAGCACTTTTGCCCTCCCTTGTCACTGCAGTTCTCTTTCTCAAGAAAGCGATCATCAGCCATGTCTTTTTCTGTTCTTACGTCTTTACTCTGTTTTCTGTTCAAATTCAACCTTAAGGCTACCCTTTTCAGCAGAAATGATCTGAAGTTTACACTTGTGACTCCACGTAGCAGGAGTCCCCTGATCGCTGCCTCGCCTAAAGCATAATTATAAGGATAAATCTTAATTCTGAAACACATTGAGAACTTGATGTATGAAATTTAATTCTATATTTTGTTGGGGTTTTGTTGTTTGATTGGTTGTTTTTTTGGTTTTGGTAGTGTTTTTTTTTGCTGTTGTTTTGGTTTTGTTTTTGTTTGGGTGGTTTTTTGGGGTTTATTTTTCCACAAAGATCCACCATGCAGACACAATATACTGCCTATGACCAACCCAGTCTATGCTCTACTCTTCTGAGTACTATATCTTAGGTGTTAATCATTTAAATTTGAAATAGGGCCCATAACAACATTTTTAAGAAGCCAAATCCAGCAGGCTTACTAGGACTAGCCTCTGGGATGCTTGCTGCTTGCACTGGTTGTGTCCAGCATACTGCTCAGTTTGATCTTGGCTGATGCTGTGGGGCCCAGAGAGTTATGTACCCCTGTTGTGCAGAAGAAACAGCTAAACAGAGGAATTACCAGGACTGCTGGACTGCTGTGTGGGCCATGGACACGTAAGTTCCTCCAAGTTCTGTTCAGGATTAAATGAGGCACATTCACTGTTTCTGAATCTGGACCTTTGTTCTTATATGTTTATGTGTACTATCAACAGAAGCAATGTGGACTAATAAGTTTGGTAAAAGGCTTATAAATCAACATGTAGAAGTACTCAGCAGCTGTTCATTAAATGCAGTGTGGATGTTTCACTTTTCAAGGTGTCGCCAAGCTGCAAAACTCTATCAGACTGCCTCTTGTCTCACAGAGATACTCAGTTTCTTCCACTTCCAGTTTTTAAGGTAATACTTTTAGCTCTGGTTCACAGAAAAATGCAAATGAAATACTAAAAGTTTGTCAGCATCTTGATATTCTCTTGATTAAAAACAGTTTAACTTGTTCTTTCTTTTTTAGTACAGAAATAGACATCTGAGTCACTAATTTGTTTGCCCTCTTTGGAGGCTGCTGGAAAGCAAGAGAGATGAGTTAGTAGCCCCTGGCAGTGGGGGCTATAATGGAGATGCTCACAGACTTATTTATAGTGCGGTCATGCTACCAGGCATTGCAATTACATTTCACTCAGGGAAGTTACTTTGATTTCTTTAAGTAATAGCTGTAGTGAAACAGCTCTTAAAAGCTCATCTTAACACCGTACATATTTAGATGATTGAATTTTTGTCATAACCAGGGTACTATACGCGTGGTTATCCTGATGCTGTATTTTACTTCAAAGACATACAACTGTTTTATCTCATTCCCTGCCTTAATTGCTTTAAATGTACTGACAAGCACAACTGACCAATTAATAGTACTTTTTCTGAACTCATCTCATTTGTCATCCATGATACTCTTCCGTGTTATAATTACTTTTCAATTTTTCATGACTCAAAATAGAAGATGTACATAATGAATACAAATAGCAAATTGATTAAATGTAACATGCATTGTAGCACCAGTGAGATTGTCATTTGTCATTAATGAGAGAGATTTGTCAGGTTCTTTGGAAAAGGCTCGTGACGCACAGCAATCCAAACCTAATAGCTGTAAGCCTGCAGCCAACCTTCAGCTGTTTAATTGTCATGCAACACACATAGGAAGGTATGCATGATTTTCAAGATAATTTCATATTTATCTGTTTTGGTGCCATCTTAACATTTTGGGACTAAACAGCAAAACATGCAAGTCAGAATAATTGGGAATATTCCAATAAATGTTGTGTCACTGTAAAGCACCAGATTTCAAAACCAAAGCTGTTTTGTAGGAGCCAGTGTGGCCAGCAGCTCAGTAGTCAGGGAGCTCATGCAAGAAATGTGGGAACCTGCTGCTCAAACATCTCTGCCAGATTTAATCAGACAAACAAATATATACATTTTACATCCTCACTGTTACCAGTCATCAGGCAAAGGACTACTGCAGAGCCTTGTTCAATTGCTCTGGATCAGACTGGTTCATTTCACATAAAATATCCACTGAAAGCTGGTCTTCTGTGAACTGGAGGGAAGTGTTTGATATTAAAGTTGGTGATTTTGAGAGAAGTCTTCCATGCCAATGCCTGACAAGAACTTTATTTCATACCCCAAACTTTTTTGTGGAATAAGGAAAGTTTTTGTTTGTTTCTCATTGCAGAGAAACAGCCAGGAAAGGCCCAAAATGAAAATGGCAATGCAGAAAATAATTTTATAATCTTGAGTTCTGAATCTAAAAGTCCCAATAGCTGAATCCTTGTCCCCTACATGCAGCTTCCTCAATTTCTGTGTGGATCAACAAAGAGTTCTCTTCCAGAATCAGAGACTCACTAACACTTTGGTTCTTCATAGATGTGCATTTCTTTTGCTGCATTAACTTCAGAAATACTTTGTCCAGGGGAAGGTCTGACTCCTGGTCAGTTTCCTAGCTATGGACTATACTCAGTTTAAAAACATAAGACCAGTTTTCCTTTCAAATTATATGCTAAAGTGTGAACATCACTATTATTTGCCTGAGTTTAACAAATACCTGAAGATAACACTTCCAGCTCCTGCTTTCATAAGTGAATGTAGGGATTTTATGGGCATTATTTGAAACAAAAATTTTGATCATAAAGCCTTCGAAGAACAAAATGAAATGTTATGCAGTTGTCACACATCTCAAGGTGAGGAGAAACTTTAAAATTTACTCTGAAATTAGACAATTTCATCTGCATATTTATATACTGAGTATTCATAAAAAGGATTACAATTGAAACACCTGTCATCAAAAGTAAAAGGATGGAAACAATGGCTAAGACTGGGGCTTAGCATTATGGATGTTATTTCCTAAATATTTTCTAAGGAAAGGTTTCTACCAGTTACTAAGGAAATTAAGGAAAAGTCACAAAGCAACAATCATTTCCAAGTAATAGTTCTTTTTTCTTTTCATTATCTATGCTGTCTGCCTTCAGATCTCCTGCATTGTTCAGATTTCAAAACATTTCCTGCTGTAATAGACAAGTAGGAGAGTTTCCGCCTGGGGAAGGAGAAGAGCTCGTCTCCTGCAGCATAGCCCTCACTGAGGCAGCACTGGGTCTGCTGTTATAGGCTGGTACCAAACAGCCAGCTCAGGCGTCTTCATTAATGATGGATAATTTTGCTAAGCTCCAAACTTGCTCTAAATAAACATAAACATTGGGCTATAATTTTAAAACAGTAAGCTGGACTTTCCCCATTCTGCTTATTTTCTTTTCCTGCCTCCTAAACTCCCTAGAGGGAAAGGATTGCTATTTCTTGCTTTTGGAAGCACTTTTGGCTCTTCAGTGTACTGATACTGGCAGAGGTTATCTCAGGAGCATCTGTTTCAGCTCCAGAAGGGATCTCATTGCTAAACAAGAGTCCTGTGCAGGATTTACACCCTTCCTCTGGAAACACGGAAGCTTGTGTCAATTCCTGCTCATGCACAGACTCATGTCAGCTTGTCAAGGCCTATCGTTTGTTAAAAATTTAACAGAGGAAACCTGACAGGATTGGTCTCTTGGAGGTATAACAATATAAATACTTAATAATGACATGATGATACATTTCTATTAACTCAGCGGGCATTCTGTACTTAAGCATAATGGGATAACACTTCCCTTTATGACTATGCATCCAGTAAAATACTTATGTAATAGATGGATGAACCAAAGGTACAGTGAACAGTGCAAGAGAGGCAATATCTTATGACCAAAGCGGCAGAAATCCCTAGGGATTTTCCCCATAAAATACAGCTATTTGTGGACTCTGAAGGCATTTCAGAGTTGTGGACTCTCGAGCTAGAATTTCTATGTATGTAGGGTATAGATTACTTATAATCAAGGAATCTCAGTCTCTTCTAAAAATTACTCGAGAAAGCAAAGTATCAAGCTTTATCACACTCTCACTTTCTCATGTATAAAGCCATGTGGTTAGAGACAGTTTGACGGGAGGGAGGAACAACACATTTTAAAATGTACCTGTTTAATTCACCTATCAAATCTATTTTGATTTTTTTTTTCTAGTCTTCCAAAGTATTTCTTGAACATAAACATCTGAAACTGGGCTTGGAAAATTGTTTAAAGATATTTTTCTTCTCTCAGTCCTTTATTTTATTTGAATTCATATAAATAATAAAAGCAAGCAACATTTTAACAGTGTGATCAAAAGTACCGCTTCTTCACTGCTTGTGTTTTAACTTCT
This sequence comes from Pezoporus occidentalis, assembly GCF_034315485.1. NCBI lineage: Eukaryota > Metazoa > Chordata > Aves > Psittaciformes > Psittacidae > Pezoporus > Pezoporus occidentalis. The sequence goes on from NW_026916253.1 coordinate 498,182, forward strand.
TTGTTCAGCAACTCATGAAACCACACAGAGTATCCAGTTTGCGGGAAGTTAGAGCACGGTTATTTATTTAGGCAATTAAATACAGGTCTTCTCTACAGGACTGAAAAGAGTCTCTCAGTCGAGTGGGGATGAATGTTAGGCAGTGTGCAGCAAGGACAGAACTGTTCTCAGTCATATGTGTGATGACACTGGACTGGTTAAATGTGAAAAAGCAGATGGAACTGTGTACAGGTAGGTTGGTACACCTGATAGAAGATCTGCTATATACTCCCTCTGAGCTACTTTCTAATCTGGGGAAAGAGGCTGAGTCTTAAGCTAGCAAGGATTCTAATATATGTGACAACATAAAAGGAATCTTTCCCTGCCTTTCTTCTCGACTTACAGAAATATTCTAATTAGTTATTTCAGGTGGGAGAAGAAGGGGAAGAAATTTGGAGCAGGAGAAATGTGTGACTGTTGACTGCAGTAGCTCTGTCAAAAAAAATGTGCTCTACTTTTAATACACACCATTTGGAAAGCAAGGCCCTTTTAAAATGCTTCAGAACTCGTGTCCTTTTTAATTGCCCGGGATTCATGGTGGCTGTGTGAGAAAGCTATAAACATATACAATCATAAAAACACATTTAGACAACCCAAACAGAATCAGTGCCATATTATTTTAGTTTATTATTCCTAGTGGAGTACAGATTGGTCTTCCTAGTTTGATATTTATTTATACCAAGGAACTACAAGAACATAAATGCCACTCTTGGGATAATCTTAATGCTGGGGCTGAACAGAATACACATTGCATCTGTCTCATTTGCAGTAAAATGAAGGGGTGTTTAGGTGTAATCCTGCTAATGAGGGACAAAGTTGAAGGTCAGATACAGTCTTCAGAATGAACATGTCACTATGAAGCTGAGAGAACAGTAGTTCTGTGTTAAAAAGTTTTCTTAAAATATCAACTAAGATAGAGAAAAGTAAAATGTAGCTCTTTGGTTTTATTATTCCTTTTTCTTTGAAGCCACTCAAGGATTCTGTTCAAGACTTTGGCTCTCATATGAAAAATTAATGATGGGTTTTTGCTAGACAGAAAGCCTTCTTATTTTGCACATGATTAACAAAGAACTCAATGCAGAAGTGAGATACTCAGCAGGGGGTGGTTCTCTTGGAGGCCAGCTCACAGCTTCACACCAGAACATTTATTGACATGGGAAAATACCCACTTTTATCCAAAGACAGTTAAACAGATAGGATATGTACAGGGCTGTACACACTGAATAACAAGGAACAGATTCTCGACAAAGGAAAATGTCAACTGAAGTAAACAAACAGCCTAGCAGCAGGCTGACCCGGTGCCATGCCTGTCGGCTGTTTGAGTCTACTGCAGAGCCAAGTGCAATGTTAGTCTTTTGCTAGTTATTGTCAGAAAGTAGATTATCAGCTGAAAGGCTGAAGAGTGACTTCAGACAGTCTGCCTGTAGCAGAAGAAAAACCAAAGACATGAAGGCAGTATACAATATATGCAAGTCAAATAAATGCTCTGCTTCCATGCTATTTTGATTTGATGTTCCTCATCTACAGAGATCTCAGTCTGGGTGTCTGGGTACTTTCGCAGGTCTTTTCCCACATTCAATATGACAGAGTAAGCTCACATGAGCTTGTGCAACTGAAAGCATCTTGGGTTCAACCCTCTCTCTCCTGTGTATACTCCTCAATTTTTAAACCTTCTTGTTTTGGTCTAGTCAGCCAACTCTACCTATTTTTTGGGATTCACACATTCCAGAGGAAAACCACTCGAAAGGTATCAAAAAGGTACAAAGTTTACAAGTTATAATGGAAGTACAAGGAGATTTATTTATATTAAGCTCAAGAAAAGACAAACATTTGTTACTAGTGTATATTTATTACTTGTCCCCAAGTACAGGAGGCTTTTATAAATATCTGTTAAATGCAACAGGTCACTGCAAAGAACTGAGTGGGATTATAAATCTCAGGTCAGACTAGGGGTTTCAGGTGTCAAACAAGAATGAAGCAAATCACTCTGGGTGCACTGGACCAGAAAGCTTTCTTTCCTTTTCTTGTTATATTAGTAAATGAAAAATGTTCCCCCCCCCCCCCCCATCTCAAATACTGCCATTATGAACTACAGCCTCTATTTGTCTGTAGGGTTCAAAAGGAGTTACGTAACTTTTTTAAGTATTATGCATATGTATGCATGAAAGGTACAGAATTAGTCTCAAACCAAAGAAGTCTTCCATGTAGAAACTGATTTCCCTAAAACTTCATTCCCATAGACAGCAAGGATGAAGGTTTCCCATGCCATCTGGACTGTCTTTTGCTTTTGAGATAAGGAAACCTGGGGAATGGTAAAGTTGATAAGAACTGGCTCTTTGCAGGAGGATGCAAGGTAGAGTTTCTAAGTTATCATTTCTAAATGACAGGGAATCAGTCACACTAGATATAAAAAGACAGGAAGCCATGAACAGAGCATCTGATAACAGCACTTTTGAGCTTTTCAAAAAGGCTTCATATTTTGTCTGATTTGGTTATAGTTTGTTTGCTTGAGCAATTCTTTTGAAGTTATCTACAGTGGTGGCACTGAAATGCAGTGACTAGTGTACAATTATAGAGCCAGGCTGGCAGAATGATTGAACTGGCTAACTGCCATTTTCTCAGCAATTGTTATTTTTTTTTCTTGGGGATTTTTAGATCAGATCCCTGCAGGAACAGATTGACTGGAGTTTTTATATTGTTATTGTGAATGTTTTGATATTGCAGAAATTATTTCTTTGATATTTGATAATAAAGCCTTGAGATGATAGCAGTGGAAGGCTCAGAGTAGCTTTCAGAATCTATTGATTTTGTGTTTTTTTTTCATGGCGATTTTTTTGTTTTTGTTACTATTGGTTTTGGGGGGTTTTAATTATTTTTGTGGAGATTTCTCATACTGCTTTTGCCTACCATACGGTTCTGCCACTTATAAAGTACATACGACAAATACGAGTACATTATCCCGTCAAGTGCTACTAACCAAACAAAAAGCGGCACAGTCCACGTCTGGTCATGTGACACTAAAAGCTTTGCTTTGGCTACATTAGAAAAAGGATCAGGCCCTATCTGAGAACAGGTGGATAGTTTTGGTGCAAAGAGATTATACTCCTGTCTGTAACTCAAAATCTAAATGGGATTTTTTTTAATATATATATTTATATATATAAATAATTTTGGGATATATTAATATATATCCTAAAATTGTAATCTCTCTAGAACAGAAATGGTATTCCCATGTGTAATCTGCAAAACATCATGACTATTTTGGCAGGGAAGGCAGAATTTGAGGACAGAACTGTAACTACAGCTGTGAAGCACAGAACTAGAGACATGCCTGTGAGGGAGATGTGGTCCTGGGAACCTCCCACTCATGGGAGCACCTGGTTCTCACTGTTGCACCCTCACCAGCCAAGAAGCCATTTCTGCACTGTTTTGTCAAAACTTAGCCTCATGCCAACAAATGGCCAGTCTTGGTTTGCTCATTGGCTGCTTCCAAGCAGATGGCACTGGCTGTGTTGTCCTCACCTTTGCTTAGCAAGAGTTCTGATTTGTGTTTCCTTCTGCTCCGAACCAGAAGTATCCATGAAGTCTTACAGGCATGTATTTATTCTTGAGACTTACAATGCTTTTTTATTCCGATTGACTGACAGGCTTAAAAGTTCCTGTAAGGCAATATGAGAGAAAAATAAGGACAGACAGACAGCAATGGCATGACCTTAATTTCCTTAGGAAACCAAGCTAAAAATGAAAATGTAACCTCAGACCCTTTGCTGAGGGCTTCTCCTTTGAAAGCCAAGATAAGAACAGATACATACCAGATCAGAAAAGACAAGTGGAGATTACCGTAGTCTTGTGACAATTTTAAAGGAGGAAAGAAAAGAAATTAATTGTGAATAGCTATGAAGTTCTTTTAAATAACCATTGTTATTAAAATTATTAATAATAGTTTCATTGTATTTACTCTTAAAAGGAAAAAATGGTCCCATGGTACAGTTAAAACCAGAGAGGGATACCTGGGGGAGAGAATGTAGATGTGGATGCACAGGTGCTCCCCTGCCCCTGCTCTCCTCTCAAGGGATAGATTGAGGGGTGGGCTGCTGTTATGTACTGTGCTAGGCTGCAACAACACAAGCAGGTAAAAACAACTGAGAAAGAAGGCTGGCCTCAATGTCTCTTCCCCAGTTGAGATACACATACAGCAGAGATTTTCGATCTTTGTCTCATGTAACAGAACGGAGGTAGGGCGTGTGGACTGAGCTCACAAGAGGAAAGGCACGTCCTCCCTAGGCTATGCTTACCTACACCCTGTAGTCACTCAGAGGCAATTTGCAACTGTTTAGGTGGGTGCTCTGTATCTGCATGACTTGGCTTTAAAGCTTTATTGAAACTCTTCAATCAATTTGCTAGTGACCTTGAGAGATCCTATCGTGTGTGCTGGCAATTGTGTGGTTGATGCATTTCCATACAAGCCACTAAGCCCTTACATATTGGAAAAGTCACTTGGTCTGTTAGAACTTGCATGGAAAAACACAAATATTTCATAAGGACAAGTGGCAAATTATTCTCAGGCTATCGATTCCACATTTTGGTCTGCTGAAAACCTGCTGCTAAATAGACCTCTCTACTGGAGAGACTGAGCAAAATGGCCATTACAGGGAGACACTCTGGGGATTTATTGATTGAACATGAGAACACTAATCATGAAATAGCAAGGATCGAGCATACTTTTGTGACTATTATTTGCATAAAAAGGTAACGCTTCAGTGTTGGAAGCCAGGCTCTTCTTAGAACATTAAGAGTAGCTGTCCCAGATCAAGCCATATCCCTTGCCACACACCCAGCAGGGCAGCCAGTTCCTCAGGCTTCTCATTTTCCAGTATACAGAGAACTGTGACAACACACACATTATGTTGTCTGTAACAAGTAAGTTAGCAAATACATTTGCTACTCTAGACAGAGACTGAAAACAAAACTCATATCTGCTGCAAACATACAGAATAATGTTTTCTCGCTCAAGCATACTGGAAAACAGGATAATTTTTTGATTTTGGAATGGCTAATTGATTTTCTATTTGATTATTGTAAAATCAAGAAGCTAATTAAATTAATTTTAATTAATATTTGTAATAAAATTCTTATAACTTTCTTTCCTCCAGACATGCTAATTTCATCAAATTCAAGTATTCAAAACTCAAAAATGAGGAGGCCCTTAATTTTGAGAAAGACTAGGCTGTTACACAGTTTAGTTTACTCTTTCACAGCAGTATTTTTTCTTTCAGCCTTTATCTTTCTGTGTGGTTTTGTCTGTTTTCTACGTAGCTCATCAAAGAGACTAAAAATGTAAATAGAAACTTTCTACTTTTTTTTTTTTTTTTTAGAAAAACAAAGGCCTAACTATATATATATAGCTTCAAGCTTTATGACTTTAGGAAAACACATATAAGATAACACTGCCGGAATATCTCCCATCCCTGCAGGAATATCTCCCGTCCCTGGATACATTGAAGGCCAGGCTGGATGGTTCTGGGCAACCTGATCTAGTTGAAGATGTCCCTGCTCATTGCAGCGAGGTTGGACTAGATGACCTTTGAAGGTCTCTTCAACCTCAACTATTCTATGATTCTATGAAATTACAAAATTCCTTATCAGACTGGGAAAAGCTTAGTAAGCTCTCCATGTTTACCACAGAATTTGCCTGGATGAAACACTTTGCAGTTTCCACATACGTCCTTTTCTAGCATTGTCACTGTGCTGGTACAGTTACTCAAGAAAAACACCTACAAGTGCATTCATTGAGGGTTTCACTTGAAAAATAAAGTGAACAGCCAGAAACCAAAGCATGTTAACAGAGACTCTATGAGCTCCAAACTGGATCTCACCATATATACAGTATTTGGGTAACCAGCTGCCAATTCCTCTGCACAGCATTCTCTGGTCTGAGTGCTGCAGTATCCTAGCTGTCCCTTTTCCCCATCTTTGCTGCAGTTCTGTTCTTTTGGATAAGGACAATGAACGCTGGGTCAGGGGTGTGAGCCTGGCTCCCAAACCCCCAAAATCTGTCACTGGTCTGAACCAGTCAGCAGCATGTGAGGTGTTTTTGTCAGAGGCGGGGGAAAGTTGGTCAGAGAGAGAAACAGATGAACGGCAATTTTTCATTACATACCATACACGATCAGTCTTGGAGAAAACATGAACAAGTGAAACCTTTGTGTGCATCTTCTCAGGCACTTGCTAGTCCTTTGTTTTGTCACCAGAGCCCCAGGCATCTCCACTGGCAACAAAGCGGATGTTGGCAAAGTGTATGTAGAAGGCAGATGGTTATATAGCTCTGAATGGGCTCAAAGGACTTATGCCCATGTATTTAATCTGTCTTGTAGCATTTCTCCCTTGTTTTACCACTCTTTGTCCACACCAGACACCTTATGAATATCAGACTCTGAGATTTAGAAAACAGGTACCTGGCCTGAAACCCAGACCCCACAAGAAAACATTCACTGCTTTTTCAGAAGCACCTAGAAGTAAAAACTGAGACAAATAATAATTTATTTTTGTTTGTGCTAGCAGCTAGACTCAATGAAAGATCTAATCCATATTTTCATACTCAAGTGAATGCAAACTGCACTGTTTCAGTGCAGAACACCTAATTGTTGGAGTTTCCTATGCTCCTGTACACTTAGGAAAGCAGATCTGCATGAATGTGAAAAGACCAGCACATTACATGCTCCTGAAGTGCAGTATGATTTTGTTTATTTAGGAAGAAATCAGAAAAACCCAGAGACTAAGCTTTGCTACCTTAGGTGCAACTCCCTCTGATTATGAGCTGGCGGAATATTGTACCTAGTGCCTGCAGTCCTGAGTTGGTCACACATGGTATTCAACAAAGTATCTATCTCAAGCACCAGTAGCTCCATGAAGTACTTTACCAAAATAGGGTCCTGAAAGTTACCAGTTCCTTATATGCCGATTTGGCCTGCTGAAAGAGGGGTGGATTTGCTCCACATTTGATGAGAGGATTCAAATAGTTAGTTCAGTTGGAGAATCTGTCTGTTGTGTCGATGAAAAGCTCAGAGGACCTCACTCATGCTCAGTGGTCTTGTAATTAAATGTTACACACTTGATGAGCATTGCATTGCAAGCCTCAAGGCTAATTTACATGTTACCACCAAAATGTCTTATTTTATTTTGCTTGTAAAAATACCGTATGGGCATCATTGCATGTCATTGTAAATGGTTTGTATCAATGATGCTTGGGTGACTCTCAAAATCACTAAAAGCTGAACATAATTACTGCTAAAGAGCCCTGTACAGATCCAGTAATACTTCCTCTACAATAGCTATTTTATGACTAAGATGGCTTTCCTGATGTGACTGACAATGGTAGGATCACAAACAAGCAGCCTGCCAGCAAATAAAGAATAGCTTTTTTGGGACACAAAATAGTTTGATTCAATTATAGTATTACATGTATAATTGAAGTGTATGTCACTTTTCCAAGAGTTGCCTGTAATTCAAAACAATAAAATGAGGTGGGAAGAAGGAGAGAATAATGGAAGTAAATAGGAGCTAGCTGTAAGAACAGTGATAGGTATGACGTCACTATAAGGTATATACAGGCACATTTAAATGCTTTATGCTGTAAAAGTTGCTTTTAGCCATTTGGGCCACAAACATAACTCATGGTCACTTTTTATGCAATGGATGAGTGAAAAGAGAAGAAGCTTCTTGAGACTCTGGGATCCTTTTAGCACATACACCTTTATCAGTTTCTTGTTCTGAGGAGGTCACCCAACAAGTAACATTTCAATGAAGGCATATCAGATGGACTGAACTGCCATTTCTTACAATTCACTATTTCTTTAATACTTATTTGACTGACTTAAAAGCAATGCTAAAGCACTGCAACCATTTATTGGAATATATTAATAATAATACATTAGAGTTTCATTCACTGAATTCCAGCTTTTAGAAGAACAAACAGCCTTGTGCAGATGCAGAAGGCAGAGAAATATTAGATGACTTACCCACAGTCTGCAGGCGAGTGGAAGAACTAGAAACGGAGACTTTGGCCTCTGGCCTTTCTTCCAAATCATCCTTCCTGTGTTTGTGCTAGTAAAATGATTCTGCATATGTCCTGTCTTGGAAATATGAAAAATATATGCAGTATGCAAAGCAGCCAATTGGACTGTCTTTTGGAATACATCATCATTTATGAGGGGCACCTTCAAGACTAAACAGATTGTGTGCAATTAATTGCAAACTGTCAGAAACTGCAGCACTTTACTGCCAATTTGTAAATGAAACCTAGTACGCAAAAGATTTAGGCAAGTGAGGTGAGTTTCTGTGGATAAAGTAAAGGCAATGCACATATTCAGTGCAATGCAATGTTTACACTCCAGCCTTTAAGAATATTGCTGACCCTGTGAGAAAAGGGTGTGGTGCAGAGTTGTTGCATGCAGCTAGGCTTCCCCATAGGTAAATGTTTTTCATAACTAGCATGAAGAAGTCCCAGCTTACTTGAAAAGCTAAAAGAATAAAAAAGTCATCAAGTGAAAAAAAAAGAAAAACGTATTTTTTATCAACATAATGGTAAACACATAAGCATTTTTGTAACCTGAAGATGTGCTGAACAATTATGGTGAGGTGTGGATCATTCCAAATACAGGGGACTGCAAACAAAGCAGATTGCCTTTATGTCCTGATTCTGACCGTCAAATGACCTTTGTTATAAATATGCTCATCCTGGTGGCTGGCCAACACCTGACTCAATTCCTTATCCAGTGCTGTCTAGCTCCCTTTGTATCACTGCCGTTACCATCCTATATCTCATTGTTCCCCTCTGTAATATTCAATAAATACAATATGTTTGGTGCCACTGCTGATCTGCTGAGCCAGTCAGTGGCCAGCCCAGTGACTCAGACTTGGTCTCAGCTTCAAAAGAAAAATGATGATGCCTGTCTTTCCAGATTTGAACCCCTCTGGTGAACAGCATCACAAATGTAATACAGACCTTCAGTAATTACTGAAACAGCAGTTTGTCACCAGCTGCTGGCGGCACTGATGGACAATGTGTTTGTGGGTATAGTTAGAGGAAGGAATATGTAAGAAAATATATTTGTGACAGGCTTAATTTGGAAATTTTTTTCAGGGGATGAAATGTACATGTGAAGCAGTGTAAATGAAGAACTAGGTACCCATATTCATCAGCAATTCATTCAACAACAATTCATTCATCAGCAATACCTCTCTGGTATTTTATATATATGAAAAAAAGTATTCCAGTGTAAAAAAGAATTTGGCCCAAGCAGCAGCCACAACTACATGAAGTGCAATTTGCATCTCTTCTGAAGTTCACGTACATCAGCAGTTCCCAGAACAAGTACATTTGGCCCCTGTGGAAGAGCAGAACTGCCTACATATCCCAGTCACTTTCTGCATTGGTGCCATTGAGGGGGTCCTTGTGATACTCAGTAAATAAAGAAATCCCTTCTCTACTCCTCTGACCCTTTTAGTAGGACTGGAGCTTACAGCAACCTACAGGTACTTCCCTGTGCTCTATGAACCTGAAAAAATGGAAATCTAAAAGTTCGCTCTTGATGTGAAGCAATTCTCTCTATTGTTTTTCTCTCCTTATCTTGTAGTGCAAATGCAGTTCCAGAAATGACATAAAACATCAGAATCCACGGATGAGGAGGTAAATTCAGGGTTGAGAGGAGATGAAAGAAAAAATGGATTCTGAGCTTGATAGGCTTTGGAAGAAGCTTTACAGAGAATCAGCACTCCAGTGGATGCTGTCGCAGGGGTAACAAACATGCCTACACATGGGAAACACAGGCCCAGTTCACTGCAAAATCATAAATCTGGAATTGAGAAGAGGGAATGCACTGCTTGACCCACGCCAAATTAATAATGCTGCTTTGTTTCACAGCTTAATATTTAAACAATATTGCTCCAATTAGTGAATTGCAGACATTCTGTTTTCTATGAGATATAATGTCTCCTTCCCAAATTAAGGTATTTTCCTTTTCAGGTTTTTTAGTTTGGTGATGGGTTTTTGGGTTGGTTTTTTTTTTTTTTTTTCCCTTTTTTGTTTTTATCTAAAATGCACTTGACTCTATGGACAGAGGGATTACCTCAGAAATTTTTGCTTAGTTTATGACACAAATAGCCATGTCCCTCCAGTGTTTCTTAACTCAAACCTACACAACCTATATGCCCACATCCCCATGTTTGTTATTTGGTTTGTTGCCCTGCTGAAGACTGCTGCGTTTCCCCAGAAAAGGTTCTCCCACCCGCAGCTATTGTATCTTCCCTTCTCGTGTCACTCAAGCACACTGCCTTGCAGCTTGCCTGAAGTCAGAGTAGAGCCACTGGTCCTGCCAGGAGCCTGGCACACCAGACACGGCTCAGCCCCTGGGAACTGCGGGTGCGGACACAAGCTGGGCTCCCCAGCACAGCTGGGAACCAAATGGGATTTTGCCTGAATGAGTAGTGGAGATGGGGTTTCGTTCAGAGCAACAAACAACTCTTTAAGGAGTGTTAAGAAGATGGAAATTTGCTATATTACAATTTCAGAAAAGAATGAAACAGTAGATGCACACTGGACGTAATGACCTCTCCCTTTCTGAACAGCTAACCCAAACACAGTGAACCCTCTGAACAGTCCAGCTTTAGTCCTGGACCCATGTTCATTAGTGATTTTTACAGTGTACTGTGATGAATGCAAGAGATAACAAACATAAAAAGTAGAGTTCAGGAAGCACTGTGGAACAGTTTGTATGCTGGCTTTTACAGATTTACCCTACAGTTGCTAGGTTTGCTCTTTCCAGCCTTAACTCATGAGAATTTGGTTGGTACTCAGGGGTTTGCCCTCCCTTTCCTCTAGCTCGGCCACTGAAGTCACCTGAAGCCATCATTGGCGACTGAAATTTTTTAAGTGTTATCTTTATCTGTAGTAACCAGTTCTTTAAGATCTCAGCCCCACTGGAAAGTGAGGAGGAGGCCTCCACTGCCTGTGCCTATTGCAAGCGTGATTCCACAGTTTCCCAGGTCTGGTAAGGTACCTGCGTGTTCTGGGCAACACTGATGTTATTCTGAAATACTTACATCTTCTAATGCTTGTATGTTACAAAGATTTGTATTATTTTGTCTAGAAATTTTGTCTAGAAATAGCCATCCTCCTCTGTTATCCTTTGACATCTGCCTCTCACAACCGGCTTGTGTCACAGTGTGCACTTCTCTCCCCTGCAAAGGCTTTATTCCTTCTAGAAAAGGTTTCCAGAAGGATGCAAACAGCACTGAAATCCCACTCTGTCTGCTTGCTTTTTACCAGCCCTACTCAATTGCCCTGCAAGAACAGAGAGGAATATTTTCCCTGCTCTCTGGAGTAAAGTCTTCCATTACCATGTCACGAAAGCAAACAGGCTGTTTGGTAGCTAAGGAAAAATGCTGACTTTAAACCTGAGATAAGGCCCTATCATTTACACTAATGAGCTCACTGGTGGGGAATCTGTAAAATTTTATGATAAAAAGTAGCTGTAGTCAGTGTTTGATGGAATTTACTCTTTCATTTTTTGCTGAAAAACCACATAGCTACTAATAATTTTCTCATTCAAACTTAGAGAGAAATAAATCCAGTGAGATTTGTCCCAGTAGGACTTCAAAGATCTTGTAAGTAATCCATTATTTTAAAGATCTGTTCTTTAACCACAGGTTGGTCTAAATTCTGCAGGGAAGGCTGTAGATACTTTTAACTGGCTAAATAACAAATTAGCTACTCAGAATGAGAAGCCCTTAATGAAATACTAATATCCAGATCTTAATTGTTGGTAACATGGTTAAAAGTTAACCCCCTAGATCTGACAGTCCTCATTGTCATGTCAGATTTTGATTTCTGATGGAAGTGCTCCCTGGGATGCACCCTGGGGTTTCCCTGTAATTGTTTCTAGGCTGGGTACCACATATGTCCAGTATGTGCACTGAAAAAGGGGAGGGATCCAACACCCTTTGTTATCTATTATATACAGTCAGAGCAGTAAATGGCAAGTGTTATGGGAATCTCCCAGCTGCTGTAGATTACAAGGACCTTCACTATTCTGTTCAGAACCAGAATAAATGAGCCTGGCTGGAAAGCGTAACCCTGTTATAAAACTAATAAAAGTGGAAAAAAAAGGAAAGGGGTGAGAGTAAGCAGAGAGAAAAAGAGATATCTCCAGCTGAAGGGCTGGAAAACGCTCACAGTTCAGCATCCATGTGAAACATAAAATTAATTCCAGCATGTTTTCTCCCCTCTCCATTTGAGGTGTTTAAACTCCACAGAGTCCCTGGTTCAATGCCTGGAAAAGATGGCCAGAGATGCAATACAGTGCATGGACTTCACTGTTGTGTGCAGGACTCACTGCTGCGTGCAGACAAGAAATAAATCCTAATGAAATATTCCATGTGCAGGGTTGTACCCCTGCAGCCTTGTTTTCTACTCAGGGGTAGATGTGTCTCTGCAGTGCTGTCTTAGCCACCTCATCTCTCCAAGAATCATGGTTTTGATTCATCACTTTGATAGCAGTTTTGGAAGGGGGTTTGGGTTGTACAATAGGCACTGATCCCAGAGCAGGAATAGCAGAAAGGTAAGCAATGAACATGGAGACTTGGATGTGGACTTAGGCTTGTGGTGCTGAAATGAAAAGGACAGACAAAAGGGAGAAAGTATGTAACAGAAAAATGTCTGGAAGGAAGACAAGAGGGACATCTGGTTTATGGGCTTATGCTACTAATGTATTTTCTAACTCCATGAGTCCTTCAAGCACTGGGAATATGGGAAAACAAGACAGACCAACAAAAAGGATTGGTGTGAGACATTGTGAAGTGGCTGAGAAGCTGGTCTTGCATGCAAGTGATCACAATTACTGTAATCTTTCAAGAAATATTGACTTTTTCACAAAAATATTGTCAAATCCATGGCTCTTGTATCTCTGTCTTGATATGGCTCATTGTGAGATTTGAATTTACTGATACATAAAAGTTTGTGTCGATTTGTTTCTTCCCTGGCTAGCTTCCCTCCATCCTATACCCATCCCTTTGTACCTAATACAGAAGCGCTGAAGTCTTGCTGCTTTCAGAAGAGCAACCACTAGAGGGAAGGATGCCCACGAAGATGTTCCCCTCAGCACCAAGGGTCCTCTCTCTGTAAAACCAGTCGGTTTTACCCAGCACTTGCAAGGTGGCCTGGTTTATCCTTTCAGATAAAATATACTGAATGAGATAAGTTTTAGTATTGCAGTTCCACAGTACATCCTGAAACACAGCCAAAAGTAAGGGCCAAAAAAAAAACAACCAAACCACAATCATTGGCTAAATTACACAGAGGAGATTGGATTACCTCTTCAAACAGGGCTCTTAATTCTGCGTATAAATAGAATCCAGAAATACAAGAGTACAGCAGTAGAAAATAAATCCAGCCAACAGCCGCTAATAACCCCTAATTATTAGGAGTTTCAGTTAACATTTGGACAGCTTTGGTCTTAATTCTTCTAAGTCTGAACAGGCGGCGTGACCGACGTGGCCACATTTACAATTACGGTGATCACACATGCTGTTCCAACCCATGCTGGCTTTAGCTGAGTGTTTTCTGGAAGCTTGGGTTGGGATTTTGCCCTGTTAAAATATAATTACCTATCTGAGCAGCAAGTAATTTCCAGTTTGAGTTACTTCTTTGTAACAATGCACTTGTTTTGACAGAAGTCTATGAAAGGAAAAACAAATCAAGCTCCTGACCTTGGTATCATGGTTCACTTCAGGTTTTTTTGTACCTGAAAGAAAATCTGCTAATATCCCATCCAAGTAATGAATTAACTTGCATGTTATCGGTAAATACAGCAACAGAGATCTAACTGTAAAGCAGATACTTCTTAAGGTAAGACTCAAATCCAGTGTTTTTTTTTCTTTTTTAAGAAAAATCTTGGCAGCACTAAAACATACCAGGGCAGTTATGATTGTATAAACCAATAATAGCTAATAGTTGTCTCAAGAATGTTTTTTTCAAATGTCTTTAGGAGTCAGCTAATATTCTTTCCCACTTTTAAAATTGCCCTATGTAATATGCATATATAGGAGATTAGAAGTCAAACACTATATTGCGGGAAGTCAATCAGAAAGCAGCAGATGGCATTATCCACATTATCTTAATAAACAATGTTGTTCTTCAAAATATATTAGACCCAGTATATGTGCAGCCACTTGATCCTTCAGGGTAGACAATTTTATATTAATTTACTGCTGCAATCCCTGCTTTGGTCAGGACTGTGTAAGTTTCCCCTTTAACTTCTGTTTGCAACTGCCCTTACCCACCAAAAATTCCCACTTCTGAGACAGGTTTGCCTTGATTGTGAGCTGCAAAAGGTGAATTTTGATTTTGACATTTTATCACAAACTTTTTGAACATTTCAAAACACATAAACTCACAGGGAAAGTGCTAAGCTTATTCTGTTAGATATTCTCTGGCCAGAAGTGAAATCTGAAAGTAGAACTGTTTTTATGTAGAAAGGAGTTCATGATTAATTTCGGGAAGCAATCTGGTTTAATTTGGCCAAAAAAAATTACAGAACATTTGCATATGAATATACACAAATGATCACCTGGCAGTTATTCCCAGGTACACACCCTGGAAAGCATAGGCACTCTTTAGGTGTCCATGCTACTGATGGGTTCTGCCCTCAGTGGTGCCACCTTTCTCCTGCAAGCACAAGTGATCCCAATAGAATTCCCCTGCCTGGCAGTGTTCTCTCTCCCCTGGCACCTGACCCAGCCTCTCTGTGCTGTTTTCTGTCCTTTCTCTGTTGTGTACAGCCTGCTCTGGCAAGTATCTGTGCCCTTTCTTATTCTTCAGGGTGTGGAACATTACAGATAATTTCTGCTGGATGGCACCTTAACACTTCATCTGTGCCTGCTGCGCACTCTCTCACTGAACTCGGTCTGCTCTTTGAGATACCTTAATTGCTTGCTGCAGAAGCTGAAGGTGACACCATAAGCAAATCACCATAAATACATGCAAACCTCTCTTAGAACAGCAAATCAGATGGTTGTAGGTAGTGCACAGTATGGATCAGCAAGAGCTGTTCTGCTTTAAATCTCATTTTCCCACATTTTCAGACTCTGTACAGAGTCCCAGAAGATGCCTGGGAAGACAAGTATCTTAACTTTATATGGGTGTATATAAATCCCTGAATTGCTTTTTGTTGTTTATACTTCATAAACTAATATAGCACTGAATAAATGGCATTTTGAGAAGTGTGAACAAACTGCATTTTATATAAGCTATCCAATTATGGGTCAGACCTTGCATTTCTTACTCAAGAAGGATTAAATCAAAAGGCAAGTAGTCTGTAAAAAGGTGGTTTTATACACAGCTGGCTAAACCCTAGATAAATTATTCTCTCAAAGGAAAAACAAAGGTTTCCAGCAGATTTCTCTGTAATTGTTTCTAGAGAAGCTTATGCTTGCCTCACCCAGAGACCTTCTTTCTAAGTTAAGCTAAAGTTAAATATCTAGTAAGATTGAATTTCTAAGGATGATTTTCCTAAAACAGGATTAAGTCTCACTGAGAGTATAATGAGGGCAGGTAATGTCGCTGCAGCTCATGATTTAAACTGTTCTGTGGCTAAATTATTGATTTCTACAGATAACAGTTCAGTACCTCTGAGTTTTAAACTTGCTTTCCTAAGAAGGCTTGGTCTCTCTACAGCTTAGGGTTTTTTTTCTGCAATGAAATAAGCAACCCTCTCATCTGAAGCAGCATAGGAACCATCCTGAGGCAGTTCTTCAGAGACTTATGAGGATCCTTTTTTTTTTTTTTTCTTTTCCTTCCAGATCATTTTCAAATGGTTTCTTTGGGTTTTTTCTTTAACCATGGGTGAAAGTGTGGGGGAGTTCCACAGACTAATAATCTGTGGTCAGTCCGTCAACATGGAGGACATGGCTGGTTACCATGCAATGGACAAACAGTTGGCATGTTTTCTACATACCCTCAAAAGTATTTCTTAAAAACAAATATCAAAGAGCACTGCTTGACAAATAGTTTCAGTCTAATGTCTACAACATCTGTTAGTTCGTTAACACCATTCACTTTGTATCTGAATGACTATTGCCCTATTGTATCTCAGTGACTTTGATTAACAAGGCAGTTTGTAATTAGATTGGGTAATGTAATTCATGGTCCTCTGTAAACATCTGGATTTGCAAATCTGCATTCCTAGCTTGGGAGCTCTCTGCCATACATCACTAATTACGCCATGTTCTTGTATACCATCCTACATCCTCCTGCTGAGCATCTCTTCTTTGTTCCCAGTGTGAGTCAGAGGCTGTTGTCAATACAGAGAAAATCAACTTAACGGCCTAGCACCTCATGTGACATTTAATGAAAATGAAGTCACGTCTAATTTGCATGGCTGGTGTTACTTTATTAAAGCCAGAACTATAGAAGCTGAGTGTTACCATGCTAGTCAAGTGTGCAAGACTGATTGTCTATGGCAATGGTGGTGTCTGGCAGAGGAAGCTTCCCATCCCCACCCTTCCTGCCTGCCCACCTCCTCTATGGGAATAGGGCTTCTGTAAAAAGTGACAGATTTTTTCCTTTTTTTCCAGGCCTGTCTGTTCTTGTTCTTTCTGTTAACTCCATCCCTCAATCCTGTGGAGTGGTCAAGGCAGCAGCAGGAGGAAGGCCACCCCAACTCCTCCCAGGGGTCCCCACAAAACAGCAAGGACAACTCCCAACTCTGGAGGACAAACCCTCCTGTACCCAAACCAGCAAGCTGCAACTAAAGAGCTCTGTAGCACCAGAGAATTGACTTCTGTTGTGCACAAGTGTCTTAAAAGGAAATATATGAATATTTTTTTTTTTACATAAAAGACAGATGCCATGTATGATGAAAGAACACACAGTCAAGCGCTTAGAAAATTGAAAAGGACACAGTTGTGTTCCTTCAGTTTCCATTTCCCCATGTCACCTCTCTGGTACTGAAAAGGGTGTGGAATGTTCATTTTTACTGGTTTTTATTTGCTTTACCCATATTAATGCCCCTTAGAAATATAATTTCATTTTTCAAAAAGTTTCTGATTCTGCCTTTGGACTCAGTTAAGAAGTTAATAACATATTATAAATCATAAGCTTATGCCTGGAAGTAAAACATGTCACAGCTTCTAAGAGGCTATGGCTCCTCCCACTCAGTTTCATCTCGTTTTTTACATCTTGGGATAGTTTTTGTTTCTATTTTATTCTCTCTTCCATTCTGACCACTTTCCTTCCCCTATGATCATTTTACAACTACATTGCTTTCCAGAATGCTTCACTGCTGAATGTGTAAAATGCAGCATGGGGTACTTTTGTCCTCCCTGAGGTCGAAGGCCATTGGTTATAACCACATCTGTCCCCTTCGAGACAGCCAGTGCCAGCTCACGAGCAAACTCTGGTACTTCAGAGACTTTGCCCGAGAACTGTACATTCACACATGTAACTGAGTGGGGCAGGAACGTGAAGAAAGTTTTATTTGCAGCAGTTTTCAGAGAGAAATCGAAAAAATCTTATGACTCTCACAACCCGAACAGCACAGAATATAAATGAAAGCCTCTACCCAAATTCGTAGTGATTTGCATGGAACACGGTTTTGGATGATACTCAGTTTCCCAGAGAGGATGCTACAAACTCCATATTAAGTTTTTGTCTCTGAATATAAGTTTAATTTTGCAAACCGATTTGCCACTTAGAAAGTGACTTAGTTTCCGTGGTTTGTTTCCAGCTGTCCACCCATAAATCTCTTATTTTGCAACCCCGGGCTATGATTTTTTGAGAGCACATCCAGAACGCGCACCGTCCCCGTGTCCACCACGACAAAGCGATCTGCTCTTTAGGAAGGAACAAGGGCCCTAAAAACGCGACCCGGGTTGAAGCCCTTCGGCAGGGCGAAAAGAGCAGCGGGGCGGGGCCGGCCCGAGGCAGGGACCTTCCGCCACAGCCGGGCGCTCGGACGCGGAAAAGCTTCTAGTTTTGTGAAGTTTCTTGCTGGGGAAGCCTGTCTGGGACGCTGCGTTCCCTTCCTCCCCGGGATGAGAACGAGGCGGCTGGAAAAGACAGCCCGATAAGGGGGACCCTCAGCACCAGTGCAGTCTCCGGCAGGGAGGGCGCGGAGGTGGGGGCGGATCCGTCCGCGGCTGTGCAGTTTCTGCTGGTTTTGGCCGCGCAGCAGCCCGTTTCCTTCCAGCCCTCCTCGCCCCGTTCCGGCTCCCGGGCCCTCAGCCAGGCTTTACCCGACACCCCGCTTCTCGCCGAGCTGCCGCGGGCCCTTGCGCTCAGCGGGCGCTCTCCTGCTCCGCGCCCCCCACCGCGCCTCGGCGCTCCTACCTGAGCGGCTGGGCTCGGCTCCGCTTGGCTCGGTGCGGTGCGCTGCGGTGCGCTGCGGTGCGGCGTGGGCGGCTGCTCGGTACCTGCTCCCGCGCCCGCGCCCAGCCGCCTAACAAAAGCGGCGGCCGCAGACGGACTGCGTGGCCATTGGCGGTGGCAGCGCGCGGCGGGCGCCGGTTGGGCCGGGCGCAGCGGAGGCGGGCGCGGGGCGTTGACGCCAGCGAGGGGCCGGTGGGGAGGCGGGGTCGCGCCTCGCGCCGTCTTTGTGCTCGCCGGCAGTCCCGGCAGCGCCGCCGCCTCCCGCCGCCTCCCTCAGCCCCGCGCGGCGCGGCAGGCGGCTCCGCTCCGCACCGCTCGGCCCCGCAGCGCTCCGCGCCGCGCTATGTGTGCGGGCGCTCCTGTGCCTCCTCGCGGCCGCTTCCCACCCGGCGGGGCGCCTTCGGCCGCGCTCTGAGAGCGCGGCGGGGCAGGGAGTGAGCGGTGCGGAGCACGGACGTGCCGCCTGGCGCGGCGCGGAGCGGCGCGGAGCAAAGGGAGTGCGGCGCCATGCGGGGCTCGGGGCTAGGGCTGGCGCTGGGGCTACTGCTGGGCATGGCGTGGCTGGTGTGCGGGCAGAACGAGACGGAACCCATCGTGCTGGAGGGGAAGTGCCTCGTGGTGTGCGACTCCAACCCCACCTCCGACCCCACCGGCACTGCTCTCGGCATCTCCGTGCGCTCCGGTAGCGCCAAGGTCGCCTTCTCCGCTATCCGCAGCACCAACCACGAGCCCTCCGAGATGAGCAACCGCACCATGATAATCTACTTCGACCAGGTGCGCGGTGGGGTGGCGGGGCTCCGGGCGCGCCGCTGCCGCCGGAGCAGAGAAGTTGTCTGGGAAGGCGGCGAGGCTGGGCCGGGGACGCGCCGCCCGGCGGAGCCCTGCCCGGGAGGCGGAGGGGCTGCGGACCGGGGCAGCCGCGGGGCTAGGCGGCGGCTGAGGCCCTGCGGAGGTGCTGACGGTGCCATTCCCTTCCTTTCCAGGTACTAGTGAATATCGGCAGCAACTTCGACTCGGAGCGGAGCACTTTCATCGCGCCAAGAAAGGGGATATACAGTTTCAATTTTCACGTGGTGAAAGTGTACAACAGGCAAACCATCCAGGTCAGCCCCAAGCGCCGCCGCCGCGCTCCCCGGGCACCGCGGGAGGGAGCGGAGAGGGCCCGCGGCCTGGCGGGGACGAGGCCGTGCTGGCGGCGGGGCAGGGCCATGCCCCCGGTCCGCCGCCGGGAGCGGAGCACATACCTCCCGGCGCTTCCCGGCCGAAGGGTCGGTTCCCCAGGGGCTGCGCAGACTCCCGGCCACTGGCGGGCCCCTGCCCGCATCAGCCGGAATGGGACGGGAGGAAATAGCTTGCTGGCTGTCCCCTTCCCGCCTGCCCGGGCCCCTGGGCAGCCCTGTGCCCCAGGAACGTCCCTGCACAGAGCCCTGGGAGCCACGGCCCGCGGCAGGCTCATCATCTACTGAGGTAGCTGAAGGTTTCATAGGGATTTGGGGTGCAGGGAGGTGCCTGTGGCAGGGAGATGGTAATGAATGTAGTTCTGTATGACTGCATGCAGCCACCCTTTACACACCTTTTGAATGCAGTTCGATGCATACACATCTCTAGGTAGGGATAATAAATTACCAGCCTGAAGCCAGGTAGCATGACCTAGACAGGGAATCTGCCTGTGTAGCAATGCACAATTGCAAAGGTGAATGTACTGCTGCATAGCTCAGTCCTGGTATAAACACCTTCACACACCCAGATTGGGCAGGTAGCTTATTATTAACATGGGGTGTGCAGTCCTGGGATCATTAATGAGAGCTGGGCAGAGCTTATTGACTGTGTTGTGGCATATTGTCTTCTCTTTCTAACAAAGGAAAACTACCTCTTGAATACACTTCAAACGCGCTGACTCTGGCAGCTGTGGCTCTGCTCCTCGCTGTCTCTGAGGTTTCGCATAAAGCCATTTTTCAATAAGTATGAGCAGACCTCTTTTCATAGCCTGAAAACACAGGCACCCTATTGAAATTCTTCAAAATAGGATCAATGTCCTGTTTTATATGCACTGGGTGTTTTGATGTGGTTGTCAGTCTAAAACAGTGGTGAAAGGCTTCTTCCTTTGGAGTACATACCTTTGCTGGGTTCAGATTGGTGTTTCATTTTTATAGGGCTGGAGTTTCAGCTGTCAAAAGAGGCCCTTTCTTAACTAAGCATTTCACCTGCTAGGCGAGCCCTGGCAGTGTCATTGTCTGACTTTAATTGACGGAGGGCTTTGTTTTATCTTGCTCTTTAGGTGAGTTTGATGCTAAATGGGTGGCCAGTGATTTCTGCCTTTGCAGGGGATCAAGATGTGACCCGGGAAGCTGCTAGCAATGGAGTCCTGATTCAGATGGAAAAAGGAGACAGAGCTTATCTAAAACTGGAGAGAGGAAACTTAATGGGAGGCTGGAAGTATTCAACATTCTCTGGATTTCTGGTGTTCCCACTTTAAATCACTTCTTATCCAAGAAAAGGGAGAGATCTCTTACAAATTCACAAGTGGTAGCTGGGTTTAAAGAGTTGGGGACAGCAGACTTTTTACATTCAAATATTAAAGAAGCTAAATCCTGCTTAGGTTTGTGTACACCTGCTTTGAAGAATTACTACTTATTTTTGTTGTGTTGCAGCCAACAGGCGGGAGATGCTATAATTGATCACCCCCCCCCCCCTTCATATTCTCCCACAAAATCTGTTCCCATCCCTGTGTCATTGGTGTAATCTGCCACCATTTCCCCATGGTTTCTGCCTCACACGAGTAGACTTTAGATATTTCCATTGTCCTTTAAAGCATATTTTGTAGTTTTGTTTTTAAAACATGTTAATCTTAACTCTTTCTCTGAGTTTAACTTTTAAAACAAAACAAAACAAAAAATTAAAGTATTTTTGAATACATGGATGCCACGATGGAAGGGAAAACGAAATTCTTGCTGTGTATGGCCTGGCAAAGGGAAAATTTCTACATGAAGAACTATTCACAGCCAATGCTGACTAGAGTATTTCAATATTTCTATGTAATTCTGAGTGATTGTGAAATTTAAGGCTGCTAAATGTTTTGATGCTTGTTTTGCTCTTGTACAATGTGGCCCAACTAAATGCCAGGAAGTATACTGAACTTTTACTATTACTCCGTAATATATGAGTGAATATAAAAAATTAATTTTTGCTTTAATTCAATAAAGTTTAAATGGGACTTTTATTTTTCTCAACCAGAAATGAGGTTTCTCAATGCAGGCAGGCAGGGAGAGGAGGAGGCTCGGCGCGGTCCCAGGGAAGTGGAGCCCCCGCGGGTGCGGCCGCAGTGCTCCGCTTCCCCCCCTTCCCCCTCCGTATAACGCCCTCCCCGCCCTGAGCAGGGCCCCGCGGCCGCGCAAGCCCCGCTGGCAGTGCCGGCAGCCCAAGCGGAGCCGCCGCTAGGAAGTTTCCCGCCGGCTCTTCTGTCCGCTTATTTATAGCATTTATGTGTATCATATTCTGTAAACCGGATCGCATTTTATACGGCCGTCTAAAAATACCTGATGATGTACACTTCGATGCTCGTATTATTTATTTGCCAGTATTATTTTGTTTACAGTCTTTTAAAGATGTAAATGCTATAATTTTGCAGTACTCAGAGATTACTAATTTTATTAAAATGTGTGTATGGGGATCTCGATTGTATCTAAACTTTAATGTGAAATAAAGCAATGACACGAGCCTGTCGCTGAGTGAAAGAGGCTTCTCTGCTCCGCGGTGCGGCCCCGGCGGAGCCGCACGAATCCCGGTTCGCAGGGAGAAACTGAAGTAGCTCTTAGGTGGGGATCAACACGAGCACAGTAAGCAACTCTCCTCGCTTTATTTGCAGGTTCTGCCCTCGAAATAGCCGGGCGGAGAAGCCTCTCCCTGACCCAGCCTTTGCCGGGCGGTTCCGCGGTGGAGCGGCACGCGGGAGCGGGGCTGGGCAGGGCTCAACCTGATCCCGAGTGGCCGCGGCCCTTAGTTTCCAAGTGAATACATCGGCCGCGAGTCAGCACCCGCTTCTCTGTCACCGAAGGGCGCGGGGGCCAAACACCTCCCACTCGCGCGATACCTACAGTCTCAGGTCGCGAATTGCGCCCGGCAGCAGAGGGGAAGGCGCGGACGGTCCCCGCCGGGACTTCGGCGGGAGCCGCGGCACCTGCGGTCGCTGGCGGGAGCCGTGCAGGGAGACCGCCGAGATTTATGGAGAAGAGTTAATAACGGGAGGCAGCCGAGTTGTTTTCACTTGGAGTTATAACCTGCCCGAGACAATCCACATATCGGATTCTCCGGGCTGCGCGCTCCTCTCAATATAAGACACTTTATTACTTTACCCTGAAGCCTTTCGCCGCTCCCACACCGAGCTTCTGGCCGGGCTTCTGCCCCCTCTCCCGCAGCGCGGCCCGCTCTCCCAGCCGCCGCACCCTCTCACCCAGAAGAGACGGGGACGAGCAGGGTGAGCGGAGCCGCTCCTGACCCCCATGACTACAGCGAGGGGGCAAAGAGATTTAAAAGCCCCACCAAAAACCACAAGGGGAATCAGAAATCACCGGGTTACAACAGAGGTGTAGCAGGCCGCTCAGGGAACCCGGCAGCCGCGGGGTGCCCCGGCAAGAGCCGGCGGTGCGGGGGCTGCTAGTGCTGATGTTTCGCTTTTTGTTTTTTTTCCCTGTCCCTTAACACGAAGCAAATAAACCCGCCGCCTCCCGCTGAAAGTTTCCCCCTGCTTGTGAGCGTCTCATTAATATTGTGCAGCTGGAAATTATATTACCCCCAATGGCAGCAAATCACCGCTCTGCGGCTATCGGAAAACGCCGCCGCGGCTACCTGCGAAAGCCGCCTCAGCTTCGCGCCCGCGCAGCCAGCCCGCCCCCCCCCCCCACCTCCCCTCCCCTCCCCCCTCAGCTCACCGCCGTGCGGTACCCAGGAGTAAGCCCTGTGAGGGGCGCAGCAGCCCTGAGGCCTCCGGGGAGGCACAGCACCGCAGCATCCCACTGTGGAGGTAAATGCGCCACCTCCCCGAAGCCCCTGTGGCACCGGCCCAGCCCGGGGAGCCCGGGCCTGCGTCCTCGTCCAGGGGCCTGCCCCGGGTCCCCGGTGGGACAGGCGGGTCCCGCTGCCGCCCTGGCCCCGCCCAGACTCCCCGCGGCTCCTGCGTGTAGAAGCGAGGGCTACGGCCGAGCCTCCGCGTGGGGTTCGGTTCGGCAGCCGGGCCCTTGTACCGGAACTCCCTTCCCAAGAGCCCCGTCCCGGTTACGGGAAAGGCCGCATGGAGCCGTTCACACTGGGCCTCGCGCCGCCAGCACCACGCTCCTTGCGGCAGTCTCTCGTGCGGCGTGGGCGGGGCTCCCCGCGAGCCTCGCACCTGTGCGGGCTCGCGAGCCAGGCGAGGCAGCGCCGTTTTGCTCGTGGCGCGATGCTGGGCCTTGCGACCCGCAGTACTCCACCCCCAGGAGGAGAACGGACTCCGACGGGGAGACCGGGCCGAAGGAAACTGGACCCAGGTGCAAGTGGTTGTCTGAGCGGTGCGGGTAAGCGCTGGGGTCGGATCCGCCCTTCTGGTCTCGGGCGGGCCTACCCGGCCGCTGGGGCTGCCCCACACCAATAGGCCGCAGCTGCGACTTTGAGCGGCATACTCGGCCGTGGCCTGCGGCCGGGCAGCAGGGTCTGGCTGCGGTCGTCGCCAGCCAGGTTGTAGGGAGGTAAGAGCGGGCAAGGGGCTGGTGGCGCCTTGGTCGCTGTCGGTTTTGCTGGGCGGCCCCGCCGCGAAGCGTGAGCAGCTGGCGGGAGCCACCTCAGCCAGCGGGCCTCGTGGTCTGTCCCGCCCGCAGCGCCGCACCTAGGCCCGCCTGCTCTTGCCAGGGTCCCCTCGCTCCCCGCCACCAACGAGTCCCTCGCTGGGAGGCCACGTCCCGTCAGGGCGCTGGGCATCGTAGACCCCGCAGTCAAGGTACTGTTGAGCCTGCACCTGGGCACGGGTGGGTGCGTGTTTCCCTCAGACATGAGAAGTTACTGTGCTTTACCCGGCTTTAATGTGTTTTTCGGTTGATGTAAGTAATGTCTGATTGAATTTATTGCTGATTAGCGTTGAGCTTTAGTTTACACAACAAGAAATTATGTTTCATTCAGTTCATTAGCATGACTAGTGCTTGGTTTATGAGCATATCACTAATGGTAATGACCAGAGTTGATTGATTTCTAATGTGAATATAATTACACAGTGTAGGGGAATTAAAGGGAAAAATCCACATTTTTTAATTGTTGGGTTTTTAGGGAGAGTGTGTGGGGGTAAGGGGGTGGAACGGGAGAAACAAACCAACTCACTTATGCACAAACAATACAAATATAAAGATTAATAACTGCAGCAGGAGACAGCAAGTTTTGTCCAAAAGATGAGAAATTCAGATGCAATTAACTCTGGGGACAGTTAATGCACACGCCACACTGCAAAACATAATTTCTCTTCTACCCCTAGGTACAGCTCAGAGCCCAATAAGCTCTCTTGGAAGAGGCCGTTCCCGAGGAGCCAACAGAGGCAGGGCTTTGTGCATGGCCGGGCAGCCGGCTACCTCCAGCCCAGCCAGCGGCTGCGCGGCGCCGGGCTCGGCTTGGAGGCAAAGCCGCTACGGAGCGGAGAGCGGCGCCTTCCTTAGGGTTCAGAAGGAGTAGATCAGTCAGCTGCAGAATCTTGGACAGAAGAGGCAGTGCCGCCCCAGGCAGGAAGCGCATTGCTCGCCCCGCTCCCCTTATCCTTTCAGAGAGGCGCATATGGAGACTGGGAAGTGTTAAAGAGCCCTGGCTGGAGCAAGGTGAAGGGCTGCAACAGGTAAGAGGAGCAGAGTGGGACTGCGTGGGTCACCCACCATGTGGGATTTTAGAGGCAGGGAGGGAGGGGACAGTGAGGGCTGGGGGAGAACAAAGCAGAAGTATCCTGTGTACCTCCGCAGTGTCTGGTCTGTGCTTTGTGTCCCTGTTTCCTTTGGGACTGTCCTTTCCACTTAAATGGAAAGGTGATCTGGAAAGGGAGATCTGATTAAAGCGTTTTGCTGGAGGCACCTCCAGTCGCATATGCACAGGGGTAAGGGGGAAGGCTCAGGTTCTGTGGGAACCCCTATAATGTGGAAATGTGGGGTGGGAGGTGATTACAGCACTGTTTTCATGCTTCATCTTGCACAGCTCTGACCAAACTCTAAACTGTTTCCCCAGGCTGAGCTAAGGCATCACTGAGTCTTGAAGCACTGGTTTAACATAACCTTCTGACCTGTCAAAGTCATATTTATTTTCCCAATACACATAGTGGAAAGACTTAATTGACTAGAAGGGGCTCTGAAACAAATACACGGAGAGGAAAATCAGCTTCTCTCTATAATAGGAAGAGGAAGATCTTTCATTTTTAAAATAGAGGTGCTAGAACTCAGTTTTCAAGATCTGGGTTTAAATTCCAGTGGGTCATTAAATGAGATTTTTCTGCTGACATGAATTTGCATAGTTGTATTGCAGTGCAATTTCTTTGCAACTTGTTTTGCTCCTGCCGTCTTACTATAGAGGCCAGAAAACAGTGTTGTTACAGAAACACATCCCATTCCTATTAGCTCAGTTGTTGCAGACATCAAATACACTTGCCCAAGACAAGGATTATTTGGATAACTAGAACTTTGCAAGGAATACATCCGTATATCGTCTTATCTTGTTTTGCTTGCATTTGACCTGTGGCCTTACATGACACAACTGAATTATCTGGCCATGTTTTCAAGATCATGTAAAACTTCTGGGTAACTGTAGAGGCATTTAATAATTTCAGTGGAAACACATGCTAGAAGGATGCACTTGTTCAAAAATTAAGATGTCTAGGATAGCTTTTGAAAATAATTGGAGTGTCTCAGCATCAGAGTTATTCAGTGTTACGGGTGATGGTCATATTAAGTTTCAAAAGTCTAAAGCTTTGGGTGCATAACCTATTCTGTGGCAAACTTTAAAAAAAAAAATATTTTATTAAAGGTGCATAAAAAAACGGCTAAAAGCATTGAAACATAACATATATAAAGTAACATATTAATTTGAATAACATCAATTACTGTTTTCGCTTGAAATGGTAGATAGTTTTATAAAGACACTGTCTCTTCTCTGTCAACCAGCAATCTTTTAGGTGGTTCTAAAGATTTGAGTGCATGTCCTGTGTGGAAAAGGAAAAACTTGAATTTGTCTGGAGCTGTTTTAAGACAAAACAAGTGAAGTGCATACAAAAATGTGGAGAACACAATATATGAAGTTCAGAAATACAGTTTTGTTTCTGACACATTTTTGTGTCTTTTTTTATGGCTGTGTCCTGGGCTCAGCTGTAGCAGTTATTTTTCTCCTTCTTAGTTACTGATGCAGTGCTGTTTTTTTTTTTGACTTTAGCCTGAGAACAGTGCTGATAACACAGCAGTGGTTTTAGTTGTTGCTGAGTAATGTTTACTCTGATCAAGGACTTTTCAGTGTCATGCTTTGCCAGTGAGGAGGGGCACAAGAAGCCTGGAGGAAGCAGAGACAGGACACCTGACCCAAACTGCCCAAAAGGGTATTTCATGCCACAACATGTCATGCCCAGTATATAAACTGTTACCTGTAAGGCCCAGATCACTGCTTGGGTTGGGCTGGGTGTTGGTCGGCTGGTGGTGAGCAATTGTATTGTGCATCACTTCTGTTTGTTGTTTTCTTTTCCTTTTCCCCTTTTAGTTTTATGTTCTCTTCCCTTGTTATTTCCCTTACTGTTTTTGTTGTCAATGATAGTAATAGTGGTTTTGTATCATACCTTAGTTACTGGACTGTTCTTATCGCAACTTGTGGAATTTAAATTCTTTTGATTCTCCTCCCAGCCCTGTGGGGAGGGGGAAGTGAGTGAGTGGCTGCGTGGTTCTGAGTTACTGGCGGGGCTTAAACCATGACAGGCTGAGATGATCATAGCATTAGGTAGTATTGGCTTCTCTGAAACCCAGCAGACTGGTGCTTGGGTTCTCTAGGCCAGCTAGTCAATACCTGCAGGTTTAGTCATGTCTGCTGTATGCTAAGTAACACTGGTAATGCAGCCAAATCCCTTTGGTTAAATGCAGCTGGGAAGATAAATGAGTTCTATATAATTACAGATCAACTGCAGAATAATAATTTTAGTTTAAGCATGTTTTTAATGTTCCCTTTATTGTAATGTGTTCCAAGCAAAGCTGGAAGATGTAAATACAACATTGGGATGTTATTTCTAAATTGATATAGTTAGGAGCTGGTCTGATTAGTGCTGTTAATGTCGGTGTGTTCCAAAGAAGGGAGGGCTGTTTATTCAGCTGGCTTCACATGTATTCTCTTAATTTGAAGCTGTGTGAATATATTTTATATTTTCTGAATGTATCTGTCACATTCTACCTTAATGGTGACAGCATATCATACTACACTGTGTTTCTGTCTTACAGTATCTACACTAGTGTCTCATGAGCACTTCTGCACAAAGGCTGTTGTACATAGTGCAGCTGAGTGAGTTCCCGTCTGACTGAGATGCTTTTCAGCTTTTTAGGTCTGCAGTTTATGGAAATTTCCCTCTTGTTACACTGTGTCCAGGTTGCAGCTAACCCTGTGTCTATTCTTAGGGTCAGAGGAAGAATGCAAGACAGTTCTCTGCATCTGTCCAGCAGGAAAGCATTTTTGTGAGCTTGAAGCAAAGGGTCTATTACACAGTAGGAAGCACTAAGCTCTTTAGAGCAAGCAAGGTGACATCTGGCTGCGCATGATTGTTTGTAGGAGAGTTTCAGACCCTTTGCCACAGCGGTTTTTTGTGTGCAACATTGGGAATATGCTGTAGAAGTACAGTCCTTTAGATGTTGAGACATATTTTGTACATTCTTTTGGGTAAAGTTCTTCATCTGCTGAGTTTCTTCTACAGGTTGTGCAACTTTTCAGTTTTCACTGGCTTAGTCATCCTCCTTCTCTTACAGCCTGGTACTTCAGCCTTGCCAATCAGATGGAGACCATCTTTGCTCTGTTAACTTGGTTTGGGCTTACCTTTTTGTATATCTACTTCCTGTCATCTCTAAGATTAACTTAGAATATTAGTAGCCCTTTCCAGCTTTCTCCACTACCTTTATAGGTTGCTTATGCTGTGCTTTTCCTTTTATAATTTTTTTCTTGTTTAGAAGAACCCATTGATAATACAGGATTAGGTACTCTGCTGGAAACCAGTAATATGTTAATTCTGGCTGAAGTATTGGATACCTACATCTGTCATTGGCTCCTCAGGAAATAATGGAGATAGATACCGATATATATAGTTATTCTGTTGAGAAGCCCAGAGTTTTGCAAAACACTTAAGAATGTGCTTGATGTGAAAAATACATTCATTCAGTTGAAAGGAACAAGGTGCTTCATGTTCTTAAAGCACTTAAGCATAAGCTTGCCAGGAATGTAGGCTAGATAATAGCAGTATGAGGGTTGCTTTGTATTTAAACCAGCAGATAAAAGTGGCCTTTTAAAAAATGGAAGATTCTTTTAGAAGGAATATAAAGAATCACATGTAACAGTCAGCTACTTTTAAGGTGGATCTTGACAAGATGGCAAATGTTGTGCATTTCTGAAGAAAACAACACGGTTGCAAGTCTTGTTCTGTATTTACATTTAAGCCAAAGTTAGCAAGTTTGCTGCTTTGAAAAGAAAAGTTACTTTCTTAAATAGTTCTTTATTGACTCTGGTTGGCATACTGCTTTGTTGTGACAAAACTGCAATAACAAAAATGATGAAAAAAAGGTTGCTCAGGATAGTAAACTTAGCAATAGCTGAGGTTTAGTTTCTGTGCCTGTTTTACCAAGGAGGCAAATTGTACTTCTTTGGCTGGCATGGTTTACTTTATTATCCATACAGAATAAGGTGATGATTCTTCCCTCTCACAGTTATGCATGGCATAAGAGCCCAGAAGTATTAACCAATTGGTAGCTCCTCAAATAAGCATCCATCCAGGTTCATGACTGAGCATAAAGTTTCTCATGGTTCAGAGTTTAATGTTACAAGGGAATAAAATACTTCTCACTAAATGATGGTGAAAACACAGTAGGGGGTATTTTGTTCAGGGAATACAAGCTATTGTCCTACTCTTGTCCAGAAGGCAACATACATCAAACAGAAGATGTCTGCCTTACATTCTATCTAAATCAATGTTACTTCTTCCAGAATACTGCTGCTTCCGTTCCTAGAGATAAAAAAAACATAGCTCAATGTCAGTAGATAATTCCTCCTCTTGGGCTTTCTGTCCTTGACCAGTAGAAGTTTTTATCCTTAGAAAAGGAAGACTTTCTTTATCCATGGAAGATTAAATTGCCTTGCTGGCACATCTGGCTCACTGAGGAAACAAAGGAGGAAGAGCAGATAGGGAAGAAACAGAAAAGAAAATAATTCGAGGGTAGCTTTATAGTCTTTTGTTGTTAGGATGTCAATTACTATCATATATCACCTATATCGCAAACTTGTCATACCTTGGGGTATTTATGCTTTTTTTTTTTCCCTTCACCTACAACTTGTACAAAATATATTAATTATCCATAGGAAATCTTTTTTGCGACTGGATTCATCTTTAAAATGTAGCCATAATGTTCAAAGGGATTTATTTTTTACATCCAGTTCAGAAGGATGAATATGAAAAGATCAAATTTTTTTAATCCAGTTGTGCATTCCATGGGAATAATTGCAGAAATTAGTGCCCTTTTCAGCTTTTTAAGTTGGCACTGCTCTGTTTTAAATGCTGTTACCTCACACTACAGTCTCGCTAAGAATGATAGATGAAACAGGGTATTCTATAACTGTGGGCTGTGATTTAATACTGTAACACTCCTTTTGATGAGTGCAGAGTGCATGCAGTTACTGTAAACATGGATTTTCCAAACTGGTCTATGGGAGTAGAAAGAAGGTTAATGAACTGAGAAAAAACAAAATTTCTTCTCTAATTGACAGAAAGGTCTGCAGGGAGTCAGCCAGGCTGCACGCAGGTGAGCACAGAGTGGGCAGGGAAAAAGCAAAGGAGAGCAGGTTTCAGCAGAGTTCAATGTAATGCTAGAAACACTTTTTCTGTTGTGGCTTGCAGTCGGTAGCCTGGCTAAGCAGAATGTTTCAAGTTTGCTTGGAGCCCACATCCATGTGAGCAGGCATGGGATGTGAAAAGTGCTGGTTCACTGATGTCTGTGAGAGAAAGCAAATTTCCTAGGATTTAAAATACAGTTTCTGGATGATTCTTTGGGTAATCATTAAAGTTACCAACATGTTTTTATTTGCCCTCGGTTTGTTCATTCTTTGATGCGGTTGTGCTATAGGAAGCATGCCCCATATCTTAAAGGTATTTGATATGAAGATGAAGATTAGAAATTACAGTGAATCAGACTAAATTACATGAAAACACCTCTTATTCAGGAAAGGTGAAAAAAAATGTTTCTGTATGTTGGAAGACTTATGCATATGATGTAATCTACAAAACTGATAGTCTCTATGGATAACTGCACAAAGAAAATGAAGAGAAATCCTTGCCTTTTATAAATGCCAGGGTATATTTACACATCGCTTTATGTAAGACTCCTGATAAATGTTTCAACTTCTTTCTGTTTCTTCTGCATTTTAACTGTCAATCCCCCTTTTCCAGCAGGTCCTGTTTTATGTATCATTTGTCAATTTTACCTACCTTCCCAGATCTTAGATTTTCTTTTGTCTTTTGATATCTGTTTCACCATGACTACTGCATCCTTCTAATTTCCTACACTTTTTGCATTCATTGGCAATTAGCATTGCTAATTTATTTTCACTCCCGTAATAGTGTTTTTAATACAGTCTGGTCCTTTGTCTGCTGAAATTCCCACCAGTCAGGTGTCCAGTGGGTAGACATGCAGGATTTCCTCTGGTGTCTCTTGCTGTCCAGGCTTCCAGCTAACAGAGCCACAGCTGGCTCAGCTGTCCTGAAAACTGAAATTGCCCTATGCTTCCTTTTCCTTGACCATCCTGCTGCACACCTACTACATTTAAGTTTTCTTGTTAGTTTTATTACAGCATTTCTATAAGAGTGTTTGTCTTCACCAAGGCAGCTTTCCAGCCATAAGCAAATCTTAATTATTTCTAAAAAGTATGCATGCATGTTTCAGCAGTACTTGACCATCATTACTCAGTAGGACTGTGACTTTAACCATGGATGTACTAGATCCTTTTGAACAAAATTTTGCTGGGTTGGATTGCATTAAAGATTGGACAAATGTCTAGGTGTTTCTGTCTTTCCCAAATTTATTTAGGTATTTATAAGAAAAAAAGATTTTTGTCTCTTAGTGTCTTTTATATGGGCTGTTGTTGCTCTGACCCTGATTGTCCAGGAGCTATAGAAAAAGAAATTTTCAAAGCAAATGAAACATCAGTTACAGCCTTATAAGCTTCTCTGGGACATAGCTGTTTCCTCTAACTCACCGAACATATTGCTTCAGGGAACAAAAAATGTGTTTGTTCTCTGTGGCACTTCATTATTTGGCTTCCTTTAAACAGACAGTTAAGAACTAGTTGTTTCTGATAGCGATAGCTGATGCTGCAATCCGAGTGAAGTATCTGGCTGTGTCTTTAAGATACGTGACATAAATTATACCATGGATAACTTTTCTGTTGTATGTTAAACAACTTCACTCATTTGCTTCACAAGGCACTTAAACAATTCTATACTGATAATTTAAAGCCATTGATATCATAATGAAGTCCTCATCTGTTCTTACTTGCATGGCTTGCAATTACTTTTTGGTTTTCTTAATTATTATTGTGCAGTTCTTATATTGCATGTTCTTCCC
The DNA here is from genome assembly GCF_034315485.1 of Pezoporus occidentalis. Lineage (NCBI taxonomy): Eukaryota > Metazoa > Chordata > Aves > Psittaciformes > Psittacidae > Pezoporus > Pezoporus occidentalis. The sequence goes on from NW_026916253.1 coordinate 530,477, forward strand.
CATAATATCCCTGAGTTATTTTTGCTCACAGGACCAACAGTTGCAGCTCCTTATCTTTTTAGATTTACTACACAAACACAAACGAGAATTGTACAGATGGAGCTATGTGCGTAAGAATGCATAGTGAGATCTGCAGAGGCCTAGTTAAATGTCCTACTAGCTACATGCACATTTTACAAAGATTTCATAGCACCTGATGATTTTGTGTGAGCATCATGCACGTTCAGTACTCAGGAATTGCATGGAGAAGGTAAGTTTAGTTATTACTTGCCATAAAATATCGCTGAGCTACTAGAAAAAGAAAAATAATCAGCTTTAGTATTATCTCTCTTCTCTTAAATAATATTATAGTAATTAAATTTTAATATGTAAGGTCTTTGTAGGTCATTAGTAGTATAACTCTGCATATATGTGCCTGCTTCAGAAAACAATTCGGTCTATAATCTCATAATGTTGAATTCTACCTGGCAGTTTTATTTGAACTTAATTTCTTTTTCTTCTAATGCTGTTAACCTGAGAGTTATGAGACATGCATCAGCTGACAGCACCAGGGGAAGGATAGGTATTGGCAATGGCATAAAAGCAGAAGGGAAAGAAAAAAGAACAGCTATTGTAGCATTTATCAGTATTCTATTAATAGCCTGCTCAGACACAACTCTGGAATAAAATAGACATTCATACTGCAATTTCTTTCAAAGGTTGAAGCTATTCATCTGCATGGTTACAAGACAAAAGTCTAAACCTTCCCGATATTATAGCTGTTTTATTGTATTGTTATAATGAGAAGAAACACCTTAAAAAAAACACATTGCCTTAGGTGTAATATTCCTCCCCATTGCCTTTGGAGGGAATGCAGGTACAGCCAGCCGTTCTTCCTAGGGTGCTTTTTAAAATAGTGTCTTTACATGTGAAAACAAAACTATCTGTAGCCAAATATCCAAGCAGGTAAATGGGGCAAAAGGCTTTTAGTTTAGGTTTTAATCGACCATCCATTGAAGTGTACAGGAAAGCTCTTGTTTTCCATAGGGTTTTTATCATTTCATTGAAGGAGTATGGTTTCACTGTGTGTAAACAGGTAGAGAAGTGCTCCACAAGAGCTCTTTCTTTTTTCAGTGAGGATTTTTAGGGAAGGTCTGTTTAGATCCTGGTTTGAATTCCAACCATCTAGTTTGAGTAACTAAAAGACACCTGGTTTAGGAGCCTGGGAGCACTCTTTTGTGGAGACCATCTGACTTGGCCACTGCATGTGTCTCACTCTTTCCTCTTGATATTGCAGCTTTTCTTGGGCAGCTACTTTCCTAAATTAGGGACCTCACCAAAGTGCTTTCTGTGAGGGAGATAACATTGGGCATTGCTCGTTAAAGAGTTATACTGGTAAACTTGTGAACCCCAAGTCAGGGAAAAAAAAAACAACAAAACAACAAAACCATACACAAGTAAATGGGTCAGGCAGTTATTGGCTTGACTTCAGCAGATCGGTGACTTACTGCTACTTTTTTGGACAGAGGCATTGCACTCACAAACTTAAATAAAGTCAACCAATTTCTCTCAAGTTCATGTGCTTTGGATTTTGTCCAAGATCTTATTTAAAAGAGCTCATTTCCTCCATTGATACAATATGATTGTTAAGCAGGGAGAAAGAATTTCAGTGAATGGTACAGGTTGTTGAAGATGGCAATTCAAAATGTCCAAATATACTCCTCAAAATGGACTGTAGTTACCCAACAGTTTCTTCCAGAAAAATTGAGACTTTTTAAAAAAAATGCTTTTCATGTACTCAAATACTTCATTTTGTGTTAGTGAATGCAGTCAGTCATTGTGGCTTATTTCAAGATGTGTAGGGAGGATTAAAAATGAAAAAAAACACAACCCCCACAACATTTTGAATTGCCATAATGAGCTGTTATTTTATTCTGCTTGAGAAAGTGAGCTAGAATATTTTACTGAGAAATGCTGTGTTTTCTTACAAATATTTAAACTACTGATTTTTTTCTTTTAAGAAGTCCTGTATTCTGAAATAAAACTGTCATTTAATTTTCAGTTGTGATATTTTATTATTGCAGAAGAGAGACAATTAACTGGGATCTTTGATAAAACCTATTTAGGCAAAATACTAGAACATCGAAATGGGTTCAGAGTACATTAGAAATCACTTGTCATGTTCAAGATTATTGGCAGAGAAAGGAAGATGAAAAAATAAGTAATACCATATCACTGTTCCCAGTTGTGAGCTTCAGGTGGTGTTATTCTGTATTTTACATCATTTATTTTCTATAGTCAGTCATGTATGTTTAGATTTATGGAAGCTGAATGAGAACATTTGAAGAAAATAGTGCTTGAAGGTGGAGTGGTATTCAGTGCTTAAAGTTAAGGGTGATAATTGCATTGTATACTTAAGGACAAGTAGTATTTGGTAACTCTGTAATAGTTACACTAATGTCTTCTAGGTTTTGCTGTTCTAGCTAGTCAGCCATTGAAGGGAAATATTTTTGTGTGCACATTTCTGTTTTCTGCCTTGTGTCAGAAAATGCATGTAAAATGCTACCAAGTCTGACACCTACTTTGTCTCCAGTGTTCTCTGTGTGTAAATGATTACCTGGCTGCATGGAAATAGGAGAAATGTCTTCTGCTACAAACAAAACTTCCAGCTTTCTGGAGGTTATTCTCTTTAAAGTCAATGGAAGGGAATATTACTGGGCCTGTTTTATGTGTGGTGAACAGGCATGAGAAAGTCTGAGAAATGAACTTAGCTGTCCTTTTCTGATGGAAGTTTCTGGCAAGTAAAATGCACAGATGAAATGAAATTAACCTCACTGCCCCAAGGTTCACATATGCAGGACTTTTGCCATACACTTTTTTAAATCCAGCTTTACAAACAAAGTTGAGGTTTCCACTTTCTCAAAGTCCTAAGAGCAAGGTTTTGTCTCTTTGATAGCCGAAGTGAAAAGAGACACTGTTCTAATTATGAAAGAAGAACTTAAAATTTAACATGAAAAAGGTGAAACAGAAACTCACTTACAAGAGACTGAGCATTGCAATACAAACTTGCATTCTGCAAAGTTTTTGAAAAAAATTCCTCACTAAGGATTTTTTAAAAGAGGAGCATAAGAAGATAATTTCCTTTTTTGACGTGCTTTACCTTTGCAAAGTTACTGGGCTGTTGACAGGTACAACAAGACGTGCTATGCTTACATGCTATTAGTGCAGTAGGCTTTGAAAGATGTCTAATTCATTGGCATATCTGACAATTTAGGGTATTAGTTAACAGTAAGACTCTGTAAATAGTGTGAATTTTAGCTACAACTGCTGACGTGAGCTTCAGTCAACATCTGCAGTACAGGGCTGAACTATATTCAACAAATAATGCCATTTTATGCTACAGAGATGGAAGTTGGCATTATACAGTGTGTATGGTTCAGTCTGAGAGCAATGGTAATTGCAATATATTGAAGTTTTGCATTGTAATAAAAATAGACACCATTAGTGGATACCATTTATGTCATTAGTATTTAGTGGTTGTGTGTTACAGCTTTTTTAGCGCTCATAAAACTGTCTCTGCTTGCAGATATGTGACAGCACTGATGTAAATTTAGATGTTTAGAAATCCATAAGACATAAAATATAGATAGTAAATAGTGGCATAATATTATAGACAGAACCTTAATAATTTGGCACACAAATGTTTATATATTTGCATGTCTAGTGCAGAGATTAGCATAATGATGATTAAGTTTATACTACAGAAGAATTTGATTAAACAGAGAATAACAAATAAGGTGAAATTGAAGCACGTCGTGCAGAAGCAGCACAGAATTCCTTCGGATCTCCAAAAGGGAATTTGTGACGTTGGAAGGTACATCTTTTCCATACATCTGGTGAGATATTGATTTTTCTCTTTATAGACTTTTACTAGTTACAGTACCTGTTCTACTAACTAGTATTACAGTTGTTCTTAGGAAATGATTATGTTAATTAACCAATAAAAAAGAAAGTAAGGTTGTTAGGGAACCCAAAGATAGAGATTGGCTGGCACTTTTTTCACAGTAATGGAGCCAGTCAGCACAGGGAAGGTCATACAATGTCTAAACCAAACCAGCAATGTATTGTTGTGAGTTTGGAGGCTGGTGTGAGGACAGTGAAGCAGCTGGCTAAGGAAACATGTCTTTGGAGGATGTGGTGGGAAGAAGTCCAGGAGTAGCATTTCCCTAAATACCAAGTGTTATACATGAACCAAGCATGCAAGCATCTCTGGGAAACTTTTTTTTTTTTTTAATTTGATTCAAGGGATGTCACTTGGATTCTGCTGGCAGTTATTCTAGGATCTTTAAGAAGTTCCCATCAGGGTTGATTTTCCTCTAAGAGACTACCCACTGTGCTTTACTTTCCCTGGTGTCTGTGGCCATGACGGATTTGAAGTAAGAGTTTCTGAGACTTTGCTTCTGCACACTCCATCCTTTTTCAGCTTGACCCTTACATCCTGGAAACACCCTGGAGGTTTGTCACAGAGCTCTCTGGGGATTTGGAAATCAAACTGCACAAAAGTAAGGGAGAACACAGTCATTAGGAGTGAAGTGACAGGAAGCAGTGTTATGAGAATGAATCTTTCCAATTAATTTTCCTTTCAGAACCCTTTTTTCAACATTTTTAATTCTAAGTATGTATGGATGCTTTGACAACAGTAGTTGAGTCTTTCAGAAGAAAAAAACCCTTTGTTAAACCTTCAGAATCTCTTGACTAAAGAACGATATTACCAGGATTGGTTTGGATACTTGTACCCAAGTCAGCTGGGAAAGACGATAGTGGGAATGTACATGTGCAGAAAGCTTTGTGGCTTATGTTAATAATTGTTAAGCTCATAAAATGAGAAGCTTTTCAGTAACTGAAGTAATAAGCAGAAGTGAAACATATGCTTTCTGTACAGGGAATGTAAATAATTCTTTCTGTGGCTCCTCGTATTTCTTACCATCTAACTAGGGAGAGTGTTAAACTAGAAATCTTATTGTTCCTTTACAAAACATAGTTTTGTCTGTTTATCCATTCAGAACACACTAAAATGTAAATCTGTAAAATGCTTTCCATCTTCAAAGCAGCTATTTATATTCATCTAAATTCCAAAATCTTTTGAAACTTTTGGTTTTATTTCTGATTGTGGGATTCAGTATCACTTAGCACATCGAATACTGGTGGCTTTGAACATGTGGCATGGCACAAAGCGATAACTTGGCAGTTAGTAGCGTGCTACCCTGCTGAGAGACAGTTCTAAAGGAAAAGTGATTTTTATGCTGGGGTTTGGACTCATTTTGGAATTAGGGTAAATATTAAAGAGCATAAAAAAGCCTTCTAATTCCTCTGTACATCACTAAATTGCTTGTTACCTTATTTGTCCAAGTAACAGCTACCTCAGAGCAGAGGCCGCTTTCTGAAGCCATTCTCTACATACAGTTGTACTAAAGCCATTAATGGACTGAAATTGTGGTACAGGTGAACAGCTAAGTTTTGCAGTAGAGAATGTTAGGCTTGACTAGTCTGTGCACACTTAACCAAAAGCATATGTAAAGGAAGAGGAGTATTAGAATGATTTAAGAGAAATGGACTCTCTAGAACCTGTTATGTCATAAAGTAGAAAGAAGACTGCCTTCTTCCAGCAAAACCTGTCAGTCTGAGGAAACGCCATACTTAAGGTATTTGTATTGGATTTATTATAGTAACTATTTAGTTACTGTAAAGCCTGATACTAAATCTGAGTATAGCATATTCCCCTATTTAGACAAGCAGATGCAATGGTTTGAGCTGGAAATGAATGTTGAAATAGTGGTAATTGAAAATACCTGTAGGACTATGTAAAGCAGATTTTCTTATTCTTGATAATGTGTTTCCTCTACCTGTATTTTCTTAATATATTTTTGAAGTTCACTTTTGTTCTGACTTCTTGGTGTCCAGTTGCTCTCTTGTACTTCCTCATATCTTTCAGGTTTATCATTCCAGATTCTTATGGGGCATTCAGCCTTATTAGGTTACCCAAATTACTGCAGGTCACAGCTGAGATGCATTAGTGGAATTTGATAGGAAAGCTTGTCCAGTGTAGGCTTTGCTGTTCTGACTGCTTGCTATTGCTTTCATAAGAAGCACAGGAGATTATTGAAAGATATGTTTATAAAGTATATAGTGCAGTACAGCTACACACCAGGTTTATGCCAAATTAGGTCTTGAGCCTGAATGGATTCAGGTGCTTGCTGCAGTGTAGATTACAGTCCACTGTGTGACCTCACACATGTAGGTTGGCCTCCTCCTGGCTTATTTAATCCATCTGCAAAATTGAGAAAAACAAGTACCTCTGTGAAAAAGCAGGTATGCATCTGGGCCCAACTGTTCTGGGTAAATAAATTGCAGAGATGGCAGTGGCTCAACTGAAGGGATAATAAAGTGGAAATGTAGGTCCCTTTGTCTCTTATACACATTTATCATTAACTTAGTGGTGTACTGTGTTTACATTTGTTTGGTGTGTTTAGTCTCACTGGACCTCCAGCAGAACAGATCTGGGGTCATCATCTTTTCCTGTAATTCAGTAGACGAGAAGCACTGTGTGTCTATTCTTATTGGAGAGTACACAGGCAGCAGGCTTTAGTGACTTGTGAATGAATCAATAAGGCATGTTCCTGTAAGTCTCTAAATTGTCTTATTAAGAATGGAATTGGGCAGCTGAAGATCAATTTTCATGGCATATCAGAGGTTTTTTAGCAGTCCTTCATTTAGTCTGTGGATTTTTTTGAGTCATAGAGCTCATCAAAAATATTAAACAGGATTTAAACTGCAAAAAAATTGCAAATAGTTTAAAATGTCCTTTAGAACACTTTTGTGAACTCAGTATCACATGAGACCTGATTTTTAGCAACCCACACAATTGACTAAATCAGTGGAAAGCTGCTAAGCTCCCACAACTGAGGAACATGGCTTATGTTGTAGCTGACATGATGTTGGTTAAGAGATACTTGGAAAGGAAAGTGTTCACAAAGAAATGTTACTGTTGTCTGAGTACAGAGACTTGTGTCTTTGTATATCATAATTGCTTGCAGCAGCTTTTTACAGTTGAGATGTGTGAAGTAATTAAACCTTGCTTGAGATGCAGTCATGCTTTAGAATCATCTAAAGTAATGATTATAGTACAGGTGTGGAATAGGCTTAAGCTTTGGCAGATAGGTGTTTTAAATCTGTGTATTTTTGCTTCATCACCACGTGGCTGTGAAGTTCTGAAGAAAGTCCACTTTGCAGATGTGGTTCATCTGAAAATTCTTTCCCTGCATGGCACATACAGACTTAATTGAGTGTGGTAGTACAGCTGGACAGTATGCTTTTACAGTATAATTTGCTTATGGATAATAAAATGTTCTGCCTGGAACCTGTGCTTTTAGTACATATGCGTGCCTTGCTAGCGTCTTGAACCAGTTTTGTTTTCATGGACAGACTGGGGACAGAAAAGGGCAGTGCTGCCTGTGCAGTTCTTAATTTTTTTTAACAGGCTCATTAAGTATGAATTTGTATTTCCAAGTCCTGAGGGAGCTGGGGAAACACAGATGAGCCACAGTGCTGAACCTTGACAAAAATCAGCTGAATCCAAATTCAAAGCAGCATCAACAGTAATACTTAGAAGCACAGAGCTTTAAGAATTGATAAATTGCCAAGCATTACTTTCTACATAGATAACATTGTAAGATGTTGGCTATCAATAAGTCACTATGTACTTCAAGTCTAGACCAAATGCGTTATCATACTATGCATCATTACCTGTTGGATATACTTAGCTTTAGCTTACGTCTACATACCTGCAGAAGATGACTGTGTTCTCCGGTAATGCTCTTGAGAGGCAGTTACATTAATTTTCTAGTAATTACTGTAAGAATTGATTTGTGTTACCTTCATATAAGGAGTTTATGAATCATTCATTGCTTGGTGCAAATGTGAATCTTGAGACTGTGCAGTTCCCTCCTTAGGGTACCTGAAAGACATCCTTCTTAGTTGAATATAGAAGTGTGTAGAGCTAGGTTTATCCCCAGAGGATGCCCGTGAACGCTGTGTATGCAGAATTAAAATGTTACAGCTCTGATTGTGGTGCAGTAATAGATACTGGTGGTACAGTTCCTTAGTGAGTGGTCTGTAGTTCAATATTCTGTTACACAGTCACGATTTGTGATGCAGCTTTAGCATTGTGGTCTCACATGGCTTCAATAGTCACAAACTTAAGGATGGGTGAATGTTGCAGGATCTTAATGAGAGGTGCAGAGCTTAATGAGAGGTGGACTTTTCTCTCAGTGGAACTCTCTCCATTCTCAGTGGTGTATCCATTTTTGCAGGATCTCTTACGAGCCAGGAGCAGGAGGCAGCTGTGTGCTTTCTGTCTAGAACAGAGCATTCCTTAGCTGGAGTGAACATCAGCAGATGATTCTGAGGAGCTATCCTAACCAGGGTTTTAATACTGTCTTTGATGTTCAGAGGAGAGTGCAGCTTTAGCCATGTAGAATTCTCTAAAAAAATAATAATGTAATAGCCGTAATTAAGGGTCTGTCACACAAGAGAGTAAGAGGAGTAAGACACTGATCATTATTCATTATGATGTTTACAGATAAGGTTTTACAGCAGTTACTGGGGACAAACCAATAGCTGTCACTCTGAGGCACTATTTTTGCACTCACTAAAAGTGAATTGGTGTACAGTATTTATTTTGGTTTCCACAGGATCCATTGCAAAGAAGGCCCAGAAATGGAAGACTGTCTTTTCTTACTCAAGAAAGTACCTCTTCAAGTCAGCAACTGGTTTGATTGAATGAGGGCAATGAAACTAGTCCGTGGTGAAAATTTTTTAAGAAGAAAGGTAAGTGATATTTTTCTTTCAAAACTTGAATGTGGTTAAATGAGAGGAAATTGAAAATGTGGTAAGCAGGTTGCCCTAAAATTAGAACCATCCCTCACAGCTGTAGGCAAGTGCTCTCAGAGTTAAACTAGACATCGTTTCCCTGTGCATGCCCCAGGATGATCTGCTCAGGAGAAACATAGGACACATCTTTGATTCTGGACTTTGATGAATCCTTTGTGGTTGAAAGTGTACCCAAAGCTGTGAATGTGTGCGTGCAACTGCATGTGTTTTTCTGAATGGTAGCATGGCTCATACCATTGAGTCCAGCTCAGGTTGTAGAGTACCAGCACCCCATGGGACCAAAACATGGACAGCCAAAGCACTGTGTACCACAGGGAGGTGAAAGTTGGTGAAGGGGGAGTGACAGCCTGACAAGCTTAACTGAGATGTGTTTTTAAGTGTGGGGTAGTTAATGCTAGTGTAAATGATGGTGGATTTTCCATTTACATGTATTTCAGAAAGAGGTGTTTTAGTCAAATAGGAGCTATGGGAATTGATACAGAAGTAAAAATCTGATGTAGGAGGTCAGACCAGAATGTCTCATGGCCCTGTTAGATCTTAACGTTTTTAAAAATATTAAAATGAAACCTCTCTGTGTGACAGTTTGAAACACACATCTCAGTGGACTTGGGAACATCCCAAGTGGCATTTAGGTTTCAAATGGGAATGTAATGTTTGCATGAACCCATGTTGCATGCCTGGGAACAAACTATCCTTGCTGGCCTTAGAATCCTTGCTTGTGTAATGGAGATACCCAAACAGTGGACATAAGCATTTAAAATGATAAATGCGTTCTGGATGAAAAGGAGAGTCAGTGAATATTAAAAAATATCGGACTGCCACAGAGGGGTAATGCTGTCTTTTGGCTTCAGCTCCACAGATGCGCATTTGAAGTCCTCATGTAAACCCTACTGAAGTGAGGGGCTGAGGCATGTCCACTGAATTTGGTGGAGTCCTTTTGAAGAATGGGGGTAAGTGATTCTTTGTGGACTCGAATAGAGAAACATGCTGCTGACAATATGGCCATCTTTTCCATATGAGGCTCTTTTGCAAGCCCTGATAAAATTTGACCCATAAAGGAAACTACACAATAGTTTGTGTGGTAAAGACAAAGTCCAGAATGAAAATTCTGACTCTTGTGTTTCCCCTTCCTCAGTGAAGCGTCATGTGGGCTCTGTCTGAGCTTAGGAAATGTACATGAAAGTGATCCCCCATTAGTGCTAAACCGCATTGTGGAGCTGGAGGGTGCAGTAGGATTAGAGCCTCTACCAAAATTCCTTGGGGTGAAATAATGTCCCTTCTGCCAGGGTAGACACAATTGCCAAAGCTTGTCCTTTGAATTGATACTTTGTTAGAACACCCAATGGGCAATGTTGAACTATGCTATGTTAATGTTCTGAGGCAGAAGCTTAAGTCAGTAAAAAAAGGATGTATCTTAACTTTCTGCATAGAAAAATAAATCATTTCAGTTTAAGAGATCGTATTATAGTAAAAAAAAATATTTAGCTGAACTAGACTGCTTCTGCCATTTCATTTCACAGGCACATGGAGTCCCTTAGGCATGTACGGTGTTTTGTGATGGCCTTCTTACTTACATGGAACACTTGGTTAATCCCAGCTCTGCCTTACAGGTTCACAGGTTGATATGGCTCACAATTATTACAAGAATTACTTGAAGACTATAGCAGTTAAATATTTTTATGGCTTACTACCATATTATAAATACTAAGTGATTCTGACAGATATTCTCAGAGAAATTTGACAGCTGACCTCCAGACTGTGCACTGCATTTGCTCACATATTTAAACTACTAGTAGTTCTAGGAAGCTATAGTTTTTATTAATTCATTATTATTTTATATATGTTCGATTGATGTCTTATAAATTAGATACTTGGGAATAATAATCAGACAAGGCAGGTGAGATTCCTTCAGGATAGCTTGTAATGAGGCTTCAAATTTTAAGCTCATAAATAAATTATTAAGGGTGAAACAAATGCAAAAATACTGAAATAAGCTGTAAAAATGTTAAGTGCTGGTGAACAAACACGTAATCTGCTGGGAAATCTGTGGGGTAATGTGCATTTGGCACTCAGTCACGTAAGTCAGAACCACGGCAATGAGCCCCTCTTCTTCAACCATATAATATTTCTTCATGTATCTGCCCCTTGCATCCCATTATTATGCTACACCATTCTGTTTGCAGACATTTTCCTTTGCCTGGGAACAGCGTTAATTTAATACACTCAGCTGACCTCAGAGGCACTGAAATGACACGACAGCAGCAGTCCAGAGTGCTGCAGTACATCCTGCTGTTAGCAGAACTGCCGGGGAGACCGTGTACTTCTGGACAGTTGTCTGTGAACTCTTTTGGGAAAAGGGGGGAGCTGGCTCTTTGACCACGCTGTAAGTGACGAGAAGGACAGATCTTCTCACTTAGCTATCTTTTGTTTTTTCCGTGGAAGACAGGTTTTCCAGTTGCTCCTTTTTTTTTTTTTTTTTTTTTTCTTTAAGAGTTAACAAGGTCTCCCTCAGGTAAGAAAGAAAGGAGAACTTGCCCTTCTGTAAGAAAAGATGTAGAAGAGAGGATTCTCTTAGTGTAAGAATTTTCTGGTCTGGGTTTGGTTTTGATCCCCAGCATCCTGCAAAGGTCTTAAGATACCCAAAAGCCCTGTTTCTTCAGTAAAAATGTCACCATTATTCCAGCCTTTAAAGACAGACCTAAATCCCAAGGGAGCACTTGATATCTGTACTTTGTCCTCTCTGTAGTGGGACTTGCAGAAAACTCAGCACTTTGTCAGATGCAGGAGGTTAGTAAATGTGAAGAAGCTTAGTGCCTGAAATTAATTTCTTGATATTTCTGTTGGTGGAAGTAAATAATACGCAGAATTCTGAAAGTCTGGCCCTATAACCGTAGTGTTACATGTAAGTGGAGGTGACACAGGCATTCAGGTAGGGATTCAGATGTGTCCACTATGAAATTCTGCCTATAGACATTGGGTGGCTTGGTAGGTGGTTTTCCTGTTAATGTTAAAGCTGAGGGCACTCTTGTTACTTGGGTGGTGGTTTTGGAGGGGGAAAAAAAAACCCAACCCAGCTCAATTAATATTTTTTTTTTTTTAATTAGAAAATGAGCAAAGAGATGGTCTCTGGCTTAGACTTGTACCTAAAATTATATTCCAGAAACGGAATAATGGTTATTGAATGGCCTGAAGGGGTTGCAAACTGGAAATCTGGAAATTTGGCTTAGTATGAAGTACAGAAAAAAGACAAATATGCTGCTTTTCTCATGAAAGACCTTGGTTGCTAGGAGGAGAGTATTCAAGTGTTTGCATGTTTTGCTGGAGTTGTAACAGTGTGGAATAAAAGATAATACCACACCTTTTAAATGATGTTTTCTTAAATGGTGGAACTAAAATCTAATGAAGAAATTACAGTAATCACTTCTCTTATATCACTTAAATTACTTCCGCTTCTGTAATTAAAGTGCTGTATTTTTCAAATACAAATCTTCTGCATAGTACATTTTATATATTTTTGATTACATTTTTATAGAATTTTGTAATTAATAGATTTTGAGATCAACTTGCTATTGAAAACATCAGAAAATTCTGATGCCTCGCCTTAATGGGATAGGGACAGAGAAGTCACTAGTGTGATTTGCAGCATCCATAGCAAAATTATATTATTTTTGCTAGTGTTGACTGGTTACTCCTGTGTGTTTGTCAGGAGAGCCATGGATGCAGGAAACAGATCCAGCTTTAGTCATTTTTCACTTTTCCCCTGAGATGCAAGTCCAGCATCGTCTGCTGGAACTGCTGGCAAGTTCCAGTCCCTGCAGCCACTGACTCTGTTCTGGGGAACCACATGAAGTAAGGGCTCAGTTCACCAGAAACCTGTTCCTTCTGTTCCATGTGCCTGTACAGGCTGGGCTGGGAAGAGGGTCCTGCCCTTTTCTTGACTTTCTTTGTGCTCTCTCCAGCTTTCTTGTGACTCATGTCAGTGTGACAAAAAAGCCTTTCCCAGGCTCTGCTTGCTGCCACATCTGTAGAAGTGCTGTGAGGTGGACAAATGGTTTGTAAGCACCCTGCCACTTTGTCAGTTAAGAATTAGGGAAGGCCAGGTTCACATCTGGGGCCCTCTTTTTGCTGTTTTCTTGCCCTGCAAGGAAAATAATATATAAATTACATCAAACATGGTACCTTCTGCAGCTTGTATGCAGACAAAGGTGTTGTTATAATTGAGGAAATTTATCTCTCTTAAGAACTGAAAGATTAAATAGGCATTACATATGCATTTAAGGTGTTTGGGGCCTTGCATACCTCTGGTGTGTGTGCATAAAGCTGGGCTCAGGGGAAGTAGGTAACATCCTGCAACTCCCAGAGATTGCCCAGAACCACAGATTTGTGGTTCTGCATTTGCTCTTGTCTCCATTTAAAATGCTGCTGTTACTGTTGCTGCCGCACATCTTTATTCAAAGTTGTATATCGTAAGGTGGGGTAGGGAATAATGTTTATAGTAATTGGTAATCAAAATCAAAGAGGAAACAAAAGGCCAATAATGCAAGACAACCATTAAGTGTCAAATATAATTGGTCAGAGGTGTTCCTTCTAAATTAGACGGAGGTAGCATTTTATCAGATTGATACCACCTCAGTGACTCCACTACAGTCTTGGTAGCTTTTGGCTAACAAATACAAAGAATTGTGGTTTGCCCTATGCTTAATAACACTGAAGAATTTAGTGAATTTGCAGCCCGTGACTATGGTCAGAAATCCATCTAATGCTGGGATTGGCAACATCCAGGATTGGAATTGATATAAATCACATATATGGCCTGATCAGCCATGAAGCCATCCTTGTGGATCAGGCACAGGCAGAAGTGCAAAGCTCAACAGCAAACTGAACTCAGTAGTAAAGATTGTAGCTGAAAGTAGTACATGGCGTGGTTCTTGGTGAAGTTAATGGGAAGACTTCCATTGACTTGATTTGGAGTTTGAGCTACCTATTACAGATAAGTGCATTGAGTGTTTAGCCCATCTGTTGCCCATCTTTATCTGCATGCCTTATTCAGGCTGATTCATTTAATTACTAGTATAATGTATTCATGCTACAACTTAATGTAATAATATATTCTTACTCAGTATTACTGTGGTGCAGTTGTAAGTCAAATGCTGTGTTTTATATCAAAATACATAGTGGACTAGAGAAAGTGGGTGTAATACAGCAGAGGGGCAACCTCATGGAGGAAATGGCATCTCAGTTAATTTTCAGAGGCAAATTATACTGAAGGTATTTTCTGGATCAGAACGTCATTGTAGCCTGTTAACAGAAGCTCATTGTTTCTTAACTGGCTTTTATTAGACCTCACTGTGCAGGAGAGGTCCCTGACTGTAGCAGCTCACCTCTTCATCTGTGGAGATGAATACCTATAGATGAAGCAAACCTTAAAAACTTGCCCCCAGTCCAAAGAAGCATTCTTTGAACTGGGATCCGTGTGTCCTGAGTCACAGCCAGAACAGAGACCTAGAAGGAGAGTGCATACATATGCACTCACAGAAACCTCACACATTGCTGAAGGCAGCTCTGCAGTAGGCAGGTGCATCACAGCTGCATTTTTCAGTGGGAATATAACGCAAATTTTTTGCTGTAACAGCTGTATATAACCTTATTCTCTTCAGTCTCTTGGGTTAACTTTATCTGTGGTTGAGTTTAGAATCCCCAAACAATTATGTAATAAGTGTAAGATACCTGACAATATAACAGGCCTTTTCTAATAGTTTTTAAGGCTGTAATTTCTTAGGTGTCAGTCTATTTTTTCAGTGTCGGTCCGTTGTGAATCATGCACACACAGCACTGAACGAACAGAACCTACTGCAGCCTGTGTGCAACGAGAAATTTCAGCTGGATGACTGCATGAGGGGTTTACAAGACCGCTGGTAATTTTTTATATTCAGAGTTAAATAGAGCAATAAGATGGAATTTAAGCTTTAGTGCAATGGATTGTGCCTCTTCAGTCAATCAAATTATAGTTCAATCAGTTCATTTTAATCACTTCTCTGGAGAGAAGTAAACCCCTATGTTGAAGAATATGCAGCAATTTTATTGATGGAAAGTTTAATTGTTTCATTTTTCCTTACCGTCTGTAACATACTAGACTTTTAATCAGTGGGAACTGAAGTTATAATGAAGTAAAGTCCACTTTCCACAGTTCACAACTAGCTGAAAATAATTGGGTTGAGACTCCCATCCAGACAGTGTAATGCCTCTGGCATTTTCCTGAAAACTACACTTAATTGCTTTGCTGATGTTGTTAAGTGGTCCTGAGGGGGATGAAGTAGTAAAGCTGCCCACATATGCAGGGAAACAATACACAAAAAATGTCTTACAAGGTCCTTAAAGGAGGACCAACTAGGGACTGGAAGACAATATATGGCTTTTTTTCCTTTTTTTTTTTTTCCCCTTTTCTATACCAGAGAGAACACACAGGAGAAGCTGATAAAATAAACTGTGGAAATTCTATAAGCACTAACAATATTTTTATTTACGTGCAGAAAGCTTGGGACCTGAAGTACAGAAGACATCAAGAGAGACCGCTGCAGCTTAAGGCTAACCCAGCTAGTGCAGCATTTTTATGCTGGATGCCAGTGAGTGTGCTGTGCTGCCTGCCTTCAGCACCTTGGGCTGAGGAGCAGATGTACTCTGGTCCCAAGGGAGGGGGGATGACTTGCTCTCTGTGTTCAAAAGTGACAGGACAGGAGCCGGCTATGAGCTGAAAGCCTTGGCCAGGCATCAGTGGGACCAGTGCGTGTACCGCATTAGGCTCTAAATGTAGCCAGAGAAGGAATAGCACTTCAGATTTTCTCCTTATTTAGCACATTCATTGGAAACCCTCCTCAATTGAATGGTGTTTGTTTAAAATCATGAATGAACTGCTAGACTCAAGGATATTCTGATAAAGAAATACATTAGTTGGTTAATAGAGAAAAATACTTACTTAGGACACATGAATTAGTGCCCATGCACCTGAATTCAGGGCTGGAGCTGGAACTGTTCTGGGGAAGCGAGGACAACAGGGCTAATTTAGCTTTAAGTAAGTGGAGGGTTTTGTGGTTGGTTTGCTTTGGTTTTTTCCTTGTTTATTTACGTGTGCAGGCACAGTAAAGTGGGTCACTGCCCCACAAGAAGGAATACTTCCTGGAACTGTAATGTGGTGCTGTGCAGCACAGCTGGACAGCTGGGCCATGCTTCTAAGCAGACCTGCGTGATTGGTCTCATGTGCTTCATCCTGGGTCTGACTTGGAACAGGAGGGAGTGATGTGACACACACTGTGCTGATTTGACATCCTGCGTGGTTGTGACATGGTGCATCCTCCAGAAGAAATCCACATGTTCCTCTACAGGCACAAATCTGACTGTTCCCCTGATAAGCTCTTCACTGGAAAGATACAATTTGGATGGTTCTCTTCAAAGCCAGTGTGTGTGTTCATTTATTGGAAGTGTGTCAGACACCGTATGTCAATAATATGCCTTTGATATGTTGGTGTCGGTATCATTTTTTTTAACAGCTGAATGGCATGTATTTAAACATGAGCACCTGTTCTGTGTTTGTACTGATTCTTTTCTTTATTCCTGTATTTACTCTTGACGAAGAGTTTGATTCAAACCCAGGAAAAGTGTGGGATTCATCCTGTTTTTAAAGAAACGCTGTTTTCATAGTATTTCAGCGTGTAGCCAGTGTGTATCTTTCCATAGATGAGAAGGGTATTGAAAAGAGAGTATTTTCCCTTTCAGTAACTAGAACAAACTCATTTTCCAGGCAAAATGAAATTTGATTAGAAGTCTGTCAAATGAAAGGATTATTGTTTTAGTGTTGGGCAGGTTCTGTAATACATGAATTTACTGAAAAGCAGCACATGTAAGGGCACAATCACAGTTCAACCGCAGTTACAGTAAATTGTTTTTATCCAGGAACTTTTCTAATACAGTTAGAGCACTTCCAGTGTAGTAAATGACCTAGTAAAGGACTTTGTTTGGCTGTTTACTGTACATGGATGAAACTGAGAACCAGTGTCACAACAAAGGGATCCAGAAACAGCTATTGCAGTTCATCAGTCAGCTGAGACCCTGGAGTGCTGTTCAGGGTGCTGCAGCCAGCCTAAATAGCAGGTTTGGTCAGGAGTAATGAACACTGTCTGACTGCTGTAGCAAAGCGACAAAGAGACATTATGAACTATCTGGGAATCCCAGGAAACTTTAGGGGGAAGTGTCTAACGCTGGAGTACCGAGAGCTGCTTCAGGAGCATTGCAAAGCTCGCAACTGTGTGGGACTCAGCAGTGCGGTGGCAGGAAGAGGCTCCAGGAAGAAGCAACTACAGCAACAGGTTGTGTACCAACAGTTACAGGTGCTTTTTCAGTGACGCTTCAGCTTAGCAGATGCTCTGCTGTCATGGGAGTCTCACGGCTGCTCTTTTCTACCTTTTGATAAGAACTGTCCCAGTTTAGCTGTGGGTAACAAATGTCAGCTCTTGGTGGACTTACACCGTCTGGTCTTCATGTGCTGTTTGCAGGGCTTGGCTTGGGCCTTAAACAACAAAAGCAGCCATTATATAAAAGAAAAATCGTGTCTGAATCCTAAAGCTTCATATCATTGTCACAGCATCATAGCATTTCATAGCCACAGCTTAAACCAAATCAAACCACGGACAGCTGAGTGCTGTTGGAGCCACCAGCTAGTTAGTAAATAAACGGCCTGAAGGAGCCCAAAGGGCACCTGCTGCAGCGGTGGAGCTGCAGCAGGGCCTCGGAGTCAGTGCCATCTTGTGGCACGTCATGATATTAAAACCCCCTGAGCCACAGCTGCAAATGTCCTCAGAATCAACCACATTTCAAAATCGTCACATGTGGTAAACGCTATAAACCACAGCAAGGCTATGTAAATTCAGCCATAACTTCTGCAGTTGTGCATGGAGCAGCTCACAGCACCTGAATGATTAATGAGGCAAATGCCTACCAGTTACAGCTCGCTGAGGGTGCACAGTGAGTTGCATGTAATTATAAATCCTGACAACAGATGGAAAATTTTGCAGCATCAGAAGCCTGCTCCTGATTAGCCCCATCCTGCTCTGTGCAAGCAAAGCAGGGCCAAACCACCTGTCTGGAGGCCACTGGCAGCATGGGCCTGGAGGCACATGTTATCTTGCAGGAGAGGCCCTCTTCTCTGCATCCCAGGAGCGGTGGGGCAGGTGCTGGCTGCTTTTACAAGAGCATTGCACCAAGGTTTAGGGTGTTACTTCTTGCAGACACTGGTGTCAACGCGGACTAGTACTTAAAACCAACAGCCAATCCCACCCCAAAAGCACCCATCCACAGTGAAACCCCGTGAGAGCACCACAAGCTTGTGTTTCAGACCCAAGGTGCTTCTGCATCACTTAGTGCTAAACCCTTCACTGCAGCTCATTCCTGGCACCACCCTTGGCCTGGGCCCACAAAGGCAGTGGCTGTTACTGACACATTCTTCCTCAAAAAAGGAACTCCTAACATCTACAGCCTTCATTTTGGCATTTTATATAGGTGCAAACCATGTAAAATATAAAATTATACGCATGCAATATTTACCTACTATCTAAAGCAGAATATGCATACTATAAATATGTAAAACTATATACAGTATTAAATATAAGTAATGTATGAGTGCATATATACAAGGTAAATACTTGAAACATGCATAAAGTATGCAGCATATGAAAATAAAAATTCTATAAAACCAATAGTAATAAAATTATATGATCAATATATGTATTTTTATATATATATATATAAAGATGCTCTTTTCTAATAATGACTGCTGCAGTATTGGAAGAGGGTGTGTTGTTCCTAGCAGTGTAACATTTATTGCATACAAAGCAAGGAAATAATAGCAACCTGTATGAGATTTAAGAGGGATCTTAGAGACACATTGCTGGGTGGGTGGTGGCCGGCTGGTACATTGGGGAGACATCACTTTGCTGCATGAAAAGACGCCAAAGGAAGACTGGTTGTAGGCAACACAACAGCTCTCTAATACCTTTAGTTCTTCCTTGTCTCATTAACTACTTCAGGCTGTTCAAACAACGCAGGCATTTCCTGCAAAGGCTTTTTGGGAGTGGTTACAGTTTAATTTCTGCTTTCTGCTGTCTCCACTTCTGTCAGGTATTCAGAGAGTTATTGTTTTCTTTCAGTAACCCTTAAATTCATAACTCTTGGATTAAAGCTGGATTTTTAAAATTTATTGAAGGAAAATGCAGTGTTATTTTTATCAAACCTGGAAAGCAAATCACGCTACACACATTCCACTCAAGGACTTCAGCCTCGATGTTCATCTAGTATAATTTTAGTACCTACACAGTGGGCTTTTCACAGGGGTTACTGCTTTACTGGAAAGTAGCTGGGTGCAACAGCCAGGAACAGTTGTGGGTTTGCTCTAGGTTTCTTGCAAATTCACTGAATCATAGAATCATAGAGTGGCTTGGGTTGGAAGGGACCTTTAAAGGATCATGTTCTAATCATTGAAGACAGTAAAATGTTATCATTCAGACAGCCAAAAATTTTAGTACATACAAGGAGTCAATAAATAGTAAATTATAAGCTATTTTTTTATGTTTATTTGGTCACAATTAAAAGAAAAAAGCATAATTGCATTGTCCTGAACTGTCAGTGGTGTCTTACCCACATGACAATCAGATTCGCTTCAACTTGAACAAGGCAGTTCTAAAGTTTCAATTTCCAAACTAGGCAAACTGTGCTTTTATCTTATATTAGGGTAAGCTTTGTTATTAAACACAAAGTAATCTTACAGATAGTTTGAAGCCAGTATTAAAATCACAACATAATTGTTTGCAATTGCTTCTTTTCCTAAGGAGGATGAAAGCAAATATTTCTTTTGAGAGTCTCTAATTTTCAATACTTTGCACAGACTTATCTCTCCTTGCTGAACTCTCACTGCAAACCTCTAACTGAACTGTTTCCTCTCTGTCATGCTGGAAATGAAATTTGCCTTTTTTGACTAAGATATATTTTTTCTTACTCATTTCCTGTCCCAGTATCAAGCTTCTAGTTTTCTGACAGGATTGATTTTGTTCTATTTCTGCATATAAAAATTCCCAGTGAGCCCCAAAATTTCCAGTCTGAGTGATACCAGCCTGGAGTCCCATTGCCTATGTTTGGCACAGGCATGTTCAGGCATTGTTTTGTTGCTCACCTAATGTAGCTGCAGTGTGCCTGGGAAGGGACCTTCCTCTTATGTACCCATGAAATACCCACAGCCTCTTCCATTGTCTGACTGGAGGGACTGTGCACCCTGCAAAGGTCCCGGAAGGAATGAAAGCACAAAATACTGCAGCTGCCATGAAGACATAAAATCTGAATCTTGTTTGAGACTTGAGTATCAGAGCTACCCAGACAGGAGTGTCCTCAGCACTGCCTTTTTGTATTCAAATGCACAACATAAATGAGAAATAGCATTTTGAGAGTTTTCAAGGGGGTTTCGTTTCAGAGTTTGGGCTCTAGGTTTTGGCAAGACTTTGGTTTTGTAGTATCCCAAATTTTAAGGCAGACAAAAATAACTGGCTTAATTCTGCTAATGCAACACTTTCTCCCATTTCTGCACCTTACAAAGATGCACAGGAAATGTCCTGTTTTGCCTACAGGATTCATTGCTGCATTAGAGCTCCTTATATTAGTTTAGGTTTTCAAGTTAGCCCTTAGAGAGATTACATTTCTACTTTGTAATGATTTTACCATTGGAAACGTTCATCTAGAAAGATGCCTGGAAAACAGTGGAGCCACAAGGGGAATTCTTTTCTGTTTGAAGTATCTATCACTCCAACACAGCAGAATCAGAGGGGTACATTAAGCTGGCTACATCCTCTGTCAATCTTTTGTTTGATTATTACATTATCAAGTAGCTTGCACTGGGAGAGATTAAAACAGGTAAGTGCAAAGCATGGAGCTACTGAGCACTTTGAATGCAAGTCAGACATCAAACTAGTTTTTGAAGTGCAGAACTACTGAGCTTTCACTTTGTCACACAAGCAGATGTTGCTGGAGGCAAGGAGGAAAGGAGTGATGCATTTTTTTTACATGGCTGCTGAACCCTGCACTACCTGAAGATCCAGACACTGTGTGCAGCTACTGGTTAGATACCTTTCAAACCTGTCTACTGCCTAAGGGCCGTCAGATATGTGGCTGAGGTGAAGGGACCGGTTTTCTCATTGTACTTCTCCATAACTTGAAGACATGCTGCTCACTGCAGTAAGTAAATGGTTGGGCTGCTGTAGATCAGGAGGGAGCTTTGTTAATTTTGGAGTCTGACAATATTATTCTTCCCTTTTGCTCTATTTTAGATTTTCGTATTTATCACTGCCCAGAGTGGGAATGAACTACTAATGAGCACAGACAAAATATCTGACCTGGGTTGGAAGACTTCACCCTGAATACAGTTATTCAAAATGATGGTCCAGGTTAATTCAGCTTGAAAAATCCAGCCAAAACCATTTGCCCTGTGTATTACTTTTTGGTAACTGTGACCTGCCATATATACATTCTGGCTGCTTTTTAGTATAGGTAGGGATTTGTCCACAGGGAAATCCTTAAGTCTAGTGACATTACCTTGGTGTCTGTATATTCTGCAGAATCCAGGAAACTTCCAGTAAGTAACTCTCCAAGCCCAAAGAACTGGCTAGGGATCCTGGCTTTCCAGATAATTACACTCATGCCTCTCACTGTTCCAGGTAAAAAAGTGCTTCACTCTCTTATTTGTATCAGTGTTTAAGTACACCTATACAGAAATATTACACAGCTTATAACAAATGTAAGATTAATGTACAGGGTTCTGATACGGGGTGCCCGCTGCTCCATGCACAACTGCACCCATCTCTCTCAAATACAAGAAGGTGTAAATCATCCCCCTACAGATTTTCTTCCTCCTGCACATGCGTCATACTTACCTCCACTGGTATATATGCAAATACCTCCACTGCTATTATGAATATCTTGTTATAACCGAGTGCTCAAAATACCATACTGGAAAGTTGTTTTGTGTACCTTACTGAGTGATCCAGGTTTGAATTGGTAGAATTGGGTGATATGATTTAGTGTGAGGTGTCCCTGCCTATGGCAGGGGGTTGGAACTAGATGATCTTAAGGTCCTTTCCAACCCTAACCATTCTATGAGTGTTGGGGGCACCAGCATTCATCCATGTAGCTGCCGCAGCCCCATATTAGCACAGATCCTGTGTGTTGTGTCCCTGACGAAGCAGACGAGCAAGGCTGGAACTTGCAAAGGCTCCAGGAGGGTGAACTAGTGGAAATGTCACAGTCACAGAGTTCATTTGGGAAAGTTCATTTGAGAGCAGATCCTGCCCAAGACTGTAATGGTGTAGAGAGGTGCACCACAAAGCAGAAGCCCTTCTTTGAAGAAATGTGGACCATAATAACATTTTCTACCTAGCGACTGTCCAGTGTCTCTTTTTAAGCACACGTGGCTATGCCTACTCCCAAACCAGCTGTGTTATCTTGTTACGAGTTTTTGGCTTACAAATAAATAAATAAATAGATATGAGACATTGGAATTGTACATAAAATTGTTTTTCTCCCAAGTATGTTCACGGTCATGCCTTTTCCCATTATGTGTTATCATTAGTGGCCTTATAGTCAATCATTAGCAAAATCTCACAGAAAGCCCTGTTAAATAGGGAGAAACATGAAAATCTCAAGAAACACGGAATCTGATTTCCAAGCAGAATGCCTGCCTAAAACCAAACCTCATTAGGGAGAAGTCCTCCAGGCAAACATCCTCTCATTATTTATTGTCATGGTACTGAAGATCCCTCAGTGTAATTCACCACTGGTTTTTAAACAAATCTCTCTCTATAGTAAATGGGATATTCCTGCATCTAAGAAGCAGGGTTAGCTGAAAACTGAGCAAATTTCATATTTCAGGGACTCATAAACCACTTAGAGCCTGCCAGTAATGCAACAAGAAGCAAAAAATATGACTGACAACATATGTCTGAAAAGTAAGGTACCACTGGTTGTACAACATAATAATTAAATAGTCTGCAAAGTAAAAATGATTAGCTAACAACAAATTGTCTACAGTGAGGAACTTCTCTACAGAAGAAGGATGGTGCTGTGTTTATGATTAATATTTAAGGCATGAAGGCCTTGGATTTAAAGTTTTGCTTCCTGTCCTTCATCCTGGCTCCTAGAGGGTCAGTTGGGCCAAGGATCCCAAATGTTTTGGGGCATTCTGGTGTCCTGGAGGATTTGGTTTATGTCTCATAGGGCTCAGCTGCACATCTGAAAATCAGGGATACCAGAGCTTCTTTTTCTTACAGGGATCAATGTGCGTGAGAGGGTGCTAAAGACTGGGCAAAGGGTTTTGAAATGGATCTTTTCAAGGGCATGAAAATCTGAAGTGTTTTCCTTACAAATTTTATCACATCAAAGGGTTAAGTAAAGTATATGCCTAAAGTGAAAAGTGCATCGCCATGATTTCCATTGCTTATTGCACTGAACTGCCAAGACCTGTTCAAGTCCCAAATACTGCAGAAAATTTCCATCACTATTGGAAAAGGGTGAAGATCTCTTCAAGGAGAAAATCCTGTGGTGCGATCCATTTCCCTCCTCAAGTTAAAAACTGTTGGGCTGATTCAGCAGCTGAGCTGATGAGCTGGCCCCTGGAAGCACTTGCCTTCACTGATCTTGAGGTGGCAGGAGGGGCATCACAGGGAAAATGCTCTTTCCTCGCCAGAGGACATGCAGTCAGGACAGTGCTTGCCAGGGCAGCGCCTCCCGGAGCCTTCCTTGGCTCAGGTCGGGATCTGCTACCCATGAAAGATACTTTGTCTTAATTGTCATATTTATCACTTCACACAACGAGGTTTCTTTACTGCACAAATGCAAAGTTGATGAGGATAAAGAGTAAAATAACTGAAAAGGGATTTTTTTTTACTCAGTGCGGTGAAAGGGGATATTAACTAAACAAGACTGCTTTTTTTGTGTGTGTGTGTACTTATTATAAAGTAATGCCCACTCTTTGCTGGATTCCTTCCTGTAAGACTCTGTATGTGTGCAATAACCCCCTTAGTTTATTAAGCATTTTTTCTCTTCTGCTATGTCAGTCTAAATTCACTTTGAAGGCAGGAATGATAGAATTGTTCAATATATTGTGTGCAGTAGGTTATGACCTCTGCAATCAGCCCCTGAAACACCGCTGTCTTTTTACTTTTGGGGCAGCTGAAATGAATTATAAGGTAGCCTCAGAAGACCCTAACATTTTACTAAAGCTGAGGCCTCTGAATATGCAGTGCTTGAGCATTTTTGTGGTCTTTCTCATTTCCCAAACATTTGCAATCTGTATAAGATGTCAAGAAGAAAATTGAAAATACTGTTTTTACTATCTTGTTTCCAAACAAGATCTCTGTCCTGCAACAGCTCAAATGGATGCCTGGCCTTGTGCTTGTAAAAAAAAGTGTCACTTATTTCTGCATCCATTTGTGTACATGTTTTGCAGGAGACATATTAAAGTTGCCATTACACCATCTAGCCGTCCAGCAGGAAGACACAGGTACCTCTGCTGGAGTGCTGAACCATGCATGCTGTGGAGGATATGCCTCTAAATTGAGGGGGTGAGATGCCTTTGATTTGAATGGGGCACAGAAAGAATACCCTCAACAAAAATCTGAGACATAAGTAACACCTCAAGTACCTTCCTCTGCACATGAAAATCCTTTGTTCAGAGGAAAACTGATCCAGCCAAATTGGAACACCTAGTGTAAAGCCATCATTGCTCTTCTGAATTTTTGTACTAATTAAACACCGTTCCTTCATTCTCTATAATACACAATTAAAATTGTATCAACCTCCACAACAACAACCTTTTCCTTTTGTCAGCTCTCTCCAGCTGAAAGCAGAGCAGCAGCTCTGCCTCCTGTCTCAGCTGTTACTAGCAGGGTAGCTCCAAATCATAGAATAGTTTGGGTTTGAATAGTCAAATTCTTTCTCTTCTACACACAAAGAAGCCCTATACAGCATCAGGAGGGCTCATAAAGTGGTAACCAACAAGCAGAAAGTGAAGTTACTGAAGTTTATTGGTGACCTTTATTCTGTAAAGCAGTTGAACACTGGAAGTTTACTGAAGCCACAACTGGAAGTTTACTGAAGCCACTGTAAATATTCAGTGCCCATGGGTGAACACAGTTCATCACACCTTTGTGTTACCACAGATGCAACTTGCTTACAGAACTTGAAAACGTTCCCAGCAGGATCCTCTGAATGGATGTAACTTATATCATGTTTTAAAAAATACTTATTTCTTCATACCTTGAAGGTACCAGGGCCTTGAGGAAAATGTGTTAACATGGTGAAAGGCTGAAAAGCCCAGCCTAAACTCTCCATGCTCAGGGAAGAGCCAAGCTGTCCCACTCACAAAATGTTCTCTTTGTTCTCTACATGAATCAGTTTGTATCTGCTGATAATCCACTTCTTTCCAAGGGTTTCAGGTTTAGGATTTGCTTTGATGCCAGACTCACTGCTGGGAACAGTAAACCACTCTGACTTGATGGAGCTATGATTATTCCCAATAGTCAGCTCTTCCATTTCCTCTAAAACTGTTATGTCACCCATTCATTTGGGCTGGTTCCCCCCTTCATCCTTTCTGATTTAAGTCATGCCAGTCACAACAGTGACAAATCAGATATCCTGAGAGGCACGCAATATTTTAATGTGAGATATACATAAATTCCTCATACCCTGTGGTACATGTGACTAAAACTGTGTAAGTGACCATAGCAGTCTTTTCCTTTAGTCAGCTCTGCCTCCTGCCTGTGCTGCTAGGAGCAGAGCAGCCTCCACCAGCGTCATGAGCGCACAGAAACTGCCTGGCTTGAGCCTGAGAGTGTCTCGCTTTGAATGCACGTTGGTGCCAGCACTTCCGGAGATTTCAGACTGTGTTGAGCATTTAAGCGTTGTATCAGGCAGCTCATTCTGGTAACGGTAACCTAAGCTACAAGCAGCAGCGAGGTATTTGTGCTGTGCTTTGCTTAGAAGAGTGTTCAGAGCCTGTGACGCTGTTTGACACTGACTGATTAAGATACAGGTACCGTGGTGCTGTCAGAAAAGAAGAAAGAGGACTCACTGTGCTATTGTTGCTCACGGATCTCCAGCTGAGCAGCAACCAGACACCAGAGCACAGCAGCATCGTGCTTTACTGTCTTTGCTGTGAATTAGTGCCTAGCCAACCCTGAAGCAATTAGGAGCACACCATTTTTTTAACGCTGCTTGTCCCTCCACACAGACTCCAAAGACTGTGTACCACAGGTGATTGAATCCTTATGGCTGGGGAGGGGACTCTGATAGGAGGAGATTAGGGACATGAGACATGAGAGAAAGACAGAAATATTAACTCTGTAGTGAGTTTTATCAGGAAACCATTAGGAAGGCTGCTGCTGCAGCGAACAAGACCAGAACCTAATAGAGAGAGAATCAGAGCTAACTAGTTATGCTGTAGATATAGACTAATCTTCATTTTCTCCATGGCTTTTACTTGCCATCTTTAAGAAGCACGGCTTCGAATTTCTCCCCTGAACCCAGTTTTCTGGGCATCCCCAAAGCTCACATTAGAGTATTAACATGAATGGTGAAAAGGATTGCTTTGCCAGGCAAATACAATTGCCAGGCAGCCTAGGACCCGGGGCTAGAATATTAGTTTTATTTAGTTGAATTCTTAGGCCTTTCCCTAGTACAAGATGCAGGGTTTCCCCATGTACCTTTTCTTTCCATCTTTGCAAGTGATGAAATAATCATTTTCCTTCTCTTTGAGAGTGGTGTTGAAGCCCTCAGAAAGAGTGATGTGCATCTACTCAGGGTATCCAGACTTGAGGAAGGTCTTCAGATCAGACTTACATTTTTGGCTTCTGGAGCCATCTCTCCTCCTTACAGCCTATGCAGGCAGGAAGGCAAGCAGGATAAAAAAAAAATCTCAGCTGTAGTAAGAAATCTGATGTCTCTGCAGACCTGTGATCCTCTTACTCATTTGTGTGCCATACCAGGTGTAGTTCTGTCGCCTGTGTGGCGCCAGAGACATCCTTGTCCTCCATGGAGCAGAGGCCAGAGAAAATTGGAAAGATTCTGCTCTTCCCTCCAGCAGGGAGGAGGCACTTGGGCTTCCAGGAGCCTCTTGTTTATTGCAACTGGGCTGTTTTCATCTCAGCTTTCTTAATAAATATTTGGTGGGTAATTCACATTTTCCCTCCTGCTCTAACAAAGCTGATGATTGCTAGGGTCATGTGATTACATGATCTAATTAATATTCACAGGCAGCAACAGGAAATAAGTACAAACCTCATCTCCTCAGCTTTAATTACAATATCAGTGCTATCAAATTCCATGTGGATACACCTCCCACATCAGCTCCAAACAATTTCAGATGTGTATACTAACAGGATCCACAACATCTTTAACTCATGATCTTCTGTCATTACAATATAATTACTCTAATGCATCTTTACTGTGCAACACCCGCCAAAGCTAACAACCGTTGAGTATACCATGTAATTATAGAATAGAGATGTTAATGCAAGCTTCCAGCTTCGTGACTTGCAGCTTTTCTTCCAGTCCCATTATTCAGTATTTGTGAGCAACCTGACTCCTACCTGCTTCCCTTCCTTCTCTCTACTTAATGAAAAATCAATGTTCTTCTAGCACTGAGAAGACCCAGGTGGCTTCTCACTGAAATCCCAGTGGGAATATAGCATAAAAGTCAATAAAGTATCAATAAATTGTCTCACCTTGGTTAGTTTTATGGATATAGAAAAGGAATAAAGCAAGGTGAGTTAGTGAAGAGCAACTGTGATTTGCAGTTACTGAGCTGTGGGTAAAGATCTGTGCCTTGTGTGGACATGATAAAAGAGGTTAGAAGAAATTTGTCGGAAATTTCAATATTGACTCATTAAACTACTGAATACCCCTTGACAAAGTGCTGATGGAGGTCAGACACAAAGGTCAGCTGATTAGGCACAATGGGGTAAGCCTCAAATGGTCTTTGTAGCAGAGATGTTCATGTTTCAAGTGAGGTAAAGGATGGGTCAGTGGAATAACTTGTCAAACAACAAGCAATGAAGATCATTTTAGCCACATTTCTACCACTGTAGAAAGTGAAGAGAAAAAGTACACATTTTAAAGAGTTAATATAGGATGCATATCCAAAACTACTTAAGTATTTTCAAATAAGAACTAGCTGCAGACACAGCTAGCATTGCGCTATGTAATGTATTCCTTTGTCTTTACAGAGATTTACAAAACCCTCCCAGTATATCAATTTCATCAGTCCTTTTGCTTTTCTTAAATGGCAATATTTTAATTTTTATAATAGCATCTATATTTCATACATTTGGCTTTCTGTGTAACAGTCACTATGGTTAAGACACACACCATCTTGAAAGAGAATTAATAGGAATGGCATTACATTGTCACCTATCCAAGCTGTAATTCATGTTTAACTGTAGCTCTCTGCAAGCAAACACAGAAAGATAAACAAAAAGGAAACTCTGGCTTGATTAAAGCAACTAAGAGAGGAAAACCCAAGACAGATAAAACATGGTGTTCTAGGGAAGGAGCAAAGGCCCTTCTTGAATCTGTGGGTTAAAGCATGGGAAAAATGCAGCTGTTTCTTGGAGCAGCACTTCATCTCTGGGAAGTCATCTTTTGAATAGAAATGGAAATTAGAACCTGCCAGGCTGATTTTTATCTCAGTATATCACCTGTGAACTTTATACTGCGTATGTTTGCTGATGTCCCATAATATCCCAGTTAACTCTGTTGTTCGTGTATTAACTGTTTTGTGTCCCAGATGCTCATGCAAAGCTCATAAATATTATGTGAAAAGTCTAACCAACACTTTCAACAGTATAAACTATTCTTTTCCCAAACATCTCCCCCTGTTCTTGAAGAAGACAAAAAATCTCTGAAGAGCTACTTTAGGATGAGTTTCTTCAACATCAGCTGGCTGAGACATTAAGGAAGCAGTTCCAGAGCCAAAGTGCTTCCACGACAGTCACTTTGCATCTAAAACCAATGAGTTTACCTTTAGGGATAGCTCTCAGACTGATCCCAACTATGAAGATATGGCAATAATGCAGTTTCAAGTTGGTAGAAGCTAACACACAAATCTGTGTTTGAATCCAGGATTTGTCTCTACTAGGGGTACAATGTTAAGAGTAAGGGCAATACGTACAGTTCACACATGCAGTGTATATAGTCCACACATGGAACTACACAGATCCTGAGAATGGACAGGGTTTGTGGTTTCACAGGGCATCATCCGTAATTACAAGGAAAGTTCCCTAGTTCTGGAAAGTTCAGGGTGTTTCAGGATGGAAAAGGAAAACATTGTTCTACTCTAACATCACACTGGCACTGTTAGCTGATATATAAGCTTTGGAGAATACAGACATTACCAGCTCAGCACATCTGTATAGCAATCACCATTTGTCATATGTGAGTACTTCCACAGTCCTAAAAAGAGATTTGTTTTGTGTATTATTTGCAGGAAATGTAACAAACTCCTTACTGAACAGCAAAATAAAAACAACACTTGATTGTTTTATTGGATATTTGCCTATTTACTTGGGGAAACTTCACTTCAGGATTTTTTTTATACTGTCTAATAAAAGGACCCCCACAGCTGTCTTTTTTTGTGGAGAAAAGCTGTCAACATCCAGTATCATTTTCTGCATATTGAGTGAAAGTCCCAGTTCCATTTTAATATGTGAGATGCTCTCCCACTTGTATGCAGCTGGAGAGAGTAGTTTTATCCTAATTTAAAAAAGCCATATGATGGATTTCTTTCTTTAAACAAATACCATCTGAAACTTTTCTTTCTTCTCTCTCTTTCCCCCAGCATACACCTTTCCTCTCTTGTTAGGCACCAGTGTGCTCAAATCACTGCACAGTGTTGACATCTCACTAGTTACATGTAAAATGATGCCAGCATCATTCCTTTTTTGATGTTCCTGTGCATGATTGGCTGGAATAATTCCCAGATTAACTGTTTATTAATATAAATTTTTGCAAAAGACTTGGTGGTGAAATTTCAACATACTGCCTTGGATAAGGCTTTCACTGTCCTTTTCTGAATTTTCTCATTCTGGGAACTGACAGCTTCTAATCAAAGCCAAAGCTTTCTCCAACCATGATGCTGCGAACACTTTGCCCTATAGGAGTATTTCTACTACAGCCGGAAGGCTAATATCAGGTATTTAATACTCAGTACTCTTTCCTATGTGAGTACGAAATTCATTTGCACTCAGATACTGGCGAACAAGGTGTGCCCTTGTACAAGGATTCCAGGCAAATCTTCCCACAAATGACCTGCAAATGCAGCTTTTGCATGGCAAGAGTACAGGGTTGCCGTTCCACCTAGGCTACATGGAGGGACTAAAGAGAGGGACAAGGTACCAACCTGCAGCCTTGGCCACCCTTGCTTTTATGTATACACACAGAGACACTACATATCTCTTGATTTCTAATAAACTTTGCTCAGAACTGATTGCTGGTGAATTATTGCAGTTCTTGAATATTTATCAAATGTGTGTTTTGAGAGCTGTAGCTATTATCACTACAAGTGCAAACTTCATCCTAATTCTATGCATACCAGAGACTGTTAATCTAAAGTGCTGTTAGCTTTCTTCTGTGTTGGCACAGGATGGAAGACCATTCAATGCAAATGTAGTGACATTTCGTAGCACCAGTCGGATGTGCTCAGACCTTCCACAGCTATTAACTCTGATGCAATGAAACACTGTTATTGGTAGCAGGGAGCATCTTTAACATCCACAGCTATTTTTAATGCTTCTGTCTAGAGGAAAGATTATAGCTGTGAAGGCACAGGGAGATTCTCTGTAACAAACAGAGTCACAAAGCTTTGAACTCTTCACTCACTATGACTGAATAAACTGTATAATACACTTCAAAACATCCTGAAGCTATAAAAGCCATGGTTAAAACCCAGGATAGCTGAAGGTTATAGAACATTTAATGGCTCTAATGTAAACAATGTACTACCAACAATTAAGTGCCAAACATTATCAACCTCCCACTCTGTATATGCCACATTTCACAGGCTGAGAATGACTACCGCAAGCAACCTCAGGTGGCAAATCACCAAGCAGACAAGTTTGAGTGCCAGTAGACATTCAGTGTGAACCACTTTGTCCAAGGACTGAACACTGAGTAATTCCCCAATCGGTGCCTGGAGATGCTTTCACTCAAATTCAAATCCTCTGCACTGCATTCCTGTTTTGAATGAGAATAAAGAAGAGATTCTCAAAATTTTCAATGGGATTAAAATTCTAAAAATTTTACACAGGAAAAATTACAGTTTTGGTGCTGATTATTTTATCTGAAATGAATGCCAGCTGTACAAATCTTGGATGAAACTGGGAAACATCTCATTATGAAAGCAGCAGATCTGAGAGCCCCAGGGCTCCTGGGGCTGTTTCTCGTCTACCAATAGAGGAAGAAACTCAGAAATGTGGAGACCAAAACTTCATCCAGCATCCTTGAAACTTATAGTGCCCAGTGCTGGGGGTACAAAAGAATAAGCCACTACTAAGTAAGTTTTGCTAGGGCTTCCATGCTTCCACCTCCATAAGATAATGGTTGGGACAGTAAAGCTATCCAAAGTCTGTGTTGTGCAGAGAGGAGTCAAACCAGAACAACAACAATGACCCAGAGGATTTCCTAAGAAATATTTTTGTTTTCAGTAACTCGGCACTTTCTAATGAAGCATTGCTTACTGGAAAGTTTCTGCCTATTTTGATTTGGGGGGATATTATTCAGATTGACATGATGCATTTTAATGACATGAGGGAAAGTTAAGTTTGGTCTTCTTGCCAAATTCCATCCTGGCAGATAATTTCCCACTTATTTAAACCCACCTCACAACATTAACAGAATGCAGATTTTTAGCTCACATTCTGTCTTGCAGCTCTTGTTCTGTTAAATATTTTCAGTATTTTGTCTCCAGTGTATCTGCATTTACCTGAGTTCAGAGCTATCTTAGAGAGTATGATACCTGTATATATGTGAACAAGAGCTCTTGGGGTCTATAAAATCATTTGGGTTACTGCAAGATCATCAATGCTACATGAAGGATTATTTCTAGTACCTGACAAATTTTTGCGAAGCAAGGTATAGTTCCACATGCATTGTGACTAGCCTGTGTGACACATTATGGCGCATGACTGCATTACAGAATAGCTGCTGTGTTTTTCTATCATCTATCTCATCAGGAACATTTATTACTACAGTGAGGATACTGCATTGACTTCAACTAAGACCCAAGCCCCTGTTGTCCTAGGCACTATAGCAACAGCCAACAGAAGGTAGTTCTTGTTCCTAAAGGTCTTTCTGTTTAAACAGACAAGAATATTTTTTATTCTTCAGTTTATAACAGTTGCAAAAACAATGTGAATAAGAATTTAATTTCAATTACAATTCAACTGCAATTAATGGACTGTGATGGTATCAACTGTGCGATGAACCCACATGTAGGTGGAAACCTCAATCCAGCAAAAAGAAAAAAAGAACATGGGTGCAATCCTGAATCAACTGAAGTAACATGAAAATTCCTACTGACTCTAATGGGAGCCAGGATTTCCCCTCTCTGTTCCCATTTCACCAAGTGCATATAGTGTATACGATAGTGCAGCGTTATGCAATGACATTTCCAAATTTTCTTGGTACTAAAAGCAGGTTTGCAGTATTGACATATTGCACCTATCAGAATAATAAACCCAAACAGAGCACTGTGCTATTGCTGTTATATGGCTTCTAGTACTCACTCAGCACTTGCTAACTGCTGTTTCTGTGTGATATAGGATGGTGCCATGTAGACACAGGCACAGCTCTGCTGTAGCTGTAGGGTTTTTCCACAGAGCTGTCCAGGAACAAGTTACAGGTAATGGGTTCACAAGATGCCTGGATTCACCAGTCACAAAACTACTGACCTATGACTGATGGTAAACTGAAGGATTAATTATGGCCTACAGTATTTCATGGCGTCCAGTGCAGAGCTATTTAGATGACAGTGAATTCCCTTACGTGCTGTCTAGCCACAAATCTTTTCTCTAACAGATAAAGACTAAAAATACTCCTGAGGTAGATGTCATAAACAGACATATTCCCTATTCTAATCTTGCTATGTTCTATGTGATTATTTACTTAAATTGCATAGCTCCCCAGCCCTAACAGGAGGCTCAGGTAAGTTATTTTTTACCTTTTGTAACTGATGCATTGCACATTAAAGCAGAGATAAACATGACTTCAGAGGTGCAGGTCTGTTTTCTGAACATTCTGACTATAAATGTAATACAAGAGAGGTTTAAGTGATGCTTATTTTGCACCCCTGAGTTTATAAGATTAACAGTCTTTATTATTTTGCAGAACAAGCAGTAGCACCTCACCAAAGGGAATAATTACCTCAGTCTAAAAACAAATAATCTTTTACTTAATGTGCTAAAAATACAGTTGAGAAACCTTCAATGTCAAGTCATGTGATAAAACAGACTGTGTTGACTGAGCAGATCAGCAGCTCCTTCACCCTAACAGTGCTTGCCTTTCTCTTTCCCCGCCAAATTTAGAGATGATGTCAGTGTAGCCAACCCCAGGAGTTCAAAAATCAGAAGACAAACCAAAATAGAATCACAGGATTGATATCAAAGCCATGGAAGTTATTGAAACTGAAGCGTATAATTTCAGGGGTCAGCCTTTAGATTTTTTAATTCATAGGAGACAGCCTTCTCCCTTCCAGTTGTCTGCTCAGTTCTCCTGGCTGTCTAATATGCCCTATTTCAGAATGAGAAGCAACGCAGCACAATGGGAAGCACAAAGGATTGGGAATCTATTTAAAGTTTATATAAAGCTCAATTCTCCACCATATGTAAAGCCTTAATCCTGCAAATACCTTATCTAAATGCTCAACTTGATTCATACAAGCAGCACCATGGAAACCAGTGAGGGTCCTCTTGCGCTTGAAGTTTGCCACTTGTGTAAGTTACTGTTGCAAGTCAGAAATGCTAGCCTTTGTCACAATATTAAGTAGCTACAAATGAAGAGGTCTGTCACTTGGTTTTCCCTGAGATTTTGGGCAAGTCCTGAATCATTCTATATCTTGGCTTCCTGCTCTTTAAAAAGGGGGTGAACTTTGTCTCTACAAAGTACTTGGAAGCTTCCAAACGAAAGATAATAAAAATAAGATAATTAAAATGTCACCTTCTGATGTAAATTGAATTCTAACTAATACAGCTGGAAAGAATGCTTCAAAACCAGCGAAAAGTATTTCATAATTAAATTTCCTAATAAAGCCAGACCTGTAAAACGTATCCACCGTGGATCAGGTCTGACTCGGCAGCCAAGAGAAACAGACTTATTCTTCTCAGCACTCAAAAGACCATACTTCTGCTTTCGCAAACAGGATCTTATGCACTTCAGCAGGGTAAACATAACCTTATTCTGAAAACAGCAGTTCCTGGGAGCTAGAATTTCTCATACAGGAATTTATCAAGATCTAATAATTTCTTTGTCTTTTTCCTATACAAAATGCTCAGATTCCTCTGAATTTAAATTTAATTGAACCTAATTTAAATTTATTCTGAATGTAAAGTACTATTTTTCATGGCAGCAGGTAATACGTTCAGATGAAACAGCCTGTTAGAAAAGTGCGTACTTAAAATAATGTAAGGTTTTCATCTTTTATTAAACATTTGAAATTACTGAAAGATTCTGCCTCAGAGTGGCTTAGTTTAAAGAGGCAAACTGATACATTTTGTTAATTAGATCATTAAAAAACTCATTTAGGTGTAAATAAGTCTAGGTCATTAAATCTTAATGTACATCTTCAGAGTAAAACTTCAGTCTTCACACTTTCTAGTAATGTTAATTCAAGACCCTAAAACTTAATTAAAAATAGAATTAGCATCAAAGAACTCACTTCTCCCCTCCTGTTTTTAAAGAAAAAAAAGCTGCATTGGTAGTAATTAAATGTGTTATTTCTGCTCAGTCATCCATTTACACATTCTCTCTGTTTCCAAGACTTTGTTTAAACTTGCCTGTAGAACATAGAATCATAGAATTATAGAATTGTTAGGGTTGGAAAGGACCATAAGATCATCTAGTTCCAACCCCCCTGCCATGGGCAGGGACACCTCACACTAAACCATGTCACCCAAGGCCTCGTCCAGCCTGCTCTTGAACACTGCCAGGGATGGAGCATTCACAACCTCCCTGGCAACCCATTCCAGTGCCTCACCACCCTAACAGGAAAGAATTTCCTCCTTATATCCAATCTAAACTTCCCCTGTTTAAGTTTTAACCCATTACCCCTTGTCCTGTCACTACAGTCCCTAATGAAGAGTCCCTCCCCAGCATCCCTATAGCCCCCCTGCAGATACTGGAAGGCTGCTATGAGGTTTCCAAGAAGCCTTCTCTTCTCCAGGCTGAACAGCCCCAACTTCCTCAGCCTGTCTTCATACAGGAGGTGCTCCAGTCCCCTGATCATCTACATTTTGATATCAGTGATCTACTTGAATATTTTTAAAGCACAGCAAAAGATAGCTAGCAGTGATGACCAGTGATGTTGTCACTAATTTTCATGGTAACAAGAACAGGCTTTTTCAGTGAAATTACATATTGTGAATTAATGGCATAATAAGGCATAATAATGAGTAAAGTTTGTTATTTGGCACAACTGAAAAGACAAGGTTAAAAGGTTGCCTTCTGTATGGTTTTTAATGATTGCTGTCATAAAGTCATATTCTGAGTTGCTCATAAAAAAATCAGAGAAGTTCAACCATTTCCAGGAACAGGGAAGAAGCTATCCCACTTAACTGCAGAGGGATATAAATGTTTCTAAGGACATGAACTGGAACAAGTCAATGCAATGAAACTGAAGACAGAATTGAGAGACTGGCAATAGGCAATAGAGTGCAGGAGAGACAGAGGCTGAGTGGTCAAGAAGGGAGATGCTACAAAAGAATCTTGTGGATCCTGGATAACTGAAAAGAATAAGATTGGACTGAAGGCAGACAAGGGGAGGGGAGGTAAAGGTGGGACATAGCACCTTTTACCTGAAGGGGGCCTATAAGGATGCTGGGGACAGACTCTTAGGGATTGTAGTGGTAGAACAAGGGGTAATGGGTCCAGACTTAAACAGGGGAAGTTTAGATTGGATATAAGGAAGAAGTTCTTTACTGTGAGGGTGGTGAGGCACTGGAATGGGCTGCCCAGGGAGATTGTGCGTGCTCCATCCCTGGCAGTGTTCAAGGCCAGGTTGGACGAGGCCTTGGGAAAAAGGGTTTAGTGTGAGGTGTCCCTGCCTGTGACAGGGGGGTTGGAACTGGATGATCTTAAGGTCCTTTCCAACCCTAACTATTCTATGATTCTATGACAGAATCAGCACTGAAAAACACTGTTGAGGACAGGAAAGAGGGACTCAAGTGTAGCAGCCCTGCTCACCCCAGTACGAAGGACAAATCACAAGGACACCAGAATCTCAACACTAGTGTAGAAGCAAGCAGTAACTATCATGTATTTCCATAGATGTAGGTCACAGACCAAAAATGAAATTGTCCACAGTATAGAAATTACTGAAGATTCCTGCCTTTCCTTTGTATACCCTTTAATGGAAAAAGTCTTCTCTTTTTCAGGTGCCTAAAATCAAGAGGATGCAGAAATGTCTATGCAGTACTAACCAGGTTTGCAATGCTGACACAACACACACAAAAGACAGAAAAGTGAAATTTGCCTGATGGTTCTAAGCAGAAAGGATGGTCTTAAGGTGATAGCAGTGACATGAGGGAAACTGTAATGAGTAATTCAGTGATAGAATGGAGGATTAGACTAACCCCCATTGTCAGGGACACTGTCCAGCATTTGCAGGGACATTCTCTGGGTCCAATACAAGACTACATTTTCCTCCTGACTTAGTGACTGGTTGACACATGGACATATAAAGAGAAAGGTTTTTAAAAATACAAAAATGCTTGAATTGTTTTCAGTCTTCCTAAATCAGTTTAACATGCTACACTAGTAAAAAAAAGACTCTACCTTTTCCTTATATTTGGACTGAATGTTTGCTTTGTATATAACAATCTTTGCAGAAGAAAAAGACTGATAAAAATCTTTCACTGAAGGACTGTATTAAATATGGTTATTCCTACACAGATATAATGTATGGAAAGTCTTCATGATTATACATGAAGCCATACTACAGTTTTATAGGAGAAGTGATTGCTCCCACTGTACACATTCTTTGGAGTCGTGTGACACATGCACAATCAAGAATGACACAAGCAAATCCATCAAGGAATATTTAAATATACGTTAGGGAGCCACTAAGTTTTCTGATGGTTTTACAGAAGGAAAACTAATTGCATCTGCACAATACAACTGGTTTAGAAGGGTTTGTATTCATCTGTGCTTTCTTTGTTAAACACTTAAACCAGTCGATTCAAGGAAACGGATAATAAAATCAGAAATTATTAATTGGTTTGAATACAGTTAAATTTCTTCCAGTTTAGCAATGCTTACTTGTTCCTACTGATTTTTTGTTATACCAGTAATGCATAGAAATTGTTGTCCTAACAGTGTGGCATCAGAGTGAATGACAGACAATTATTCTCGCAAAGAGCTTGCACCCTTTTCTAAGACTTATTTTGATAAATCCAACTGATTATATAAAACAATATATTGAATTTAAAAAATCATTCTTCTGGCAAACATTGTCAAGTTTGTTATATTAAACATATTTGGTTTCATTAAGACTATGAGGTTTTCACGTGAAATTGTATACACACCACCTAAACGCATCCTTTTAATTTTAGGAAAGACTATAAACTTTATGGGCTATTGCTGTCCTGGAAAATCTATTTGGTTTTCAAAAATGTGTAGAAAGAACCAAATAAATACTTCTTTTTGTCATGGCTTATCCAATTATCTGGTGGGGCTATGTGACAGACAGGCTGCAGTCAGTAGTCTGATATGGTAAAATTTGACACTGCTTGATGCTTTCTTAGGTGGCTTTTTGACAGATTGTATTAGATGAACAGAAGTCCATGTGGAGCCTGCTGGATTATATGATCTTGATTTACAATTTATCCAAGAGACTATTTTGCTAAGGTGATTTACTTCCATGTTAAATCTAAAAACAAGTGATGAGGCTACTGATCTGTTTACACACTAATTTAGAGTTTCTTCTTATTTATCACATGTGGAGCACTTAAATTGGAGTTCTTTGTTCCCCTGTACAAGTAAAGATTGATTCCAGTGGTCTTCCAATCAGACCATAAATCAGGATAGTTGAGATTGACAACATTTCATTGGTATGAGCAAGAGAACAGTCAGGTTATTCTTTACCAAACTATATGACTACAGAGCAACATTCTTATATTTCTAACTCTCTTAGCCCTTCACTATTGATATTGTGACATGATTTTTAATACCATTAGTCTGTGGTGCCAAGAGAAATTCTTTTAAAGAGTGTGACACTGAATATAGGCTCTGGCAAATGATGCCTTCAGTTAGAAAGTATTAATGTGACAGGCCTCTTTCAGAACCTTCTACAGAGAATATGTCTAGACCAAAAAGTGACAAAAGGCAAAATAGTGCTTGAACCTGTGCAACATAGTACTGAGACAGAAAAATCTCAACTGAAAACTCCTTTTTGTGCAACAAGTGATCTCACTGTCATTTATAGTAATGCAAATCACAAGGAAACATTGAAATAAGTGGAAACTACAGCTGTATAAATCAGGTGTCATATGAATAAGAAAATTGTAAGATAGTTTTATTTTAGCTCTAACATTTATCAGCTTTGCTTGTCCAAACTAACTGTTAAAATAGAAATATTTTTTTCAGTTTTGCAACAATGGGCATTCAGGATTAGTTATTCACAGAGCAAATAATAGAGGATTTGTCATAATGGGTCCATCTACTGTTCTACAGCTCCTCTCATACTTTATGTCTCTACTTTATATACCCTTAAAACATCTGACTATGAAATGACAGTGAGAAAAAGAAAGAAGTATTCCTTTTTCATCATGTTTCTCTGACACGAGATTTGATCATCTGTATTATCACAGCTACAAATAGTATTAGCAAACGTAAATTACCCAGCTCTTTTACACACAGACATATCTCTCTTTTTGCTATTAAAAAATCCATAGGCTATTTTCTGCATAAATGTTGTTTTTTTTTTTATTTGTTCTAATCCATGGCCCCTTGATTTCATGATACATTTATTTCACTGAGCTGTGCAATGCAGAACATACCCCGATCACTATTTCGAACACTGTGCTCTGTTCCCACTACTTCTTCCTCTACACAAATAAGATCACTCTAGGATGCGAATCTCAGTGGAATGAACTGGTAAATGATCCAAAGGAGAGTCAATCCTATCTTCTGAATCTTTCTCGTCTTTGAAGTGCTTTGTATGTGAATCTTACTGTACATCTCATTAGGTTTGCTGCTTTTTTATGAGCTTTCATAGATAATCTATATTCCAGTTGTCTTGATCAAAATTTGGACAACTCTTGCAGAAGAAACACAGCTCTTGAGAAGGATCGCTCTCATACCATCATGGTCTCACGAAAGAAGAACTAAGATAAATGAAAACTTCAAGACTTCTAGTTATTGTACTGATCTTACTAGAAACTCATCTTTTCTGGGTTTTTGACATTGTTGGAGGAGGGAGGGTGTGCATTTTGTGTGTTGTGGGGTTTTGTGTTTTTTTTTTGTTAAAGAATACCCTACAAAGACACACTGTTATTTCATGGGGGTTTGCTCCTCTGGAAGTAATTTTATCTGGCAATAACTTATTAGCTCTAAAAATACATCTCCAATTGTGATCCTGTTTATATTACAATGTGGCAAATTGATGGAATTAACATTATTACTGATGAAATTGATAATATTTTATTTCATTATTGCTTCACTAATCACTATGTATTCCACTGCTGTCTGTATGTGAGATCATTATTATGTATATGTATAAACATCAAGCTTAATGGAGGTAAATGATTATATGAAAAGGCAGGATGGTTAATTAATGATTACACAAACAATTAGTACTCTTTCTTACTAATTCACAAGCTGTTCTATGAGGAACTGCAGACTTGCAGAGCAAAATTCAGCGCATCTCTTAATTATAAATAAGCTAGGGACTTGTAAAAGCACAGACTACCTTTTAACCTCCTGTTACTAAAGACTGTTTTTAAGCTTCTCAGTGAGATTTTTCCTGGTCAAAAGAAAAAGTAATTTAAAGGAAAAGCTTTTCTACCTTTATTGGTCACCTTTAAGTGAATATTTGACTGATGGGTCCTAGTCAAGTTTTACATTTAAGAGACACTTAATGAAAAAGTACATCAGTCTTAAATGGTCCTTAATTGGTTCGTGTGGTATGTCTGTATTGGTACTTAACACAGGATTGAATTTCACACTAAAGGCTTATTTTTACTAACCCTTAACTCACGCTGAGTATCCCTATCTCCCTTGTGCGTAGTCTCATTGATTTTGCCCAGAGTAATTGTCTTTCTCTATTCTACAATTCTAAATCCTTTTCTCTGTAGTCTTTATGAAAGAACAAAATCTTTTTTTTTTTAGATCATTTAAATCCTTGGATTGAGTAAATTAATTCTAACTTTACTATATGGCAAGCTATAAAGAGGAGCTGTAAGAATGTAAAACATTATATTCACTGTTTTTATCTTGCATACAGACTTTAAATAACACCTTGTGTCCTCTCAAATCCCACTCCCATTATTTCCCAGGAATATGAAATCAGCACATGATATCCATACATCCTTTAATTACTGTCACTGTCAGTGGATCAAATATAAACTGATTTTATTTGCCCTGCAGTTCTCTTATGACACAAAATTAATGTTTCTTGATTTTTTAAGCATGGGTTGTCTAGATTTTTCCAGTTACTACTGGCTTTAATTGACTACCTACAGCTGCAGTATTGGATATGAAAATTTTCAGTGAGAACATTATTCTTCAAAATCTCAAGTCAATGCATATTTTTGAAGGTATTACAACACATATTCATGTGGGGCAAAGCCAAAAGCTTTTGCCTGGCCTGATCTTTGATATCTCACAGGTTAGTAGAGCTTCTCTTTTGAATATAACAACTAACTGGTGTACCATTTTTTTTTATTTTATAGTGATAAAGAGCAGTATTTGTGTTAATAAATTATAATTTATAATCCCAAGAGCAAGAATATTTTGTAGAGCTTCTGTACTGTCAAGGTACAGACCTTGTCTTTATAGACAAAAATAGGCAAGGCATAGTATGCAGAAAACTCATGTTCAGAGTAGTTTTAAAAATAATTGAACATCTTACAGACAAATAAGTGATATTGGACCCTCAATCTGAAGGAAGATGTTATAATGCTATAGTTGCTATAATGATCCCACTGGACAAGCATTTTCCATGTGTTTGACAGCATCAAAAGGAGGCTGGACATTACTTCAGACTGTTTGACCTGATGTTTCGCAGTGAATGTTTGACATTAGCAAACAAATGGCCACATAACAGGCATGGAAGAATGAAGGAAAATCACCCCATCCTTACTAGAAGTCATCAAGGTTGCAGTACAGAGGATTTAGGTCAATGAAGGACACTTCAAAAGGGAAAAAATCCCTCCAACAACCCCACAATGAAAACAAGGGAGAAAAAAAGCTCAATCTGAGATTTAAAAAAAACCTAAACAAACCAAAACATCTACTAACACATCAAGGAGTGATCTGCTCTTGCAATATATTAACATATATTCTCTCTAATCTTATTGAGATATGGCAGAAAATTATACTTTAAATTCTGTCTACTTGTGAAGTCAGAATGTTTGAAACTTTTCAATCCTGTTACAACTAAGAAGACAAGTCACAAGGCACAGAATTCAAAACAGTCAGTCACAAAGCGATGAAGGCATTGAAAGAGATTTCCATGGCCAAGGTTCCTCTTCAAGGTGTCATTAAGAATCATCTCTCTTAACAAAAGGCAATGTCCATTTTAACCAAAATATTAATTGAATGGTCTATCCATTCAATAAAGTTCTTTCAAATTGCCTTTACTAATCAATACCAAGAATCAAATGAATTAAGTTTCAAACATTTGTAAAGTTTCAGAGTTTCATATATGACTAGAATTTAAGTGTCCCGATGATCCATCATACAGTGTTTTTCATTAACTGAAAATGGCTCAATACCTTTCTTTACCTAGGAAAGTCTAACATTATTTTTAGAGCTTTCAAAGACGGTGCCCTCTCTTTGAGTAGACATAAAAAGAGATACAAGGTTGAGATGTCTAATGGCCTATAATGAACTTACACATCTTCATCGTCTTTTGGATTTCATTAATGGGGGG
The DNA here is from genome assembly GCF_034315485.1 of Pezoporus occidentalis. Lineage (NCBI taxonomy): Eukaryota > Metazoa > Chordata > Aves > Psittaciformes > Psittacidae > Pezoporus > Pezoporus occidentalis. The sequence goes on from NW_026916253.1 coordinate 572,844, forward strand.
TGATACTGAGTAATCCGTCAAGTCATCTCTCTCTAATCCTGCAAATCTTTCATGGTATTTTTCTGTGCTCTAGGCACTCCACTTCTTGAGTCAGGAGTTTCAGCAGGCTTGGCCAAATAATGACTTCCACGATTAAAAGGAAAACACTTAGATTACAGTATTGAAAATAATTCCATGTGGATATATTGAGCATAATATAGTAGGCATATATTTAGAACACTTAGACACTTGTTTTTCCAACGCCCCTTGGGCATGAATCAACTAACATCCAAAATATTAGCCATTTTAAAAAACTTGTTCATAATTTTTAATATTTTATGGATTATTTTTGACTCTTTCAACTACCTCTGATTTATTAAGAGGCACAAGTATATCCATGTGTGTTTAAGAAATTGTGCATATACTTTTGAGGGACTTCTGCAGGTGTTCTTGCTGAAGAAGGTTAAGCTAAAAATATCAACAACTAAATTTCATTCCACAGTATGCCACAAGAAGAAAATAATACAAATATAATGTAGCAAAAACAAGCATGAGGAATAGGATATAGAACTGTCACCATGTTGTAGACTGCTACATGACTGTGTTTGTAAATATAAATAAAATATAAATGATTGGAATAAAATGGAGAACGATGTTATGTACTATCGATTTTCAAGTTAATGATGATAACAGTGATAACTATGATTTGAAATGCATTTCATTATTTGAGTAAAGTTTGAACAACTATTCAACTATTTGGTTCTATTAATTCACTAACTGATTTGAACAAATTTAATTTCAATATGAACATTGTCACTTGATATATGCTATAAAAAGGAAGAAGAGAAAGAGCTGAGGAAATATAAATGCCTCATTTTGGAGAATTATAACTACCTCTTCCAGCAGAATGTGTCATGACTAAGTAGTAATGATCACTTTGAACCATTACTCCATGTGCTCATCCTCAAGCAGAGATTTAAGACAGTTTTGTGTCATGCAATGGTAAATTACACTGGAAATTCTGTTAGTGCTTTATTTTCCAAAAACCTCTATTATATTCTAGGAAATATAGTTCTTAATCTGAATTACAATTTAAAATAATCTTGTATGGTTTACTTGATAGCATATGATAGTCTACTATGTCAAAAACTACTGAGAATTTTTAAGAGCTGATCGTTAGCCCAACAAACTTTAATGCCTCAGAGCTGTTAGTGTCTACTAGGTCAATGCATGTGCTATTAATCCACAGACTAAGACTGTCTTTGAATCTGCTGAAAACCTGTTAGGAAAGCTGACTGCAATGCTTTTCCTGGAGAATTCCTGGTTGATATTTTACCTTTAATTCATTTAACTGTGTGAAAAAGAAAATCTGAATACTCCTATGGGAGGCAAATAGAATGATATGACAGAAGATAGCTGATGCAGTGAGTAACTGACTGTGGAAATTTTCACCTGGATTAAACTCATCCTGTGTTAAAAAAAAAATGAAATTGGTTGAAGTGTTCAAGTTATTAAAAGAAATTACTGTGAGATGTGGGAGTATGAAAAACGCACTATATACCTATATATACATCAGCAGTCTTGGTAGGAAGGTTTCATTCAAAGCACCCAAGCCACAATTCATGGTGATTGCCCCTTTTTATGTCTTATATTGAAAAGAGATAGACTTCATCATCCTTTCAATTCCTCTTCAAGTAGCTGTAGGCTGCCAAAAGCATCTTTGCCAATTAAATAAGTGCACCTCCCTCAACCTCAGGGCTTTTTCTCTAGGTCCCTAATAATCTTGACAACCCTCTGTTGGATCCACTGCAGTTTGTCAACTTCCCTCTTGACTTGGAGGGCCTGAAACCTGATACACTGAGGTGCAGTCTTACCAGAAATGAGCAGACATACATAATATAGCCCAGTTTGCGATTTGTCTTATTCATGATAAGAAGCACTGGCAGCTAAAGTTCAGCCTTGCCTCCAATCTAACTTCAAGTCTTCCAGCAGAGCTGTCTGTTTCTAATCCAATGGGTCCCTGATCTTTACAAAGACGCAGGGTTTTCTATTACGATACAAAACTTTGCACTTCACTTGGTTCATCTTTGCAAGGTTTATATTGGGCAAATTCTGAAAGGTTTTTTTTTCAGTTCCTCTGCATTGAAACTCTGTATTTTGTTGTTCCCATCCCAATTTAGTATCTGCAATTTGGCTAACTGAGTATTCACTTGCATCATCCAAATCACTAAGATGTTTAACAGCCTCAGTATGTACTCCTGGATACATACTCAGAGTGTGCAGGAGTACATACTCCTCAAAATAGCTACTGTTTTGCACTAGGGACAAAATAGTACCTCAAAATAGCTGCATTTAGCATTAACAGCATTAGGAAATGGTAGTGAGCAAAGGTAGTAATACAAGAGGAGAAAGGGCTTTCTAAACCGTCTAAATGAGCAGCTATGTCTGTAGTCAGTAAAAATCAGTATCGACATCTTCCCTTGTATGTATATTTACACATCCTAATATACATACCTAAATCCTATTTACTGTACATCATATTCACAAATGCACACATGGAATTGCTGGATCCTAAATGTGGTCAGAGTTATAGGCTATACCACTCAGATCCATCAAGAGTGAGGCAATTCTAGGCATGTCAAGATGTAGAGAAGAGGAGCCTGGTGAATAATAATGTGGAGGAAAAGTGTAGATGCCTCCTGAGTCAGGCAGCAGGCAAGAAGGCATTTTTCAGCATTGTAATATTGGAGATAGGTATCTCAGATCCACCTGCTTCCTGAAGCTTGCCAGACCACTGCAGTTATTTTGCACAGTTCTGTCACTTCAGCAAGCCAGCATACAAATCTTCCCTGTTGCACCTTATGCGGACACACCTGCCCAGTTCAATGTCAAGCACAAAACCAAACAATGGGAGTTTTCTGCTGTTAAAAATAAAAAAAAAAACACTTAAGCTTGGTTTGTCGGCCTTCAGAATACTTTCTAAGATCTCTCCTGTGGGTCTCTCAAATTCTAGCTAAGTTTTGTTTCTTAGAGAAATGATTTTAGAGCATATAGCAGGAAAAAGTAGAAAGGATGTATATTACTAAATTCTAGTTACAGGAAGAATTTATGAATATTAAAATGTGTATCTTGTATTCTTTATCCACCTCTTCCACCTTTTTTAAAAATAATGTATTACATGCTAAGAAATATCAAGCTTCTTCACAATGAAAGTTTCAGTAGCCAAGCTATAATCTTCAGACCTAAGAGTTTGTGGGACAAACAGACCTTTCCCACAGCTACAGAAACACAACTGCTAAAATGAAACCAGTTTTATTTAATGAAAAATTGTATCATAAGCATAAGGATCATTTTAAGGCTTCTTTTCAGTAAGTGTCAGATGTTATGACTAATAATCTATAAAATACTTTGAATTCTAAAAAAGCACATTCCATAAAATTTTCATTTGAAACTTTAATAGAGCTCAAACACACTAAATGGTAATAACAGTAAAATACTACTAGTAGCAAGCCATTAGAATTAACTGAAATAATATTTGATATTTTAAAAATCACTTGAAAGTGTAACACTTCTCCCCTCAGATCTCCTTACAGCACTTTATGTATGGTAACAAATATAACTACCTACAGAATTCCTGCAATTTCTGTTCCATAAAATGAAGTGTATGTAAATTTCTCTGAAAAGAAAAAAATCAACATCTGCCTTTAATGGTCAGGAGATTTTAATATGTTCACCTTAAGAAAAAGAGACTCAGCAACAATGACCTTATCTTTTTCATCAGTATAGTATCTTGGGGGGGGGGGGGGGGCAAGTGGGGAAAGTGGAATGAAACAAATAAAATCTAGGTTAGAGCAAAACTGAACATCTTTAAAAAATATTTTCCCAATAGATCTTAGTTTATGTTGGATCAGTAGTGCTCAAGGATGAAGAGTAAACTATAAACTGCTCCAGTAAAAGTCAATTAACCCCTCATGCTTGGTGCTGTTGCCCTCTCTGCCAACTGTGTAATGTGCACCAGAACAGTATCATGTATTAAGCAGTTAAATGAATGCTGCAAGAATAATTACCCACTGAGACAATAACAATCAGTAATGCATATGCAGAAGCAAATCTTGTGCTGTTTTTTGGCTTTAAAAACCATGCTGTGTAATACAATAAAACCTGTTTTTCAGTCATCCCTTCCTAATATCCCCAGGCTGGGAGACCTCTGGAAACAGATATAAATCAGGTCGTTTTTAGGTTAGGTTATTGTATGTGAATGATGGATACTTCTTCCTGTAAAGCAATGCAACTCAGTGGAAAAAAAACCAACAAACAACCCAAACTCCTGGAGTCAGTGATGACTAGAAAATATTTTCCTTGTTAGAATTGTATTGTGAAGATATCAGTTCTCTTCATTAAAGTTATTGAACTGCAAGAAAGCTAGTGGTTTCAGTAAGTGTTTTTGAAATATAACTTTTGTTTAAAGATCATCCAAGTAGTGTAAAAATGCTTTGGTACACAGCAATTAATTTTATGTGTGTATCACTTTACACAGTAATTCTACACCTCACATTTGAAAAAGTGTTTCCAGAAAGTCACAGCTCTGCCAAACGTGATTGTGATATAGATTTTACTTCATGAATCTCCCACAAAAATCGGCCATGATGGTACTATATTCTTTCAGTCATAACTAAATTATATCCTCTTCCAGACACAATGCAGAAGTGACTTAATTTTGTACTGTAGTACTATAAAATAGAAAGAGGAAACAAGTCTACAGGATGAATTAGCTCGGACATAATTGCATTACATAGCCATGAAGTTTTAAGTTCTGTATTATTGCAATGTGAGTTGTCTACTCGCAGCACCTAGTTTGGAATATGCTAGAAACGCAAGGAATTACCCACATACTGCAGCTCTCGGCACTTTAAATTTGCAGTTCATCAAATATTCACCACTTTCAGTCATAAAGTACTCACTAATTTCATATGGGTATTGGTAGAGTGCCACATGCAGAGCCACTCAATTTCCCATTCATCAGACTCCTTGTTTCCATTCACATTTTCATCTATGCCCTCTCCATTGTCTTCTCTGATCATTTCTGGTTTTGGTAATATGCGTAAATGATGTATTATTTTTTAAGTTATCTGTAGTCTGAATATAACCTCTTCTCAGCGTCTGAAAGGGTCTATATGGAAACAACATGTATGAACTAATTTAAGTATTTGCTTTAATGTTTTGAAATAGTCAAATTCTTCTTTGAGCATTACTAAAGGCTGATGAAAATTCATAATGATGCCTGAAAACGAACTGCACAGCCATTTATTTGTGATCATACTGGAAATACCACAGCACCTGCAGATTGTGCAACTAAATATATACAGTAGAGCAAACAGCTGAGGAGACTGCAATTAAAAGAGGTTATTATTATATTGGCTCTCGCTAATTTATTGCTCACTACAGCAGCAATTACAAGGCTCGTATGCTTCTGCTCCCTGCTGTTGAAACAGACAAGTCTCAAGTCTCAGCACATACAGGAATAGTTTGTGGCTCACTTAAAAAGTGCATGTGAATTAATTAACCTATTGGGTGTTTCACTCCTATAGAACCAAAATACCATATTATTCCCTTGCATGTTTCAACCTGACCCCCATATGGATCAATGGCACTTTATGTGGTTCCTACTTAGATCAATGACACCACATAAACATAACTGAAGGAATCAATTTCATGCCACTTCTACACATATTTCACAGAGTTAATGAAATATAATGTAAAAGCAAGCTACATTCTGAAACAAAGAGGTAACAATTTGGAGCACTTTCACTAAAAATTACAGATTTATCCATGACTGTAGAACACAAAGCACAGTATTTTTTTGTGATTCCCCTCCTGGTCTTTGGGATCCTTTCTTTGTAGTCTACACTTGGTTTATGCATTAGTTGTTGTTAATGGATAATTATTGTGCCCATCAATATTTACAACTGCAACATTTTTTTCTGTTGCAGTTACATCTCTCTGTAGTTTCATGCTATACCACAGATTTTGTTGCCTGTCACAGAATTAAACAGCAATCTCAGAATTCATTATGGTTGACTTCACCTGGGATTAATTTGACCTGAAGAATTCTGAAGTACTGGTGAAGACTGTGAAGGTGTTAGTCAGTCCAGTACAGTAAACCTCTGACATAGAAGGTTAGCTTTTTTCTCAAGTCTAAATGTAGTGGCTAAAATGTTGCTGTGGGTAATACTTGCACAGGCCTCAGCAGAGAACAAGGTAGTAACTAAAAGCAGCATGTGACCCCTACAAGAAATAACAGTGAAAACAAACACTTCTGCAGTTTTTCTGTGAATAGTAAGATTCAAGTAGGAACACAAAATAACAGGAAAACATTTTTTGAAAATATCTTTTTTTTTTATTTTTCCCCTATCAAATTGGACAAATTAATCCTTTTATTCTATTTTGAGGAGAAATAAGGCAGAATATCTATCTGGAGGACTGAGAGTTTTAGCCACACAATATCTCCTGTCAGGCAAAGAAAGAAAGAAAGATACGTAATAAAAACACTGTGTAAAAAATGCATCATGCATTATAGGAATTATAATGACATTAGATTACACAGGAATGCAAACTAACGATGTGACGAAATATAAGCACTAAAAAAAGAAATTTACTGTTTCTTTGTTGCGTTCCTTACTTTCTCAAATTAATCTCTTTTCTTTCAAATTTCACATTCTTACCAATGCTGACTCTAGAAAGTACTGCCTGTCAGTTTTCTGTTAAGCTTCACTGAAAGGTTAGTCAATTAGAAAAGGTGAGGAAGCAAGATAAGGAAATAAAATCTCCACCATGTTTTTTGTACTACAGCTCATTTCCCCATAGGCTAGAAAGTCCTCACTTTCCTGTATATGCTGTATTGGGGACAACACCGTAAAGTAAATAATTGAAGGATGAAAAAAGATTATTGAGGTAAAATAATTTGGTAGTATATTGAGTAAATGAGATGATTCTTAAAAGACTGAGTCATTTTCATAACTACCATTGTGTTTCAGGGCTCAGACTAGATTTCCAATGTAAATGTTTTGTGGACTTTAAAGAAAGAAGAATGAGGTCTGTGCTTACTGTTCAGGATGTCTGAATAAAGAGCAATCAAAAAGCAAGGAAGAGTCCAGCTATTGGAATCAGTGTCATATTTACCCCAAAATGTACGTAAAAAGTAAAAAAAAAAAAAAATAAAAATTCTTTATAGTACAGCAAGATGACCCAGCATAATTAACAGTGTTGTACGTACTTAACTTCATTTAATGCTTTCATAAATCTGCAAACATATTCTTCTGGAAAGTGTGCCCAAAAGATGCTGTTAAATCAAATTTTCCAAATTCATTTCCTTAGGTGCCAGTTATGAAAAGAATCACAGAATCATAGAATGGTTGGGTTGTAAAGGACCTTAAGATCACCTAGTTCCAACCCCCCTGCCATAGGCAGGGACACCTCACACTAAATCCTTTTGTCCAAGGCTCTGTCCAACCTGGCCTTGAACACTGTCAGGGAGGAAGTATTTACCACATTTTCGGCAACCCATTCCAGTGACTCACCACCCTTATAGTAAAAAACTTGTTCCTTATATATAACCTGAACTTCCTCTGTTTAAATTTGAACCCATCACCCCTTCTCCTGTCACTACAGTCCCTAATGAAGAGTCCCTCCCCAGCATCCTTGTAGGCCCCCTTCAGATACTGGAAGGCTGCTATGAGGTCTCCACGCAGCTTTCTCTTCTCCAGGCTGAACAGCCCCAACTTCCTCAGCCTGTCTTCATACAGGAGTTGCTCCAGTCCCCTGATCATCCTCGTGGTCCTCCTCTGGACTTGTTCCAACAGTTCCATGTCCTTTTTATGTTGGAGACACCAGATCTGTACACAACACTCCACGTGAGGTCTCATGAGAGGAGAGTAGAGGGGCAGGATCACCTCCTTCGACCTGCTGGTCAGGCATGGATATCCATGCCGTTAGTGAAGCCCTGTTGGCTGTCACCAACCATTGCTTTTCATGTGCCCTAGCATGGTTTCCAGGAGAATCTGCCCTATGATTAATTTGGTGGCCTTCTATGATGGGGCTACAGAACTGATGGACAGGGGTAGAGCAGTTTATGTCACGTACCTGGACTTGTGCAAAGCGTTCGACACTGTCCCACATGACATCCTTGTCTCTAAACTGGAGAGACATCAATTTGATGGATGGACCACTCAGTGGATAAAGAAGTGGCTGGACGGGCACATGCAAAGAGTTGTGGTCAATGGCTCAATGTCCAGCTGGAGACCAGTAACGAGTGGTGTCCCTCAGGGATTGGTGTTGGGACCAGTCTTGTTCAACATCTTTGTTGGTGACATGGACAGTGGGATTGAGTGCGCCCTCAGCAAGTTTGCCGATGACACCAAGCTGTGTGGTTCGGTTGATACGCTGGAGGGAAGGAATGCCATCCAGAGGGACCTCGACACGCTTGTGAGGTGGGCTGATGCCAACCTCATGAAGTTTAACCATGCCAAGTGCAAGGTCCTACACCTGGGTAGGAGCAATCCCAGGCACAGCTACAGGTTGGGCAGAGAAGAGATTCAAAGCAGCCATGTGGAGGAGGATCTTGGGAGTGTTGCTTGATGAGAAAATGAACATGAGCCGCCTTCAATGTGCGCTTGCAGCCCAGAAAGCCAACCGTATCCTGGGCTGCATCAAAAGGAGCGTGACCAGCAGGTCGAAGGAGGTGATCCTGCCCCTCTAATCTGCTCTTGTGAGACCTCACTTGGAGTATTGTATGCAGTTCTGGTGTCCTCAACATAAAAAGGACATGGAACTGTTGGAACAAGTCCAGAGAAGGGCCACGAGGATGATCAGGGGACTGGAGCACCTCCTGTATGAAGACAGGCTGAGAAAGTTGGGGCTGTTCAGCCTGGAGAAGAGAAGGCTGCGTGGAGACCTCATAGCAGCCTTCCAGTATCTGAAGGGGACCTACAGGGATGCTGGGGAGGGACTCTTCATTAGGGACTGTAGTGATATGACAAGGGGTAATGGGTTAAGACTTGAACAGGGGAAGTTTAGGTTGGATATAAGGAGGGAATTCTTTCCTGTTAGGGTGGTGAGGCACTGGAATGGGTTGCCCAGGGAGGTTGTGAATGCTCCATCCCTGGCAGTGTTCAAGAGCAGGTTGGACGAGGCCTTGGGTGAGATGATTTAGTGTAAGGTGTCCCTGCCTATGGCAGGGGGGTTGGAACTAGGTGATCTTAAGGTCCTTTCCAACCCTAACGATTCTATGATTCTATGATTCTAATTTTTGTCTGGATAGTAACTATCATTGCTTGTTTAGAATCCTAAAGTCAAAGAGTTCATTAAATAGCACCTGTACCCCAGGATCACAAGTACATTAATCATATTTAGAGTAAAGACACTTTCTATAATTCCTAATTTTTCTGTTGGGAAACTGGTTTGGTAGGGCTCAAACATTTGCTGCTTAGCAGAGGAAAGATGCTGTTATCAGTACTTAATGGTCATAATAGTAAGGTATGTTTGCAAGTATGTCAACAACAAAGCCATGCATATTATGTCCAGAAACCGAACTGACCACATTATGCAGCATTAAACGATTAAATAGTTAGGATGAAACAATTCAAAAAGCACTGCATCCACATTGGTGCTATTGTAAATATAGAAGCTGCTAGCAGGTAGGACGGCAAAAGTGAAATGAAGACCTGAGGGTAAGTTTACCTGAATCTGTACTAAGACGACAATTTCTAAGGTTACAATATCTGCTGAAAATTTACTGAAAGCTTGTCAATTAATTAGAACACAGTTCTGTGTGGATAGACTTCTACCTGCCCATGTACAGATATATGGAAATTCTAGGCAATCACCTAGATCAGATTAAACTCAAGGTAGTCAGCTGAATTAAACAATGCTTTTCCTTTATGAAATGCTCAGGCATTTCCTAAACAGCATAAAGAATAAGTCAGTTTGTTATAATCAAAGAAATCAGACAGTAATGATAAAATCATACATGCACCAGTCCATAGGTTTCCAAGTGAATGGAAAAAATGGCTTTGGTAGGGAGCACACTTTCCAGATATCTGGAATGCATATTGATAGTGTCAATATTTGCATGCATCAATGGCAAATAGAAAAATGTTTCTATCAGACAGTTAAAGTTAAGAAAATTCATGACAAGGTGGTGGAAGACAAAGTGAACTTGAATCATCACCAAAACCAGATACAAACATGTTCTACTGAGAGACCCTTGTTAGTCTTTTCTGCATCTTTCTCCCAGAGATATGATATAAGCTAATTGTAGAATATGCTACCATTTGTCACGGGACAGCTACATTTTTTGAGCATAGGGAAATGGTTTTTCTTCTTCTCATCAGTTGCTTTCTCCTATTGATTTTGTCTTTATTCAAGGAGAATGTATTCATAGGATCAAACCAAATGATTAGTTTTGTAAAATCTCTCTGGTTGCTGAATTAAAATCCAATTGGGAGGAGAAGTGAGAACAATTGTGTGTCAGCAAGTAATTCAGACTCCAATTCTACAAACATTTCCCCTGAAGAATGTTTTATCTACCTCATTTTTTTTTTCAAAGAAAAAAACTCCTTCAAACTTATGAACTTGGGAATCCTTTAGAACATTAAGGGTAGGTCAAATCATGTCTGCTAGAAATGCCTAGCATGCCTTCTTTTTTAACTTCTACATAATTGAATTAAGATGCAGTCTGAGAAAAAATAAGGTTAGGTCAAGCTTTTTCTGTAGATTTAATTGTTGCTATCATTTTGCTAAGTTTTGTACACCTAATGTTTTTAGTTTTTTTCTTTCCAAAAGAGAAAATTCTAATAATTGTTTGGTTTTAGCTGAACGAATTTTAGAACTAGAAAGCCAAAAGACCTTACTGGATTTTTTTTTTGCAGCAGAACACTTCCCAGCATGATGGAGAGCTAGTGGCAAAAATAGTCAACCTGTTACTATTTGATAGCTAGGAGAGTGGTGAAAGCAGTACTTCTAGAACACAAAAATCTCTAAAAAATGGTTACTAGGTATGTCCCAATATTAAACTAAATCTAATTAATTTTATACAGAAGAGAAAGACATGAGATCAAGCCTCTTAAATTTTAGATAAAAGCAGACAATATCTGAGTGGAAATACAAGAAAACCAAATTGTTTTTTTGGTTGATCAGAAAGGATAACAGTGATAAAGTCGTTAGCTTAATTATGGAGCAAAGCTGTTTAATGAAATAACTAGCACACATGAAATTTAATACTGATGCATATAAACATTATTGAAAACTGTGACAGAGAAAAGATTTTTCAGCACCATCAAAATGTGTTGTAATAGGAGGGGGAGCCATCATTCTAGGGAGATTTCAGAGAGTCCTGTTACTGCATGAGGAGCAGAGTCTTGTACAAACACTTGACTGTGCACCCTTGGGACGAAATGTCACTTCTAGACATGTCTGTATGGAATTACATATGAAAAGGAAATATAAAGGGTATTTTGTTGAATTGATTTGGGGATCAACTCTAAAAGACCAAAGATGGAGTGACAGGTTTGTAAGACACCTTTTATCTCCCTATATTTTTGTGAACTATGGGACCCATCCATTGTATAAGTGGAAATTAGATTGTGTTCCTCAGTAATGAGAACTCTGTTCCATGGAAAAACCAATGAATCTTTTTTGTGAGGAAGCCCTGTGTCAGCTTATGCGTCCCAAGTTCAATAGAAATGATGAAGACACTGTGCCATGGATCAGCCAGAAACAGATAACATGGAAGTGAGGTTCTGTGGCATGAGAGAAAGGGAAATCTTTCTACTGAATAACAGTTTGGAAGAAAAATTGGCAAGAATCTATAATCTCACCAAGTTCTATTTCCTACCTGTCTTGTGTCTCCTTTCTTCATTTACGTGCCCCTATAAAATAAGACTTGCAGGCTCTGTGTGTAACATTTATTATGGCCTGATGAAGTTGCTTTTTAAAGTGAGATAAAAAGGACAGAATAGCAGATGTTACTGAAATGGCTAGATAGGCAATTATTTCTGTTCATATAGCTAATCTTGCACTTTAAGTCATCTTCAATAGCCACCATTTACCTAAATTACCTGAACCAATTAACAACATGAGTATTTACTTAAGCTAATGTCGCAGAAGGCTTGTCCCTAAAAAAAAAAAAGGAAACAACTACTCTGCATATATTGTTGTAAGACATGCTCAGTTTTTAAACTTTGTAGCCATTCTCAAGGCAAAATCAAATATTTAGTAGCCACATCAATTAAACTAACAGGGGTCAGTCCCTGGATCAGAACTGGATGCTGCACCTTCGAAGGCTAAAGAGCAGACAGAACCATTGTTAACATCATCATCCTCTAGGTCTGTATTTATTAAGAAGTTCTATACCTTGTAAATATCTGTTTTCACCCATCTGGGAATGTTAGAGGCAGAGAAATAATCTGATAACCTATAATTTTATTTTCTACTAGTACATAAAATTTTGTGGGTAGCCTATAATAACACACCTAATAAAATCTACCATAATAAATGACAAGATCATACAACATTATCACTGACCAAAGGCAAGAACCAATAACTCGCCCTTAAGCTATTGGATGAGTCTATTTATCAGCATGGTCATGTGGAGTACGTCAAGATTGCTTTGTTCAGACATACAATAAGAAATTTTTACTGTTTTTTCACAAAGATCTAATGAGCCACCAATTTCATACAGCTATTATTTCTCTGTCTGGAGCAAGTCATGAAGGAAGTAGTTTATCTGATCCCAAAGAAAATTCGCACGCACCTTGTACTTGCTATTCTGTACAACCATCGACAAGAATATAGGAGATGAAAGCGGTAATCCAACACAAAGGCATATTTTCAGAAATGTACTTTGTGAGCCTAAGAGAGCAATTTCTTGTGTTTTACCACCTTGCTGGGAGTCCCAAAGCCTCCCAGGATTGTCTGAAGCACCTTTCACAGCCCCATGGGCTGTTCATGAGCTTTACAAGACTTGAAAGCCCCAACACCGCTTCTCTGGCTTTTTAGTTTTCAGAAGCATTTTGCCTGTGAAAATTTCCATTTTAACATGATTCCTTGACAAGCAGCCTAAACTAGATTTTTCTTTTTTTTTTTAATTAATAAAGCTTATTAAATCAGCACTGTGGAATTTGTTATTAATATTACAAAAGAACAATATGATCCTTGAAATACTGAGTTCTATGCTGAGGGTATGTTACAGTGATGTCATTTCCTGTCTTGGAATTAATTTACTCTATTTCTAACATTAGCATTTGTATTTATACATTTTCATTCTGTAAAATCTTTTGCAAGAAAAGTACAGAAGTTCTTTTGATGTCAATATCTATATTAAGATCATTTAATACTTTTTTTTTTTTGTCTTTTTGATATCAAAATATTTAAGATGCTTATTCATGGTCTGATTTCCCACTCCCACATTTAACTGGAAGAATCACAATTGCTGCATTAACCCAGAATCATGTGAGCAGGCTCATAAAAATGGATGGCATGATCATATCTGGAATTTACACAAGACCCTATTCAATAAAGCATATTCCGGCCTTACTGTAATATCATCCTCCAGAGTTTTAAAGTCTTTCAAGTGGAATAAAGATGTTGCTATAATGACAGTGAATGTAATGAGATTAAATGTAGTTGGGAGTCAAGGTAAATGGCCTTGCATCAGAAAGAATGTAATAACACAGATTCTTATAATGAAGACAAAGGATACTACCAGCACATTTTTGCTGCATTTCTTTGGCAAAGTAAGGCCACAGCAGGACATGACATCTAATATGGATTCTGTATTCCTTTCAGTATTTTAATAAAACCTGCATGCTTTTAGACATAAAGGAATAACTAAAAAGAAATATTTTTAATAAGCATCAAGATCTGTATTAGCAACATATCACTTCCCTAAAAAGAGCTGACAATCTGTTTTTTAGGAATTAAAAGAATTTAATGTAGTGAGTTACATTAGAATTGGGACCATCTTTAATTTTGGGGGGGCAGGGAATCAAAATAATCATAATGGTAAATTCAAGGCCTAACCTGAGGTCTGTCCAACAAAGGACACGCATACAGGTTTTCCTTAAGCTTGCACATTATTATGCAGGCTTTTATTCCAACAGTAAAACCCAACTGGTTCTAAAATTTACTTTGATTCTACTACTTTTAACATTTATAAAGGAATTTCTTAACAATTTTGCCTTATTTAACTTGAGATTCTACCTTTCAATACATGAAACGATGAGTTGCTCAGGACTTTTATTTGTCACAGAAGTCAGCAAGGCCACAGACCGTTATTCTATAACCAGGTATATTTGAAATAATATTACCCCAGTCATGATACTAGCTTAAATGTCTATCTTAAAGTGCTAACCTACACTGGAAAATAAGCAAATATGACAATTTCAGTTCTGATAAGATTATTTTTAACTATAGCAAGTAAAATACCAGTGGTTTGTCACAGCAATATTTTATTTCTATAGAAAATATATGTTAGTAGACATAACTTCCACAAAAATTACTGAGTACTCATTTTGCTCTGATTACTTATTTCAACAATTAAAATAACTAGTTGCTGAAGATGAGCTTTTTCAAAACAAGTAAATGGTTTTAAATGAGAATTTGGCACAATAATCCCTCAATTAGCTTTAAAAACATAAACCCTAAAATCTGAATATATTTCATAAAGGCCTATGTTTCTAAAATTTCAGATGCAATGCATTCCTTAGAATTGCACCAAAGAAAATGAGTTTTCTCTCCATGTGAATAGCTAGTTAACTGTAGGTTTTTACCTTTGCAAGGGTCAGGAAATTCACACAGTAAAACCACAAGAGATTGTGGGTGGATTACTGCATACCTTAATCATTTCTGAGATTTATATGCCTAAATATCCTTGGCCATCTTCCTGATTAGAAAGGAGATTTTTGGGTAGACTTCTCTTACTCAGTTGAAATAAAAACAGAAACAGCAATATCAACATAAGCGAAGTGCACAATGGAGCGCATGCACTGCATGATAGGCTTTTATAAGTACTGCTTTTAAAATTAGCAATATGCGGTTGCTTATGATCTTTGCAAAACACCTTAACTACTACAAAAAATCATTTGTTTGTAAATGGAAAACAATAAAACAGAGTTTAGCCTAAACAGATTATAGTTTCATAATGCTGCTGCAGGTATGGAGGAGCATGGAATGAAAACCTTCCTCTCAGGTAATGCACAGTATAGTGTCACCAGCACCAGTTAAACAAACTGCTTTAAAATCCTGCCTGAGCTTGGGCTGATGTCACCTTTGATTAGCAAAGAAGAGAAACCAGCTCAAAACCCCTCACATTTCTTCTTTTTTGATTTCACCTTCTGCTTCTTTTCTCCAGCAACACCAGCACAACAATTGTGTCAGTCTTCTGCAAGACATCAGGAAGGTTTACTCTTTTTTTTTGAGATGCTGTAAGATACTGCATAAATTAATTCAGATGTAGTGCGTATAGGTCCTTATGGTCTACACTGGTAACAGAATGAAATGCAATTCATGTCAGCATATCACCCAGTGAATCCTTCCGCTGCATCCCAGCAATGTAATTCACAGAGCTCTCTTTGGCATTGCTATAGATTTTTTGAAAACCTTAACAAAAAACAAGACTATTCTCCCTTCTCAGGATTGACATCACTTTCTTGAGGTTAACCAGCTACTACCCTGTTGAGTTTTCAGTAGGGCTGCCTGTTTACAAATTTTGTGGTATCGGACAAATTGGGCTTTGTTGGACTGGTTTCTCTATCTATGAAATGAGACCTGTGATGGTAATTTGGTATGGTTAGTTGTAACCAAAACCAAGGTATTTTGATAAGAAAAGTGTAATATAAGTGTTGAAGAATGTGAATAGAATCATTAGAACCTTGTATGTAGATGTGTAAGAGGTCCCTGTTCAATACCTTGAATGCCCTGTTCTATGTCCCCTGAAAAAAATGCCCTCTTAAAATAATTTATCCAAGTTTCTTACAGATATTGCCAAAACATGACAATTGTGCAAAAACAAGTGTGTTCCAGTTGTGTAGCAACACAGGAGGCCTGAAGTCCTGTGCACAAAGTATTTTATGAAAAATAAAATGGAAAGACCAATTTCTCTATGTTACATGTCTCTGAATTAAAACTTGCCTTGCTTCTTCAGAAACCCTCTTCTTGTGAAATTCTGTTGTAATCAAACCCAATCTGAAGAAATGAGATTACAAAAGCCTGACCTACTTCCAGTCCATGTTCAAGTGATGTGTGAAGAACTAGAATGTCATAGAACCTGAAGAGATTTTTTGCAGCAGTGTTTAAATATCAGCTTGTGTGAAGAACAAAGATTTTATCATCTTCTGTAGGGGGTCCTTATTGCTTGCAGTCTATCATAATAAAATTTATAGTTTGAAGCTGTAAATCAATGTAGGTAAATGTTAATGAAGAAGGAACAGCACAATTTAGGCATACAGAATAAATATTCTGTAGTAAAGGAAGTGCAGCAGGAGGGCCAGGAGACCTCCTTGGATGGATAAGGAGCTCCTGAGGAAAATTCAGTTGAAAAAAGAGGCTTATAAAAGGTGGAAGCAAGGACAGGCGGCCTGGGAAGAGTAAAGGGGTGTTGTCTGGGAAGCTAGGGACCAGGTTAGGAAAGCTAAGGCCCAGTTAGAATTAAACTTAGCTAGAGGTATTAAAGATAACAGGAAGGGATTCTACAGGTACATAGCAAAAAAAAAACAGACTAGGGAGAATGTAGGCCCCCTCAGAAAGCTCTCGGGAGAACTGGCTACACAGGATTTGGAGAAGGCTGAGGTTCTGAATGACTTCTTTGCCTCGGTCTTCACTGCCAAAGGCTCTGACCACACCACCCAAGTCTTGGAAGGCAGATGCAGGGACTGTGACAGTGAAGACCTTGCGCCCACTGTAGGAGAGGATCTGGTTTGAGACAATCTGAAAAACCTGAACTTGCACAAGTCCATGGGTCCTGATGAAATCCATCCGCGGGTCCTGACGGAGCTGGCGAATGAAGTTGCTAAGCCTCTGGCCATCATGTTTGAAAAATCATGGCAGCCAGGTGAAGTTCCCGATGACTGGAAAAAGGGAAATATAACCCCCATTTTCAAGAAGAGGGAAATGGATGACCCAGGGAATTACAGACCAGTCAGTCTCACCTCTGTGCCTGGCAAAATCTTGGAACAGATTCTCCTGGAAGGCATGCTAAGGCACATGAAAAACAACAAGGTGCTTGGTGACAGCCAGCATGGCTTCACTAAGGGGAAATCCTGCCTGACCAATTTGGTGGCCTTCTATGATGTGGCTACAGAACTGATGGACAGGGGTAGAGCAGTTGATGTCATCTACCTGGACTTGTGTAAAGCAGTTGACACTGTCCCACATGACATCCTTGTCTCTAAACTGGAGAGACATCAATTTGGTGGATGGACCACTCGGTGGATAAAGAACTGGCTGGATGGGCACATGCAAAGAGTTGTGGTCAATGGCTCAATGTCCAGCTGGAGACCAGTAACAAGTGGTGTCCCTCAGGGATCGGTGTTGGGACCGGTCTTGTTCAACATCTTTGTTGGTGACATGGACAGTGGGATTGAGTGCGCCCTCAGCAAGTTTGCCGATGACACCAAGCTGTGTGGATCGGTTGATACGCTGGAGGGAAGGAATGCCATCCAGAGGGACCTCGACACGCTTGTGAGGTGGGCTGATGCCAACCTCATGAAGTTTAACCATGCCAAGTGCAAGGTCCTACACCTGGGTAGGAGCAATCCCAGGCACAGCTACAGGTTGGGCAGAGAAGAGATTCAAAGCAGCCATGTGGAGGAGGATCTTGGGAGTGTTGCTTGATGAGAAAATGAACATGAGCCAGCTTCAGTGTGCGCTTGCAGCCCAGAAAGCCAACCGTATCCTGGGCTGCATCAAAAGGGGCGTGACCAGCAGGCTGAAGGAGGTGATCCTGCCCCTCTACTCTGCTCTTGTGAGACCTCACCTGGAGGATTGTGTGCAGTTCTGGTGTCCTCAACATAAAAAGGACGTGGAAATGTTGGAACAAGTCCAGAGAAGAGCCGCAAGGATGATCAGGGGACTGGAGAAGACAGCCTGTATGAAGACAGGGTGAGGAAGTTGGGGCTGTTCAGCCTGGAGAAGAGAAGGCTGCGTGGAGACCTCATAGCAGCCTTCCAGTATCTGAAGGGGACCTATAGGGATGCTGGGGACGGACTCTTCATTAGGGACTGTAGTGATAGGACAAGGGGTAATGGGTTAAAACTTAAACAGGGGAAGTTTAGATTGGATATAAGGAGGGAATTCTTTCCTGTTAGGGTGGTCAGGCACTGGAATGGGTTGCCCAGGGAAGCTGTGAATGCTCCATCCCTGGCAGTGTTCAAGGCCAGGTTTGACAAAGCCTTGGGTGAGATGGTTTATTGCGAGGTTCCCTGCCCATGGCAGGGGGGTTGGAACTAGGTGATCTTAAGGTCCTTTCCAACCCTAACTATTCTATGATTCTATGATTCTAAATGTTCAGGTAACAGCAGCAAGAGAGGGAAATGTTGAATTTCTTTACACACTTCAGCTGAATAAAAGTTTATAGCTGTAGCAATAAAATGATGTTTCTTAAGAAGCTGGGGTTTAAGGGACATACCTTTTGCGCAAAAATAACTTTGTAGAAGTTCTTCAGAGGTGAGAGCAACATTTAAGCTCAGAACTAATTGTAGGATTTCGTCTACAACTTGCCTTTCTCTTAATGTGGCTCCTGTCACTCATCCCAGAAAACTTTCCATAAACTTAATTAAAAACCAGAAACATTGGGAAGGTCAGAAGAGAGGCAGATGCTGCAGTATTCTTATTTTTGTGGTTTTTTGTTGCTGATTGTTTTTCAGATGCCACAGCAATTGTGATCAAATAAAAGCGAAAATTAGATTAGACACAGTGAGAGGCTGAAAGTGACTCTGTGTCAGTAGCATTTGCTTCTAAGAAAATTTTATCAAAGAGCCTATTATTACTCTGTTCTGACTGATTAAATGTTTTAAAATCCTGCATGTTTTGCTATTTTGTAAGTAGAAAACATCAGCAATATTTTATTCCATAGAAATTAAGATTCCAAGAACCAAATTTAAGCATTATTGGAAAACCAGCCTATGGAACAAGAATTGCCAGTAGTCGTCAGTTGTGTTTTACAACTTTGGGAAGGATGACGGTGGTAATTATCAGAAAATAAGCAAGAAAAGCTCCAACAAGTCCCTTTTCTTTCACATACAAAAAAGAATGTCTCCTACAGGAAGATCCCAGATTGACTCTGGAAAGGGCTTTGGTAAGTAAATCTCAGGGAAGAGACAAGGAAGTTCGGAAGTCACCTGATGAATAAAAGATTGGACTATTTCTTAAGAATTCAATAATTTTTAGAAATACATGTTCAGTTCAATTTCTCTTTACCTATACATAAACAGAAATTATGAACAGATCGAAGAGAAACTGGCAGAAAAAACACCTACTGAAAAGGGTAATTAATATGGTGTAGTGATGTTACTTCTGGCAGGAAGGCAAGTGTTTAGCAACACACAACTGCAAAACACCACTCTAAGACTCACAAAGGCTGATTATTTTCAGCATGCTCTGTACCGCAGAGTAGATGAGACCCCCAAAGTGTTCTGCAGTATAAAATATTCTCAGGAAATACTTCAGTAAGGGTCAAACAAATCTTCATAATACTCATGAAAATGAGACGGGGATTTGTAGATCTCGCTCTGGACATTTCAATTCCTTCAGATCTGTTGGATTCCATTTTAGGATTAATTTGACTTTGACTTTCCTATGGGCAAGTAAGTCACTGACATGCTCTTGCTATCGTTTGCAAGAATCATTTTAGACTCACTTATAACCGTATGCCTGATGGGAGTATTTGGGCTTATGATAAGTACTCACTCCAGATAAACAGCAAGAAACATCCAGCAAAAGTCTTATGTGCATTGAAGAGCTTGTATTGTAGCTTAAAGTTTGTTGTGGCAATGCTACAAAATGAAATGACAAATCCCAAAAGAACCAATGTAACCTATCTGTGTAGATAAATCTGAATTAGTAAATTAAGAATACGCAGACTGAATGGTCCAATAACTGTCTGGTAATACACTAGCAGCTTTGTAGTGCCTCTTACGGTGTTGGTATTTTATTCTACTCCCAAATAACTTATTTTCAATATGATTTTAGTTTTTTTAGGTATTTGCAGACATGAGAAAACTAAGATGTTAACATTTAGAAAACACTGCAATATATTCCATAACAATGATTTACCTGCTTTAAAGCAAGAGACGAACTTATGTTTTTTTTCCATTTGATTAGAAAGATAATAGTGATATTAAGCTAACTGTAACTTTCTGGAAAACATCAGGTTCATCTCTGTGAACTCTTAAAGCAGACATTATCACTGAGGTTCATTTGCAGAAAAGTGAATTGTAGATGTAATTAATCCAGTAGCCACCTGTTCTTTGATTATTCAAGCTTGCGCCATGTGCTAGAAAGATCAACTGCAAAATGACGTGTCACAATATATTTTTAAAGGTTTTTTTTGTTACCTCTGATGTCAGAAGATAAGGACTGAGCCTCTTAAAGTGAAAATTTTGCCTCTAACTTTAGACATTCATTTGGAAGTATTTCAAAGTTGTCTTACATAGCTTTCATCTTAATTTTTCACAGATTCAGATATTATGTTTGATTACCTATAGAAAGAACCATAAAATCTTCTAGTTTGGAAAAGACCTTGAAGATCAAGTCCAACCATTACCTCAGGACTGCCAAGACCACCACTAAACCATCATATGGTTTTTGAACACTTCCAGGGATGGAGATTCCATCACTTCCCTGGGCAGCCTGTGTTACCCTCTCTGTGAAGAAATTTTTCCTAATATCCAGTCTAAGCCTCCTTTAGTACAGAGGGCCTTTTGCTTGTTACTTGGGAGTAGAGACCAACCCCCACATCACTACAACCTCCTTTCAGGTAGTTGTAGAGTGTAGTATGGTCCCCTTCTTTTCTTCAGACTAAACAACCCCAGGTCCCTCAGCCATCACTCATTACACTTGTGCTCCAGGCCGTGCACCAGCTCCCTTGTCCTTCTCTGGACCCGCTCCAACACCTCAATGTCTCTCTTGTAGTGATGGGCCAAGAACGGAATAAAGGACTCCAGGTACGGCCTCACCAGTGCTGGGTACAGGGCGATGATCACTGCCCTGGTCCTGCTGGCTATGTTATTGCTGATACAGTCCAGGAGTCCACTGGCTGTCTTGGCTGCCTGGGCACAAGCTGTCTCATGCTCAGCTGCCAATCAGTACCCCGAGGTCCTTGTCTGCTGAGCAGCTTTCCAGCCACTCTTCCACAAGACTGGAGCATTGCATGGGGGGGTTGTGAAACAAGTGCAGAACCCAGCACTTTACCTTTTTGAACCTCATACTATCAACAGTTTCTAAATCTTATTTCAAAGGAAATTTTCTGAATACAAAGACAAGAGTTATGTCCATATTAAAATTTAGGAAACATCAGGTCAATAAAAGTAAGCCTTGATTAAAATATATTATTTCATGCTCTATGCAGGTTTGTGTATCTGACCTTTTCTCTCATCCTAGAAACTTCTGCTGAATTAGAATGAAATTCTGGCAGCATGGAAATCACAGAGTTTTGCTATGCATTTTAGTGATGCCATATTTCACTCAGCCTTTTTATAGCTTAGCTCTCATAACAACCATTTATGCTTTTCTCCAGAAGGTATCTTTGTGTTGTGGGCTCTGTGTCTGCCCTGTTGTCTCAGCAGTGCTCCTTGGATATGAGAATACAAGTCTAGTCATCCTCAAGCTTATCAGACTCTATTAAGCCAGATGAAGATGACAGAATAATATTCAGACCCACACTTACTAATCTCTGCATTATTTAGGATCTACAGAACGAAGCACCAACAATTTTCCAGCCAATTGGAGAAATTTCATATTATTTGATTAAAAAATGAAAAATCCCCCCTGCCCCCAGAAAACCCAAACCAAAAACCAAACACAACCAAAACACAAGAGGTAATGTCAAAAAACCCATCATCATGACCAATTAGCTGAGGTTAGTACAATATTGCCAAATATTACATGTTTTGCAAAGAAAGCATATTATGTT
The DNA here is from genome assembly GCF_034315485.1 of Pezoporus occidentalis. NCBI lineage: Eukaryota > Metazoa > Chordata > Aves > Psittaciformes > Psittacidae > Pezoporus > Pezoporus occidentalis. The sequence goes on from NW_026916253.1 coordinate 595,006, forward strand.
TGAATAGTGATTTTTCCATAATTGCATTATGTTGAGTTTGTTTCCTTAGATATCTTCTTGCCAGTTGCACGTTAATTATTGAAGCAAGGTCAAATAAAAAGAGAAAATGGGACACAGGCTGAATTGCAAAATGGGAATTCTAGTTTTTCATCATCTGCACTTCTTCATAGTTTTGCCTCTGTTGTGTGATTTGAAGACACAGAGGCATTATTGTTTCTGGATCCATATGCTCCAAAGGGAGTGGAGAAGTGAACACTGAATGTTTTAAGTGAGATGCTGAGTTACTGTGTTTTGAATTTGTTTCTTTAAGAATACACACCCATGTACATAGAATACACAGAAAAATTATTTTCCGCAATGAATAAACATCTGCAAGGTTGTATAATATGCATAAGTTTTGATACATGAACAATGAATCACAGAAATAGTATTTTGAAATATATGAAGCATTTTGAAATAGAAAACTTGTTTTCTATTTGCATTAAGACTCCTTAACTAGCTAGTTATTGTCCACAGATCTATAGTCCATCAGCATTGCCTTCATTTCCCTCTTTCATCTTCTCTGCAAATTCCCCAAATGAGTTAGGATAAAATGGAGTTCCAGAAAAACATGAATTGAGAGTCTTGCCTTGAACAATATGCAGGCAACCCCTTGTCTTTGGCATGAAAGGTCAGCACTGTGGCAAGCACAGTCCACTAACAAGAAAATGGCAAAACAAACTAATGGAAGGACAGAAAACTGTGGTGGAGAGTTAAGGTACTGTTCAGAAGGATTAAGATTACAGTATTTCACTCAGTAATTAAGATGCATATTTAACATGGAGTAGTCTAGGATTAAAGTCATGTTGCATATATGTATTTAGTATTCATGTGCATATGACTAAATTTATCCTTAAGTATGTGGTGAAATAATTACACAGTATCATTTATGGATTATGATAGGTATTAGAACTTAGTCACATTTTATGTTTTGTATATAATTCTAACATCCTTAGCATGTTATATGTTCTGTTTCTAATGGAAGCTGCGCAGAACTTTAAACCCCTCAACTGAAATGCCATTGCAATAAACCAAAGTTTATACCTTTAGGTGGCAGAGAAAAACAGAACTATGTAGTAGTAAAACATTCCTTTTTCAGGATTTGAATCCTGTGCACGGGTCTCACCTAACACTGCAATCTTTAGGTTTAATAAGTACATCTTCCCTTTTCTGGGCTTCAGGGTGGTTCAAGGTTGTGTATTCATCATTGCCATAACAATAGTTTCATGTGTGTGTTTGTATATTCATGTAGGTACAGTATATCAGAACTGCAGCAGACATTTATACTTAAAGATTTTCTATTCTCAAGTAAAAGGCAAATAATGTCACTATTTATTTCACACCCTTTGTGATAGCAAATAAACTAATTTAAGAAACTTTAAATCTAGTAAGGGGTTAATCCCTCAGGTGTATAGAAATTGTACTTGGCCTATCATGAATTTCTTTTATGTCACTGATAAAACAATGGGCTATTATTAGTGATGAGAAAAACTGACAGCTGTTTCTCTTATGTCTTGGGTTGTTGAGTACTTAATCTTAGTTATTGGTTAGTAAACTTCTGATTACATGATCACCTACAGCTTCAGGGTCAAAAGACAGGGAAGAGAGAACTCTATTTCTTGACAGTCAAATCCAATAAATATGGGATTTTTTTTTAATATGTTAATGCAGACTACCAATTACCCTGCCTTCTGATTTGTTTGTATTTTTTCCCCACACTGAATCAACAAACAATATTACAGTACTGTATACAGCACAAGAATTATGTTGGATACTTCTGGAAGGAAATAGATAACCTGCATCTTTCCAGTGCTAGACTTTGGTTTAGGAATACAACTAAACTTCAGCCAAATGAAAGGGTTTGCTGTCTAAGAGACTGCTTCTCAAGAAACAGAAAACTTGTGCAAGGCTTCTGCTTTTCTGCAATCCCCATCCTTGTACAGGATGTGTCTGTGGGACTGGCAGCATGCACAGCTGAATTTGCAGGTGATCCTGAGAGGTCTCCACCTTATCAGCAGCAATGCAGATTTGCCAGTGCAGTCCCAATGTAGGCAGAATTTGTACTGCATTGGTTTACAGTGCCAAGCTCACCGAATCCCTAGTACCTAATCCCCACATCCAATGAAGCACTAAAACAGTGGGTGGATGGATGTGAGTGAGGGTAAAAGGAGCAAGTGCTGAAGAGCTGTCATTACACAACCGTTTCTATTGTTACCTTCACCAAAATCTTCCACATTGTCTTGATTCGTTCACTTTATTTTATATAAATAAGAAAGTCTAAAATTCCTTTTGATTATTTTTAATCTTTGCTGAAAGAAAAGGTAGCCCCAGTTCCATGTTCTCTGCCAGTACTGTGACCCTCCAAGTACAGATGGTACAGATGGGCAGGGGTGGGGAAGATACCATATATATATATATATATCTATCTGTCATTTTCTCTACAGAACAGCCGTCTTGAGAATGTCACACTCAGGATATGATATGATTAACAAGGGCCTGGAAAAGAAATGGCTTCTATTCTTTTGTACTTAGGACTTTCTCAACCTTCTGTTTTCTGTCAAGACATGTAGGTCTACAGTGACACTGTATTTTCTTTTTAAAAATAAAGTAGTAGATAAACGACAAAAAAGAGCTTACATTTTAGCTGAGAAGTGCCAAGATTTCAAGAGTATATGATACTTATTTTAGGAGCTATTTTTCTTGCAGTCACTGCAAAATACAAAAACATTCCTTCAATATTGCTTTTTTCAAACTAAGCAAAAGAACTAGTCTTCTCCAAGGAATATTTCAATATCAAGTTTCATTACTATGTTTGTTGCAAACGTTAAAACGTAGTAGTCTTTTTCTAATTTGCCTGAAGTTATAAGAAGCACTTAACTTCTCCTTTTAGTTAATAACATAGTGATTACTTAGAGTCAGAAAAAAAAAAATCCCAAATTGTAAATATTTGGACAGCTATAAACACAGTCACGCCTATGAAGCTTTAATATACAACAAATAAACTAGCTATTAATATGCAGTACTTCTGTAATACATAATATGTCTATAATAAACATTTCTTGTTGCACACACACTATATAAAGTTAAGATTTCAAGTTTGATAAAGAGAGGAGAAAACACCAGTGTTCCAGGCTGGTAAGAGAAAAAACTTTCATTCATTTTGATTGCTCTCACCAATGTCTGCAAAACACAGATAAACAGCAAAGTATAGAAAAAAACACATAATGTGTCCCTCATTTACTTCTTCTCTCTCATTTTTGTCTTCTCTCTCATTTTCCAGGTTTTGTGTCTGAATGGTAAGAGAATGATACTCATACAACTTTAACCCCTCACTACATTTCTTCCAGGAAGCAGAAATATATAGCAGTATATAGAGAGATCATAGTGTACATAACATGCTAGAGAGGTAATCTTTTTTTCAAGAGGAAAAACGCCTATCCTCTGTATAACAGGAAGTGCCCAGCTATTGTCTGTGACAAAGAAAAACTGCTCCAGATGTGCATCTCAGTGTAAACTAATTGACACTTAGGGTCTAAAGAGCTATATGTTAACCCTGCAATTTACGAGCTTCAGAATTTAAGACGTATTACCCAAAGTATTTACCCCAGCTAACAAGTATGCTTGTGTGCCTAAATGCAGGTGCACATCTACTCTTTGGCAACAAATCTGAAGGGCTTTCAGGAAGTAGACATTTTGCTCAACCTGACTCTGTATTAACATTTCAAATTGCTGGAATTTTAAAAGTCTTGAAAACTTTTTCTTGGAGTAAGCAAAAAGCACAATTTTTTTTTTTTTAATGTATTTTTAGATAAGCTATACCTGTACAAGCATTTTCTCTGTCACATTGTAGTTTGCCCCTTAAATATTGCTATAATAAGGAAAAAAGGAGCCTCTCTATAGCTTTGACAACAAAGTACCTTAATACCTTTTCTCCTTGTTATTGTGTCACTGATCAATAGATCTAAATGCCATGCATCCATCAAGCTCCAAGATTTGATTGCAGAAGCTGTCTGAGCTCGTGGAACATCTCTTTTGTGTTTTATGCTCCTAGAAATGTTGCAGTGGACAAAATCCTGAAAATCCTTATCCTACAGATGTCAACCTTTTCCAGAAGACCAGAGTTTCTGAATGAGTGATGTTTTGACCTTCTTTTAACTGTCATTCATGACCAGGGCAACAGTTTACTTCAAGGCAAAGAGAAGAAGTAAAGACTTCTTGCCTTTTTATTGAAATTTTTTTCTCTTAATCATGAAATCAGCTATTGATTACTATCCTGATCAGCAGCCTCATTCAACTGCTGTCTCCTAATGCGGATTGATATTCACTGATACTGTTATATTTGATATTCATTTAGCCTGTTACGTTCTACAGATCAGTGTCCCGGGTTCCAGAGGAGAAGCAGAGGGGAAAAAAAAAAGAGGGCAAACACACACACATTTGTGTATCTTAAAGCTTATTTACAGAGATGTTAAAATATATAATTGTGTAAACCCTAAGAACTGCAAGATTTAAGTGTGCTTCCCCTTTGATTTGTCTGTTTATCAGACGACAGGAGCTCTCACAGTTCCCAAAGATTGATCATTTTCCTACATTCAGCCTTAGGACAAAGACAGAAATAGTAGACAGGGAAATACAAGTGTAAATTGAGGGTATTGTATCAGGTTGTCCTCTGTTACTTCATATTGCTTTTCAAGTTATCTTTAGAGGTCAAATTAAATGAAACTTAATTTTAAAGGGCACTGAATATACTTGCAAATGCCTCATTTTATTGTGATAGAGTTAGTCACATATGTAAGTGTAATGCAAAATCACAGTCTAGTTGATGTTACACACTATACTAAGTTCTCCTTAGTGATTTGGAGAAAACTCCAGGAACAAACTTGCCAACAATGTTTTCAAGCTGACAAGCAGGTACTCTTTATTGCGGTGCCGGGAGATGTGGGGGGTAGCTCTTCCTAACGTGTTTCTCTCAACTGCACACAAGCCATCCTTTTTTAGCCACTGGGCATACATACATATTTATGAGGCGACATATGGATTACATCATTTTCCAGAAAGTTCCCCGCATGCGTACAAAAATGTGGTGGTGGTCTCTGAGGGTCGTTTACTTCTTCCAACGATCTTCATCACTTCTGGCCACCTTTGAAGCACGCAAGTAGATGCTTATACCTGTTTAATTGGTTCGTTAGCACCAGAGACATAATAATCCTCCTATCCTTCTACTTATCAGTTAGTTTAACTGTAGCCCATCCTGGACACCTGCGGTTCCCAGATACTCCTTATCCCTGTGTCCTGTTCTTCTAGGCTGTTTTTCTTAAACTATGTCACAACTATAACGATTTATCTTGTGAGAATTCCCAGTATGTTCTGTAGCTGTACTCTGGTTTTTTCTCTATGTATCATGCACCTCAGTAATTTTCTATTGCTACTGTTACAAAGCCATCAAACTTAACATGACTTAAAACTAATTCTAAAGGTTTCTATATTCCATTTTGTGATTTTGTGCCCCCTTGTCTCATTAGGAAAGTCGTTTAGCCTTTCTCTCTTATCACTTGTAAAATGAGTAAAATGACATGAATTCATGTGATTCTTGGAAGAGAGAGAAAAAGTTGTTTTATTTATCAAAGTCTGCCATTTTGACTCATATTCTTCTTAATAACATTGCCTATCATAAATAATTTAAAAGCTCATGTATATTACAGAGAAGGATATAAACTGCAGTAGTACGACAGAGTAGATGAACATGTTAAGTCATATTGTGAGCTACTTTTAAAGAGCTAGGTGAGACTGCTATCAAAGGCAGCAAATTTTGCATAGCTTAAGGAGAAGAATTAGGGCACAACAAATTGAGCTGTTTCAGCTGAGAAGAAAACATTTTGCTGCTTTCAGAACATGCTTTATGTGATGGAAAAATCCTGTCAAGTGTCCTAAGGGGTCTTACAGTTTTGCTTCAGGCTGTTGCCAATGAATAAATAAGGTCAAATGTCCTTTACCATTTGTGCAGTAGCGAGCACACTACCAGCACTGAACTGGCAGCAAATGGGACATTTCTCCCTCTATTCATTATAGGAAGACACAAATTCAGTCAAACGACATACAACAAATTAGGAGAATTCTTCCAAATCTGAAAACATCTAAACCACAACCTGAACAGTTTTGAGAAATCACTGATCAGGCCATGTATGTCTGCACTTAAAACCCTTAATCATCTTCAGTGAGAGAATCTGATTCTTAGACAAAATGAAATGCTCCTCATACCTACTAGCTGAGCTATAATACGTGATAGGTTTCCTTTCATTCTCTTTTTTTAGGCTTGATTCTATAAGAGCAAAGCTCTTTTTGTTACGAATGCTGGATATGTGGACAAAGCTCAGCAGGCTGGCATCTATTAAATTTTGCATTTCATGTTTTTCGATGATATATATTTGCAAGGGTAGTAGACAAAGCAGACTTGAGCACCAGGCATCATCTTACACTTGTATAGGGCTATGGGCGTTTTTCATCTTAAAAAAAAGGTTACCTCTCTAGCATATATGTACACTGTGATCTCTCTATATACTGGGCTAGGTGCAGACTTTATACTACACTTCCCTCACTGTACATTCCTTAACCGTTTTGCTTTTCTGCAGCATGTGCATGATTTGCATGTTTATTCATAGCATCTTCATTTAAACTATTGACTGATAAGAACACTGAATCAGAATTTAAGAGAGATTCTTTCATTAATTTGCTTGAAATTAATGTTTTATGTAAATTACTCAGAAAAAGGAGTACTCTCCAAAATTATATTGTACCCTTTGAAAAAGAATTATAATCAGTGTTCTTTCAAGAATATTAGTTATTGCAAAGTTGTCTTCTTTGAAGACAGAGTAACTATCTCTGTAGCTTTCTTGTTGAGATGAATTAATTTAGTTGTTTAGAAAAAAACCTTTTTACATATATGGGAACTGCATTCAATTCTTTGTTCTTTTTTCATTTTAATGATACAAAACAAACTATTTTTTTTTTTGCACGCTGCTACCTAATTGTGCTTAAAGAAGAAATTTGTTTGAAAGCAATGAAATCAATAGCACATTTTTTTCCAATGGGGTGAATGTTTAAGGCTTTTTTCAACATAGTAGATTAATCTTTTTGATACTTTGATGTCCTTTAATTCAGTAAGAGATAATGATAGTTGAATTTTCTTATTAAATTAGTCATTAAGTTAATATTTTGTCAGCTTTGAATATTTCAAATGTAAAAAGGGTTAGGTTGTTGGGGTTTTTTTGTTGTTGTTTATTTGTTTATACAACAGTAAAATATTCTTATTTGTAGGAGAAACATCTTAATTAACGTAAATACAGATTTCACCAAAGGTTCTTAACTAGTCAAAGGCAAGCAATCATTATCATTCCTTTTTACAGACAAAAGTAAGACAGCTGAAAGACTAAAGTCACAATAATTAGCTATAAGGATTAATCTCTCCAAAGTAAATTGAGAACTTCAGTTGATGGTGTTGTTTCTTAGTTGTCATTACTAAGAAAAAAAAAATTCATCCTTCACCCTTGAAAGGATGAGGGGGTCTAAAGATGGTAAAGACCTACAAAAACAAGAGGAGAGTGAAAGAGTGGAAGAGATTTCCCTGAGAGGTTGTGCTTGGGGGTCTTCAAGAGGAATCTGAGTAGGTAAAGCCTTGAGACACCTGATCTGACTTCACATAGCTAACACTGCTTTTAGCAGGAGGTTGGACTAGACATCAGCAGGGGTCTCTTCTGATCTGATCCTGTGATTCTATGAAAACTCTTCACTTTTATTATTTGCCCTTATAGGTCAACAATATTTCCCATAGAAGACTCACCTACAAAGAGATAAGTCTTCTAAAATGCTATATTCAAGGCTGTTGTCAGAAGATCTTGCTCTTTTCCTATGACTAGTTATAGGCAATTTCACCTCCACGTACGCTACACATCTACAGTAGGTATTTCTGATCTGTGGTGCAGACACTTGTGAGCTCAGGGTGTTTTTTTTACCTCATTACTGTTGAATTTCCCTTAATACCAGACTTTTGATTAATAACCTTACAATCACCATTCTAGAGTCAACATATTCCAGTGAATTTTTCAAGGGTGTAGAACTGTAAAAGCTTGAAAATTACTGCTGTAGAGAACTCCAGAGATAAATGACTGCCTTTAGTGAACAGACCCTTATAAGTAAACTCTTAATTCCAGCTGTCTCTGAAGAAATGAAGTAAGGACACTGGCCTTTTCCCAGGCAAGTTTTCTTGGTTTACTATAGAAGACCATTTTTAAAATCGAGTGAGTCAAGTTAATCAATATACACTCTTGACCAGCTTACCTAGAGACTAGGAGCAATTCTGCGGCAACAGGTTAACGAAGACTTTATTTAGCTTTTCAAATTAAGACAGTCATGCTGCAAACACAGAATGTTAATTTTTTAATTTCCTACAAGAAGTCTTAACATAAAGTGCAGAGAGAGTTAACCTAGAAAAGTGTTTTTATAGGATTCTGATTGAAGAAAATACAGAGCAGTGTTAATTTGGGATAATTTTACCTCATCATTATCAGGTATATGTTGAGACTGTTTCCAGATTTTGTCAATGAAAATATCAAAGGCCATTTGTAGCAGATTCTCTGTGCTTGGATAGTTCTTTTCTGCCTTGGGACCTTAAACAGTATTTTGTAGATTCATAACAGGGCTCAAAAGGATCTCAAGAGGTCATTGCATCCATCCTCTGTCCCAAGGCAAGATCAAGCATACGAATCTTGACAGATGTTTGTCTAGGTCTCTTTTCTAAAACTTCCAGTTGTGGGGATTCCAAAATCTCTCCGGGCAACTTCTTCCAGTGCATCACTAGCACTACATCTAAAAGGTTTTTTTTTCCCTCTTGTAACTAATCTGAATTTCTCTTACTGCAGGAAAAATACAATGCTCAATAGTCATTAACATAGATAATAGACTGTTTCTTTCCTCTTACATATATTAAAAAACAAACAAACATACTTAAATACCTATTTCAGAGGGTAGAAACAGATTACAGATCCAGAAAATACAACTATGAGAGGGATGAGAGAACTGTGTCATTCAACTTTAAAAAGAGAAAACTAAAGAAGCTTGAGACAAATCTTTGAATATGTAAAAATTCTTCTAGCAATCCATACTTTTTTATTTAACATGCAGGAACTAAAACTAGATGTAGTAGTGTCCTGGGTTCAGCAGTAGCAGTCATTTTTCCCCTTCTTGGTAGCTGGTGCAGTGCAGTGTTTTGACTTTCAGCTTGGGAACAGAGCTGATAGTGATGTTTAGGTTTGGCCAAGGACTTTGTGAGCCTCATGCTCTGCCAGGGAGGAGGGGAAGCCAGGAGGAAGCAGAGACAGGACAGCTGACCCAAACTGACCAAAGAGGTATTCCATACGACAGCACGTCATGGCCAGGATGTAACTGGGAGTTAGCCGGAAGGGCTGGGAGACTGCAGGGTTGGAGGAGGTATCGGTCAGAGCTTGGTCGGGCTGGGGGGGCGAGTTATCGGTTGGCTGGTGGTGAGATGATGTATTCTCTTCCCTTGTTATTTCCTTTATCATTATTATCATTGGTGGTAGCAGTAGTGATTTGTGTTATACCTTAGATACTAAACTGTTCTTATCTCAACCCGTGGGAGTTGCATTCTTTTTGATTCTCCTCTCCGTCCCTCCGGGAGCAGGGGGAGGGCAAGAAAAGGGGGGGAAGTGAGCGAACGAGTTACCTGACTGGGTTTAAACCACGACAGTTCTTTTTGGCGCCCAACGTGGGGCACGAAGGGTTGAGATAACGACAGATCTGACTGGATTAATAGTCACTCGTCACAATGCTGATTTATTGGCTCTCAGAGTTGTTTTGCTTGATCTCACAGCTTCAGAATGTTGTAACTTACGTAGAGCCGGTATTTGCTGTGATAGTGTTTATCAAGTATGGGGCTTGGGCTAAGGTTCTTGTCTCACTGTGCTTTATGGCAATGGCTTGTAATACGGGCGGGCTCCAGCAGCAGGGCGGGACGGACGTGGCCGTGGACTTGTACCTGGCCATCCGGCTGCTCTTCACCGGCCTGGCCCTCGCCCTACTCTCCATCTTCGTGAGGCTGTGGGGAGCCGAGGGGGAGCGGCCCCGGGAGCCGGCGGCAGCCGAAGCGGCCCGGGAGAGCGGCCCCGGGGACCAAGCGGCAGCGGGAGCGGGGCCGGAGGCCGCGAGGGGACGGCTGCCGGTGGAGGAGGTCGGGGCGGTCGAGGAGCAGAAGGAGGCGGCTGCCGAGCAGCGGGAGAAGGCGGCGGAAGAGCCGAGCCCCGCGGAGGAGCCGAGCCCCGCGGAGGAGCCGAGCCCCGCGACGGCCGGGAGCATTTCCCGGAAGCCGCCCGCCGAGCCCCAGGAGGATGCAGGAGACCACGCAGCATTTCCCAGCAAGGCAGAGGAGGAAGAGCTGGACTCAGGAAAAGAGAAGCTGGCGGTGGGAGAGCCGGCAAGCACAGCAGCTACACCAGCCCCAGTGACAAGTACAGCAGCATCAGCTGAGAGTTCTGAAGGTTTTGAATGGCCTTTGGGTGTCCTTGGGACCTGCCTGCTGATTGTGACGGGGATCAGCATGTTGGCACACACACAGGCTGTGTTTTACCCACAACCATTTTGTCTGATCTCAAAAGTTAAGCAGAGTCAGGTTTGGGTCTTGTCTGGGGTTAGACGACAATACAGGGTGACCAAGAGGTTTTCCCCAAGACTGGACAGCCAGGAGTGGCAGGGTGTGTGGGACAGTATGGGCAAGTATCTAGTCCACTGGGCCCCTCCAGTGCTTTGGAAGCGTCGGAGATGGAAGGCAGCTGTATGGAGTCCCCAGCAACAAGCTGCAGAAACTGCTTAAGGGGACAGTGAATTATTTTAAGCCTGGTGGGCCCATGGCACTTCAGGCCATCAGAGCAGAGATGACACATAGAGATGGACTCATGATCGAGGGGTGGACTTAGCAATGGACACTATTGCCCAGGTTATTCACGAGTGTGAACACTGCACACAGTCTCTCCTGCTCTGGAAGACTGTTACAAGAGATGGAGCCTGACATCATGGACCAGATGGACTCAGCAGCTTTATAGGGATATAGCTTTATAGTCCATGCACTTAGATAAGAGTGGAGTGATGGGTGTATTGAAAATGTGGGATCTGAGCATGACGTGAATGGTATGGAATAAGGGGTGGATAATGTCCTGGGTTCAGCAGTAGCAGTCATTTTTCCCCTTCTTGGTAGCTGGTGCAGTGCAGTGTTTTGACTTTCAGCTTGGGAACAGAGCTGATAGTGATGTTTAGGTTTGGCCAAGGACTTTGTGAGCCTCATGCTCTGCCAGGGAGGAGGGGAAGCCAGGAGGAAGCAGAGACAGGACAGCTGACCCAAACTGACCAAAGAGGTATTCCATACGACAGCACGTCATGGCCAGGATGTAACTGGGAGTTAGCCGGAAGGGCTGGGAGACTGCAGGGTTGGAGGAGGTATCGGTCAGAGCTTGGTCGGGCTGGGGGGGCGAGTTATCGGTTGGCTGGTGGTGAGATGATGTATTCTCTTCCCTTGTTATTTCCTTTATCATTATTATCATTGGTGGTAGCAGTAGTGATTTGTGTTATACCTTAGTTACTAAACTGTTCTTATCTCAACCCGTGGGAGTTGCATTCTTTTTGATTCTCCTCTCCGTCCCTCCGGGAGCAGGGGGAGGGCAAGAAAAGGGGGGGAAGTGAGCGAACGAGTTACCTGACTGGGTTTAAACCACGACAAGTAGTGTCGGTGAAGTCTTAACAATTACAAGCAGAGTAAAAAATTGTTTTCTGAGTCTTGATTATGCATCTGCTGATACATGTCATAGAATAACCGCTCTACTCATGACTATACTTCTGTTAGCTCACATTAAATTTACAGCCTTTTGATGCAAACTACTAGCCAGCAATTTATCCCCATCCTATAATCCTGCCTAAACACAGTACCTTGAATATATGCATGTTGGACTGCACTCTGCTTGGTTATTTTCAAACAGTATTTGCCATTATAACTTTGAAATCTTTCCTGCGGCTGTTAACTGCAGACCTCCTCCAGACAGCAGGTATCAATTCACTGGTTTAATTCCCTGCATTTATTGAGGAAAGCTGATCAAAAATGTCTCAAGGCTGCTCAAAAGGTTCTCTCTAAATTCTCCTAGAAATTTCTTTTCTTTAATTCACCTAGTAATGTTTGATCACCGTGATATGTTTATTACCTGGTTAGTTGCACAGCAACTACCAAGAAAGTTCAGGTTAGTTTTACCTTACTGATGATGTGCTGTTGCAATAGTAATCCTGCTCACCCTGCATGCAGGCAGTCCCGGACATTGGTTGCTCAAGATTGACCCAGGAGATGACAGTCTTGTTCAGAAACACCCTGAATGACCAAGCAGCCTTTTTTCCAACCAGATTTGCCTATCCCACATTGCCCTTTTAATCATTGTCGAGCTTGTAGTAAGCATGGGTAAAGCCCTTCCCAAATCTTCATTCGTGAAGCCAAGCCATCATCAATCAATCCCACTCACTAACCTTCGGGCAACCGTCCTAGGAGAAGGAAAACTCTAACTCAAACCCGGGTAGATGGAGCTCATCTAGCCTTGTAAGGCGATCTGTCTAAGAGAAGGACACTCTAACTAAACCTATGACCTGAGGACTTTGCTGTCACCGTCCAAGCTACCTAGGCCCTGGCAGATAAACCTCAGGTGTAAAGGGTGGGACCAGTTCTGCACACGCTGTGCCTCACCTAAAAATTCAACTGCGCAGGCCCAAAGGGTGTACTCACACTTGCAAAGCCCTGTAGCGACAGACGAGGGACAAAATGACAGGTGGTAAGGTGCACTGGAAGCCGCAGACCCAACCCTGCATGCAGGTGGCTCAAGACATTGGTTGCTCAAGACTGACCCAGAAGATGACAGTCTTGTTCAGAAACATTCTGAATGACCAAGCAGCTTTTTTTTCCAGCCGGATTTGCCTATCCCACATTGCCCTTTTAGTCCTCATCACGCTTGTAATAGGCATGGGTAAGCCCTTCCCAAATCTTTGTTCATGAAGCCAAGCCATCACCCGGAAAGCTACTAGTTCCTTTGCTGACACAGGCTTACTCCCTCCAGAGTTAATGCCAGTGAATTCAGGAATTTGACTCTTAAATGTCCTAAGTAATATCCTTAAAGTAATGATCTGATATAAAATTATCTTTACTGTTTCTTCCAGGAATATACATAAACCAGGAAAAACCAAGAAACATACAGTAATCAATGACATATAAAGCCCTAAATTGTGTAAATAAATACAGTGGTTCCAGAGATACATGACAGGAGTGAAACAGTGAAAGAAAGCTAGGAAGAATTGTTTTGGGTTTGGTCTTTGTTTTTAGAAAGTTTTATAATTAGTATTGGGGCACACCGGGCACCGAATTCATTTCACAGTATCACACATAAAAGCAGTCTGAATTCCTCTCAGTGCAAAACCAACCTCAAGCTACCTTGACAACAAGATACCAATAACCCTGTAATTTCAATTGTTCAATCTTTCTTTTTTTTTTTATGTGTTCTATATCTCAGTGAAGTCTCATCTTCCCAGCCCAGTGCCATAGGCTAATAATCTGCAACAAAACTCACACTCAAAAAATGTCAGATATAATGAAAAACACAACTTCACAGATGAGAAAGTTGGCCTTAGCTAAATCCTAAGGGCCCTAGCTCTCAGATTCTGCAGGTTCTTCTGTTTCATCCTCTAACCCTGAATTAGAAGGCTATGTGAAATTGAACTCTTCCTGTTTCTTTCTATTGAGTCAGAGAATAACAGACTTCCAAAGAATGAAAATTGTATTGTCAGTTGAGAAAAAGGTGTCCCTAGCAGTTGAAACCAAAACCTGATCACCCACACTTGAATATTACTAAGTAATATCATATAGAACTACTAGCAGTAGATGCGGATGAATGCATTCAATCTGCCAGCCCAAATGGCTGGCCGCCTTCTATGCCACTCAGTCATTTCCAACACTGAAGGGAGTATAGCAACTGATGGATCTGATTCTGTGGCATTTTGTGATGGTGTATATTGATCTAAGGTTGAAGACTTCAAAGCAACGAAGAAGATAATATACGGATTAGGAGCTTTGTGGGCTGAGAAATAAGGGGAAGAAAAATGGCACGATTATCAAGAAAAAATCAGAAAAGAAGGCTTTCTTTCATTCTAAATAGTGTCTGTTGAGATTATTTTTTTATAGGTTTTCTGGCATTAATAATATCTACACAAATCTGAGACTAAACATATGTTAAATTAGGAAAAAGCAGGGCTAAGATAACAGAACCTTACATTCCTTTATTATCGCCACTAATACATGACAGTAGCACTACTCATTTAGTACCTGAGTTCTCTACTGATAGCTAGTGAATAATGTCCAGGTCAGAAACAATTACAGTGATTGTATTTAAGATCTGATGGTTTGCCCCATTAAACAGAAAATGAGGTTAACACACTACTTCTAAACGAATTTCAAATACTGATGACTGTACCCAACTAAGGTTGACCAGATTCAAATAAGTGTCCTGGAGGCAAGGGTCAAAATGCTGGTTCTAATTTAAAGACTGCCCTATTTTGAAATAGCACAGCTTCTGAAAACGAAAAAGGGCTTACCGACCGATCTACATGCTATTGCCTTTAACATAATGGGGTTTTGGTTTGTTTTGGTTTTGGGGTTTTGTTTTTTTTTAAACATGCCATGGAGCACATAGCTAAGATCATTTTCTAGTCTGAATGAAAAACACAGGCATGTATATTTAGGAATTTAAGAATATTTTTAGGAATATTGTCCCTTTATACATTTCCTGTTGATGGAGACTGGGATCAAAATTTCTACAAAAAGAAAAAAAATCAATCTAAGAAAAAAAAAAACCAAAACAACGAAAACCAACCAACCAACCAACCAAACCAAACCAAACCAAACAGAAAAAGCCAAACAAAAACCCCCAAACAAACAAAAAAGCCAATCACACACCACACCCCCCCCCCCGCCAGGATTCTTAGTCCTTGTATTTAAAAGGTTATAGCCAAACGAATGTATGTGAAGCTGGGCATGAAAAATTCAAAGCTAAGGTAGTCCCAAATGACTTAAGTAAAACTAATCAAATTCATTAAATGGCTGAACATAATACTCTGTGTCAACAGCTTTGCATAATGTTGTAAATTTTGTGGTGCCCACATGGCAAATATAAAATAATAATATTTGCAAGAAATTTTGATGAAAAGAAGAAAATAGATTTGAGAAGGTAATTTCGGATTTGTACAGAGGTTGATTCTGAATTAAATATTTTATTACTGAAGATGTAGGTCCTCCATTGCTGTTTACAGAATGAGTGGCCATTACTCAAAAATAATATAATATTTGCTCCTACTTAGTTTTTTTGGAACATTTTGATCTGTGGTTAAGCATTGAATCCTAAATTTAATGGCCTTTTATCCATTATAAATGTAGAGGTATTTCATTTTGCCTTGTGTTAAGTCAATTATTTTCTGCCTGCAATCAAAAAAAAAAAAAAAAACCAAAGAGCCCAAACACTATTTTGCTCTTGGCTTTTTCCCTGTCTAGTCTAAACACTGAAAATGTCAACTCTGCTCACTAATTAAACAGGTCTGTCTTAGATTACACTTGTATCTTTCATCGCAATGGTGCAGAGTCCCAGGGAGCCATTATACATTCATGTTTCAAATATAAGATGTAAAAAAATACAAATATAAATTTAAAGCAGTAATCTTCTAATATGCAAAGCAATTATCGCATGGGAGAAATGAAGGAATTAGCCTTACAAAAAAGTTCTCGGTATTGCGGGTCTAGGGCTTCAGAGTCTGGTTGAGATATATTTTTGTGCAGATCCTCTATAAAGAAGTAGAATGAAATGCAAGTTACTAGTGGAAGTCAGAGAAAACTTGCTTAGAAAGAGAAGGTTGAACAGCAATGTGCATTTTTTTGTCAATTATGTTACATTTGTAACATAAACGATAAAATACTAGATTTTCAAGAACGGGATTGAAATCTGGTAGAAAAAGATTTCTTTCAGTATTTTTGTGGTTCTGCATCTATTTCAAAAACAATTTTAATAACCAAAAACTGAAACAATAGAAAAAAAAAAAGCCTCCCTAGAAACCCCAAACAAAACTAGACCCCGAAAAAAACCAAAACACCCTTCCCACCCAAAAAAAAAAAAAAAAAATCACAATAAATAATCCCAAAGAGTGCATTACCAATTAAAAATTTTAACAAAAGATTTTTTTTTTTAAGTCCTGTTTTAAAAATGGCTGAAGCTTCCTGGTGCCTGGGTAGTCAGGTATCTCTTAGTTTATGGCAGCTGACACATTCATAGCATAAATTCCTATTTTTTCTGCTTTTTGCCATTTTCTTTGAAGCCTCTGTGAGGCCACTGATTAGTATGATTAGTAAACTGAATTTGACAAAAGTTCAGATACAGCTGAAGTACAGTAACAGAGCATAAAAATATATATAGTTAGCATTTTTTAATAAAAAAACGAAGGAAGAATATATGAAAGGAGTAAAGGGTATTTCAGATGGGAAAGATCTGTAATAATGGAATTCAAAAGGTCATCAAATGTGCAATATGAGCACCTGGGGAAATTAGATGGAAAAGAAACACAAGTAATTTTTAAAATATACCAAGTAAAAATGATTATACTAAAACATGCAGTCATCGGTGTTCTGCCCTTAACAGAACACCAGCACTCCAATACAAGATGGATGGTTAGACTGCTCTATTCTATTAATATTGTTGCTCTGTTTTGCAGACTGGACTCTCTCCGTTATTAAACAGAGAATCACAGGCAAAAGGCCGTCTGTAGGCCGCAACAAAGCAGGGCCTGCAGAGCACACCCAGCGCAAATGCAAACCTGTGCAACAAAGTAAAAGGTTTTAGCTACACACAGAGCTATACTGTAGCCGTCTACCATGATGTGGTTCCTGGACAAGACCTCCTGAGATAAGTGAGTAACTGTCCTTTCACCAAATACTAGCTCTGATATATGTTCACTTACATTTCACAGCAAAACTGAAAATGCAGGTTTTAGAAAATCTAGAAAAACAAGAATTACTGGCCAAACATGCTATGCTAATGTAGATTCAGCATTTTGATAAGAAACACGTCACATAAGTTTAAAAAAAACAGTTTTGGGGTAAGTGCCAGACACACAAAGTATTTTGTCATCTTGTCTTCTTCATGGCAGCATCCTAGTACTGTAGTCCAAAATTCAATAGAGCACTGGAGAACAAGCATAGAGCAAACTGTCAGGTATTACTGTCTTTTGATCTTTTAATCTGTTAGGATTTTCTGGAAGAAACCACTAAAGATAAACTGATCCATGTAGGAGTTTAGCTGTACCACCCAAAGGACTGACACTCTCCTTCCACTCTCTTGTATGTGGTATTGCACAGGGAGTCCCAAAGACTCAGGGAATGGCAGTGGCTTGGGAAGGTCAAGTGCTTGATGAAAATAAGATGCTGTGGATTAGAGGGTAATATGTGAGCGAAAAGAAAGGGCATAAGGTTGTGTGGCTGTGGGAAGAAAATGAGGGAAAAGATGGAGTGAGATTTAGAGCAAGAAATGAGATTAAGAAAGTGTTTGGGCAAGGATAAGTAAGAATTTAAAGGAGAAATGACTAAAGTAGCATTTAAAGAGAAGTAACTATGCTGGTTTTGAATATTTACAAATAAATGCTATGTTGACAGAATGCTATTTTCTTTTCACTGATGAGGGTCTTTCAAGGCTTTTTTTGAGAGGAGGGACTGAAAATGATGGATTCAGCTTTCAGTTTTTAAATGAGTATTTCAGAGTGATTCTGTTTGATAAATATATGCAAAAAGTTTAGGTTTATTCCAATACAGAACAGAAATTAATTTTCAGAACCTGAGAAGCAGAGCCGTGCATCTCCTAATAGCAAACTGAGGTATATCTGGGTTATTAACGTTAAGGGAAAACAAACAATTTTGAGAGGAGTAATGGAAGAGACAATGTGGGAGTAAAATAAAGGGTAATAATAGCCTACAGTGAAATTAAATCCAGGGATTACACTTGATCCTGATCTCATTTGTTCAATCTGTCTCATTCTCATAGCAGTTACATTCAATTTAAATGGAATTTAGAAGACTTGAATTAGGAGTTTGACCTTACTAACACTGTAAACTACCAGAACTGGAGACCCATTTCCTTGCATGTCAGTTGATGTAAAGTTCTAACAGCTGGCATTTTTGCGTTGTTCATTGTGTTAATGGGGCAAGGATGTAAATGTTTCATGAGAAATATTTGCAGTGGTAAAGTAATTCTGACACAGTTAGTAGAATATTTAACCATATAGACAAAAGAATTAATACCTCTCTTGTTATATACCCTGGGACTTTTTGCCAGTGTGTTAATGCAAAAGTAGAATTCAGAAGAAGACATTTGTTTTTCGTGTCCTAGCATATCAATGGCTTCTGTTTGGTAAACAGAAAATCAACTGTGTTTTTCCTGGAAAAATAAAAAAATCTAAATGAGGAAGTTGCTAAAGTAATCTCTTTGAACACTGTGCCACTGTATTTTGTTCAATTTCATTTAAATTAAAATAATAAAGAAATCCTTCAAAAGCGCTGGAGTCTCATTGTCAGAAAGAATACGCGCACTTAAAGACTTCTGTTTCAATGCAAGCTAAAGTTACTGCAGCTCCTAAACTTAGTTAGCATTGAAGAACCCTCAAAAATACTTAGTTATCAGAGCAAAATTCAGATTGCATTCTGGGCTTATGGGCTGGGACAGAAGAGAATTTAACAGCCCTGAAATATTTTATTTTCCTTTTATGGTACTATTGAATGAAACAAACTCTTTCCAAAGAAAGTGAGCCATAGAGCAGCCTCTGTCCTGGTTTCAGCAAGATTATCCCAGTTGTATGTGTTCATTTACTTGACTGGTTTTGATTACCCTGGTTTTGAATCTTGTGCTTTATTTTCATCTTTAATATGCTATATTCAATTACTGAATGATCATTTAAATATTACCACAATGATGTTACCAAAATTGTTACCATATAAATTAAGTGCCCCTTTTTTTTTTTTTTTTTGCTGGGACAGTGGTTTTTTTTGTTTGTTTGTTTGTTTTTTTCCTAGTAGGTGGTACAGTGCTGTGGTTTGGCTCTAGTCTGAGAACTGCGCTGATTGATAGCACATTGATGTTTTAGTTGATTTAAGTAATGCTTATTCTGATCAAGGGCTTTTCAGTCTCTCATGCCCTGCCAGTAGGGAGAGGCACAAGAAGTTAGAAGGGAGCAGAGACTGGACACCTGACCCAAACTGGCCAAAGGGGTGTTCGATACCACAGAGCATTATGCTCAGTATATAAACTGAGGAGAGTTATCCATCAGGCCCAGATCTCCCAAGTGGGCTGGGTATCAGTCAGCAGGTGGTGAGCAATTGTGTTGTGAATCACTTGTGTTTATTTTTGTTTGTTTGGTTTGGTTTGGTTTTTTAACCTTTCCATTTTAGTTTTATATTCTGTCCCTTTTTAAATTCCATTAGTTTTATTAGTAGTATTTTTTACTTTATTTTAGTTACTAAACTGTTCTTACCTGAACCTGCAGGTTTTGCGTTATTTCAATTCTTTCCATCCCACCAAGGAAAGGGGAGTGAGAGACCAGCCATGTGGTACTTAGTTGCTGACTGGGTTAAACCATTACAGCCTCTTACCCCTCCATCCACTAACAAAAGTTGCCCCTAGCATTTTATCCTAAACTGGAAAAGAATGCCTGTATTCAACTAACACACATCTTTACATTTGCACAAACTGTTCCTCAGGGCCCAATACCAGTTTGAAATCAGCATGTCACTGATCTCATGGGTAGGGATTTCACCTACAGGATTTCATACACATTTCCTCTGAATACAAAAGGTGTGATTTTTCTTCAGAAGCATGCCTATTTATATGTCTGTAAGACTATGAATGTGTAGAGATGGGTGTAGCCAGAGTTTTCAGGTCAAATATATTCTTAAATGTTTTCTACGTCTGCATCCCTGACAATGATTGCACATCAAACACAAGCACACACACAGGGGCAAGTTTTTCTTCGATGAGCACAGGCTTTAAAAGTGAAAAAAAACAGAGGGTCATGACAAAAACACAAAGTGGACAGGATGATGAATAACAGAGTCCACAGTTCTCTAAACAGATAGAGTTATACAAGCCAAACTAAAATGACTGACAACGTAGGGTTTTACCATGAATGCATTTTAAATAGCAAAAAAGCTGAATGTATTTTTTTTTTTTATTCAGGAAGGTTAAGCCATTTTTTACTAATTTTTACTCTGTTTGAAGTTTTAGACCATTTTTTTATAAATTGCATTTGAAATTATTCTTTTAGTTTCATACTAAAATAAATTAAAAGAAAAATCAAAAAGTGGTTAGAGAAATTTTACCAAATGTAATGAATTTTCAGGGGAAGTCAAGTTCACAGTCTATCTTTTGTGCTTGTCAAAAACCTTCCCCCTGGAAGATATTAACATTCTGACTAGTAATGCTGACCATTTGGCATAAAGAATTCCCCACTGTAGGTTTATATACCACAGCACACTACTCCAGCTATGTATCTTCTAAATTCTTTACTGATTTTGGAGAAGTTGGACTGCTGTTAAGAATTTATTCCTGAATGTCAGTATTCTCCTTAATGGCTCCTTTTCCCCAAAATGTTTACAATATAACCACAGTATTCAAGTATATATTTCTACACAAAAATATGCGCATATTCTACTTTTGTCTATTTACTAGTAATTTTTTTTGCTTCTTCTCTCCAGTCTTCTCTGCCTTTAGCCAGGTTCTTTGTGATTTTCCCCTTTTTCTTTTCCACACATATTTGCACTCTCTAGACCTCCTTCTCTAGGTCTAGTGAAGGGTTGCCTTCCCTAGGCATAGAATTGTAATCCTTTCTAAACCTCCACCAATCTATTTGACAATTCACTTACGCGTTATTCCTGCAAATTGTTAATAGCTTCTGATTGTGATAAGCTATGCTAGCCTCTTTTTCTGGTAGAGGCCTCATCTTCAACACAACACCTTCTGCATAAACTCATACCTATTTTTTCCCACCAGAATAAGTACCTCTGAAAGCAGCAAAGCAGTTGCTCAAATTCTTACACTGTTATTAGTGCTGGTTTGCCATCCAGTCATTTAAGAGCCTTTCATACCTTACCCTATTTATTCACTTTGTTTTCTCTTAAACCTTTTCTGGAGGCCTTTTAACAAGCTAACTATGGAAATTTTTTGTTAGTTTCTACATTGCTTCCATCCACCTTTCCTTCTCACTATCAGTCAAACCCTATCAGTAGGTCACTGTCCAGTTCTCGTCCCTGCATCCTAATCCAGTTTAAATTCTGCTAGCATATCATCCGCTTTAGAAGGGTTTATTTTTGACCCTCCCAATGGGAGTTGTAGCTTCAGATTTTCATGGATATGGTTTATTTCACCTCCACAATCGTTATTATTTAACAACGTTTTATCTCCTTTAAAGTATTTTTACCCACATCAATCATATGCTTTTCATCTCTCACGATTTCTCTAGTTGCAGATTTAATAACTTTAATTGGCAGTGCAAAATCTCCTATCAATAAGATTCTTATCCAGATATCTCTCCTGAGCTCCTTCTCTCTTTGTTGTGATGTTCTATTTCTGGCCTACTCTCTTGACTTTGTATGACTAGTTTCAAAATTTGTTTGCTTAGTTTTTTTCTTTGGACTTAATTTCTGTCCTTAGTAATTGCAGACGCTTAGTCTGAGAACAATTTCTTTCTTGATCCAGTTCTTCACTGCTAACATTTTCAGCTATGCTCATGAGGGTTACCTTAGAAACTTCCCACTTCATGCCATGCTCTTACCCCTCCTTTAGCTTCAATAGTGTTCAAAAATGACAAATGACATCAGCTATATTTGTTCAAACAGTAATTCAGGAAATTTCAGCAGAAACAGAGCTCCTCTTCATTCTTAATTTAAAATCTAGTTGCAATCAGCTAGCTGAATCGCAATTTTATTCAGGTTAGGTTCTGCAACCTATCTCTTTATAGTCTCCTTATGAAGAAGGAATGCTGGTTTTGAATTGACATACTACACCTATAGCATATTTTATTGTTATAATAAACCCATAACTATTAAACTAATTAAACAATGAGTATGATGTGCCTGAGGTTTTAGCAAGTGCATGTGGGTTAGTTATTTTATGATACCTGGCTCAGCTACTTCTGATGAGCTGACCAGAGAGAACACCCACATTGCTAGGAGAGCATTTTCAGTAGACTCAGAAGAGAAAGCACACGCATACTGAACTTTCCTTTCCTATTCCCAGCGTCACTAACCTAGTTTAAAGTGATGTGACATCACTAGAAAAAAACAAGACAAATCCTACTTGAACAAGAATTTCTCCCTGTTTATTACATCTCAAGAAGACTCAATACTACAGGCATGTACACCAAGCAGTAACTGTATTTTGGTGAGGCATAGAAAAAACGTTAAAAGTTTGGAAAACTGTTTCAATATGTATTTCCATAGCTGTGACTACATCCAGTAAGGCCTGTGTCCTTTCTGAAGAATAAAGAGTAAAGCTATCCAAAACACAAAGTGAGGGCAGCTAACTGGTAAAACATCAAATTTCTTGTCAATTTTCAATTATCACCCAAGAATGGTATCTATTTATATGAAGTCAGGACTGTTTTTTTTTAAGAAAGGAAGAACAAATTAAAATGCAGATAAGGAAATGTTATCAAAGACCAGGGGATAGCAAAGGAATGAAGAAGGAAAATAAGAAGAATGTATTACTAGAAATTTAGGAAACACTTCTGTCCTAAGAATTTTTTTTAAGAATTCTTTATGACTAGATTTGAATCTGACACAGTGAGGTTTTAATTGACTTCTTCCATATGCTTCTTCCCTCTCCCTACCTGTTTATGGTGACTGAGCATACAGGGACTGTAAATGGTATATCACATTTTCCAATAATTACATTAATTTTTTTACTCTTGACAATCTGCAAAAGCCAAGGTCACAAAAGTTGCCATTTACTGTTGATCAAAACAAGTCTACTTTCTCACATCCTAAAATCTGAATCTAAAAAGATGAGTGAAAATGGAAAAATGCCAAGTATTCGGAGAAGCAAGAAGTTCTGGATGACAGGCTTTTGTTGAGGGGGAAAGGGGAAGGACTTGTGAGAGGGAAAACAAAGGAGGGGAGGAGGAAGAAGGGGGAAGTATAAAATAAAAAAAAAAAAGCCTCTAAAGTATGAGGAGCAACATATGAAAACTATCTTCTCTATTTAATCCTGCCGTGTGTATTAGGACATCCTTTCATCTGTTTTAACTGAGCTGATGACCTTTCGTATAGAAGTAGGCTGTAAACTTCTGCTTTATTTCTTCCCACACTTGATAAGAAAACAAATTCCTGCACTCAGGGTTACATGCTTTGAAGACAGTAAGGTAATTTTGATAGAAATTTCATATTCTAATGATGGCTTGAACATGGAAATAACTGCTATGGCTATAAAAAAAGGGTAAATCAGTTGAATACATAAAAAGACAACTATTTCGATGAGGTTACATGTATCAACTAGGTTTTAAAAACTATTGACATAGAAATCAGGTTAATTTCTACACAGGTTAAAAGGGTAAATTTAATGGACTCAATTATGCCTATTAATGTTTTCATTAATTTAATTTTACATCTTTGTGAAGATTTTACTAGAAAATTTAGAATGGTATATGAGCTTAATATATTTGGTATTTAGCAACTATGCAAAACAGTGAATTCATTTCATAAAGCACAAAGGAGGAAAAGACTACAGCAGAATTGACTTGCTGTCCAGATACATATGGACACTGGGAAATACAGAGTTTTCAGTCAATAAAAAAAAAAAAGACAAAACAAAATTTTTACATTTCTTCTTAAGCAAAAGATATTTTTCAAAAAGTCACTATCACACTGACAGCTGGAAAGCATTTAATATATATCACTTAATATCATAATTAAAAAAAATATCCTTTCACCAGCTAGTGAGGGTCAAAGCAACTATTAGATGCACTGTTTCATCTTTGAAGTGATGGGAAATGACGTAAGAATCATATGTGGAAAATTTGATGTATGCTAATTCCATGAACAAAATGACAGCATTGATTTAACTTCCAAAAATCATAAATATGGTATATTTTTAAATTTCATATCCATTACATGATGTGTTTTTGTGTGAGTTTTCTAATGAGATTATGAAGACAAAGTTTTTTCCTGAAAGACCACCATTATTGAGCTCATAATCCTTTTCTAAACTTTTTCTTTCATTTGATAGGTAGGAAATGACATTATTGAAATGCAAACCTCACTGTCTCACAAACCACTAAGATTCTGAACTTCTCTTTACTATCCCATTGACAGGCAAGGGAAGTTCAGATATTGTTCCACATGCTCAGTGATCCATCTTGAAGAAACTGGAACCAGAACTTCAGGCCAGATATATTTAGACATGTATTACTTCCTTTTATACATGTCATTTTCTTTATACGCAAATATTCTCTCAGTAATCTATAAAATTGCAGGGATTATACTGTGAAGTTTAGAGTACTGAAATCTCCTGTAAAAATTTTATTAAGATGGAGCTTTACTTTTTAGAACTAAAACCTTTCTTTACAGTGATGCTTATACAATATTAAGGTATTGTAAAGCTTCAGCTGAAGTGCAAGCATACATGATATATGTACCCCATTTAAAGTACATACAGACCATTTGTCAGCTACACTAGCAAATCTAATTACATATTCTGTTTTGTATTTATGTAAAGAAATAAGCTTTTATGGTGTTTGTCTTTTTTTTTTCCACCCCAAGGAAGCATAAGAAAAATACTGTTTGCGTTACCCAAATTAGAAAGAGTTATAAAATAAGTACCTAAGATAATCTGAATAAACAGTACCTAAAGATTTATTATTCAGAAGCCAGGGAAAGAAGCTGTTGGATTGGATTATCAAGAAGTTACCTTAGAAAAAATTACAAACAATTAAACTATCAAGGGAAAGGATACAAATTATTGCATGGGGATTTAGAGGCATTCCACTGTAAATTAAAGTCATTTATAAAGTACAACTCGAAACCATATATAAGAACAACTGCTTAGTCAGCAAAGGTGAGCCAAATTATTTGCCACTGTAAGAACAGCTCTGCGGTATAGCTCACTACATACTTATCAAACGTTTGTTGGCTTCAAAATGTTAATATGCTCTCAATACAGTCACTAAGTTCATTGTCACTGGAACACTCTCAGCTACTTTCTCTGCAAGGGTAAAAAAGGACACAGCCTGAAGTCTTGCTGCGTGACTACACAAAGTTCCCTTAACACTCCATCTCTGTTCTCTGTCACTGTTAAAAAGGTCAATTATATACAGTAATGATGGGAAGGAAAGTGCTTTAGACAGAGCAATGATCTTAAAGAGATCTAAGAGAGAAAAATAAGGGAGCCAGTGGACAGTTTCAGAGGGGGAAAATGTAGCTGATCATCCTTTCACATGAAGGATATCACATTAGGATATTTGGTATGCATCGGGAAAGATCTCTAACTAGTCTGCAGCTGTAAAAATGTTGATCTCATATTAGGCATAGGTAAACTTAGGGTTATTTATGTACAAGTCACATGGTTTACTTCTTCCTGTTTTCCCACAGAATACCTCACCAAACAGGGAAAAGATACCGTTTTCCTTCCTCACACAATTTACATTTAGCTGGTAACTGGTTGTCTTTAGGTTGGTCAAGAGAGAGAGCTACAGAATGGTAAGTTCTTCTAGGTGATTGAACAAAATGAGTCTACAAGCTCACTATAGTCTATAGAGGGGTCTTATACCATCCTTCAGGTTTGCTTTGTCCTTTTAATTTACGATTTGAGCTGATAACTCCCTTCACTTCACAGGTGTGACTGAGCAGCTAGGTCAGACACTGCTTCAAGAAGGTAAGCTGAGATGGGAACTTGCTATGAAAAAAAGGCAGGCAGCCACAGAGGTTTCATGAGCAGAAAGGCAGTCCCACCATACTGGAGCAAGGCAAGAAATGAAAATCTAGTTCAGGAAACCAGGTTTAGCCATGAGTACAGGTCACCAGACAGGTCCAAGTTCAAGGTAGAGAATCAAGATTCTGGAAAGGGTCAAGATCAGCCAGGACATAGGCATGTCTACAGCATAGATCACACAAAGGCCAAAGCCAAAAGCCTCAGCTTAAACACTGCTCTCAGGTAAGGAGGTGGGATTCCTGGTAAGGCTGTTCAGTGGAGCTCATACTGTAGTCTTCACAGCCATGTACCTGCACTATGACCTAAAGCTTGCTCTCAAGCCTGAGCACCTAAAACCTCTGGAGGAAAGGAAGTGCTCAGAGCTCTGACACTCAACCTCTACAAAAATGTGCTAAACAAGGGTTATTATACAAGAACACTACAGAAATCTTCTCTGACTTTAGGGGGATACTAACAGACCACTAGCTGAAATGTTTAAGGAATGGTAAGACACCCTTTCTTGGCCCTCGTATACAAAAGGAAAAATACACAGTAGGTCTTTAGGGAATAAACCATTAAGGGAATCCAGGCTTTCTCTCATGTTTGTGGCATCACTGTTAAATGCAAGCATGTATAATAATATATATCTTATGATATTGCTCTAAAATATATTTATTTTCATTAAAAATCCCATTTCATACTGCTATGTCACTTAAGTAAATATACTATACAGTATCGCATAAGAATGCTCATAATGGATTCCCCAAATCCCAATATTAATTCTTTTTTTATAAATTATAGGATTTAATACAAATTATGTGCTCTTACAGTAGACTGGAGATAAAGAGAGGAGGAAAAAAGGAAGTCATTGTCATAAACTCTAGATTTGCCATGCTATGACAGCCATTTTCATATTTTCTTTTGCTGTTATAGTTTCTTCATATTTTAAAAGAGTCTGAAAAACTGGAGAACTATTGAGAATATATACTGTATTATACTGTATTATACATGGATTTTTTTTTTTTGTCCTGACAACCTTATACAAGTTAATCAGCACTTTTAAACACTTGAATATAAGCTTTTCCTTTAATGGCATTTCTTAGCATTACAAGGGTAAGACAAGTATACTAAACAGTAAGTGGTACAATAGTTACCATGGTTAAGATCTTTTTGTATTGAATGGTAAATACTTAAATATTTGTACATAATCCAACAAGTGGTCAGAGCAGAAAATTCAGCCACATAAATGCAGGTTTCTCTCTTCATTTTAGCTCCTATAACCAGCTTTTCCTTTCAAGAGTGCTGCTGTTTTCCTCTCCACTTTTGAAGAGGAAAGTAAGGATTATTGCCTCTAAAAAGGAAAATTATAAAGTGAAGATTATGGGCTACCTGTAAACCCAGCTTTCAGACAGAGGTGAGAGGTTCTCAGTCTCTCTCACACTTTTCAGTTCATTACTAGAGGGATGTTTGTTTCAGACACTCATTATGATCTATAGGTTTTCTATCTGACCTCAGAAACAGTATGCCAAAGCAATAGGCAAAAGTCTTTTGAATTATGTTAAGTCAGATATCCTTATGGGTGCCAGAGCATTAAAATACACATCTTCAGAAGAAGATATAATCTGTGAATTTTATGATCAACCAGGACAACTTGTTAAGCAAAATAAATAACTCATATAAAGCAGACATTCTGTATTTGACTTTAAAATGCTATTAGAGAATTTTCTGTATTGTTTTTTAGTTGTGCTGGTATGCAAGTGATAAACTGGAAATAACATTTACCTCTATGCAGATTACAAATGCTCAGGAACTCAGGCCACTTATTTTAGATGCTTATATTTGAATTTAGTTGCCTCATTTCAGAAACATGAAAGTTGCCTAGAATCATTCAAAGCAGGATATTGCATTTAAATGCTTTAGAATAATTTCACAAGTAAATTAAGTGTAAAGGGAAGTGTCATATAAAGAGCAGTTTATCCACAAAATATTAAAAAAAAGAAACAACAAATATTTAGAATCCTACAGGATACATGCACTCTAGCATTTGATAGCATTTTCAGAAGATGAATTAGTGATAGAAGACATCACTCAATTTAAGCATAGGACCTTCAAATTGCTATGGTTAGGAAAAAGATGGTTGGATTGTGCAATTTCCAATTCATCAGGTTGGTTTGTTGTTGTTGTTGTCATGTTTGTATCTCAGAAAACTAATGATTTTTGCCAAATGCTGAGTTTCCTTTATATTAGACAGTATTTATGTCCTAGAATATGAGCTTTGACTATAGATCTGGAAGCATTTTTGCAATGCACTGCCTCTGCAGCCTACATCGATCTGTGGAGAAGAATGCCTTGGCAAGTAAAATGAGGAGAAGATACTTTTTAAACCTGTCATGGACATTTCTACATACCCTGGTATTTGAATTGTGTGTCCTTTCTCACAAAAAGGCCATAGCCTGCTGTGAAATAGATCAATGGGTGATATTGTGCAGTGATTGCTATTTGTTTAAGAGAAATCTCCCTGACTGACCCACTTCCTGTAATGCGTAAAAAATAAATGACAAAAGTAATATTTTTATTCTTGTTTCACTTTCATTCATCTTATTTGATCAGCACTGGGCAAAACTGACATCTCATCAAACTCAAAAATGTATTTCTACACTAGGTTCATCAGAGGGTGGCATTTAAAACACAGACATTGCAGGAACAAATGTATTTGTGAGCTCTGTCCATTGATGTAAACCTGACCTTTATCTTGTAGATTTATTGACACTTTGGTGTTTTGTATCATATTTCATTACTAGGTGAAAAGCCCAGAAGTTCCTCCCTGTAAAACCACTTTTGATTTCCATCTGCAAATTTTTGCATCTATGGTAGGTTTGTCTAAAGACTCAGAAAACCTTGATATGTCTTAATCTTACATGAAACAAGATGATATAATTACACTTTGAAAAATGGCTACACATTGGTGTTTAATTTACACCAGTTTTTAGGGACAGAAGGAGAACAGCCTCACTGAGTAGCATTTTTCTACAGTCTCTTTCACCTCCCCCCAAACCCAATTCGTTGATAATCCTCTTCCAGGAAAGAAGAATTCGATACATGCAGTCATAATTATGAATTACTAGCTTAAAATAGTCAAATAAATTCAGTGTACAAAACATGATCTAGGCTCCAATACTACATTATTAAAACAATAATGAATTTGCCCTGCTCTTATGCAGTATGCTTCCACTTTGTTCCCACAATCACCTAGGAGACATGTAAGCCCTTTAATAAATAAGCCCTATTGTATCAGTCTGAAGACTGAGACGTAAAACTGTTAACTTTGGCTTGATACATAGCCATTGTAACTAGATAACAGCTCTGTGACTGAATATTTTGTTCTGTGTGGGGAAGTTTTGATGAGAACAAATAAAAATTAACAAAGCTAATTCCAATCAGGTTGAAAAGACATTTTCCTGACTAATTGGCTAAATAATGGTTTGCCTTTCTTCAGTATGTTCTTTTTCTAAATCCCCTGGAAGCTTTCCAGCAAGTCAGAACACTGAAACACCATGCTGGTGAGCCCTATGTGAATCACATCTGTGTCGTTGCTTTCAGCCTTCCAGGCTTGAACATATTGAAACAGTCAATGCTTGGCAGTAAAGCAAATAGGTTATTTTCCTTCAAGAAAGAAAAATCTATTACTTCTGTACTGGATTCTCAAATCCTAATATTTACCCTTGTCTAAATAATGTATAATTAAGCACTAACGTAAACCAACTCCAGATTTCCCTCAAAACCATTGTTTCCTTTCTTAAGGTAGAAGTGGAAAGCAAATGAAAATCACCCTTTCATTCTTGCATCAATTGAGGATAAAAGATTAGAGCTCAGTCCTTGAAGTCAAGAAAAGACACAGGAAAGGTATCAGGAGAGGACAAGGGGGAATTCCACTTGTTTGCCGAGTGTCTGAACATGCAGACATCTGTATCCAAGGTAGCTACCCTTACAGTTAGCCGAAAAAAATAGGCATTTCTAGAGGACAAATTTCTCTGACATATTTTAAGCATTTTCCCTTGGGATAAACTGATACATCCCAAACATAAGCACTTCATGGGCTGCAGGTAAAGCCCTAGGTCGTGTATACTAATATTTGTGAGGCTCTGAATCTGTATTTTTTTTCCCTTTTAAGTGAATTTTTGAGATTTGTAGTGGAGGTTTTTCAAGTGGCAACTTTTAAAAAACCACAAAGTCAAAAGCAGGAAGGTGTAGATTGGTAACCCACAAAGAAGTCAATTTTTCATTCACTCTCATTCCTCTTATTCCTCTAAAAATATAAACATGAATTTCATTCTCTATACTTAAGAAGTTCTGTATTTATTTGTCTTCAGTAATTTTCAGTGCTTTTAATTGTGAAGATATGGGAAAAAGGAGGAAAAAAATATCATTAAGGTTTAACTGGTTTTAAGAAGATAAAAAACAAACAGCAATTCCAGTAGTTCATGTAGAGCCCAATCTTGCTGTAGCGAAATAGGTATCTCCAGTTTCAAGGAAACAATATTTATTAGACATAGTTACTTCTGAAATATTGTTGTATTTTCTATGTTTTTTTCACAAGATTTTTTAGTACCATAAAGAATGAATTTTATTTTGCTGGAAATACTGTTTTTGGAAATTCAAAATAGATTTTTAAAACACTCTAGTAGATATGACAGAACTCTTTGGGAACTTTTTAATTCCTTTTGCAGCTGCTATGGGTCTGTCATCTTCAGCATGATTTTATTCGATGGCAAGGATGTAAAGACAATAAATATCACTGCAATGCTCTGGTTACGTTGCATATTACATTTTTGTTTCTCAAAAAGACAGTAAAGGGTCGATTCAGATGAACTATTTTCTGTCCTAGTCTCTGTTATTACAGATTTTTTTGTCTTAACGGTGGCAAATGAAGTGTTTAAAAATAGGACTCCCATAATACTTCATTAAAATTAAAGTACTGTATCTTACTTCTGGGTGGTGTTCACTGTAACTAACTAGACTGGTCTATAAAGCAGCAACACAACTGATGAAATAAAGTCAGTGTAAAGAAGATAAACTAGATGACCTGACTACTTATCTTTAGACTTATTTCAATCTTCCCTTTGGTCTATTATAGACCAGCAAGGAAGTGCCAGAAGCATTGGCTATAAAATGTGACATCAGATAAGAAGATATATATGAGGAGGAGACAGAGGGAAGGATGCTGACCATCTTTGCTGTTCAATGAAAGAGGAAAACCAGATACATTTTATAGTTCAGAAAACCCATCAGAAATAAAAGTTATAGCTGTCATATTCATGCAAGTAGAATATGATCTGTAAATATTGATGTTTTCTCCATCATCTATATTTTGCATTTACAAAAATAAGTCTTTAAACCCTTCTTTCTAATTTGCTGACTGATTACCACTAGGTGTTTACCATTTGTCGTAATTGTGTTCCTCAAGAAACTTCAAGTCCATTTTCATATGAAATGCTTACAGATGTTCAGTCAACCAGACATGTATGTAACCATGCTCTCTTCACATAAAATTTGTTAAGTAACAAAGTCAGTTCAAGTGATGATGATATTGCCAGCTGGGACTTGTTGGGGGATCCTTGAAATGAGTGTTTTAATTATGCTGTGAATGTACTGTCTTGAGATTACTGTCCTCGTGTTTACTCGAAAAATAGTGGCAAGCCTACACAAGCAGTTCACATTAGTTTATCTAAAGATCTAGTAAAATGAGAGTAATATTTGCTCAATACAGTGTTCAAATTATTTGTCTGCATGAATCTTTCCATATGCAACTGCTTAGAACATGTTTGTTAGTAGAAATGCATATTGTTTAGGCAAAACACTTTGACATATATTCACTGTTTAGTGTTAGAGTATTTCAGGTTGTTTAAAAGCATTTTTAAAATTTCAAATATCTAAATGAAAAAGGCACTGTATCATGTGTTTTGCCTGCTCAGATCTCTAGGGTTTCTTGTAACTATGGAGGAGGGTTTCCAATACTTCATTCAGAAGTAGCTGGCAAACAGCAAACTGACTGAATCTCCAGCTCCTTTGGAACAATTGAAAAAATGGGGATTGTGCTTAGGCTCAGGTGAAGACCATCTGATAGTTATTTTTACAAAATTCCCCATCTTCATGGTACTTTAGCTCTGATACGTGGTAGTGACTATGAAAATCATTAACAATCATGATTAATTTTATCAAGACAGAAACAGTCATTATTGAAAAGAGAATTCTTGTAGATAATCTTGGACAGTCACTGATTTTTACTGACAGGATAAAATGTTTTCAGCAACAGCCATACATATATTTATTACTGAAGATAAAGTTGGGTTTGAGAATGATAACAGTTATATATACTTTAATCAGTCACCCTTATCTCAAGTGTTAAATACTATTGTCTGCTATACTGCTTCTCTGGACATAACACATTTAAGGTATACTCTGCAAACAGCTTAGTAATGATTCCTTGCTTTGGGATCAAGAGTCAAACACTTGCAGATGCTACTTTATGTCCTGGTTCAATTAAAAGGGAAGGCTTGTGAGAAGCAGTTTTTACATGGTCCTGATAAATTGCTTGACTAAACTCACTTTTTGTACTGACTGCAGATGTTTATCTGACTTGTAGATTCATGAAATATGAGAGGTATGACTTTGAGGTCTCAATGCACATACCTGGTGTATGCAAATACAATCAATATATTAAATATAAGCCATACTGGCATAGTAATTACAGTATCGCAGTATCACAGTATGTTAGAGATTGGAAGGGACCTCAAAAGATCATCTAGTCCAATCCCCCTGCCGGAGCAGGAACACCTAGATAATGTTACACAGGAATGTGTCCAGGCGGGTTTTGAATGTCTCCAGGGAAGGAGACTCCACAACCTCCCTGGGCAGCCTGTTCCAGTGTTCCGTCACCCTCACTGAGAAGAAGTTTCTTCTCAAGTTTAAGTGAAACCTCTTGTGTTCCAGTTTGTACTCATTACCCCTTGTCCTATCATTGTTTGCCACTGTGTAGAGCCTGGCTCCATCCTCGTGACACTCCCCCTTTATATATTTATACACACTAATAAGGTCACCCCTCAGTCTCCACTTCTCTAAACTATAGAGACCCAGCTCCCTCAGTCTTTCCTCATAAGGGAGATGCTCCACTCCCTTAATCATCTTAGTTGCCCTGCGCTGGACTCTCTCCAGCAGCTCCCTGTCCTTCTTGAACTGAGGGGCCCAGAACTGGACACAATATTCCAGATGGGGTCTCACCAGGGAGAGTAGAGGGGAAGGAGGACCTCTCTCGACCTACTAACCACCCCCCTTCTAATACACCCCAGGATGCCATTGGCCTTCTTAGCCACAAGGGCACAGTGTTGGCTCATGGTCATCCTGTCGTCCACTAGGACCCCCAGGTCCCTCTCCCCTACACTGCTCTCTAGCAGGTCGTTCCCCAACCTATACTGGAACCTGGAGTTGTTCCTGCCCAGATGCAGGACTCTACACTTTCCCTTGTTATATTTCATCCCGTTATTCCCTGCCCAACTCTCCAGCCTGTCCAGGTCTCGCTGGATGGCAGCACAGCCTTCTGGCGTGTCAGCCACTCCTCCCAGCTTAGTGTCATCAGCAAACTTGCTGATAGTACACTCAATTCCCTCATCTAAATCGTTGACGAATATATTAAATAATACCGGTCCCAGTACTGACCCTTGAGGCACTCCACTAGTTACAGGCCTCCAACTAGACTCCGCCCCATAGACTACAACTCTCTGGCTTCTCTCCTTCAGCCAGTTCGCAGTCCACCTCACTACCTGATCATCCAGACCACACTTCCTCAATTTAGCTGTGAGGATGCTGTGGGAGACTGTGTCAAATGCTTGGCTGAAGTCAAGGTAGACCACATCCACCGCTCTGCCATCATCCATCCACCGTGTTATTTCCTCATAAAAGGCTAAGAGATTGGTCAAACATGATTTCCCCTTGGTGAAGCCATGCTGACTGCCCCTCATAACTCTCTTATCCTTGATATGCCTTAAGATGGCACCAAGGATAAGGTGTTCCATCACTTTCCCAGGGATGGAGGTGAGGCTGACCGGTCTATAGTTACCCGGGTCCTCCTTCTTGCCCTTTTTGAAGACTGGAGTGACATTTGCTTTCTTCCAGTCCTCAGGCACCTCTCCCGTTTCCCAAGACTTGGTAAAGATGATGGAGAGTGGTCTAGCAATGACTTCCGCCAGTTCCCTCAGCACCCGCGGGTGCATCCCATCTGGACCCATGGATTTATGGATGTCCAGATTGCTCAACTGGTCTCTAACCCATTCCTCATCGACTAAGGCAAACCGCTCCGTCGACCTGACTTCATCTAAGGTCTCAGGGGTACAGGGCTCTTCAGGACTGCCTGCAGCAGAGTAGACAGAGACAAAGAAGCCATTCAGTAACTCTGCCATCTCTGTATCTTCTGTCACCAGGGCACCCATCCCGTTCATCAGTGGGCCTACATTGCCTCTGGTGTTAGTTTTATCTGCCATGTATTTGAAAAAGCTCTTTTTGCTGTCCTTGACCCTTCTTGCCAGGTTTAATTCTAAGGATGCCTTAGTCCTCCTAGCTGCCTTCCTACATCCTCTAGCAGCAGCCTTATATTCCTCCCAAGTGGCCAGCCCCTCCTTCCATGACCTGTAAACTCTCCTCTTCCACTTGAGCATAGCCAGCAATTCCCTATTTAGCCACGCAGGTCTCCTGGCCCTCTTCCTTGACTTCCTACGTGTCGGGATGCTCCGATCTTGAGCTCAGAAAAAGCAATCCTTGAATGCCAACCATCTTGGGCCCCTTTACCTTCAAACAGCCTTGCCCATGGGATTTCCCCTAGCAATTACTTGAAAAGGCCAAAGTTTGCCCTGCTAAAGTCCAGGGTTGCAATTCTACTTGCTATTCTACTGGTCCTACCACACAAGATCCTGAATTCCACCATCTCGTGGTCGCTGCAACCAAGGCAGCCCTCAACCCTTACTGCTTCGACCAGACCCTCCTTGTTAGTGAGGATGAGATCCAGCAGCGCTCCTCTCCTGGTTGGCTCATCCACCATTTGCAGGAGGAAGTTATCATCCATACACTGGAGGAACCTCCTGGACTGTGGCTGGGTTGCTGAGCGGTTCTTCCAGCAAACATCAGGGAAATTACTAAATTGTTTTGTTTCTGGGAGTAATGTTAGTAATATTTATGTAACTCTCTTAGGTTACATTTTTCTAAATATTCTATACTATTTTGTTCTTTTCTTTAAAAAGCTTTCCCTAACTCGCTTTTGTGATTACAAGAGCTATGATCATACAACCAAAGAACAGCCATAACATCAGGAAGGAAGTTGGTTCTTTCTTACTGAAGGGCTCTAAACTTCTATTTACTGTTACAGGTTGACATATTTCAGAAGTCAAGGAGTCTCACCAAAACAGTGACCAGTTATTGTCTCTCAGATATGAACAGAAGCCTTTACTGAAACTTCAAACAGAACTAAACAACAACAAAAAAGCAAATAAGCACTACTAGTAGCAAGTTTAGGAGAGCAGTCATCTAAAGGACATGTCAAGTTCACTGCATTTGTTAAAATTTATCGACCAGTTTTATGTCTCAGCCTTTCAATCCTCTATTTCCCTTTCTTCTCTCTCCGGTTTGTTATTCACCAGAATTTCACTGTGACTAGTTGCTTCTATCAAGACATTGTTTCTTCAAGGGTCAGCTCTAATTAAAATGTGCCCCTGGTATATCCTCAGGTATAGAACTTTGTTATTCCTACCAGCAGTATCTGAAAACTGCCTGACAAGCTTTATTATCCAGATTTCCTTTAGCAGTCCCTTGCAGTCTGTTTCTATATTTTCCTCCTGTAGATGTGTATGTTTCAGAAGATAGATGAAGCATACTTCAGCCCCTTCCCCTGTTGTGCCATAGAATTAACATTAGTTGTACGACAGTAACAACATTGCGACTTCTCTCTAATTTCTCAAGCCCCCATGCCAAATTTAGGAAACTGAAAGGTAGCCATGCCATTAAGCTGGAAACACTGGAACTGAGGGATGGAAAGTGTTCCTTGAGACTCTGGCAGAATCTGGCCCTTTCCGTTGGCACAAGCCAATTTTACCATGCTCAGGGTAACAATGCCTATTTATGAACCAGTACTAGCCTGAGTGAGAACTAAACCCAATAGAGCTAATTAATACAGTTTCAGATTTAATGGCGGGTACCACATGCTCAGTATTAATAACTCTACAGGTAGATAACACATGCAAAAGAAAGGCATCAGTAGTGATCAAATAGACCTTCAGAAACAAAAACAAACCAACTAATTACAGACAGGATGTTATTTGTTTAGCCTTATTTAAATAACTTCAATTCTTTATTACTAGTCTGTACTTTGACAGTATTATGACATTACATTTTGTGACATAAAAAGGAATGGGAGAGTGTTTCAGGAATAAAACAGGAGCATTCAGAATTAGAAATGAAGGAGCTATGAGAAATAAGATACATCTTTAACAGAGCTTATACACAAAATTATCAGTGTTCAGCTTTTGTGCTAATTATAACATTATCTAACATTGCTTCAGAAAGCTATACAAATTATATTTATCCGAATGTTTAGTTTGTGAGATCTTGGAGAAATATTTGCTTGCAGTGCTGCTACATTTTCTTTATGAAGTTGGTTTTATAGGGAACCAGCATTGTTTATTGTCTTATTCACTCTTTAGCTCAATTAATTCCTTGGGTATAGACATTCACCATGGAGCACACATACACACAAGCAAACCGCACCACAAAGTGTCAAAGATAAAAGCAACCTTCTTACCATAAGAATGTTTCCAATCTGATATGGTTTTGTTCATTTACCTTGGTAAACCCAGGCTTTCTTTAATGAAAAATCTGCAGTTCCAAGGCAAACAGCATCATTGATAACTAGAAGGCAGAACAAGAGAAAGAAAAATATGTTATGGTAGCAAACAATTATGCTCTGAACGAAGCAGTGTATGTGTACTGTAAGTAACTGCAGCACTTCTTGTAGAAAACCATTTCAGTACCTGCTACTTGGAATGAGGTGGACCTGGTCACCTGGTGCCACTAGATCAAGCAGAAATCAAAACTTAAGTGTATTTAACCTCCCAAGCAGGACAAGTTTTACATTTTGGATGATTTAAAGTCCTGAGTCTCATCCAAACACTGTAATAATTGAAAAGATCAAACCAATAGAAAAATCAACTTTGAGAATTAAGTGAAAAAAAATGCATAACTTAATTAGGCATTAATTTAATTATGCATGAATTTAATTCCTCTTATATTGTGCAAAAATATTGCAGTGCAGTTTAAAACCCATATCTAGCAGTTACAAATGCTGTACCCCCTGCATCTTGTAGTATTGAAGTAATTTGCTTCTTATTAACTATTTCTAAGCTAAGGGATTAATAATAAACAGCCTAAAGTGTCTGAAGGACATAATTACCAAGAAAAATCTATTTAAGGTTTATAGTAAGGAAAAATAGGACGAAATAGAGCAAAGGCTGAACTCGGAAAGGAAATGTTAATAGATGTATCTGATCATGGAATAATCTTCCAAGGTGGTTTGTGAAACCCTGTCATTTAAGATACTTTAAAATGGATTAAACACTTGAAATTTGGTGAAAATTATTCTATATCAACACAGGGAGAGGCGAGATAATGATATAAGTAAATTTTGTTTATTTAGAACTTTTTTAATTCTATGAATTCTAGTTTATGTTTGCTGGGCAATGATGGCTTCTTCTATGTTTACTTGTTGCATTGTTTTGCTACCAAGTTTACCCCCTCTTAAATTTCACTCTGACATATTTCACTTCATTAGCAAACACCAGAATTAAATAGCCTTCCTGAAGAGTTAAAAAGTGTGTGTATACAAACTCAAGCTGTTTGGAAATTCATCCAGTCCAACTGAGCAGAATGAGTTGCTTATGTGTAGTATTTGTTTTATTAAATATCCCACCCATGTTACTTTAGCTAATTGGTATTTTTCTGCTATACAGCATAGATTTATACTGAAGGAGGCTGTCACAGGGAAAGGAATCTGTAAATGAAACATCACAAAGGTAAGATGAATTTATAAGAGGAAGGAAAAAGGAGGTTGCTCTTCTGCAAATATCTGCTTTTGCCTCCCGATATTTCCTCTACTTGCCCCAGAGACTCATACACACCATTATTAACATTGTACTAAAATGCTCTAAAATAGAGCAATCATTACTACCAACACTGCTTGTAAACAGCTATTAATAAAAATTACAGATTTTTAGTCAACAAATAAAAAGCCTGTCACTATTTTGCACAAATGCTTCTTATGCTACGGTTACAACCAATACTATTAGTAAACGTTTTCATAGCCAGAGAGAAAATGATTATCAGTATTAAATATTCTGATAGTAATAACAAAATAAGCTGTAATTTAAAGAAAAGAATAAGTTTTTCAGAGGAAAACATGAAGAAGCATGAAGAACACATCCTTGTGATCTGAACTTTCTTTTTTTCCTTAGTCAAAGAGACTTTCCACACTTTAGACAGACCTCCTGAGTTTTTCACTTTAGGATACATATCCTTATTTATATTTACATAGGTTACATTGTTGCTACATTGTTGTTATATTTATATTTATATAGGTTACAGTGACCCCTTCTAAAAATACGCATAAGATATGCAAATATATGCATAGGGAATTTTTTTACCAAAATAAAAAAAAAACAAACAACCCAACCTAATTAAAAAGCAAAATTCTGCATGATTAAATTTAGAAATAAATTCCTACATACAGCTGCATTCATACCATAAACCTAAATTGTTGGCACAAAACCACATTAGCCACATGTGCAAAGTGCATATTTCTATGTAGAAATGTCTGTGCGCAAATTTAGAAGTAGTATTCAGGCACAGTCATAACAGCTCTGTGTCTTTTTTAATTGCCCAATACAGGCTGTTATACCTAAATAGTTCTGGAAGACACAACATATTTCTAGCCTAAATTCACTAGGCTGTGGGATAAACTTAACAAGGAACTAAAGTTACGTCTAATATATTGTTTGAAAGACACAAATTCTCTGGGTGAATGTTTTATAGAAATTAAATGATAAAATACAGCAAGCTAGAATTAATGTGCATGGTTTTGTGACTGAATTGATTGATTTGTACATAAGCAAGTGCGAATCATACAAAATATAATGTGCTGGAATCTTTTTGCAGTAAGCAATCACAAAAATGGTGGAATATATTAGGAAAGATTTGCTTTTTTTGGTATGAAAAGCTGACATATTCCGGAAGGTATATGAAAGGTAAAGATACACCGGAAGAACAAAACCACAGAAAGATTCACTGACTTTCTTATTCAAAGTCTTACAGTAAGTAGGTCAGCACCAAAACCAACATGAAGGTACCTCTATCCAGCCATGTGCAGGCAGCTGTACATCCATTTCTCTCTATTACAAACCAGTTTTACATCCAAAAATTCCAATCCAAAAGCTATGGAGCTAAATCAAGTTAATATGTCATATCTCTCTGGGATGCTTAGCTTTTGTTCATGCTTTTCTAACACTGCTAGGCTGCTTCTGGTGTGGGAAGACTTTCAGCTGAGCCCCACCTCTACTTTGAGAGGGCATACAGCCCCGTATCTAAGCATACATATTCTCACTAAAACTGGTATCTCATGGAGGGAGAAACCATGAGGACTGTTGTAGTTGGAAAAACAAGTTAATCTGCTGTTGAGATTAGCTGTAATCGCATTAGGAAAGATAAGGCCCACTCAAGCGCAATGGAGTGTTCAGCACATCCCCTACAAAAGATGACTGATCAAAAGTAGATGCTATACAAGGCGACTGTTGTCCTGCCTAGAAGGGGTTACTGACCGACAGCCAGACTCACTCTCCAGCTCACAAGAAAACCATGCTGACCCAGGACTCTGCTCAGCAAAAATTATTCATGATTGCTGTCCAACACAGTGGAAATCCCAGTATATTAGCAAAGGTGATGAGAAAGAAAAAGCTTACACATAGATACAGAAATCACTAAAGATAGGGATTTTAAAGCTACTTAACTATTTCAGAAAAAGTGATTTTAATTGGAAGAATGAAATCTGGTCATAATTACAAAGTTACAGCAGGTACCCCAGCCCTTCAAGCATAAACTAAGCTGTATAACATCATTTAATTATTTTTTGGGGGCTGGTGTAAGTGTTCTCCTTCTAAAGTACATAATTTAAAAAACTTTAATAAGAAAATCTCATTAAAAGAACTTGGTGCATATTACTAAATCACAACAGAAGATTATTTGCTGCCATCATATCTGATTAAACATCAACAAGGAAAAGCAGCTTTTTAGTGCCCAATGATAAAGATTAATACAAATAGAAGGAAACATACAGAAGCAGAAGTCCAACAAAAGCCTTATTGACCTATTTCCATCAAGCAGTTTAGCCCATATGGAACAGAGGAGCAAACATATAAAAACAGGTATTTCTAAGACATGGATTACTTCAACAGCTTTTATGCAAACCAAATTCCTGCAATTTTACATATTTCATTAATACTATACTACAGAAAAGTAGTATAGTATTAATGGACTTTAAAGAAGCTAACACAAAAATCAAAGTTACTGATATCTAGAAAAGGTTTCCAGGAGCTCTCTACTGTTAGACACAATAAAAATAAATAATTGAATTAAACAATCACAATCCAATCTTTGAAATCTCTTGACAAGCATACAATTCAGTGAATACAATTCATTAAAACTTAATTACAAAAAAATCAATACTGCAATTTAGTCCAACCCAAAACTTATTGTAATGTTGAACATTTGAAAATTCAGGTCTTTATGAACAGTGTTGAAGTGACGTTGTATATTACATCGTGGAATGTCTCTGTACAGCAATTAGCACAGGCTGCCTGACTTTACTCAAAAGGGTTATTACAATAAGTAGCTCTAGTAATAGTGCCTCTGTAAACATCTACTCTCAAGGATGCAGTGAAAAAGGGAATAATACAAGTAACAATAGCCTATAAACCAGATTTAAAAGAAAAATCAGCTACACATACTCCAGATACATACACTCCAGAGTTCATTATTTTTATTGCTGTTCACAGAATTAAATGACCACATTTTGTTTTCAGTTATGCACCAGAAAATCCACTGACATCTCTGACAATGGTAGAAAAAGTATAGAGTGGTCTGTAGCCACTATTTTTCAGGAAAATCAGACAGAATTGATTCAATGTTAGTAATTAGCTTTTTTGAGTTAATTAAAAATGTAAATGTTATAATATTTCAAAAACATTCTAACTTTCTTAAAATGTAAAATACCCAACCACTATAGCATTAAAAAAAAAAAACAAAAACAAAACAAAAAAATCCTGTGGAATAGTATACAAAGATGATTTTCTGTTACAGATTGCTTTAGAGTACTCTGAGGCCATACACTCTGGGCTCCCTGTTTGCACATATAATTTTAATTCATGTTTGCACATATAATTTTAATTCGTAAGTCCTTCCCTCAGGATAAAAGAATGGATGCACCCTTTGATGTCACATGACTACCTGTATATCCTAGTTTACTTGTCAATATTTTGCATAGGATGGTATATCTTCTGACCAGTTGACCTTATTTCAACCAAATGTGACTGCTGCTTCCCTACTCACAACACAGGAGGTAATGTCCATGCTTGACTTGGACATTTTTATTGAAAACTTTTGCAATTGCAGTACCTCAGTCCCCAGTTCTTTCTGCAGATTCCCATTCAGAAAAAAAATTAAAAAAATTAAAAAAGAATGCTAGTAATCATGCAATTCAGTCCATATCTGTGGTAG
Source organism: Pezoporus occidentalis (assembly GCF_034315485.1). NCBI lineage: Eukaryota > Metazoa > Chordata > Aves > Psittaciformes > Psittacidae > Pezoporus > Pezoporus occidentalis. The sequence continues at coordinate 636,972 of NW_026916253.1, forward strand.
CAACTTGCACGTGACATAGAGATGAAGACCCCAAAGGGCTTCATTAATTTATCACTGCAAATATATGGGCAGAAATGATTTGTAGATCCCCCTAGCATTTGAAAGCCAAAGGGTATCGCTGTCTGGGGTTACACCCTAGAATCATATGGAACTAGCAGATCCTCAACAAGCAGTGCCATGTCTCAGCCATGTCATTATCCATCACTCAAAAATGTGATTGCTTTTTCAGTTTTACTAGCAGGAGATATAAAGATGAAACAAACTAATCAGAGGCTGATCCTTCAAGGAGCAGATTTTTGTTCTGCCAGTGTACTTCAGTGCTGAACTGGTTTAGGAAGCAGTACAGTGTCCACCCTCTAAATAGGTAGTTGAAGAGTAAATTCCCAAAATATACAGAATAAGAAATCTACATAACTAGAGAAAGAAATCTGAACAGGGCCCTTAAAAGTTTAGAAAACCGTGACAGATGATAACCAAACTGAAACTAGCTTACAAGTAGACGTGATAAGATTGGTCTAGGACATTAACACAGGACGCAGTAGATGATTCAAAATGTAGTTTCAGTGACTCAGATGCCACAGAACACCGTTTAATACAAAAAACTTTATGCTAATGGTGCTTTGAGGTAATGCTTCTACATGATGTAGTACACAGCATGGGCTATGCAGTGTACAAGGCCTATGTTATAAGCACTCCTCAGGCAACACAAGGCTTGTGTGGTGCTTCATCTGCATTCATAGGCACTCCTGAGAGATACAGTTTAGAAACTCAGGCACAGTACTATGCCATCACAAGTGTGCTGTTCTCTATTTTCATCTTAGCATGGTCTTCACTATTTGCAGTATCTCTGTAGTCTGCTGCTTGTGTCCCTGAAACCTCTACAACTAGTAAAGGTAAATAATAACACTAGTACTCCTTTATGTTGCAAGGATGTTGTAAAAGCTAATAAATGCATTCCAAATTATAACAAGTTTGGGTAATGCACACTGAAGCTACAGAACCACCAAACAAAACATAGGCAAAATTATAATTGAAATTAAGGAGGTAAATCACACCATGTTTTTCAGTGTAATCTTCTCAGGGCTACAACAATAATTTCCATCTATTTCACTTTATACATAGATTTTTATTTATTTTTTTGGTTTCCCAAGGTTTTCCTCAGACAACCAAAGCTATTAATCTCACACTTTGTATCCTATTCTATTTCATCTGTGCCAGTGGAAAAAAAAAACAAGCACACCAGAAACAGGTGATGCTGTACTGGAGGTTAGGTGAAGCATGCAGAGATCTCACATATTCTGGCACACTCATGAAGTCGTTCCAGCAAAGGCTGTACCAACTGTTTCACATTTATATACATTTCTATTGCATTTAACTAACCTACTAGACAACACAACAAGAAAAAACACAAAACCCAAACAAAACCCCTCCACTGTGACCAACACAACAAAATGTTTCCATAAACTTTTTCTAGTTTATATCATAAGCGTGCTTCATTTTCCAGTTAGAGCTGAGAGCTTAAATAACCTCTAATAAGGAGCAATGAGGATCTAAAAATGATGCATGTTGTCAATGTGTTAAAAAGGTAACAAAACATCCCTGTACTAGCTATAATTGCAATGAAAATAGCATATACACTAATAAGCTATAACATTTGGAAGAACGGACTTACAAGGGCAGAGATAACAAAAACACTGCTAAAAAGTGAACTCAATAATGTTGCTAATACTTCACAGAAGAAGGGCAAGTCCTTCAATAATCCCAAATAAGCACTCACCAACAGTTTTCATAGCAACATAATGGCTACAACAACAGACACACTGTGTTAACTGTTGAGTCAAATGGCATATTTCAGGGGGGCTCCGTGACTGCTCAAGGAAAGCATTGCAACAGGTTGAATTTGTGTTTGGTAGCAAAGTTAGAAATTATTTGCATATCCTAGATGAAAATGAATTAAGAAGAAAATACCTCCTCCTCACTTAGTTTCATAGGTACTAAGATTTCTGTCTGGATTGAACAAATATTAAGCTGAAGGATGGATGCTATCCACAGGCTAACATTCAAGTTCATGTGTGCCAGCACAATAATTTCATTTGACCTGTTCTCATCACATTTTGGGTGCTGTCTTCAACTGCTCACTACCTTGGGTGCCATCTGACTTGCATACAAAAAATAAGCATTCAATTTTCTTTCCATCTGCATCAAAAATTTGTATCTTCAAGACAGAAGCTGAAATTCAAGAGCATTTTAAGGATTCAGGTTAGAGTTTTTGCTTAATATTTAGAAAACCTTATTTAGGGTGTATGAAAGCCCTTTACATTTTCAGCAATAACAGAGAACTGAAAAAAAGATAAGCCATTTCATGGTTTAAACCCAGCCAGCAACCAAGCCCCACACAGCCACTCACTCACTCCCTCCCAGTAGGATGGGGAAGAGAATCAGAAGACCAAAAGTGAGAAAACTCCTGGGCTGAGACAAAGACTATTTAATAAGTAAAGTAAAAGCTGCACATGCAAACAAAGCAAAACAAGAAATTAATTCATTACTCCTCATTGACAGGCAGGAGTTCAGCCAACCCCAGGAAAGCAGGGATCCAGCATGCTTGGTGGTTACTTCAGAAGACAAAATGCCCTAACTCTGAACATTCCTCTCCTCCTTCTTCCTCCATCTTTATGTACTGAACATGACATCATATGGCATGAAATACCCCTTCGGACAGCTGGGGCAGCTGCTCCAGCTGTGACCCCTCTCAACCCCTGTGCATGTACTCAATGGTGGGGTGATGTGGAAAGCTGAACAGGCCTTGACTCTGTGTAAGCACTGCTCAGCAATATCAAAACCATCCTTGTTATCAACTCTGTTGTCAGCACATATCCAAAACATAGCCCCGTACTAGCTACTACTAAGAAAATTAACTCTACCCCAGCCAAATCAGCACAGCCATAAACAGGTCTAGAGTCAGCAACTATACTGATGGCAGCCTGTCTTCCATCAGACTGTCACACAAAGAAGAACATGTACAGTGCTAGACCCAGAATGACAAATCCACAATCTTCTCAGGTTGTCTTCAGGCACACATGAACATGCCTTTTCTCTCATTTCTCTTTTTGCTGTGTTTATGTAGGACCTGACTGAGAAGTTATCAATGACCTCCCATTTCCAAACATAATGCTTATTAAGAAAAACTACATTAAAATTCAATACTTACAGTGTAAAATTAATCAGATAAAGCAACAGATTCAAAATCAAGTAACTGAAACTCAGAAGGCAGAATTCAAAGAACAAACTAATTGGATTTTGTGAACCATTTATGTTCCTGAGGTGTATTAAAATAGTTGTATACACAATATATTTATTACACATATATATATAAGTCAAATCTAAGGTGCAAGTAGGGTTAAGAAATTAGAGCTTGGGAAAAAAATCACAAGTTCCTCTGAGTGTATCCTTTCATAAAAACACAAATTTTTCAAGGAAGAGCTCTGCAGGGAACAGGAAGGTTCTGCGAGGTCTTTAAAACAGTTTTGAAATTTCAAGGTTACATTGATGCAAAATTCTGTTTTAACAGGAAGAGAATTTATTGGTTTTGAACAAAGCATTAATAGAAAGCCTATTTGGACATTGTCTGATGTCCTCATATGAGTCATTACAGAATAAAAATTAATAGTGCAAATAGGATTTCAGCCCGTAGCATTCCCTTAAAGGATGTTTCAAATGATGAGCCACAAAATATAGCAGAAAAATTGCTCATGTCGCTAAAGGGACCTTGGTAAGAATATGCTTCTCTTGAGAAATCTTTTAGAGGATGACACTGGCCACAAGGGACTGTAGCAGTAAACGTTTTTTTGACTCAGAATATATCTGGATGTGCCTGCACCACTGGAACAGTCAATACCAGCTCCTCTGCATTGCTTCATTGCACTGATTAAGTTATTCAGAATATCCAGCAGCTGGCAACTGTCCAGAAGCTGTTAGGGTATATAAGTACCAGTAGATAAGTCTACAAAATTCCATGCTACATCATCACTGAAAATTAGGAAATAGAAGCTGATAAATTCAAAGGACAATACTAGATCCAGACCTTAAACACAAAAATTTATTTTTTGTCCAAATGTAAAGAATTTATGAATTTAGGGTCTCTAAGTATTTTCTTTCTACCACTCACCCAACTTTTCATTCTCCTCCCTCCTGCTTTCTCTTAATTTCTTCTCTCTCTTCATTTTCATGGGCTCACTAGCTCTGCACATTTGTTTGTGACCTGCAAATTCATAAGAAAGAGAAACTTGGGTTTATTAAATTTGTGTTAATTTTTTGTTAAATCTGCTTAATATTACATCAAAGAGTTGTGTTAAAACATTTCATACTTCCTTCATATTTAAGCAGTGCTTGAAATGGCATTTAATGTAATAGTTATGGATTTAAAAAAAATATATACATACTTTGAAAGGAAAAGATATGTTGTAGAAAAAAAGGTCAGAAGTAAACCGTATGACACAGGGGAACACAAAGAAAGAATACCACTTATACACTACCAGTTGATGCAATAAGATGCAAACCACAAAAATTATTATATACCGTAAAGTACAGGGAGGGTCAAAAATCCCAAATAGTCTTAATCATAGCTTCACATGATTAAGCTTCACATAGCAGTGGTGCAACATTTATATATTTCTATTGTTTGAAGATTTATTTTTTGGTTAAAACATACAGATGTTTTCCAATTGACTGTAAGTCAGCTCAATTGAAACAACACAAAGTTTAATTAAACATGATTGCTTCTGCTTTCCAAGCCAGGTATTTTATGTGTGCTGTGGTAACTACATAATAATCAAAACTCTTTCATCTGAGGACAAAAAAAAATATATTTTCACAAAGGTTAGCTATAATTTGGAGGACGATGAACATCACATTTGAAACCACATTAAGAACTATTGTTAACTGCCTTTGTCCCTTTCTCACTCAGAAAATATTTTCTGTATTTCTTTCAATTTATATACAAAGTTTGTTTTGTTTGCTGAATTTACTTGAATTACTTAGCTCAGCTTTAAGGCAAGATCCTAGGACTGACTGCTGGTATTATAGCTTCACATTAATCTGCCTTATGAATTGGCCACACTTTGATAAATTTATATAAACTATAAAGGTTAAGGTAAGGTGTCAAGTTCAGCCAAGCACCCAAAATGTGAAATGTTTAAGTACTTAATATAATTTGGACCTTAGATATGATTGTTTTTAAAACCTTCAGTAGATTAAGGGTAATTTTCTTTCTAGTAAACCAGTTACCAATTATTTTTTCATTGCCCTGGAAATATTCCAGAAATTTATTAGTGATTATATAGTCTCCTGTTTTCTGATAAATTGCTAGTTTGTCTCTTTCATGTCTCTCTTTATTGCAAAAAATTTAATCTCAAACTGAAGAGCTGGCACATTCTTAAATACTTTTAATTTGTTAAATTAATAATTTAAAATGTAATTATTATTTACAAAGAATGCATTAATGAATTAGCTATTCCTCAAAAGTTAAAACATGTGAGGAAGATTCTTCTGAAAGTATGACACAGGGAGCACCCTGTTTTATTTTTTTTTAATCAGCAAGCAGCTCTCTATAAGATTATTCTACAGCTAATCATTTTGCTGCCCGCAGCAAAATAAAACAGACTGGCCTGAAGCAGGTTTGCCTTGGTAAGGTTTCAAGATGAACAGATTGTGACACAAACCTCCTCAGGTTCATACAGTTGTGATGTTATGCCTTTTTGAATAAACACTCCTCTTAAAATGTTTATCTGCTAAACATACAAAAGCCAGTTCCATAGTAAGCACATTGTTTTTATATGGATGAAGTCCATGACTACAATAGAATCTCATAGTCAACAATTTTTTGACATCTGAAGCAAGTCTCCAAAAATGTGTGCATAACTGAAAGACACTTGTTTCTCTTTCTACAAAAAAAAAAAAAAAAAAAGAAGATATTGGCAGATGCTGGATAGCTACTAAAATTCCTAGTTAATAGTTTCCACTTTTTAATGAAAATAAAACAATGTCTACAATTAGTTTTAGATTTTATCTGCAAGCAACTCATCACTTATAATTATTTATCTATTGAAAGTATCTCCCTGGAATCTAGAAATAATAATATATGCACTTGCAATTTTATTTTCATGCCTGTGATGACAAAAACTTGTTTTCTTCACACTTTGAAGAACTCACTAACTGCCCAGACACTGGAGCCTCTGACTTTACTAGTCACAACTGATTCCTACTGGCAGTGATCACTAGAAAAGTGAGCTTTGAAACAGATGTCTCTGAATGAACTGGGACACAGGTATATTTTCTCAAATTCTCACAGAGATCTTTAAAAACTGTGACCTCACCCATGGATTGTTCAATAAATGTCCAGTTCAGTCAACATCTATTTTTGTGTGATGCTTGAATTGAAATGAATATCCAGGAAAATTTTTCTACAGTTTGACTATCTGTATTCCTAAGGATTTATTTAACCTTCTGAGATAGTAAGTGCATCTATAATAGCACATTTATAGGTCTTATTTCAAGACAGACTTTTCTATTTTATAACAGGCATTCAGTTCTCCAAGTGTTTGTTCAAGGTGTCAGGAATACCCTGAGAGAATATTTAAAGTGAGAATACGTTTCTTATCTGAGAAAAAAATTGAAACACTGAACCATGTGCACTAACTGGGGGGGGGGGAAATGCCATCAGCTCACCTGTGTATTCAGAATAATAAAACTGTTGCTTAGCATTTTAACAGCACTAGCTTCTGTCACTTGCAGTTCAAATGAAGGACATCTTCCTTTCCCTGAAAGTAAGACATTCCTACTTTCTCTCCAAGATTTTGGAGATTCCAAAGATGATGTATCTCTAAATGTTCTTCACTCTCTTTGTCTTATCCGTGGTGCTGCTTGTTGGGTGAATAGAGGTGCACTATCTGGGGGTCCATAGCTGGGAATTCTATGCGTTTCCTACAGAGGATTTAGCTTTTTAAAAGGAAAACAAATGAAGCAAGAAGCCAAAACATGGCACTTGATTAGAACAAAGCATTTAAAAGGCTCTGAAGACCATAAAGACTAGCTCTATCCCACACCAAAATCCTATGAAAAAAATTCACACAAGCTGGCAGACTGTGACACCAGAATTTTCATTTTCATCAAATAAAAATCAATCATTTTATACAGTTCATATATAAACAAAATACCAAATACACTGAAAAAGAAATCAGAATACGGGGATATATACTAGTTTGTAATTGCCACCTGAAAAGCTTCAAAATTAACTCATCTATCTATCAGTTTTGGTGTTTCTGTGAAAAATGGACAGACACTATCGATCAGATGTTGATAACCTGCAGATAACAGCTTTTCTTATTCTATAGTCAGTGACGATAAGAGGGATTTCAGCTAATAATTCAGAGCAGCTAGATTTGATCTCTAAAATCTACAATTTTGGAGATCAAAGACTTCTAATCCTATCTCTAGAATCTAGAACCATGGTTTACATGAGACTCTAAACGCCTAAAGCAAAGAAAGTTGGACAGTTCAGAATGGGATTCTAGGGAGAATTTTAACAAAATCAGGAGATGCCCAGTAGAAACGGTGAAGAAAGGAAAGAAATATCTGTAATCCTAACCTTTCTCAGCATCTAGCATATCTACCTGTTAGGCAAAATCCAGAGGCCAGAATCAGGCAAATGGGGGTATTAGTACCAAGCACCTTTCCCTGTGTACTGGTTATAGCTCTACTTCTTTTTCCTGCATGCCAACTCTCTAGTTCAAGGCTCGTAAGTCATTATGATTACCTGAGATTGTTACTAAGATAATTGTTGTAGAAGATGTTCATTTTGCTGAAGTTCTTAATTATGGGACAATAGAACTGAGGAGTCTGAACCAAACAAACAGAAAATAAAAGGGCAAAGCAAACCAGAAGGGAAAATGGCTTTTCTATACATATTTAATGAAACAGTGAAAATATCCCTCACAAAGGCTTAGAGAGTTAAATTGAAAATGTATGTATGATAAATGGATATAATACTGTCTGTGTAATGGGTTTCCTATTTAAATTTTGTGAGGATTTAATCAGTTGGGCACAGCTGTGCAGGATGCACCATAAACTACGTTGAAAAATATGTAGACATGTACATTTATCTGCTACAAATTAAGCTCACTTAGAGGTGGTCTTAATGGACCGTGTAGCAATCATTACAAGCATAAATTTTAAACTGCCTGTTTCCAGTGAATTTGCTTTGAAAAAAAATTAATGCTCATCCTTAGTGGAGCACAGTAATAAATGGAAGTACCCTTAATCTGTTAAGCACTAATAACCTAACAATTATTCATTATGAACCCCATGCTGTATAATGTATGTCTGTTACAATTTTATTAGTGATTCTTTACTTAACCTGCTAAGGTATAATTGTTATTCCAACATACACCTTGTAATTATGTGATGTTTTAAGTGACGTTGCACTAAATTTACAGAATGCCCTGTCCCCTTGGTTTATTGTAAAACATCTGTACAGTAAAGGATTGTTAATCCTTTATGACTTTCAGACCTTTTTCTACAAAAGGCAGCAACTCCCTCTTTAGAGATCAAAAAGCTAAGGCTTTGTTGCAACACAACACATAAATAATCTATAAAATATTTAACAGGGAAAATGAATAACACTATAATCAAAATGAATCAGTGACCCATTTGGAGCTGACTAGAAGGTCACAGCGGTTCCCCTGCAGAGATTATCACCTGAAGTCACTGGGATGCTGTTTTGATGTGCCTATCTTGCACAGTCAGTGTTTTTCATAGATTATAAAAAAGGAGACCAACTCCATGTAGTGAAGGGCCCTTTCTCACCCAGATACTGCAGTGTTGACCACAATAAAGATTTTCAAACCACAAAGGAGGAAATCCATGCTTTACAGAAACTTCCACTGGCTTCCCTATTTTCTGCTATCCACCTGTCAGAAAGGATGTTATTTGCTCTAGGAAAGCAGACAAGCCCTTCAAGCTTCTTGAATAAACCACAGAGGAACTTGAAAATAACAAACCATGTTTTCAACCTAGCAATAGGGCAAGTTATTGTGAAGTACTGATCAGTCTCAACCCCATTAATTGAAATTATAGCATTCATCACCATAGATTATTTCCTTTCATTATCAGTTTTCAGGAGCACAAGAATGGAGTGGTGATTTGGTTTTGGTTTGTTTTTTTTTTTTTTTTTTCACAAAATACATCTTTTTTATGACTTTTTTACTTTATAAGGAGTCAACAAAGCCATAAAACTAAGATTGACTAGTACTTTTCTTCATAAAAACTTGTTTGCTAGTTCATTTTCCAATTTAATAGTTCAAATTCAGTTTTCAAACATGCTCTGCTTTAACACATTATAGTCCAGTTTTAATCCTAACTGATAGGGGCAGACTTTGACATTTCCTGCTATTGCCCTCATAGAAGCGTGGAGCCCCTAGCTCACCTACACTTACAATATTCCCTCAGCTGACTGAAACAGAAGAGGTAGAGAACCAGAAATGGCAATGTATGAAGCCTATTCCTGCAAAGTGAAGGTACTGGGGGGAATATGTGTGTGTATATGAAGTATGGTCATTTAAGTACATCTCAGCCAAAATAGAACAAGAAAAGAGACAACTCCATACAAAATAGAGCCTAGTCCATATGTTGTATGTATATAATGAATGTTTTTTTAAGTTCAGTGGTTATTTCAGAGACGCTGTCACATCAAATTCTCTATATTGCTCTGAAGGATCCTTGTGCTGAAATGTCAGCTGGTCATATCACCTAAAGGCAAAAAGAAATTGTCCTAGCATTATACACAGCTATTCCATTGCTCCATGCTTTATAGCAGTGTTTTCTAAGAATAGCTATTTCAAAAGGAATCTGTTCTTCAGTGTGAGCCAGAGGCAATTGAATTTTACCCTGGAAGTGGCTATAGGCTTTGTGGAAACATTTAGAAATATTAAATATTCATGTGTTTGATTTAGTAAAATTCAGGACATTAAAGGCATCAACTGGAATAGCTTTAGTGTGAATATTTTTAGCATTTACTACTATAAACTTGAAGTATGGATACTCTGACAAAGTAGAACGCTACCAAAGAGAAGACATTCTTGGAAAACTCCCTTTTTCTTCCTGCAGTTAATAGGTTTTTATGAATTATTTCTCATCCCAAAATGGCAATGTCCAGGATTTTACCCTAATGAGAGGGTTGTGCAGTGCAGTGAGCCGTTCTACAACCAAAGTTTTTCCAAGGTCAGTTTCCTACATTCTGCTGCTCTTCCTTTCTCCATGTTCTGCTCCAGTCATTTTCTCCACAATAAATTCCTCCAATTTCAGACCTAGATCTACAACCCACCCTCTATCACTACTGTAAGCAAGCATAAAGAAAAAAAAACCTTTCCCATGCACTATGCTGCTTTGCACACCACGTAAGTCCTTGTATCTAAAAGGGAAGCATGAGACTGGGTGCTGTACATGGCACAGAAGAATCCTATGCTACAATATGAGACAGAAAACATACAGGAGATAAAAAAGCATCCCAAAATATACCCATATAAGTATTTTGTTTTTATTTAACATAAATTAGAGTTACAAACACTGACCTGCTGTAAAAATACCATGCACAATCTTCTCTTGAACAGTAAAAACATGTTCTATTAACTGCTTATTTAAAACACTGGTGCATATTGCCATATCAAGGGATATCATCCTTTCATAAAGGCAGACATTACTTAAATCCTTAATTTCACACTACTACAACACTCATCTTGAATCCCAATATACTGTCCCTCACTGACTAGACTCCTCAATGTGGAAATAAGGTTAGGAATGATGGATTTTGATTGACATTTTGTAATGACATAAAGAAATCCTGCTGTTATAGTAATACCTTATATCACTAATCCTACACTATGTATTGTCTACAAATTCATAAATTTATATACAATGATACTCTGAACTATCATGAAAAAGGAATTTAGCAATTTGTAGACATATATGAAAATGCCATACCTAATAATTATGTATTACATATATAATAATCTGGTGTATGAACAAAATAGATAACAGTTTAAAAATAAATATACTGCATTAATTTGGATAAATTAATCTATAGTTTGCAATCATAAAAGAATAATGCATATAAAATATCAGTAATTAAATAATAGCGGAGAAATATCATTATTTTATTAAGCAACCTTTCACCTAAAATTTTATATATAAAAATACATGTGTGTATAGACACATATGGAAAATTAAAAACTGTTCTGAAAAAAAAAAAAGAACTTCAGCATTTTTAGATTATGCTTTCTTGGTAAAATACTATAACAAACTTTTAAAATTGAGGAAATATGGCCTTTTCTAGTTGTTGAATTGAATTTAAACATTTAACTTTACCTTGCCAGAACATAAACTGCTTTAAAGTGGCACAAACTGTATCTTACTGGATTAAGAGAGCATCCAAAAGTCTACAGTCTCCAATAAGATATTGGACAACTGAAATTTTAGAGGTCAGAGCAACCCCTGTCCATTTTGTATTTACTCCTTTTAAGAGGTCAGATGTCTCTCCAAAAGACAAGGCACATAAAACAGTACCGCTAACTGGCTATCCAGCACAAAGCATGATTTATGAGCTATAATTTTTTTTAAATTATTTAATTGTTTTTGGGACCCAGGATTAAACCACTGCTCTCTCAACATGTAGTTAAAACAGTGGTAATGCTATGCTTCGTTGAGGTATGCTATCAGTTTGCATTATTTCTCTTTCCTTGTTTTAAGTTTCAAGCCATTCTCTCTTTAGTGTTCATCTTTTGTTCATGGCTTCATCTACAAATGTATCTGTGGCATATTTCATGTGTACATGCAATCCTCTCTCCCATTTCATTTGAGCTAAACTGATATGGCACATTAATACTGTGATGAAACTATATCCTCTGCAGGAATTTTTATTTCGGAAATGCTGTTATCTTATGTTCCTCCAGTGCATTGGGTAAGAACATTGGAAAAATGGGTACTCAACTGCCTGCAAAAAGACATGTAGACTCACTTTATGCTCAGGCCCAACTACACACCTGTTGTTCAATTTCTGTAAATAAATGTTTCATTTAACACTATGTTTAGCAGAATAATTATAAGAGAATATATAATAAATATAATAAATTATAATAAATGTTTTCCCAGGGGAGTGTAGCAGATTAGACTACAGAAACTAGTTCCCCAAGAATCAAGAATGACATTAACCAGTATTTGAACTGTGTTCTAAAGCGTTTGCTTTAAACACACAGATTACCAAGCAGAGAACTAGAATCTTTCAAAAATAAAAGCTCTTTCACAATGTATAAAACTTTCCTGTAGAGCATTGTCAACAGTTTTATTGTGGTAGAGAAATAGAAAGAACAACTACAGTGATTTCATACAGTGTTACATAAATAAAATTGAAAATTATTCTGTTTCAGTTTTGTGTGATTCCAATCAAAGCCATCACCTAACTAGATGAAGGTGTCAGGGCTACACTTTGTGAAAAACACATACATTTCTGGGACACCTCTGAATACAAAGAATTTGCTTTGGAATATGAAAAAATAAATTAAGACTGGCCTTTTGTAGCGCAGCAAAGGTAGCTTCCCTTCACTAAGGCACTGCAGTTCAGCTGCCAAACTGTTGCTGAAACACTGCATGACACCCGCCAAGCCTTTCTTCCCCCTTTTTCTTTCTTTTTCCTCCTAATGAAATTGTTACTAAACTGTGTCTGAACTAAAGATCTTCCAAGCCAAAGTTAACAAATGCTCACAAAAGTATAAATTCATGTCTCAAGGCATGGGTACTTCCTGACCAGAACAGTCAACAGACTGACAGCTGGCCCTGTTAAATGAAGTCTGTGTTCCAAACCAAATACTAGAATAAGGAAAACAGCAGGTTCACATCAAATACCTCTCATGAAATTAATAATGTTAGGCATACGAGAAAAGTATTTCCATACACCCATAATGTTTTGTTTCCTTTAAAATGCAGCAAAAGTAACAGAGCTCATTGAATTGTTATCCTTTAGCACTTCAGGGTTCTGGCAGTAGAAATTTATTTTTAGTTCAGAAGAAAGACATCTTCACACAGCCTTGATGGTGGCCTTTAAATCAACAGAGATTGTACAGGTCAGTGACTTAACGGTCAGGGCAAGCTGTTGGTAATGGCAAGCATCAGGGAGGAATGAGATGATAGGTGGGGAGAAGGGATAGGAAGATTTAATTCACAGTCAAAGCAGGCTTAGAGAAAGTTAGAGCTGGGAGAGACATTTTCCACACTTTGAACACAAACTGTCTGCCGGAATCTGAGATCTTTCAGAGGGTTTTGGCACCAAATTCCAGGGCAGTTTCTAGAGCAGTGAGTATTCCCAGGAAATGAAATCTTCACCAAGGTCTTTACACCTATTGTCTATGTCTGCATTTATTTCAAACTCCCAAAGCCAACTTTAATTTGCTTCTGCTGCTTCAGTCCACACAAAAATGACACTTTATTTGGGGAGCCGAAGACAAAATGAAACAAGAGAAATATCAAATGCAAGCAACATGTTGCCCTACCAAATGCCCGTGAAAAGCCAAACTATAAGCTCAGTGCCCACACAGTCAGGTGTCAGAGAAGCTGCGTTTAAGTAACTGAGTAATCAGAAAGAATGGGTTTATTTTCCAAAATCTTAAGGTGTCATTTCCACAAAGGCAGAGCTTTCAGAAAATGTTTCAGAGAATCTAGTGTAAAAAAGTATTTTCTCAGATTCATTTCTTCTGAGCATTCAGGCCCATGTAAATGAAAACCAGAGCAGTTCAGTGCCTTCCAGAAGGAAATTGGTCCAAATTGTTGCAATATGATTAAGTTCTTGGCTGATTAAAAGGGCTAGAAAATCAATTTTGAGCTCTCCCCAGGTGAGGTGATATTTTTTATTTAATTTAAACAAGATTAATTTCATAGCAGAAGTTCTAGGTAAAGAAAGGATATGGGATATGGATATCCAATATCCAATACAGGATAAAGGAAAGTAATAGGATATTGAAGGTCTAGTTCTTCAGAATACCGGAAGCACGAGTTAAATCTTCCATGACTCTACCTTATTATTATTGTAGATATTGGGATCTCTTAGTTGAATAAAGGACTTTCCTCTGGCATATCCACTGTGCATTCTGTTGGTCCTCAGGTAAGTCCTGTAACTAGAGTCACACCAACATAAGGCAAACCAGCTGAGGCTTGGTATATTTTTGGGACTCAAAACATGTTCTTTGGCTCATCTAACACAACCCTTGGGTCTGTTCAGTGTTACTCTGCCTAATACACTCCAGATTGTGTACTGCTTGGACCATATTATATTGCATGTTTAAACATTCACTGGTGCAAAGGAGCATAATTCTTTCTTTGGGGGGCATAAATACAAATCCAGTGAAACATAATTGCTAATAAATCAAGTCAGTAAAGTTTTGTTAAAAATAATGCAAGACAGTACACCAAGTTCTATTGGAACTGTTCTCTAAACCACCTCCAGATGAAGTTCTTTCATTTGCTTCTTGTTGTCCTTAATCACAGTTCACAATACCTTGAAAATCATCAGAACAAAAAGCATTTTAGTTTTTATGTTCTACAGAAGGCCATTAGGACAACCACATCTGTTCATGCTTCAGTAGTAAATCAAAGGAAAACATTTTTCTTCTCTTTCAAAAATTTTAATGTTTTGTAACTTTATGTTACATAATTTCTCATAACTTATTAAATTCTTAACAATTTTTCTTCTTTTGATAATAATTTGAGAAGAGTTGTATGAAAAAAATTTTAACAATTAGTAAAGAATCAGCACTTTCAACTCCTAGCAAGCTGCATACAGCACAAGTCAATAGGCAGTACACCAACAGAGTACTAAACATAACTACTTGTATAGTTCCATGGCTTTTTTCCTACTACATAATTACTCTAGGTCATTTAAAACTTGTCCAGTGGTATACGCATCTATGATCAGAGGGGTTATTCTAACTATATCTGCAAAGAACAATACCTGTTGAAACTGGAAAATAAAGGTAAGAAGGACCTAATGGTGGTATACAAAGCCAGCAAGGATGAAGTGTGATTAAAAACAATCTCTAATTTTATTTTTTTTTTCAATTGGCTGATCTTACATAATAAGTTTCTGTCACAATAAGTCACAAAAGTTTCTGTCACCTACGCATTTAGATAACAGAGGTACCAAGTTCATTTTAAAACCGGATAATACAGACAATACTCATGAAGCTTATTTGGTCTATTATAATGTGACAAATAATATACCACTTAATGTGAATATTCAAATGCAGAATTCAAAGGCCATATGACAGATTTTGCTAGGATTCATCACAGTTTGGTATGAAACATTTTTATGGATACTTAGTCTTTTCATCATAAAAAGTTAATGTTTTGGAAGTAAAGACTGAATTTTCATACAGAACGCTGTTCTAAGACCAACAGCAACACAGACAAGTTTACAACGATCATGTCTGACTACATTTATTTAAATTTACTGCTGCTGCTAGCATGAATGTTTTAGAAAACATTGCTTTTTCAGCAACACAGCAACTGATGGCCCCAGTTAAACCAAATCTGATATACAAAACCCCAGGTTTGGTTATAAGATCTGAGCACCCTTAGATCTAGTTAAAGTCAATGACAATTGAAAGTAGATGTTTCTGACTGTTTCTAGACTGGTGAAAATAATTATGTGTTCACAGAAACAGAAAACCCTTTGCCATGATGGGTCAAAAAATCATGCTTGCACTATTTGACCTCAGGATGGAAGCACATCCTGAAGATGGATGGTGACATCTTCATCACGATGTCACCATCTTGAGGGAGGGTGGTGACATTCTCCTAAGGCCATCCGTTCACTCATGCATCAAGCCATCAAACTAGTTCCAGGCTAAGAAAAATCAAGCCCCAGGGGGGTTGAAAAAATTGGTATTTGGGCATTTTTACTGCATTATTTAAGAAAAAAGACGTAATGTTTATAGTCTGTACAGCACTATAGGTTTAACAAACTTAAAAAAAAATTACAAGCTAAGTTTAATAGCTTTTTGTATCTCATATGAAAGAATTGGTACTGTTGATGTACCAACAGTAAATCTGAAATCCTGCTTCTGAGCACTGATGGAATTAAATGTTCAGGATTCTGTTCCTCAGGGGCATAAAAATTCTAAATTTTTGGGTACACAGAGGATATTCATTGTAATTTAGTTCTCTTTGAACGGAAATAAATGATGAGCTTTGGAGAAAATAATTTAGAACATGATAAAATCATCACACAGGAGGTTTGTGTGATTTTTTTTTGCAAACAGTGATTATGATTTTATGATTTAAAATCTTCATAAAGCTTTATGCTGTTATAGCAAAGTGAGGAAATGCATTCCAAATATTATTACAGTGAGTTTTACAGGATTTTTAAATCCCATGTTTACTTCACTTCTTTGAAGAATTTAAATTGGCTTTAGGAAGAGAATACAGTTCATTGTCAGACCTTAAGGTCTGCTGACATTTTAACAAGAAAGGGTTTACTTGTCTATTAACACTGTGCTCATCAAGGTAAGATCCAGCCCTCTCAAAATAGACATGAAACAATATAATGCAATATTTTATGACAATTTTTTTCCCAGGTTTATTATGTATATTTGACATAATTAAACTAATTCTCTCTCACAAGTGGAAGCATACTGCAACCAATTCATAAATGCACGACTGACCAAAATTACAATACAAGCTCATCAGAACTCTGCAACCAGCCTCCTAGCATACAGAGACCCTTCAATTACAAATTTATGCTATACTTAGAAATAAGTAACAACAATAGCAAAAACCCCACAAAATATATACACCTCCCCAAAAGATTTTAAAAAAAGGAGTTGAACTAGTTCTTCACAGATATTGTTTTCTCAGTTATTTTCTTAATCAAATTGCAATGACACAGAGATGACTGTTAGAAGAACACAACTTTAAGGGCTACACCTATGGAGGATTAAATTTTTTTTGAGGCAAAAAACCATGTGCATCAAAATGCGAAGTTCTGTTACACAGCTTATCACATACTGAAGAGTAAGCTACAGCAATAGCTAAGATACTTGATTGACCACTTAGACGACTAAAGATTACGAAGTCATACTGAATTATACTGAGCTGAACATCTGGCCTGTTAAATATAATTAAGCACATATTTTACTCAGTAAGTTACATAGTACATCTCGATAGTTTCACCACTTGCACACACTTGCACACTTTGGTTGACTCCTTGAATATCTGCTGCTGTAACAAATGACAAATTGTCCTCAGAATAAATAGAGAATAAATAATGAATGATAGAAACACAGCCTGCTCAATTTTTTATTAATATTTTCACTTAGTAAGTGTTACCTGCATCCTCTTTCATACTGCCTGGTCTGTTTTTACCTGTAAGAAGGTTTTTATAGGTATCTGGCAATG
Source organism: Pezoporus occidentalis (assembly GCF_034315485.1). Lineage (NCBI taxonomy): Eukaryota > Metazoa > Chordata > Aves > Psittaciformes > Psittacidae > Pezoporus > Pezoporus occidentalis. Next base: position 654,462 of record NW_026916253.1, read on the forward strand.
GATTAATGTCAATAGGAATTTGAAAGTAGCCAAGGTAATATCCTACTGCCAATTCCTGAGCTCTGCCAGTACTTCAAATCATAACAGCAAGAGACATTTTTTTCAGTATCTTGAGCTTAAGATAAAAAGGTAAATATTGCAAATACAACAACCACCACAAGCACATGGTAATACAACTAAACAAATATCAAGAAGCCAATGGAGAACTGCTTTCAAAATCTCAGGGTACACCATGACAGAACTCAGCATTCCAACTTCAATTCACTTTTTGGAACAACACAAGCACAATTATTAATAACAATCATGTAGTTTTGTTATTTTAGAGATTAAAATTATATATTCTTTTTCTTTATTCAGTTTTAATCAATTTCATAATCTGGTTTTCTATTTCACCTGCTAAAAGGTTTTGGAACAATAACCCAGTCATGTATAGAAACACATAGCTGGAAACTATTTAGCGATGTAGTACGGAAGTTATTTTGTCAACATGTACTAATTCTTGTGCAATACTTCAGCCACTAACATCAAGACAAGATGCTAATTTAACACTAGACGTCAACTCCTTTTTCATTGAAATATATTTATGTTACGATCCATGCAGATGAAGACTTTGAGCTAAATTCAGGTTAAGTTTACAACTGATACTCTGAGATAAAGACAAAAATGCAGTTTACAGTGCATCTATTTTTAAGTTGTAAGCAAAAATTCTGTCAAGGTCAAAAAATAGAGCAACTTCAAAGGTGATTCAAATACGTCTAGTACAAGAGCAATTTGGAAGATTTTACCTTGGCTTTTTTCAGAAGTGTTGTTTTAAACTGTTTTTTTAGCAGACACAGTGATTATGATCGGATAGACACTGACCATAGGTACTGGTTTCACGGCCTATCGAACAGGCAAGAGCATAAGTAAATGCTTAAAATTTAGAATGTGATCAAGTTTCTCACAGAACTGAAAACAAGGTCTCTGCAAATTTAATCCTTATGTATCATAGAATTATTGTGTTTCTTTAGTCAGCTCTTGCCCTTCTTTTATGACCTGTATCCCTTGCAGATGCATAATATTCCTCACCTCATCTCAAAAATAGGTAATTAATTGGTTGGTATCAGCAGAATGAGCTGCAGATATCCTTCAGGAAAAAAGAACACCTGCTTTCCCTTTCCATAATTTCAGCTGATAGCCCATTGAATAAATACACAGAATTTCAGGATCCTATTGTAGGACAAAATGAGAGGGCAAACCTGCCCTCTTAGAAAAATGGTAACTATTTTGGGATGGATAGTGTAAAAGTTGATTATGAGATGCACATGAGATTATGACAAAATCCATATTCCCTACATACTTCTAGTCTACCTGTACACCTACCATTTACACAACTATTTGTACATGGTTGTTGTTAATACGAGATTTTGAGATGAGGTAAAAAAAAAAGTGTCCCAGTAAAGATTCAAACCCTCTCCATAATTTATATATTAATGGAGAATCTTTGTTTTCATAACTGCACAATTTAAGGAAAGACTGTGAGTTGCAATTTTTTTCCAGTTTCCAGAGTCTTGTTATCTAGTAGCATCTTATTTATATTAGTTTAAAACAGAAGTCACACATCTTCCATCTGGCTATTACCACAGAAAAACAAGAGCCCACGAAATAATGGCAAAATGCAGATATGGAAAACTAGCTCTTTACTTAAGAATATGTTTTTTTTTAAATCGAAAGAAGACAAAGTCATATATGTATATTGAGTAAAAGAAGATGGGAGAAAAAAAATACAAAACTAGAGAAACTTATGTGCTCACCATTTTAAAGAAAGCAAGCAAATAAAGGGCTTGTCATTTCTCTTGACTTCCTCAATTCTGTTCAGTATGCTCCAAGCTTGCTCTTCCTACATATGAGTTACACTCTTGATGTTTTCACTGTTTTTTGTGTATGCAAAGATGGCAATAGAGCATAATGCAATCCATCCTTCAGCCTCATAATCACTTTTTTGTCCCACTTCACCTCCACAGCCTCACATGTTTTTTTGTTAGGGTCTGAAACATGAATTGAGACCCATGTGGAAGACCACTACATATACAGTATTTAAGGTATAACGCATAAGCTATATCTTCCCCCACAATAGTTTTTTACTTTTTTAATGGCTCCTCCTCATTTTGGGAGCTGAAACATATGTTCTTCTGAATTCACTGAGTTTCTATTCCACTCTGGAAGTACAATATGAAAAATTATAAGTTAGTCCACAAAAAAAAACCAAAACCCCCAAAAACAAAACCAAATCCAAACCCCATTGTTTCCATTATAATAGCTTGTTTGAGAAGCTATATTCTGCTTTCTCTCTAACATGCACAATGATATATAGTGAAGAGAAAGACGACGTGGCAAGTATTTTCTCCCTTCTGTGCATGTAAAAGAAAAACACAAGATGCAGATCTAGTGCAAGGCTGAGAGCAAGCCAGGCTGACCAGCAGTGGTCCATTATGGTAGCAGGCATGGCCAGCTGGCAGTAGGCCTTCTCAGGCCACATGGCTCCTGCCATCCACATGCTGCCATATGGCTCTGAGGGAGCATTCATGGCTCTTTTTTGCAGTGTAAGTAGGGACACCACAGAGAATGCTGGCTCCAGCAACACTGAGCCAGTCTGTCCCATAAGATATTTTTGTAAAGGAGTGTGATGTAATTAGGAACCCCTTAGCCTACAGAATCCTAACTATCATCATTATTTATATTCTGTCACAGAAGTATGCAATCGTTTTATTTGGCTAAAAAATAGATTTCAGACTAGATCTGATCAGGCAAAATGTAAAAAGTAGAAGCACGGAAAAGCTGAGCAGATGATGTACATTTTGGTTTAGAGGCTGAATCACAAAATCAAAAATAAATTCTGATTATCAGAATCTTTTCTTTTCCTTGAAACAAAATAGCTTTTTATTTTCATTTTCTTACAGCTATCCTGTAAATGTAATCAGTTTTGAATTCAAAAAGTAATTTTGAATTTTAAAATCAGAATGTTTTAGAAATACTGCAAGAAACTTTCCAGACAATGATGTGAATATAGTAGCTATCTCCCTCCATCATCTGCACCAGCATGCAAGTTCTACAAAACCTGACGGTAAGCAGTCTAAATCAGCCTAAATCTCTCTTGCACTTAGGCACAAAACTGGCATGTAACTATTGCTTGGAGACCTGAATTCAGCCCTAGTGCATACATAGAAACCAAAATAATAACAGTGGGAACTGTGATTGATCAAGATCTCTATATATTAACCTAGCAAGTTAGCAAGAAAATAAGAACTGGCAAGAAGCAGTCACAGGCTGGAAAATTAACTTCCAAGATACATCACGGAGATGAATGTTTGCACAGTGCACAGGGAGTCAGCCTTCTGCTGGGCGCCACTTAACAGGTTACACCCACCTGTATTTCGCAAGTGAGCAGTGAGAGGATGTAAACTGATGCTCCTGTGGAAGTGGTACATGGTATTAGGAAAATTGAGCTTCAAACTACCACAGTTAAAATTAAATCTAACCTGTAATAGATGATGCCAACCACCTGAAATGGTTTGGACTTTGTTTCTGAGCATCTTATGACTAAATATGTGAGAGTGTGAGCTTTGACCAGCCTTTAAAAAATGTTTGGGGAAGATACGCAACTGCACAGAGACCTTATGTTATAACTGTACATCTGGCACATTCTCTGGCATTTAAGGCTCATTAAATTCTGAATATTGTGTCATCTGCCCTTGGCTTAAAATAGTTTTGTGTCAGCCTTTTGTCTCTAACTTCCTCTTTACCAGAAGTTGTTTCTGTCAATCTCTTACTTATGTGCTTTTTATCACATCCATTCCTCAGCAAAAGTATAGACTCAGATTACAGCCCCAATCCACCACAATTTAACACCCTTCATGTTTCCTTATGAGAGAGCAAAAAAATTTTGCATAAAGCCTCTGTGAGCTAGTAATAATTAAAAACATTTCAGGACACCTTTTTTTAAAACTGTATTTTTCACCCAATTAAATTAAATTCAAAGGAAATTTTCCAAACTTAGAGCTCATTCTAGGTTTCAAACACATGTAAAAATCAGATTGTAACAGGAATGTTTCCTATACAAAGAGTATAGGAACTGCCCCCACATTTAGGTTTTTTCGATACCACAGTTCAAGATTACTAAAGACACTGACAGAACACAATCTGGTGTGTCCCAAGTTGCTGTGACATGAAATGTTTCTTGTCATAAACCAAGAAATTTGTCACAATAACAGTGTTACATCCCAAAAGAAATTTCCACTCAATTTAAAGCAACTGTTTGAGATTAATAAAACATGATTGAAATACAGACATTTTTACTGAAATCAAGAAATATCACATCACTGTTGTCTGATTTCAAGAACTGTTTGAAGTTACTGGAGAGAAAAGAGACCATCTTATTACAGGTTGGCAGTACAGATGTTATGACAAATTTCTTCCCTCCTGTAAAGACTAGGACTGAAAAGATACAATGCTTCATAAAATGAAGCATCTTTTTCTATGATAATAACTCTTCTGTCTTTCCTTAATGCTCATATGCCTCTAGTATATTTTGTAATGATTTAACACCTGCAATGGATTAAATCTGTACTGTAACTGTAGAAGATAGTGTCAGAAATGTCAGTTCTCATTAGCCTGAATATAAATCTGCCTTTTTTGGTAAGCAAGATGAAAGAAAGACCACTGAAACTCAAAGCATATGTTGCTCATTCAAAAAGGATGTTCAGCAACATGAATCTTTTCCGCATCATTCTCCTTTAGGACTAGAGGAATTATTTTTTTTTAGAAATAGAAGGAAGTATACAGAAATGCATTATTATCAAGCTGTAGTAGATTTTATAATTGCTTGCTGACACAGCTGAATAGTCATAAAATATCATAAAGAGTAAATAAGTTGATAATGTAAAGCAGTAATTAGGATTTTGTGCATGCTTATGCTATTTACATATTTAAATGCTTTAATATTAACATGTCAACTTTAATAGTATGTAAATTAATTCCCTTGTGTGAAATTTATCCTCCTCAGCATTAGATGTGTATTCATTCACAGCAACTGTAAATTTCCTTCCTTATTTATCTTTTTAGAGAGACTTTTCAGGATCTTATACAAAATGTTTTCTCTGCAATCTCCTGTCCAGATTCATTAAAGAAGTTTATAGCTTTAATGGATAGAACAACAGCAGTCACCAGCTCCACATATCACTGTGCTATAAAAACACATACACACAGAGAATCACTTTGTGCCTGAAGGCTCTACAACCATCTAAATAGAAAGAGATTATTTAACCACCTAGTATCTCAACCCAATTCTGGATAGTGCTGATGGTTGTTAGTCTGATGTAGCATACTTAAGCTGAGAAGCATGATAACAGACGTCATAACAGACGTTATGCCTCAAAAGAACCATGGCACACCCCAAGAGTGTTTCAAAAGATTCAGGAAAAAAAACAAAAACAACCACCTTTAATTCACACCCACACCCCCCCCCCCCCCCATTTCATTGCATTCCTGATGAATCTTATATTTTCAATTGACTGTATATCTGGAATTTTTGCATCCTCCACTCGAAGGTCACTTAATTAGAAACAAAGAGATGGAAAATAAAAAGTATGGTGTGATTAAAGAAAAAAGTACAGCCAAACATCAGTTATTGCTTTGTGGTGCACTGCAATTTAGTTCTGAGTGTACTGCAGAGCCCTGCATAATACAGCCTCAGTTGCCTGGCAACAAACAGGAGCTATATCAGAAAGCAGGGAAGGTGTGAATGAATAAACAGAAGTGACAAGGACATGTGAAAATGCCGTGTAAAACCATGTTCAGCGCTCAACTCTCTGAACAGGCTTTCACAACATTTCAAGGGGAATGCTGGATTAAATTCTGCTCTCCACTAAAGCAAGTTAAGGTATGTAGATGTAAAATGAATCTAACTAAATAAGCACAATAACAAATCTGGAGAAAAGGCAAATTAACAAATGTAGTCTCATCAGTTTGGATACTGATGTAGCACTGATGGAGTACATAGGTCAAATACCCAACAGTACCTTGAATTGGTGAGGTAGAATATCAGTTGTACCAAGTTTTCAATTTTCAATTTCAATTTTACCAATTTTTCATTTGGTAGAATTAAAACCTCCTGACTTGGTTCTAGGTGCTAGTCAGTCACTCATTTTGCTGCTAAGCTCCTGGAAACCAAGTGCTCACACACTGAATTTGAAAGACCATTACTCATTCTTCACACTCCTTTCCATTGAGGAACTCCTATGCTGAGACACTGAACTGTTTTTCTACCTTGTGCTTTTTTTATTTATTTGCAAGATTCTTTTATTATAATCAGCTTTAACATATAAGGTCTATGACACACAACTGCACTTCCCACTGAAAGATTAATATTATTCACAAGTATTTTAGTTGTTTTTCTGCACCACGATATTTTCTTACAAAACCAATCCTATTTTAAATACTAATACATAATTGGATGAGAATAGTTAGATATGAGAAATGCCGGAAGATCCAAATAAAGCTCATAACTCTGAAAAGTCCTGAAAGGGAGCACATTTTACAGTGAAAGACTATGTAATTATCTAAGCTTGATGTATTAAGTATATGTGGCCAAGCTCTTCATCTGGCATATATAAGAGAAACTCCTATGATCCAGAATAGCCAAGCTACTTTATAATAACTAAGGGTCTTACTCTGTTTCACAAAATGATGCTGAAATATCCAGCTACATCTAAATCTGCCTTTTTATTTTCTATAGGTAAGTAAAACTCTAAGACAATGTGATCAAGCAGAGATTGATTAGTCAGAATTACACTGACGTAATGTTGGGGAAGAAAGTTGCATGAGGTCATCTTCCTGAACAGATGGTCTAGAGATACTGGTTTTAACTAGCGCATGGTCGAGTAAGTAATGTTTAAGTTTTCTCTGAAAGCCTGGGGAGTGAACTAGATAGAGTTGACTGAAATACCTGTGCCTCCTGCCCACATCATCTGCTGCTCCTAGGGTTTTCATTTCCTGCGCTGTTTGTGCTTTATCACACGCCTCACTGGTCAGGCAGTCTGTGCCCTTGGTTCAAAAAGCTTTTATTGGAATATTGAGAAAGATCTGCACTTAGTTTCAATTTGTAAATTCTTTATATACATAGTTTGCTCCTTACAGGCAAAATCAGTTAACAGAGACAAAAAAGTGTGGCTGAATTTCCTTTTCTTTTCCCCCAGTCAGTATAATAAATTTCATATGTAGTAATAAATTACCATAATAGGATGAAAATCTAGATGATCAGTTGTATGAACAATTTTGTTTCTGTTCAGACTAAATGTCAATTTGAACATGCCCAGATTTGTTAATTCCCATGATTGACCTGAGCACGTGCATTTACAATCTCAAAAGGACTATACAGGTGCTTTCATTATATTGTGTATATGTTTATTATATATTTGCTTAGAATAAATTAAAAGTGGTTATTGATAAAGTTCGGCAGGCTTCAATAAGAGTTTTCAATTATTTGAACAGGAACATCTCTTTTCACAAGCAGCATCAACATAACTAACTTTTTCAATAATATCACACTAGTGTGTGTTCTACCACACTTATGATCCTGGTTCCAGCTACGATAATTTTCTTCCTAGTATCTGAAGGGGGTTATTCCTTTCTTTCCCTCTCTTTATTTCCTATTAGTATTATTTTTGTTATAGTCATGCAATAATATGTTACTTGAATTATTAAGCTGTTTTTATTTTTAAAAAAGGGATACACAATACAATTTCTCACCACCAGATGACTGATACCGGCCTTGCCCTGAGCAGTGATGGGAACCACTTGTCTTAGAGAAAAGACGAAAATACATCCCAATTCAAAAACAAGTTAATCAAAACCAGTAAATGAACACATACAACTGAGATAATCTTGACTACAAATTATTTTCTAGTTTGCTGCATTACATAATAGTTTAGTATGTTAAAATGATCCCCCAAATACTACTGATTCATGACTACAAGTTATTATTCTTGGTGAACACCAAAATAAAGTACAAGAATATTGTCAAAATGCTATAGAAAAAAACAAATAATGAAGCATACTTGTACAGGCAATAGACTGTTTGCATTACTCATTCGGAAAAAGTAATCAGATGTGCAGGTCATCTGACTATTCATTTAACTCTTATTAAAAACTTGCTGCTCCTTTCAGCTTCATTCTAAAAATCTCTGACTGCTGGCAGAGCTTCCACATTTCTGTTTTTAAAAATGTGTGCATAATTTTTGTATTTTACTCATCATTAATCTCTTACTGGTGTTTGTAACAAAGGCTAAAAAAAGAAAATCAAACCAGAAAATATAATAAAATTGTCATTCTGATTTGTGTCATTAAAACCTCTGAGGTAAAGAAGAGAGCATCATAGTAGTCCAAGAAGATCAAGCTGCATACAAACCTGGCAGTAAGGCCTGTATAACTTTAAAATTACAAATGGATCCATATCAGAGAATTCACACCCAATTATCTAAATGGCCTTCTGTAAAGCAGCCAAGGATGCAAAAAGGGAAAAGGAAGGGAGACAGGTAATATATCAGTTAGAGGGATAAGATTCAGCTGAAAAAAAAATCATTTTAAGTTTTGAATTTTTATCTCATCTTCCTCACAACAATTCAGGATTCTATGATCTGGGCTGACTGAAATTTATCACAGAAACATCCAGCTTCCTTTGATCTTTTATGAGTGCTTTTTAAAACACCAATGAAAAGATGAACCCTTAGAGTAAGCGTGTCTCTGGAAAAGTTGTGATCAAAACCTTCCACTTTACTAAATCCTCTTATAAATACACCATCATCAAAGTGTGTAGGTTGCAATGACCTAGTTTCACTTGGGCACCAGAAGCTGTATAGTCATTACTAATATTATAGCTAATATTATAGCCGACAAGTGTTTTCCCATGTTTTGTGACTGCAATGTCATTCCTATTTGACTTCACTGACACTAGTCATGGCAGAATTGCTTATGACATAATTATGGAAATACATAGCTTAGTATTGCATAATAGCTTTACATAATGATGCATGTATCATTATGCAAATTTGAATAGTGGAGCAAATGTTGTTGATGTCAATATGTCCGTAACAAAATAAGCCGATCAAATGAGATATTGTCCAATTAACAACATAGTGGACAATCCTAAATAAAAAAGGATGCTCAAAGGAGGGAGGAATACTTTAACGCTATGGCAAAAATCAGGCATAACTTCAGGGAAAAGGAAAGATTTCTGTTCCTTTGATCCCAAGACATTATTCATATATCAAGAAATTATGCACAATATACATATAAAATGCTAAATTCTGTAAAGCTACATGTTACATAACTTTACCTGTCTCATAGTTAGGAACCTGATCTAAGTGAATTTTGTTGTTACTCTTAAAGTTAACAGAGAAGAAGATAAGGGATAGAGAGAAAGAGGAAGACCTTCAGAGTCTAAGTATTCCACCTTAGACATTTATGTTAAACACCTTCTGAAAATGCTTGTCCCTCTTCACTGTCTGCAGAGAGAAATAGCTTGGATAAATAATAAACAAACTTATAAAATGTTTTAAAGAGCTAACACATAATGTGTTGAGACTTAGATCCCAGCATAAGTGTTACATACATGTATGAAAACACACATATACCCTAACTCAAATGACCAGATATCTCTTGCGCAGATAGTGCAAATCTATTCTTTATCCAATTAATGCATCAAAGGCAACAGTGAAAGCTTCTATAGGTACATTGGTGATAAAAGAAAGGCTAGGGAAAACTTGTCTTCTCCAGAAGGAAACAGGAGGCTTGGTTACCTGGGGCATGGAGAAGGCTGAGGAACTCAACTTTTTGCCTCTGTTTTAACTGGCAAGTGCTCCAGCCGTACTGCCCAAGTCACAGAAGGCAAAAGCAATGACTGGGAGAATGAAGAGCTTCCTGATGTAGAAGGTCAGGTTTGAAACCATCTAAGGAACCTGAAGGTGCACAAGTCCATGGGACTTGATGAGATGCATCCATGGGTCCTGGGATAACTGGCAGATGAAGTGGCTAAACCACTATCCATTATATTTGAGAAATCATGAGAGCCTGAATAAGTTCCTATTGACTGGATTAGAAGAAAAATAGCCCCCATTTTTAAAAATGGAAAATAGACCTCCAGGACTATAGTCCAGTGAGTCTCACCTTGCCCAGGAAGATCACGAAGCGTATTTTCCTGGACACTATTCCAAGGCACATGGACAATAAGGAGGTGGATGATGACAGTCAACATGGCTTCACTTAGGGCAAATTGTGCTTAACAATTCTGGTGGCCTGGTATGGTAGAGTTACAGTATTGGTGGGTAAGGGAAGAGCCTGGAGCACGTCTCCAGGTTTTTCAGAGACATTGTGGATGCCCCAGGCCCTGGAAGTTTTCCAGGCCAGGCTGGATGTGGCTTCACTGGGGTTCAATTTTTAATCTCTGTATAATGCTACAGTGTATCATTGGGAAAACCCTCTTCTCCTCAGACATGCGTGACAACAAAGCCTCAGCACTCTAAATGTGAACCCTATGAATCAAAATGGAGGAGCAAAGCATGTCATATTCCATTCTTGCATGAAAAATCTTAATTGCAAAGGTTCACCTCACAGTTCTGGAGAAGCCTATTTGCTACTCAAGAAAACTTGATTAAGAAAAAATATCCATCGAGTGCTGGTAAGTATATTCTAAAGGTCTGAAGAAGCCAGTAATTTTTATTTCTTTCACTAGAGGCATTGCCTTCTACATCTGGAAGGAAGGTACTGTACTTGTCTTGATGACACGACAGAAGGTCCAAAGGATATTTTGCCTTGTGACCTTTGAGTAGGACATGGCGTTAATAATAGTTTTACAGAAGTGAAATAAGGCATCTCTTAAATGATTACAGCCACTGCTATCACATACAGAAAAGCCACTACATTTTTGGCATTCTAGCAGAAAGGCAACTGTCACTATTTTTGCTGGATATATTAATTTTTCTCAGTCTGGTAAGTAATAGAGGGTTCTCTGGGGCTCTCTAGCATTTCTCTGTTCATGACCATAATTAATGTGACAGAGCCAAAATCTTAATATAACAGAGCCAAAATCCCTATGCAGAAAAAAAGGCATTTTCTAAACCAACCCAGCCAAAAGCTAGATTAGCATTTTCACATTCTCCTGTGCATTGATGCATAACTTCAATGTGCATCACTGTTTGGGTTGCCATGATCTGCCATCCAGGATCCAGCAAACCCTTTTGGTGGTCAGACGCGTTTTCTTTGCTGCCCAAACTTATGACCATGTGTTCAGGTGGCACTCTGCCTGCTCATCTGTTAGTAAGACTCTTCAGACTATTTCATTTGTGGTAGGTGGCAAGCAAGTATGGGTGTGGATGGTCAGACTCCTCACTCATAAAGAAACAACCTGTGCCACACTAGGCCCCACTTTGGAATTATACTTTCATATTCAGTGCTCTGTGTAACTTTACACTTAGCTTTGCCCACTGATAATTGACTGAGGAGACAAAAAAAATCCAGACAGAAAGAAGATACAAAAATACTTCTGTCTTCCAGAAAGACAGGTTATAGCGCACCAGACACAGGAAGAAATGCAAAGGTGATTCGAGAATGTAAAATTGCCTGGCACTACTTTTCCTGTAAGTAAGACCAGGGCTTAAAATGGCACTAGTGAAAACACCACCATGAAAAATGAGACAATGAAGAGTGTAGTATCTCTATGCAATTGCATTTTCATCACAAAGAGCTCATATGTATTTTAAAATGCAAAATAATCTTTTACTACTCGTCTTCCATATAAGGAGTCATAATCTAATAGTCTAATCTAGTCTAGGAATAGATTGTTGCAGCTGAAAAATCTTAAAAATATAACAATCAGGTGAAAAAGATGGATAATCTAAGGTTGTACCATGTTTTTATCACATTTTAAATAGCTGCTTGTTTACAAGAACATCTTGAAGTGTTTCAGATTTGCACCATTTAAACAATTTTTTTTTCCTCAAAAAGACCTTGACAGCAAATATGAAATGTAAAAATCTCATAAGAAGCTAGCAGATTAAATAAAGAGCAATGACAAAAACCAAACCAAACAAAAAAACATTTAAATTAAGAGTGCAATGAATTTGCCAGCTAAAATTTTACTTTTATGAAGCCAGTATTGAAATCCGGGGAAATATATTCAACTGGTAGTTCAGCTACAGAATCACACTGGAATTCTGCTATCACACTTGAATGGTAATCTTGCAACTTGCCAGTAAAAGTCAAGTTGTCCATACACCTTTTTCGTGATGCTTATTCTAGAGCTACCTCCACATTGAAGTTACTCTCACCATACACTGAATAAGGCTAAACTAAGTTACACTATTTGGAGTACACTGCAACTATTCCTCATGCTCTTTAAGTGGACTATACAATTGTTTGCTATGTCATTTTAACGGGATAATTATATAAATCTTTTAACAGCTACATGCACAAGGCAAAAACCAAAGCACAATCTACTGTTACTTCCAAAAATATGGTTATTCTGTGTTGAAAAATTGTTTAGAAATTCTTTTGCTAATCACACTCAGAATTGCTCACTGATACCAAACTTCTGTGCACATCCTTTGCTCTTTTGGAAATGAACAAAATGCAATATTTTACTTAGACCCTACCCTTTATCCATTGATATGACATGACATTGCAATGTCTGTAACACAGAGATTTCAGTTCGGGTGCTACTATTCACATGTCCATCTCATAGTGACAGACGTTGAGAAATGTAATCTACTCTTTGTCACAATTTTAGCTTCAATCTTCCTTTTCAACACCTGCTGCACTTCCTCAGCAGACAGGATGTTAATTGTTGATAGACACTTTTGTTTAAACATCTCTTTCATAAATGTAAATGCTTTATTTCAGCATCAGATGAGATGCTCCTAGTTCAGTAGCCATTTGCTTAAGCAGCACACACTTAGACTAACATGCAGTTCAACTCATTCCATTTTCTACTTCTCTGTTACCTTGTGGCTCAAGCAATATCAATTTAAATTTGTGACTTTCTGTGCTTCCTGATATCTTAATCACTGGGGTAAAAACCCCAAACCTCTTAGCCCATCTGAAGCTATCTGAAAATAAATTCATGATGACAACTCAGAAATCATTATCATCTTTTGACTCTTGGCTAGCTGGCATGTTCGATGCATTAAACAAACTCCTTACCTAGAAACCAGAGCTCTTGTCCAAGAGTGCTTTAACACTGACAAAACTGCAGCTGGCTATGTTTTCTACAATCAGTTTTATCTGTTAATACCAACAATAAGAGCAATGCCAGTGCTGAAATCCAGTAAGTTTCCTACCACTCAGAATGTTAATCAGGATGTTACCTATTATGCCCGCAACACAATTTAGGTGATTCAGAGAGCATTAGCATTTCACCAGTGCTGAAGCTAGTGGTATTGTGTTGGCTGTACAAGTTTTGGCAAGATATTTCAGCAAACAGTTTGCTTTAAATATCCTTTGGAAAGTACCAAGGTTATTGGATGCTTATTTCTTGACTTCTTTCTTTTTTTTCCATTTATTTCTGGTGATTATTAGAGATTACACTACACACCTTCACATACCTAATCCAATTCTTTGTCTGAAATTCTTTAGTAGCGGTTTTCATTAGGCAAAAGTAATTTTATATGATGTTACCCAGACATATTTCATTTCTAAGACAAATGTCTCCAAAATGTGAATTGAGCTTCTGTTTACACAGGATAGCTTCACTATACATGAATTTAACCATTGAAAATCAGTGATGCCTCCCCTTTTGTCCCAAAAGCATTTAGGTGCAACCTGGAAGGGATATGATGTTAATGTTTTCCTACCGGAGTTTACTTCTACTCCTATTTGAAAAATGGAGGTGGGAGAAATACATAGAATAGTAAAAGAAAAAAGAAAAATAGAAGAAATTGCTACCTGATATCTCCTTTTTTCTTGCTGGCACTATATTTTTGTCCTTCAAGTAGTGAACTAAATACTGCAATTTTCAAGCAAATCTGTATACAGTTGTTTACAGTGTAATAGTGTAATATGCAGTGTCAGCTCTGCAGCTCAGGGCTGACCTTTTTCCACTGCAGTCAGGACATTAAGTTGAAAGACTATCTTTAGTATTTTTCCTATTAATGAGCATTGAAAATTCCCAAATGCTGGTCTTTTCAGAGAAAGGACAATTTTAGCACAAAGGAAGACTAGAAAGGTACCTTTTTGAATTCTGTGGTTCAGGCTTCATTTCAGAGATTATCTAGACTGATTATAAGACTGGTTGGCAAAAAAGAAGGATGGACTTGCAAATGTATCTGAAATCACTTTGTGGTTGATATGAGGTGAAAACTTTCTTGAAAAAGAATGGTATTTAGGGAAATTTGTCTTTATTTTATCAATTAATTTTGTGAGACCTAAATCTTTTCCCACTAAAATTGTTTACCATCCAGACCCTTCCCTCACAAGTGCAATGTATAATGAAGCATGGTATAATTAAAAGAAACAAGAAAGTTTATCTGAAGGCACTATCAGAGGGAAAAAAAAAAGCAGACATGCAAGTTTCATTCTTATTGTTGTGACTGTAATGAGACAGACATAAGTATCGCTACCGCTACAGAAGTGCATCTCACAGAATACTAGCACAGTCCTTAACCCCTTTCCTACTTATGGCTGTTACAAACATTTGAAAAACACGAAAAGCATACTATATTGTGGTGCTGCTGTTCTATATTCCATAAAGATCAACACAATTTGAAGAGGCCTAGAAGTAGCAAGCACTGTCATTACCCAAAGATTAAATGGCAAGCCAGGATTCGATAGCAACTCAGCAAAAAATGTGAAGATATATTTAGACTATTAGCTGTTTTCAATTACACAGCAACCTAAGACATGAAATTCAAATAAAAAGATAAAATCTAACATGGTGTGAGTGCTTACTGTCGCCTCCAAAAACCTCTTGGACTATGCGTCTATTTTTCATCCAAGAAAAAACTATGAAGATATGGCAATTTGATCTTGGGGAAAATAATATGTTCTTGTATTTTCCCTTTAATACAATATGAAATTTTGCATTGCAAATACAACTTGCAGCTAAATACAAACTCTTTGTGGGCTTTTGTGACATTGTGAATATTGAGACAATAGTTTGTTAACAGTAAGTTAATTAATATTTTAGTAAATTCCATTTTTAAAACAACTTGTCAGGTAAATATAAAGATTGCTCTTGCATAACTTACTATTCTCAAGCTCCTGCTGACACCAGTGCAAGTTAACCACACTTGGCACTTTATAGCAAGATCTCCAAACACACTGATATTTAGTGACTCTGGCAAAGAATTCTGCTTGCTTGAAATTCTTTTCTGTGAGGAAGGACAACATCAGCTTTTGCCCATTTTCTCTTTGCCTTTTGTTTCTCTAAGGGTGCAAGTGACAAAGAGGCTTAGGTCTGGTCTGACCCAGGGCTGACTTCTCACAAGCAGACATATTAAAAATATTTAACTGCTGTCGTGAGTATTTAGTAATTCATTAACAACTCCTCTGGAGGCATTTAAAATTATTATTATCATTGTAGACTTCCTTACTGTGTAAATAAAAATTCAATTAGTTATTCATAGAATTGCATTTTTATTTTCCAATTCAGCATTTTTCTATTTGCATCCTGGTGTGCCTGTCCTCTTTACTACAGTGTTCATCTTGTATTTGTATCTCTTTTATGTAAATCTTAAATTTTCATTGGTTAAGCATTTAATTGAAAAGAGGGTATTTGTTTTTAATATAAGGGAAATAAACTAAACATATCAACTTTACTTTTGACAGCGAACAGCCATGAGACTCAATTATGATATATTTGAGAATCTACTTTGTCATGTCAGCAGAAATATCCCATAGGTTTCAATAGAGGTAGGACGTGACTCAGGGAGCTGTATCTTATATCACAAGCAATGCTGTGAATTTACAGTTATTTTTGTTGGACTCACCTCAATATAACTCCATCACAGTGTGGTAAAAACCAAAGCAAAGTGGGGAGTTGCATTTCTTAATCTTTCATGGCAAAATGTGATATTTTGAAAGTAATATAACATGGCTTTAAAAGCTATATTTTTCTTAATTCCAGCTACATAAACCAAGTATGTCTTAAAATTATTTTGCTAAAAGTAGACTATTATGAAAACTGAACACTTGTCCATGCAGAGAACACTGAACACTGCAGTATGTTTAAAACTCTAACTATTTTAAAGTGCTTCTTTAATAAGTTTCTGTTTACTTATTTATTTGTTGATCGATTGCTACTCAATACAGAGTTTTATTACAAAAATATTAGCACGTCTTTTTAATCTTGCATAGCATTTAGAATAAAATATACACAAGAAAGATTCTTCACAAGCAAATTAATAAAATCATATTTCTATTTTGCCTTTTGTTCCTGTAGATGAAAAAGTTAGTCTTGCATGTGATCAAAATAATTGAAATTATGAGACAAATTGCAGGAGGGAAGATCTACAGCTGTAGTAAGAAGGGAGATTTTGCTCTGACCTGTGCAAAATTCTGACATTCTCAGTGAGACTACTGTCACAGTATAAAGTGAATAATCTTTTTGTGAGAGGAAGGAAAAGAAAATATTACCTGTAATATGATCTATAACGTTGATCATGACCTTTGTTTAAAAAGTTTCCAGCTGGAAAAGCTTCAGAAAGGGCATTAGACTGAGAAGGTGCACAGAGAGCTTGAAAGAATAATAAAAGAACTCATCTCAGTCTAGAAAAATGAAAGCTGAGGGGAATTGTATGGCTCTCTTTAAATACATGAGGAGAGATAAGCATCGCTAGGGGAAGATCATTCTTTAAGTTACCGAACAGTGGTGCCGTAAGACCAAATGCAAGGAAACAGAATATCAATAAATTCAAGCCAAAAATTAGAAAAACGGCTTTTCAATAATCAAAGCAGTGAGGAAGCCACTTCCAACAATGCCTTATTCGTGCTTTCTATTCTATTCTGTTCATCACAGGTAACCAGGAATTAGTCTGTTAGGTAAGGTCCTCCATATACGATATAAGCTAAGTCTAAGGCCTGACTTTCAAGACAACCTTACACAGACCAACTCCAAAACTTTCAGACAATGCTTGTGTTTCACTACATCCAGCTTTTCATTCCTACCCCATCCTAGAGTTGCTATTTCTTGTCTTCTTCCCTAGGTAGCAGATATTTCCACCCCACTAACAGCATCTCTACTGCCAGATGCCATGTCCATCAGGTATAATCATCTCCTCTAATTCCATCCAGAAGCATTGAAATGGCTTCACAACACACATCCTAGTGCTCTCAATTCAGCAACACTGCAGAGAGACGTAAACCTGCCTCTTTATAAAGTCAAGTAAGAGCAAGCAGAGTTTATTTGCATAGACTACACACTGTACCACAGCACCTTGCCAGCTGAGAGGCACAACCTGGCAGCTTTATCTTCACTCAAAAATATTTATCTTTGTGGCTCTGCTGGAGGAACTTTGAGGTTTAATTACAACTTCCACCTGAAAAATTCTTCCAGAAAGAAGATGACAAAGAGGGTTCTTTTTAGATTTTCAGGTGTTTGAAAAATGTTACAGTACATCTTTTGCAAATAAATATTACCAAGAAAATTTGGGCTTATTTATGGAAAACTGCCTCTCATTTATCCTAAATCTTAATATATTTCTCTCTCTATGTAAAACTGGATTATGACTATCTTCCTCCTTCTGTTTCTCTTCATGATTGTAACTTTTACTGGCTTGTGATGAAAATCTGCAGCTATAGAAGTCTGTAAACAGATCAGAAGAAAACAGGGCAAAAACTTAAGTGTATGTAATAAGGAGTCATCAGGTACTACTAAGAGAAGATATAGCTACTGTGTTTACCAACAAAAATCCAGTAATGCTGAAATCTGTTACTCCACTAGTTTACCAAAGAATGTTCTGGAAATTCCATCACTCCAAATTTAAAATTAAACTTTGCTTAATGCAGAAAACATCACTACCCTGGAAGCAAACTTTTACTCCCTACAGCGCACCTTTCCTACTAAGCAGACTAAGGATAGCTATTCTCCTGCAGAAATCCCACAGAATTATAATGAAAAGCACCATTTTGCATCAGGATGAAATCAGAATCCTTTGAAAACAGACACCTATGTAAGAGAAAGTTTAGGCGATCGTGCCAGTCAAGTGAAGTTCCCAACAACTGGAAAAAGGGAAATATAACCCCCATTTTCAAGAAGGGGAAAATGGATGACCCAGGAAATAACACACCAGTCAGTCTCACCTCTGTGCCTGGCAAAATCTTGGAGCAGATTCTCCTGGAAGGCATGCTAAGGCACATGAAGATCAACAAGGTGCTTGGTGACAGCCAGCATGGCTTCACTAAGGGGAAATCCTGCCTGACCAGTTTGGTGGCCTTCTATGATGTGGCTACAGAACTGATGGACAGGGGTAGAGCAGTTGATGTCATCTACCTGGACTTGTGCAAAGCGTTCGACACTGTCCCGCACGACATCCTTGTCTCTAAATTGGAGAGACATCAATTTGATGGATGGACCACTCGGTGGATAAAGAACTGGCTGGATGGCCGCACATGCAAAGAGTTGCGGTCAATGGCTCAATGTCCAGCTGGAGACCAGTAACGAGTGGTGTCCCTCAGGGACTGGTGTTGGGACCGGTCTTGTTCAACATCTTTGTTGGTGACATGGACAGTGGGATTGAGTGCACCCTCAGCCGATGACACCAAGCTGTGTGGTTTGGTTGATACGCTGGAGGGAAGGAATGCCATCCAGAGGGACCTCGACACGCTTGTGAGGTGGGCTGATGCCAACCTCATGAAGTTTAACCATGCCAAGTGCAAGGTCCTACACCTGGGTCGGAGCAATCCCAAGCACAGCTACAGGTTGGGCAAAGAAGAGATTCAGAGCAGCCCTGCAGAGAAGGATCTTGGGGGTGTTGGTTGATAAGAAAATGAGCATGAGCCGTCTTCAGTGTGCGCTTGCAGCCGAGAAGGCCAACCATATCCTGGGCTGCATCAAAAGGAACGTGACCAGCAGGTCGAAGGAGGTGATTCTGCCCCTTTACTCTGCTCTCGTGAGACCTCACCTGGAGCACTGTGTGCAGTTCTGGTGTCCTCAACATAAAAAGGACATGGAACTGTTGGAACAAGTTCAGAGAAGGGCCACAAGGATGATCAGGGGACTGGAGCACCTCCTGTATGAAGACAGGGTGAGGAAGTTGGGGCTGTTCAGCCTGGAGAAGAGAAGGCTGCGTGGAGACCTCATAGAAGCCTTCCAGTATCTGAAGGGGGCCTATAGGGATGCTCGGGATGGACTCTTCATTAGGGACTGTAACGACAGGACAAGGGGTAACGGGTTAAAACTTAAACAGGGGAAGTTTAGATTGGATGTACGGAGGAAGTTATTTACTGTGAGGATGATGAGGCACTGGAATGGGTTGCCCAGGGAAGTTGCGAGTGCTCCATCCCTGGCGGGTTGGACAGAGGTTTGGGTGATATGATTTAGCGTGAGGTGTCTCTGCCCATGGCAGTGGGCTTGAAACTTGATGATCTTAATGTCCTTTCCAACCAAACTATTCTATGTGTTTATGATTCTATGAGATACAATTCTCTGGCACAGAATACATTATGTGTTTGCATGGCCTTTCCTAAGATATGGGGGACCTTATTTCAGTAAATGAATGGAACGCTTTTCTAATACTTCAGATGAGTGTTCTAACAACCCCTCTGCTCTTTTCCTTCTAATCCTTGAACCATCAAGGAAAGTGAAGTGCTGCCATTTATTGCAGTAAAGTGCTGATTGACTTGTAACTTAGTGTGCACCTTTCTAACACCAAATTTTGCACTCCCCAGCTGCACAGTGTTGTATCAGGACAGTCTGGATTATTAAACACTGACTACCTTCTTCCCTCATCTCCTGCTACTAAAAAAAGACTTTCATCTTAAATGTTAATTAGACATTTGCAGGCAGTCTAAATGGCTCAGGGGACTGAAATCTGACTCAAGCTTTTCATCTGCAGGTCATTAGTTCAAACCTGACTGAGATCAGCAGTGGTTGGAAGCTTCTACAATGCAACAGCTGTTTACATGACCTGTATGAAAAAATATTATATTATATTCAGGTTTGGGTAGAAAAGAACCCATGTCTTAAAAGTCATGCTCAGAACTGACACTAATTGGAATCCATTTTACTAGACTTTGAAAAGACAGCAGGTCTGGAAACTGAATATCCTGTCTCACTTTGCAACCCCCTTCACACTAAGGGGAAAAACTTGAAGATGGAACAGAAGAGGAAAGATTTTTAGTTATGTGTCTTCTCTTGCAAATGTGTTTCAACAGAACAAAAGGTGGTCTTTTAGGGTCCTCATTCAATTGTCTGTGAGTATATTTAGTTTCAAAATTGAAGGTTAGCATAGTCACAGCATGCAGATAATTATTCTATGCTTGATAACCCTCTTTTTGTGTGCAGAGTACAGGAACAGAGAGATCATCCTTAGAACACTACATCAGAAATAAAAGAAACCACCAAATAAGAGATTCATCAAACTCAGTACACTGAAATTCTGTATAAGATGATATCAACACTTCAATTTTCCCTATTAATAGGCTTTCTAAAATAGTTTGGGTATTAACATGTACTTTCATATTATCTGCCCCAGTATAATTTTGAGTCATAAAAACACAGAAGTACTAGAAAACTTTCCTTGGTCTTATGTAAAAATTTCAATCATGCAGATAAAAAAAAAATTAAAATATAATCTAGAAATTTTTTTTTATGTGTCCTAATAAAAGCAAGCTGCATTCTTTTGTATTTGAAGCTGTGTCCTCGAGCAACGTGAAGAGCCAAAATATAAGTCTTGTGGATTTCTCCCACTCCCTGGGGGTAGGGAATCTTTCAATTGGTCTACAAATGGAAGAGCTCACACCCCTATGAACTGTAGAGACAGCCAAGGAGAGGAGATAGCAGGTAAAGCAGAAAAGTATTTCACTTTCATTTATTCTCAGCTTGACTGGGACTTCTCCAACTTGTGCTGAGATCAGGGCAACTATAGCTTCAGCATAAAGTCAATCATTTCTTCAAGAGAAGTTCTCACCCCTGGTTTGTGTAGACCTTGTTGTAAGAACCTAACTCAGAAACTCTGAGGGTCTGTATTTATGACCCTGCCTCTGCAAATCACTGTTACAAGTATAGCCTAATGTTCAGTACTCAGTCCTGGTTTTGTAAGACAGATGTCATGAGTCCATGCATTGTCTCTGGGAAGAAGGAAGTAGAAGAACTGATGTGTGCATGCATCCCTGGCATTAATATAAATACAAGACAAGAAGATTTCTATAGGAATATAGACTCAGCATGCATACAAAGTATGTATTATCTGCAGCTTCTCTTTCTCTTATTTGGAATGTTGGATTGTGGAGTTTTGCAAATTAAATCCTGTAGTACTTAGAGACACTTAGAGAAATTAAAATATCCTTGTTGCTATTGCTGGAGTTTATGTTTTCAAAATATCAAAGACGCATAGCCTGCTACAAGAATTAACTTCCTATAAAATGTTACTTTTAATTCAGAATACATCTCAACTAATTCAGAATGGCTAACAAAATCAGTTTTGCTGAAGATATTAGGGTACATGTCATTCTTTAAAAATCTGAAGTGGGCAAAACATTAAATGACCCTCACAACTCAGTTTTGTAACGAAAAAGCTCCTAGAAATTACTGAATAGACACAATTCACCAAGTTTTCTCATGCTGCTACCTTTTGCATGGACAAGCCAGATGCTAGAAAGCATCCTTAATGAGTTCCTGTATCTCTGATACAAAGCCACTGTAGCTTCATATATGTATTTTTGGACTGTCACTTAGTCTTTGAGCACAAAACCTACCTTTGTTTCTGTAAATCAATAGATCCCTAAGTACTGGGACCTGGTGCCCAACTACAATTTTCAAAGACCAGGTTGTTCAGAATATGTAGGAAACTAGAGGAAACTAGGCCTTGGAGTTCAGCTATCTTCTTTGGGGAGCTAATTACCTTGGGGAAAGTGGAAGGAAAACAGTAAACCAAGCTGCTCCACCCTTTCCCTTCAGACGTAAATGACTAAAGACCGTGTCAGCCAACTATTAGACTTTTTGTTCTGTTTGACCTTCTTTCATTCTGAGAAGTGTCAGTGCTAAATTACATGCATTTAAATACACACAGATCTTGTCCACTTATACTTTCAAGCCAAAAAAGACAGCTGGGGAAAAGGGAATGATAAACAATCCTTAACCTACAGAAAAAAAAGAGAAAGTGTGTCCATACAAAATAAAAAAAAACCTTCTCTAGCTGTTTGTGCACTTCACTTCTTCAACTTGCCTCTGGTTACAAAACCTTCTGAGCAGGAAGAATTACAAAATTGTGTAGCTCTAGTAGGTGTATGGCCAAAGGAACTGGCAGAACAGGAAGCAAAAGCTAACCCTGACTGATCCTCTTCAGTAGACTAGTAAAAAACTGAATGCAGAATATCAATGCAATGCCACCTTCCCCTGAAAAACAGGAAATCCTACTCAAAAAGCTATTCAGTCACACACACACTTCACAGAAGATAGATTTTGTACCGAGGTAGAGCACAGCTGTCTTCCGAGCAGGCCCAGATAATCACAACTGCCTGCATAAACTGTTAAGGTCCTGATCCTTTGACATATTGCAGATTCAGAAAAAGGGATTAACATTTTCTTTTAGAAGTTAAAAATATTTTATTTAAATTCATAGTTCTAGCGTGGACATTGAGATATCATTGAAAATATCATGGTAACATCAGAATTATTGAAGTGTTTGCCAAATTTGTAATTAACTTCAAGGTTAGAAGTTTTGTTGTTGTTTTTAAATCTAGCAAACATCAGCTGGCAGAGAAATTGCATGCCTTAGAACTTCTTCAACTGAGCAAAGCTGTTCAAGTCTTGGTATTTTTAAATTCTGCAAGGCTCTCAGGTACCAAGAACGAAAATAACAGGAGCCAAAAAGTGTCTTTCTAATACTGCCATGAGTTAAAAATGAAAGCTTCTGGATCAGTTAGTCAATTGATTGTTAGTTGCTTGGACTTATACCTAGCAATTCACAAAATTATGAGATATGGAACCTCAAATCTGGATGCTTCATGAAAACTAAATGTAATATAGGAACTCTCAATGTGAAAGCCTTCTTTAACACTTTTCTTAGAGTCTTTTTATGAGCTTCGCATGGAGACAGCACTGAAAAGAAGGGTTTGACATGCTGTTTTAAACAAATAAGGCATGATTCTTCAATACGGTTTTTAAATCTGTAGTACTATTTAAGTTAAGTCAGGAGACTATGATCTGGTGGCAATTACAGAGACTTGGTGGGACAGCTCACATGACTGGAATATAGTCATGGAGGGCTATGTCCTTTTTAGGAAAGACAGGCCAGCCAGGAGGGGTGGTGGGGTTGCTCTTTATGTGCGGGAGGAACTACAATGCACCGAGTTCTGTCTGGGGACAGATGATGAGCGAGTTGAGAGTCTGTGGGTGAGAATTAAGGGGCAGGCTGGCAGGGGGGATACTGTTGTAGGTGTCTGTTACAGACCACCAGATCAGGGTGAGGAAGTTGACGAGGCCTTCTACAGGCAGCTGAGAGAGGCCTCACAGTCACAGGCCATGGTCGTCATGGGGGATTTTAACTTCCCTGATGTTTGCTGGAAGGACCACTCGGCAACCCAGCCGCAGTCCAGGAGGTTCCTCCAGTGTATGGATGATAACTTCCTCCTGCAAATGGTGGATGAGCCGACCAGGAGAGGAGCGCTGCTGGATCTCATCCTCACTAACAAGGAGGGTCTGGTTGAAGCAGTAAGGGTAGAGGGCTGCCTTGGTTGCAGCGACCACGAGATGGTGAAGTTCAGGATCTTGTGTGGTAGGACTAGTAGAATACCAAGTAGAATTGCAACCCTGGACTTTAGCAGGGCAAACTTTGGCCTTTTCAAGCAATTGCTAGGGGAAATCCCATGGGCAAGGCTGCTTGAAGGAAAAGGGGCCCAAGATAGTTGGTTGACATTCAAGGATTGCTTTTTCCGTGCTCAAGATCGGAGCATCCTGACACGTAGGAAGTCAAGGAAGAGGGCCAGGAGACCTGCGTGGCTAAATAGGGAATTGCTGGCTATGCTCAAGTGGAAGAGGAGAGTTTACAGGTCATGGAAGGAGGGGCTGGCCACTTGGGAGGAATATAAGGCTGCTGCTAGAGGATGTAGGAAGGCAGCTAGGAGGACTAAGGCATCCTTAGAATTAAACCTGGCAAGAAGGGTCAAGGACAGCAAAAAGAGCTTTTTCAAATATATGGCAGACAAAACTAACACCAGAGGCAATGTAGGCCCACTGATGAACAGGATGGGTGCCCTGGTGACAGAAGATGCAGAGATGGCAGAGTTACTGAATGGCTTCTTTGTCTCTGTCTACTCTGCTGCAGGCAGTCCTGAAGAGCCCTGTACCCCTGAGACCTTAGATGAAGTCAGGTCGACGGAGCGACTTGCCTTAGTCGATGAGGAATGGGTTAGAGATCAGTTGAGCAATCTGGACATCCATAAGTCCATGGGTCCAGATGGGATGCACCCGCGGGTGCTGAGGGAACTGGCGGAAGTCATTGCTAGACCACTCGCCATCATCTTTACCAAGTCCTGGGAAACGGGAGAGGTGCCTGAGGACTGGAGGAAAGCAAATGTCACTCCGGTCTTCAAAAAGGGCAAGAAGGAGGACCCGGGTAACTATAGACCGGTCAGCCTCACCTCCATCCCTGGGAAAGTGATGGAACACCTTGTCCTTGGTGCCATCTTAAAGCATATCAAGGATAAGAGGGTTATGAGGGGCAGCCAACATGGCTTCACCAGGGGGAAATCATGTTTGACCAATCTCTTAGCCTTTTATGAGGAAATAACACGGTGGATGGATGATGGCAGAGCGGTGGATGTGGTCTACCTTGACTTCAGCAAAGCCTTTGATACAGTCTCCCACAGCATCCTCACGGCTAAATTGAGGAAGTGTGGACTGGATGACCAGGTAGTGAGGTGGACTGCGAACTGGCTGAAGGAGAGAAGCCAGAGAGTTGTAGTCTATGGGGCTGAGTCTAGTTGGAGGCCTGTAACTAGTGGAGTGCCTCAAGGGTCAGTACTGGGACCGGTATTATTTAATATATTCATCAAGGATTTAGATGAGGGAATTGAGTGTACTATCAGCAAGTTTGCTGATGACACTAAGCTGGGAGGAGTGGCTGACACGCCAGAAGGCTGTGCTGCCATCCAGCGAGACCTGGACAGGCTGGAGAGTTGGGCAGGGAATAACTTGGTGAAATATAACAAGGGAAAGTGTAGAGTCCTGCATCTGGGCAGGAACAACTCCAGGTTCCAGTATAGGTTGGGGAACGACCTGCTAGAGAGCAGTGTAGGGGAGAGGGACCTGGGGGTCCTAGTGGACGACAGGATGACCATGAGCCAACACTGTGCCCTTGTGGCCAAGAAGGCCAATGGCATCCTGGGGTGTATTAGAAGGGGGGTGGTTAGTAGGTCGAGAGAGGTCCTCCTTCCCCTCTACTTTGCCCTGGTGAGACCCCATCTGGAATATTGTGTCCAGTTCTGGGCCCCTCAGTTCAAGAAGGACAGGGAGCTGCTGGAGAGAGTCCAGCGCAGGGCAACCAAGATGATTAAGGGAGTGGAGCATCTCCCTTATGAGGAAAGACTGAGGGAGCTGGGTCTCTATAGTTTGGAGAAGAGGAGACTGAGGGGTGACCTTATTAGTGTCTATAAATATATAAAGGGGGAATGTCACGAGGATGGAGCCAGGCTCTACTCAGTGGCAAACAGTGATAGGACAAGGGGTAATGGGTGCAAACTGGAACACAAGAGGTTCCACTTAAACTTGAGAAGGAACTTCTTCTCAGTGAGGGTGACGGAACACTGGAACAGGCTGCCCAGGGAGGTTGTGGAGTCTCCTTCCCTGGAGACATTCAAAGCCCGCCTGGACACATTCCTGTGTAACGTTATCTAGGTGTTCCTGCTCTGGCAGGGGGATTGGACTAGATGATCTTTTGAGGTCCCTTCCAATCTCCAGCATACTGTGATACTGTGATACTATTTGGTTCTTGATACAGGACTGGGCCCAGATCTTCTTTCTGAATTTCTGTATAATTTGATCTCATAGACTGCTGTTATTTTTATTCTTTTTTTTATTTCCCCACCTGGTTTTGTAACCCTGTGTCTAAGTAATCTTGCACCTCAAATCAATACCTTTGCATCTAACTTATATTTCTTTTGATATAGTCTTCAAAACTGTTTGTTCTTCACCAATGTGTAATACCTTTACATGAAATAAACTCTAGTAATTTTTGAGAAATTCTCAGAAATAAAGATTGTTCCCAGTGTTTGTCCTTCCCAGCTTTGATCTCCCCCAGTAGCTGCTTTTATACTGACATTGCACCACCTATGCAAAAGAATTAACAACAGAAATTCTTAAGACTACCTTGTTGTCAGCAAAATTAAACATTGTATCAAAACAAAACAAAACAAAACAAAACAAAGCCAAAACATGAATGGTAACGGATATTGAACAACAGAAGCTATAATACTAATATTATAGTGATAGCTTTACATCCCTTTTTCCAAATAAAACCTATCTACATAACATTCAAGAAAAATCCTGCTCAGCTGCACCTGAATCAGGTGCACTGAGATTAGCCAAATTATCAGACTTTTAACTGTTTTTTTCTATCTTTTGTCTGCTTTCATTTCCCATGTTGCCAGTTGTTTCATGTAAAACTGGATATTACTATATTCTGAGGGACATTTTGCTGTCCCTCAGAATCATCATCTTGACTTGTATATTTTTTTAATTTATTCACACTTTAGTGTGTGTAAATTACTGAGAAGAAGAAGTAAAGATGAAGCCAGTGTACAGTGACAGATCAGAGGCAATGGATACAAAATGAAACACAGGAAATTGCTCTTAAGAAAAAGCTTTAATTTGACTGAGGATTGGCAAAAACTGAATCAAAATGTCCAAACTGGTTGTAGAGTCTCCATTATGGCACCTATTCAAAAGTCAATTTTAACACATCCCTGAGCAAACTGCTCTACCAAACCCTGCTTTGAGCAGGGAGGAGGTGGGGATCTCCAAAGGCAGCTTCCAAACTCAACTACTTGACGAGCCTCCTGTTTTGTGATTCTGTAATTCTCGTAATAAGTTCATAGTTATAGCTATTACTGTTTAACAAGAGCTAGACATAAATTTAACTAATATATACACTGCCTTACACAGTAGAAAAGGGTATTAGGAGAACTCACTTGGCCTTACAGTGATGTTAGCTGAAGCATTTCTTTAAAGAACCACTTTGTTAAATTGCTCTTCTTCACTAAATATGGTTCTATTCTGGCCAGATTAGATGGGGCTTGGAGCAACCTGGTCTAGTAGAAGGTGTCCCTGCCTGTGGCAGTGGGTTGAAACTAAATGAGCTTTTAGGAATGCCATCCAGAGGGACCTTGACACACTTGTAAGGTGGGCAGATGCCAACCTCATGAAGTTTAACCATGACAAGTGCGAGGTCCTACACCTGGGTCAGAGCAATCCCAGGCACAGCTACAGGTTGGGCAGAAAAGAGATTCAGAGCAGCCTGCGGAGAAGGACTTGGGGGTGTTGGTCGATGAGAAAATGAACATGAGCTGGCTTCACTCTGGGCTCGCAGCCCAGAAAGCCAACCGTATCCTGGGCTGCATCAAAAGGAACGTGAGCAGCAGGTTGAAGGAGGTGATCCTGCCCCTTTACTCTGCTCTTGTGAGACCTCACCTGGAACTGTGTGCAGTTCTGGTGTCCTCAACATAAAAAGAACATGGAACTGTTGGAACAAGTCCAGAGCAGGGCCACGAGGATGATCAGGGGACTGGAGCACCTCCTGTATGAAGACAGGGTGAGAAAGTTGGGGCTGTTCAGCCTGGAGAAGAGAAGGCTGCGTGGAGACCTCATAGCAGCCTTCCAGTATCTGAAGGGGACCTGTAAGGATGTTGGGGAGGGCCTCTTCATTAGGGACTGTAAACTTCCCCTAAACAAGGGAAGTTTAGATTGGATATAAGGAGGAAATTCTTTCCTGTTAGGGTGGTGAGGCACTGGAATGGGTTGCTCCAGGAAGTTGTGAATGCTCCATCGCTGGTGGTGTTCAAGGCCAGGTTGGACAGAGGCTTGGGTGTCATAGTTTAGTGCAAGGTTCCCTGCCCATGGCAGGGGGGTTGGAACTAGATGATCTTAAGGTCCTTTGCAACCCTAACTATTCTATGATTCTAAGGTCCCTTCCAACTCAAACCAGTCTGTGATTCTAAAGAAATGGAAGAGAAGCATATATTCTATATTCAGATATTAGTTTGTCAGTCACAGAAATCAGTATTCATATTTTTATATTGTGAAAATATAGCTCAGGATTTGGTCAATAGTGCAGTAATAATTTGCTCCTTGCTGGCTTAAGTGAAACCGTTTTCTGTAACTATTGATATACCTTACTGTTTAATTTGTCTTTGATTCCAAAGAGGCATCTACACGCAATGACATTATAGCTTTTTGCACAAAGTCTTTAAAATTAATTGTAAGTTTATTCTAATCCAAATTTACTTTGAAGGATTGATCCTGCAGGCCCGTGCACCTAGCTCATTACAGCATTATGCAGCTTTACTAAATGAAGTGAAACTTTAGCTAGCAAAAAGAACTGGCCCAAACCAAACTGATCCTGAAAGGTTTCTGACACAGGGTTTTGTCTATAGCTAGAAGATGCCATACAGGTATAACGTATTAGACAGATACTCTACTGACACAATGGCAAAATCATAAGAAATACATTTTGGGGTTAAAAATAATCAGGAAGTTGACCCTTTGTTTTTTCCTGCTCCTTATACTCTCTCTAAAGAGAATAGGTTTAAACACACCTCCAAGCCTCTGCTACAATGCATTCTGTAAGTTACTTAACCTTACAGCACACTTAACCTTACAGAGCACACACTTAAAGCTTCCAGGAAAAAAACTAAATATCCCAAGACTGACTGTTCCCACATTTTCCCACATGATGGAAACTTATCACCATATTATATAAGTACCTATTACTGAGTTTTACTGAGGTGTTTGGAATCTGAATCTGAAAACCACACATACTAACTTAGGACATGAACACTGCCAATGTCTATGAACTTTAAACACTTTCATGGTATCCTGGGTTCAGCAGTAGCAGTCATTTTTCTCCTTGGTAGCTGGTGCAGTGCAGTGTTTTGACTTTCGGCTTGGGAACAGAGCTGATAACAATGATGTTTTGGTTTGGCCAAGGACTTTGTGAGCCTCATGCTCTGCCAGGGAGGAGGGGAAGCCAGGAGGAAGCAGAGACAGGACACCTGACCCAAACTGACCAAAGAGGTATTCCATACCACAGCACATCATGCCCAGGATGTAACAGAGTTACCCGGAAGGGCTGGGAGACTGCGGGGTTGGAGGAGGTATCGGTCAGAGCTTGGTCGGGCTGGGGGCGGGGGGGGGGGGGAGTTATTGGCCAGCTGGTGGTGAGATGTCATATTCTCTTCCCTTGTTTTTTCCTTTATCATTGTTATTATTGGTGGTAGCAACAGTGATTTGTGTTATACCTTAGTTACTAAACTGTTCTTATCTCAACCCATAGGAGTTGCATTCTTTTCGATTCTCCTCTCCGTCCCTCCAGGAGTAGGGGGAGGGAAAGAAGGGGGGGAGTGAGTGAACGAGTTACTTGACTGGGTTTAAACCACAACACATGGTAGAATGAAGTCTAATTACTTATTTTGCATGGTCTTAAGGAATTATTTGTTCATGAAGACTGTAGTCATCACATCACAGTAGCAGGAACTTGTCACTATCACTGAGTTAGCAGATAGAACCAGTCAATATTTAGCTCTTATTTTATGGATAAATTGGGTTATTGGTAGAAGTCAATCTCTCATGCTAGGACATCAAAGCTTCCTCCTGTAACAGTGAGAATGTAGAGTAGCAACACTGTCTCCACTGGCAAATTCATCTTGAATTTGTATTGGTGATAAAAATAGAATTTGGACCTGATTTGGTGTCCCTTCCTCAGTACTCAAGGGTAATGAATACATTAATTATAGCTAATCTCAGCACTTTCTGACTCAGGTGGGTCTGGATGTAATAAATCAAATCAGGACAAAAGCAGTTATTAATATAAAACCCATGTCAGTATAATCAACTTATTAACTGTGTCACATGAAAAAAAAAAATCATTAGCAGCTTCTATGTGTAAACAGAATATTTCAATAAATTTCATGTCAAGAGGCACTGAAAACTAAGACGTGTGAGAACACTTGTTATGAACTTTACTCAAACCTTCAGTATTTTTTAAATTTTGCTCAAGTAACTTACACTTTGCCTTTCAAAAGATCCAAGATACCTAGTCTACCTCTTCAGTATGTCTTATTCACCCAAACAATTCAAACGTGACAGGCTGGATAAGTGAACTCAAGTAACAGTGCTCAAATTTAATGCATCAGATGAAGCACATATCAGAGAGCTAACTAACCCATCTTTTTTTTTCCAAGTACCAGTATTTATTCATGAAGGATGAGGAAGAAGGGTTCTTACATAGCAAGGCCACAGTTTTTCAGCCTCACCGAAGAAAACCTAATAGATTTAGAAATTCAAATCTAGTTTGAACTGTTCCTGAAGCTGAAAGAAATTTCTAGATGCTTAGATAATCCAAATTCCACCACCCAATGAATTATCAAGATTTTTTTATTATTATTTGATGTGAAATCTGCAGCAACATTAGATCTAGATTTCTGTCCACTGAAAACAATACATTTCAGGAATACATCAGTCATTCACTTACAACTCTGGGATGAGTCCCTGACTAGGAAAAAAACTAGCAGATATTTCTATTTCTGCATTTGCGAACTTTGATGGATTCTTTTAGGTTGCAATTAATAGAGTGTAACCTTCTACATGCATATATCACATATGTATCACTAAGGAGCTGGCTACAACATGGGATCCTGGTGACAATCAGTCCTGCATGTTTCCTGATGCTGCTAAATGCTCTTTTGTGAACAATTTTTAGGACCCCATTTCTCACCTAAAGTCTACCTTTGCTTTTGCTGCCGCTGTTGCAGGTGTTTGCTGCCAATTGCCTGTCTGGTGTGCACACTCCTCTACACATCAAAGGGTCTTTTGCTTATTGCATGGCTAGTAAAGAACACTGCAGTCAGTCTCCCTGGTTCAGATTTGTGCACTTGAAGAGAAAACATGAAGTTAAGGTAGCACACAGCCATGTACACAACGAGTGCAAATGCAACTTTTATTCTGACTCTAGCAGGTGATTTGGAAAAGAATAAGAGCAGCAGCAGCAACAGCAGTCAGTAGGACGGATATTTCTCTATAGGCAAGCCTGTCTATTTGAGACAGGAAAATTTACATTCCAGATTGTTGCATGTTTGCTTTCATTGGGATGTGTGTTTGTGCAGCTAAATGGAAATAAGCAACTTTCTCCCAAGGTCTACAGAAAACCAAAATTATAGAGGCAATAATCTTAGAAAAAAAAAAAGTAGTTCAAACACTAAAATATCTCAGTTGGCTCTTGTAATATTTGGGATGTCTGGCTATGTACAGCCTGTTTGGTGCTGGAGACGATGCATTGTCTCTCTGTCAAACTCCTTTCTGACATTCTTTCTAAACTGAAGAGCATTCGTGCCTTCTCTCCCATCTCTTATCTCCAGATTGACCTCAAATCCATAGAAGGTGATAAGAAAAAAGTTTTGCACAGAACACAGTGCTAATAGAGCAGGCTGATAAACTTTGATCATCCATTTAAATAGAGCACCAAGGAGCAAAGGTATGGCTACTTCTCAAGACAAAGCAATTTTTCAAGAGTGAATTCCAAGCAGGTGGTAACTAAGCAACAGATTACCTGTACAGGGACTTTGATCACTTGACAAAGAAGATCAGAGCAACACAAGGGAAAGAGAACTAGGTCCTTTCTTGGCCTATCAATCAGAGACAAAGATGGAAAAAAGACTAAGAGATGCTGCAAAAAGCAGCCTGATGATCTGGAGAAGAGAAAGCTGAAGAAAGGAGCTAATGAACAGTTTAGTAACCATACTTTACACTTTGAACAGCTTCTTTTACTTCAATACCCCTGTTGCTTCACCCAGTTGACAGAGATACTTGGATAGTACAGAAGAACAGCGCCTCTTCCTAACTCCAAGCTTGAAAGCCAACAATTTCCTGCCCTTGACCTGTGACATACACGTGTGGAAAGAAACATTGGCCAATGAAGAAAAAAAAGATGAATGTATTGAACTTCAGGGTTGTAGAGACAAATGGCAGCAAAGTAGGGGAGACAGTTGTTATATGGTGGGGTCTATTGCAGGAGGCATTGATAAGGGGCACATACAGAATTTACAGTATGCAACTCACTTGGATGAAGAAAATAATTAGGAGATTAGATGTAGAAA
This sequence comes from Pezoporus occidentalis, assembly GCF_034315485.1. NCBI lineage: Eukaryota > Metazoa > Chordata > Aves > Psittaciformes > Psittacidae > Pezoporus > Pezoporus occidentalis. The sequence continues at coordinate 687,012 of NW_026916253.1, forward strand.
TTTACTGATAGGAGATTAGAGGTATATGGAGAGAGTAATATCTATAGCAATCACTGTCACAAACACTGGACACAAGCAGTAAGGAAAAGCAGGCATGCCAAAAGAACAATATAAAAGTTTTCAAATACCTTACGATTCCACTGATAATAAGGTTCTATTCTACCTCTTGAGTCTGATGATACTATAAATCTCACCATGTTTTATTCCTCTATCTGCATATTGCAGAACTGTTCTGATGCTGCCTCCCATATGAATTAAAACTGCGTTTGCCTTCAAAGGGAGTTGAAAACCTGGCACATTATGGCCTGGATTTGTAAGTTTTTTGTTTCTTTTTTTTTTTCAGAGAGAACTAGTGCAGGTCTTACAGACAGGAAATGAAAAAGTTATAGAATCGTAAGGCCAGCAGTCAGATTGGTACCTCTTTTTCTGAGGAACCTTGTTATCTTTGAGTGTTTCAAGCTGCTATACTCCTGAGGAAAAGAGAGAAGAACGTTTTAATTAAAAATGAATGTCCACAAAACTTTAAGTCATTTTTGCAATTTCATTATTCTAGCTAAAGAAGAAAGATACTAAAATATTATTAACTTCCCTTAAAATATTTATTAAGGGAAATTTAATTTAACTGTCTCAGTCCAGCACTATTGGAACAATTCCATTTCTTTGGTATATCCAAGGTAAAGACTACACTAATATTAGAATAACAGAAAGATCATTGATGATGCAACTGGGTTTTAGAGGTTCTGGTGAACAATTTATTTTCCTCAATAATTGGTGATTATTAAACTGCAGGGTTTCTTCTTATTAAGCACAGAGTCCATTCAGACTAAATTGCTGCTTTTCTCTGCAACATAAGAACTACTGCAAATGACAATGATGCAGCATAAAATGTCACATGTATGGTGAGTACAATTAAAGATTTTCTCTGTATTTGTCTGAAGACTGACAGCTCAGCCAACAGGGCAGCAAGGTTTATGCAGCTTTATGTAAGCCAATTGACAGTTTTCCCTGTAAAACTCTCTTCCTGGCTCTCTTCATCAGGTAAAATCCTTCTGAACCTTTGTCAGACAGCTCTTTCAAGAGCAAACAGGATGGGGAGTCCCACCATGAGCAGCTATGAAGTCTCATTAAAAAAAAGTCTCACACTCTGTTGTCCTTGTTCTGCATTATGGTGATGGTTTGCCATAAAGTGCAAAGAAATGTTATTCTAATGAACAGAGGAGAGCCACTGCTACAATAAGGCATGATTAATGAGCTGAAGTCATTCATGAAGTCATTTTCCGTGTCTGGCTGGTGACCTTTGAATTTGAAGAATTTTATTGCACATAATGTATAATAGGAGAAATTATTTGGTTAGCATACAATGTATTCACCATTTAACAAAGGAATTTGAAATGGCTTATGGTCCAGGAGAAAAGGCAGTCCTGACACAAAAAATGAGATTACTTCTTCCACCTCTCTCCTTTTTCATCCTCCTTTGATTCTAATGCAAAGAGCTCACCCATACTATGAGCACTTGCTTATAAGCCAACATGTGACAGAATTCCCTTTCCTTGACAAGATCAAGGGAACTAGAGAGCACACAACAGCTGAGAGATCTGACCCTATCTGGGTTGCAAAATAACTAGGAAAAAAGAAAAAAATGTTGGTTTTTTTCTCTCTTTTAGGGAACTAAACGCAGTTCTTTAGGCCATTTCAGAGGGGCTTCAAGAGTCTCAGCCTGCCCCAGTGATATACATGTCAGAAGCAGCCAGCAACCCCTTTTCCCTCATGCAGGGTGGGTCAGTAGAGGCTGAGACTCAGATTAACAAAAGACTTATACGGAAAGTACTTTGTCCAGCCACAGTTAGGACTGTTCCAGTTTCACTTGGATATCTGGAACCATAACCCTCATAAGTCTACACAAATCCAATAACAGCACAAACCACTGAGCTTCTACTTGGCCACTTTCACATGCGTCACATTGGGTCTGCTTTTACGTGACTGAACAGAAGGGGAAATAAGTTTCAGGACTCTTTGTGAGTGCTCCAGTAATCTTCCTGCCTGCAAATTCCTTCTTATGCCCTGCTTCTCAGCATGTGAGCTACACCTACTGGTTATAGAAAGCATGATGGGATTACAAAATAAACCCTGGTGAGACTCAGAAGCATTCATAATTAACTGAGTGAGGGGCCAGTGATAGGAGTACCACTTCTCTCACAGCAGAATGGCAGGTCCATCCACTAGTTTTAGATGACTTGCAGTACTGTTTACTGTACAGTTTTGAATACAAAGGAAATGAATGAAGCTGATAGCAGGTAGCGTGTGAAGGACACAATGAGAAGGGATTGATTAGCTATTTTGTTTAAACCGTAATGATCAAAATAACAAATGATCAAGAGCAGCAAAGGACACTACATGTGTCAGTGCAGGTATTCATCTATTCTGTTACACACTGCTGCTTCCAGTGCAAGGTAAAAATGGAAATTCTACCTGCTCTGGCATCTGCAAGAAGGATGGAGAAAACAGAAGCTAAAAATATGGTTAACCTAGTTTATAAGTATAATACTGCCTTGATACTGTACATGGAGTGGAGCTAAGTGCATTTGTTAGTATTTTGTGGCACTACTGTAGTTTCAGTCACAAGCAAGTCAACTGGACCTCAACCCTATGTACTTGGCTGAGAATCATTCCTCTCCCCCTACCATCCTCTGGTTAAGAGAACACCTTGCTTTTAGACTGTGACCTTGAATTAGGCAAACCAGTTTGGGTATGGAAATGAAAAGTATTTGGCACCTTTCAGTTTCAAAACTAGGAAAAGCAGTCAAATAACAGGAAGAGAAAGGAATAAAGACATTCTCTCCATCTTTTTTTAGATTCTTACTCAATATGAACTATGCTATAATAATATTACCTTGTGCTCTTTTTGACATCTTTTCTTGCTGTGTGTATGCTGACAGAAAAGGGGAAATCACATTTTTTCCCCATTCCCTTCAAAAAATAATGACAAATTCTTGCAATTAAACTCTTTTAAGCTTTCATAGAATCATAGAATCATAGAATAGTTAGGGTTGGAAAGGACCTTAAGATCATCTAGTTCCAACCCCCCTGCCATGGGCAGGGACACCTCACACTAAATCATATCACCCAAGGCCTCGTCCAACCTGGTCTTGAACACCACCAGGGATGGAGCATTCACAACCCCCCTGGGCAACCTATTCCAGTGCCTCACCACCCTAACAGGAAAGAATTTCCTCCTTATATCCAATCTAAACTTCCCCTGCTTAAGTTTTAACCCATTACCCCTTGTCCTATCACTACAGTCCCTAGTGAAGAGTCCCTCCCCAGCATCCACATAGTTTTGTTTAACTTTGGAAATTAGAGCTTCCTTTGAACTTTTTTTTCCCCACAGTATCACAAAAACTTTTAACTGACATAAGACAATATTACCACCAAAAGAAGCCCTTTCTGTCCTTCCTCTCCCTAGCCTCAACCTATATTTTCTTCTGTTCTTTTGTGGCAGTGTAAGTACTTGCAAGGCTAGGTGGTGAACCAGACCAGCAAACTAAACTATATCAAACCTTATTCAGTCTTATTTTGTCACGTTCATTTTAAGTCAACTTCTCCTCCTTTGTTGTCCATTCTTGTTACAGCATAAGCATACAAGGGAAAGAAAGAATCAGCTGCTGGTGTCACGGCAGGTTGGGAAAACTTAATCAGTAGAATTGGCTTAAAACAATGGCTAAACCGTGGCTTCTGACACAGATGTAGCCACATCAGATATTCCATCATTAACCCAAGAGATTATTCCATTATAAATTCTAGTAAAGGTGACATCCTCACATAGTAAAATTCTTTTTTTTTTGATAAATCTATATTTTCTGACAAAAAAAGTAACAGGGTAACTTCTCCAAAAGTCATCCCTTGGAAGTATTTTCCACAGCTGCACACATGCTTCAAGCCACTTGCAGTGCCAGAGAACCTGGACTGCTCTGTGAAAAGAAACAACAAATCTACTTGTTTTCCAGACAGCCCCTCTGTAGTTGTCAGATTCTCTGTCTCTCAGCAGACTGACCAGTGATAAAGTACAGTCAGGCAGCATGATTAGTCCAAGGTGCTAGTATGACAGCTGTAGGTCTTGAGAATTCACTTGCAGGACACTACACCAGAGATTTATTTTTTTTTATTTCATGGTATGGAATAGTATAGTTTAAATTGTCTAATGAGAGCAGCAGAAGAGCTAAGTGGGATTTGATATTTTGTCTAATGAGGTGTGCAGAAAATTGCTAATGGATTTAATCTGCATAAATTTATTCTATCATACATATTCCCATGCACCCACACAAATTCACTCTAAAACTCAATCGCTAATGATGAATTTCATTTGTTTCTACATCGCAATTAAGAATATTTAATGAATTGTAATGTATAGTTAACTATCACATTCATAACTTAGACCTTGACTATATTGAGGTCTGGGTAAAGGAAAAGACTTAGCTCCTTGTTATGGCTATACCAAAGTTGTTAGTGTGGCAAACACAATGTAAATACAGGCACTTAAGGTGAGGCTTGCAATAATGACATAAATGCTGCTGGCATGTATTTCCAAGGAAAGATGAATTTTGCATAGGTACAAATCACCTTTAAAGGATAATGACTTTTCTTCCAGGACTACATACAATTATAATCAGAGCAGAGCACTGACAAACCCTTAGAATGTCTGGAAAAGAACACATGAGTCATTAGTTACCAAAAAGGATTCATTCTATTCCAAATTCACTGAATTTTCCACAAAATGGAGGGAACCTAAGAAGCAAGAAGTGCTTTCCTCAGCAAATGAAATGCACGTAATTCATGAAGTAGCATTACTTGATTTTTTTTTTTTCTGGGGTAATGAAAAGTAGTGGGACATGCAAGGAAGGCAGTTCAGCTGCATAAGTACAAACCTATGTTTGGAATGAAACTAGAAAATTTTCTCTCCTGAGACTCTTGTTAGTGGCAATTAATAATGGATTTATTTCTGAACCATAGCAAATCCTTCTGCATTGTGCAATTTTCCCATCATCCCAGTCAGCAAGCATCTCTTATGTCATATCTCCTTTCACTAGACTGAATATTTTCAAAACATAGTACACCTCTTCCATATTGCATTACTGTATGCATAACATTAAATATCCTACCATAGTATTGCTTCACCTTGAGTGTGTTGCCAAGAGATTTACCATTAATTAAAGTAACATTGGATTTTGAAACTGACTGTTTCTATGGGTAAAGGAGGAGTTATGAGCTAAACAGTTCAAGATGTAGGCAAGTTTAGAGAAGTTGTTTTAGGGATGAATCTGGCCCACTGTAGACTGGTTAAATTCTAATGTGTCTCTAATTCTTTTTTTATCTTTGGTGAAAACCACTTTTTGGGTTTGATGATAGTCAGCAATGACATCTACAAGACAACACTTAAGAAGCATCTCTGGATTGTTTTTTTTGAATTATATGACCTTCAAAAAGTAGGGGGAGGGGAATAAGAACAGGGAAGATGCACACTTTCCTGTGTGCATCAACAAGCTGGTAGAGGCTGCAGGGAAGCTTTCCATCCTAGCTGCCTTGCTCCTGCCTCTGGATATCCTTGTAGGGCTAAGCCATAAAGACACAAGTACAAGAGAGAAGAAGTTAAGTGGAAAATGGACAAAAACACAGCTAAAGACTCTTGAAACAGATGAATACTGTTGAAGAGTTCAGAATAAAACATTTTTGGACTTGCTGAATGCAACCATTCAATACAACTTACAAAGATTTGTATTCATTAGCAGTGCATCATCCACAAATCTCTTTTGGAGCCCAGTGTTACATGCATTCTGTCTTTTACATCTTCTTCCCTAGGAATTTATATGTCACATTTACTGAAATGTATTGTATAGCTTGCTTTTCAAGTAAAACACCCCAGAAATGCATTATGATGGCAAATAACAACATTAAATATAATACAAATCACATTTGTACCTGAGGCTTATTTCCTAAAAACCCTAGATAGTCTATTAGTATTCTCATGATTCAGTACCATTGATACTTTTTTTTACATTTAGCTTGTATAGTTTAGCATGCCTAAGAAAATTCTTTAAGATAATGACAAGGAAAAGAACAGATTTAAATGGTGATATTCTGTGTCCAGAAACAGTTACACCTCAAGTGACCAACAAACACTTCTTTCCTAAGCTACGTATTATCTATTCAGGTAACTGAAATAACAAGACCATCTGGCTACTTGCAAAAGAGGTTACACATATTGTCACCTCTGTTGCTCCCAGCCTTTGCAGGGGAAGACCATGGAGGCTTGATATTCCAGGTATGTCAGGCTTGCAGGGCTGAAGAGTTACATTCTTTCTACGATGCATAGACAGGGGAAAACTATGGAGACAGCGTTCTTACAGGAGAACGGATATTTGGTACAGGAGCTCTGAATAATCCCGAAAGACACAGCAAGGCCATGAGAGGCCCAAGGAAGCTTAGGCAAGCAAGATAAGAAGAAGCTGGAATTCACCGAGTTATGAGAACTGTGGACTGTTGGCAAGCTTTCGAGGTCAAGTTCTCACACCTGTGTTTAACCAATTATATGTTATTGCTAAGGGTCTTCAAGACATGTAGCCAATCATAATATGCCAAATCACTGTGTTTGTAAGCAGTAGTATATAAGGAGTTAAGGCTTTGCAATAAATGGCTTTTGTCTGATCATATTGATCTCTGACTGAGTCCATATATTTTCTGCGGCAGAAAACTTATTCCCACCTTTAACCAATAAATTTCAGGACAGTAGTTACCTGAATGGCCTTCATCAGTGAAGCTATTCCACAACAGAGGAGGGTGTAAATTTTGACTGGAAGGTACAGAGTGGCTCTGCAGCCACCGTTATTTTGAAGGCGTAAGACACCTTCAGTGTTGGAGTAGTGGAGAAAACAGTTTCTTATTTTTACAGAACAACGGATATATTCAATTTGTACTTTGAATATAGATTGGCACCTAAATTCCAGCCAAAATTCACCTCTCTGTTGCATTGTGGCATGCTTTAGTTAACTCCAGGAAAGTGAGGTAAAAGTACATTGTCCCTCCTCATTGCAGGGGGATTGGACTAGATGACCTTTGAAGGTCCCTTCAACCCAAAATATTCTATAATTCTATACATCCCCTTACCATAGACAGACCCCAACATACCATAGTTTTCATTGTAGGTGCATGACTACACTATGCCTCATACTGTCATCATCACCTTATATGATATTCTTTCTGCAACATCACACATTTGACATTGGAGAGACAGCCCTAGATCATTCCTGCAGCATCTTTAATATTGCCCATCATCATGAAAGACAAGGTATGATCTATGTCAAACTACAGACACACCACAGGCAGCTTATGGAGGAAAATGGATCAGGAGTATAGTGATCTTTAATCCATTCCAATTTTGGCCATGAATGCAAAGTATATTGAGTCAAGGTAATTCCTGTATGAAAGATTAGCTAGTCACTTTCCTGTTTGCTGCTAGAATTAACATACACATTTAGAAAATGGTAAGAAAAGCTGGCTAAGAATCCACCTTGAGAAGGCCTTCTTCTTGCACATTCAAAGAAGTGAGCCAATACCTACTGAGTGCAGTCATAGAGACAGCAATGTTTATGTAGACTTCATATGTCTTCTGCCATTCATTGTGTCATAGTAACACATAAGGAGACTTGACATTTATAATGATCAGGCATTTAATAAAAAAGGCATGTGCAGGTAAGGAGTACTCCACACCTGCATATAGGCTGTCTTATGATGCTTCCTGAAAGTCTCCCCTCCAAAACCACTTCCTTCAATTCTATGTAGTAAAGCTGCAAGCAACAATTTGGTTTCTCATTCATTGATCCCCCTTGGTGCTCCATAAGCTCTACCTTAATTTAAATCACAAAGTATTTTTTAAAACAAAACACAAGAAAATCCCTAAAAAATATGTGAAGAAAATTGCTTGTACCAGTTGAATGAACTTTGGGAAAATTCTATTGGAAATAAGTTCTAGTACACCCAATTTCAGTATAAAACAATGCAAGGAACTGAACCTGTAAGTAATAGCACTTTTATCCAGAAACAAACCTGAATTAGATTACACTAGTGAAAAAGTTACTACTGTGTTTATTTGTAGCTATAACTTCACTCATTAATATAAGAAGATTTTGCCCCAGTGGAGTTTCCATGTACCTCCACAGCAGAACCCCACAGACGGGTCTTAAAGCTTCAGAGAAAAAAAATAAAAAAAAAAAAAAAGAAAGAAAATTAAAGCCTGATACTCTTTTGCTCTGGCAATACTTTAAAGAAATATTGTTCACCTTAGCATTTGAATGAATAAATTCATGATTAATCTGGTCATATTCTTATCTTTAGCACCCAAACACTGCTGTGAATTTCTTTTCAGTGGTCTATGTGTAGCTTTGCTTTAGTTTGGGATGGATTTATTTTAAAGGTAATAAAAATAATCTAAATTCATTTACATTGATTTCTTAGTCCATGTTTCAAATGTAAAAATCAAGTAATGCATGACAATTGCTCTCTGGTTTACAAAACCCCATCCATTTTCAGGAATTATTGACAACAGCTAATTTGAAATAAACTATTATCAGTTTTGACTCAAGTTATAGAATAAACTGTTTCATAAGTGCTGTTAATCACACTGTTGTTTAAAAGAGTACAAATTGTTTGCACAGCTTTAGATAAAGTTCCTAGAAATATTTTTTGCTAATGCTCTTTGTGGCGTGCGATTACTGATAGGTTTTCTCCATATAACAAGCAAGTAATACAGTTATGATAAAAAATACATTCCAGTTATGAGCTACATTTGTGAGGCTGTCAATTCCTACTGAAAACACAAAAATTAGATTACTAGAAAAAAATTAAAAATTCTTGATTCCAAATCATTACCTTTAACAAGTTAGAAAAAGGAACAAGACATAAATGATACCTGGCTGATCAGTGTAAAGAACTGTTAAAAGTAGTATTTTATGTTCTATTAATTTTATGTATTAAATGCCATTTTGGGAGGTTTGGAAGTTTAACCGTACCACTGTTTTTTTCATTGAATTAGAAGAAAGCCCTCTCATAGTAGCAGGAATCTAAACTCAAAGGAATAGATTAGGAAATACTTTTCTTATGATTCTTTGAGTAAGCCACTATTGTGATAAGTTGCAGCAAAAAACCTACACAAACACACAAAAGAAAAATCAAACCAAACAAATGAAACGTGGGACCTGGGGCTGTATCTTTATGTCATCTTCTTTTTAATCTAAGAACTTCAGAAGCAAATTAGGCCATAGCTAGCCACAGGGAAGTACATCAGTGTAGTCAGTTTATATGTAAATAGATTAAGTGATTCCATATATTCAGTAGCTTCTCTACTGACCATTTACAACTCAGATGATTTCCAGGTGCCTATGCTGTAATAACTACATAGTTGCAAAACTATTCATAACCAGAATATCCAGAAACAGTACATAGAAACACCTATGACAATTCTCATGAATAGGAAGATGGTTACACTTTGTAATATTTAAGACCAAATACCTGACCCAAATATTGACATAACACTGGAGCATATTTGGGGACATGACAGGCCGAGTACAGCAAACTTATTGGAAATGTGTATTAAATTTCTGGACTATCAGTTATGTCTCAGTGGGTTATGTCATTCAGATTTCATTGTATCACGTCATGCCTGTCAAATTATAATGGTGTCTGACTGCCAAAACACAATCTAGTATAAAATTTGATTGTACCTTACCTGTTTGGGAGTTTTGAAAAGCACAGCAAATAATATGCCCTTTGAAATATCGTAACTTTCACCACAGACTTGTCAACTTGCTGTTCAGCTGAAAATATCCACAAATGAATGCAATGTCACATAAATCATAGAATAGTTAGGGTTGGAAAAGACCTTAAGATCATCTAGTTAAATCAAGACAAGTCAAAATTATGAAGTCTAGGTAACGGATGAGCTGGCAAGCTATGTTTATAAGAATGAGTATTCAACTTTACAGTTCAAGTATTAAAGTATATAGGACAGACATAACAGGATCCTTGAGAAACACTACATAACCACTGAAACCTTAGCATCACACAGTTACGTCAATATATTCTAACAGTACTATTTCACATTTAATTTACTAACACATATTTAGAAACCATGTTCCCCCTTAATCAGTTTACTTGTATTATGCCTTAAACAACAACATTGCAGTTCACAGGGTAAATGCCACACTGGCTGAAATAGGATCTGAGTCTGCCTTACTTCAGTCTTACTTTCAAGGCAGTTAAGCCATGAGTCCTTTCTACAGTTAAAATCAAAACTTTCAGAATGGCTTCTATTAAAATAAACGCAATAAATGTTAAAAAAGAAAATTAAAAAAGCAATATACAGGCTGTCATTAAAACTGATTGAAATAAATCTTGTGAGCTATCCTAGTGTTGGCTACTCTAATGTTTTGTTTTGGTTTGCCTGTCTAGAGCTGGCGGATTTTAGGCTTCGAATTTTTTTGCCATCAAAAATGTAAGAAATTTTGAAATGAAAAATCAGTGAGTTGAAAGATTCTTGGCAGCCTCTACTATCTGCTATTTTTCAGCTTGCCGCAAGTATAACTACTGGGGAATCTCCTTCTTTAAAAAAAAATTTAAAAATTAAAAAGAAGAAAGAGCATACTGCCTGAAGTTACAAGAAGGTGACAGAAAGGATAAAAAAAAATGTTAGTTACAAGTGAGACAAAGCATAGAGAAAGTTTAATCATGGAAAAGCAGGAAAAGCTGATTAATCAATATTGTGATCATGGAACCATTTTGTTTAAAAAACAAAGCTGTGACAGCGGGCTAACAGAACAGGTTCATCACAGAATGGAGACAGACATGGCCTGATTTGGCAGGTATGCTTTCTGAGCAATCTGAAGAGCATGTACAAAAATATGAAACTGGAAATTTGAACTATAATTTCTGTCAGTTTCCCAAGAGTGGTCCAATCACACACAACAGTGTGAACCCTTGAAACAAGAACTGAATCCAACTCTTAACATTTCTGTTATGTATGTTCTTTGCTTGAAAAGGGAAAGGGGCTGCCTGTTGAAATCTTACACACAGACATGTACACACATTTTTTATGCAACTAAACATATCCCCTTTTTATTATAAATAAAGTTCATCACTGAATCAAAGTGGTGAATATATTCCAAATATCATCCATATCACAGGAGAAAGTGTTGCTGGCTCTTTAAGATCATAAAATAATATCTTTAAAATGAAAAACTTCTTAAAAACACTAGAAGACATAGCATTTCCCTTGTAGGTAAACACCCAATATGCAACATATTCTTAAAACAATCAGATCTGCTCTTACTGTGTTACAGGCCCAAAATATTTAAAACAGGAATGTAGTCTAGTCACATACTCAATTCCTAAAAAATATCCTAAAGTGTTCAAACAATACAATAGCTTCATTTATTTTTATTAAGGATTACTTTTCTATATTTTGCTTCATTTGTAGCTGTTATAACAGCTGTGACAAAACACATGCTTCCAAAATTACCTAATTGTCACTGAGAAATAAGGTTCTTTTGTTTAGAAACATCTTTGCCATGACACTGTTACATCTCTATTGGAAAACAGGAAAACATACAGTAGGTTTACTCATGAACTGAAATTAAATGCTTGAGAAAAAGTTAAATGGTGTCATTCAATTTGGCACCCAAAATATTTTTCACCTTTTCTAGTAGCCTGTCCTTGTCACACCATAAGTGAAAGATACCCCTTTTTCTCTCTAAGTAAGTATCTCTCTGCTAGGAATATTATCCCACAGTTTCTAGCATTGAATTGTATTTGATGTTATAGGTAGAGTAAATGAAGAAAACTAAGAATAAAATATTTCTCAGTAGGATTAAATGTGACTGATTCCAATAAAGAAAAATTAAATTAATTTTTAACTATCCAGAGTGAATTATAGATAATCTTATTTTCAAATTAAGCCTCTTACTATCTACAAGTATCTGATTAAACACTGATGTACGGCACTTGCTCTTCCTTCTTAAACTCAGACATCTATTTTATTTACATGCAACATTTTAAATGCATTTATTTAATGCAACACCTACCTCTGTACTACAAATTGCTTTTACTTGTCATGAATTCTAATGCGTTGTTTTTTTTGTGGGTTTGGTTTTTTTTTTGTGCTTTGAAATATCCAGCCACTCTTGGATTTCTTTTCTCTCAGGCTTTGATATATTGGAATCATTTCCCTAGGCAGCAATCAGTGTTGATAAAAGAGTTTGAAACTCAATTCACAAATAGATAGCATATTTATGTGTAGGAGAACTAGCACTTATTTCCACCATGTATCAAAACAAAACACAGGAATACTGTTTCTGGCAGAACTGAATTCATACAGCAGTATGAACTGAATTCATACAGACATACATTGGACTTAAAAAACTGTATCAATTTAAAAAACAGTGCCGATTTACAGCATTTAGGGGTTTATTTTACTTCTGGAGATAAAGTTCTATATGCACCACAGCAAAACCTCATCTTCAGTCAGAAGCACACACTGACTGCTGAAGGGTTTTCTACTCTGCTGTGGGCTCACCTTAGCTAAGGGCCAAGCTGCACCCAACCTGCCCTCTCACTCCTCAACAGGATGGGGGGGGGAGAAATTAAATAACTGAAAAAGATTTGTTACGTTTAATGAAAATTACTAATTAAATTAGCTGATTAAAATAGACTCGTGACAAGAAGCAAAGACAGATGTTCAAGCACCCCCTTTCCTCTTGGCTCTCCCAAGCTCCGCGTCTGTCCATCTGAGCTCCTCTGCACAGCTCTGGGCAGTGCTGGGACGAGGCTGTGGGCAGCACACAGCGTGATTCCTCCCTTCCCACTCTTCCCCCTCATGCCTCTCCCCTGCTCCAGCGCGGCCCCTCTTCCCCATGGGCTGGGGTTCCCACGCAGAAACAACTACCTGCTCTGCTGTGTCCTCCTCACTGGTGAAGATCCTCTGCTCCACCATGAAGCACCTCTATCTCCATGGTGTTCCCTCTGCTCTTTCCCACTCGTTTTCCCCTCCCCCTCCTTTGTTTGCCCAGCATTTTCTGCCCTCTTTTGTTTCCACAGAGACACCACCAGCGTTGCTGAGGGACTCATCTGCACTCTGTGGTGGATCCCTTGCAGAACTGGTTGGAATAGGTACAGGGCAGCCCCACCTCTGCACCCAGGTCCAGCCCTGCAGAGCACACAATGGCATTCTGGAACAGGCAACTATCTCCTGGTTACATGGGGCATCACTGTGACAACACCAGGATTCCCAAGGCACCCCAACATCACTGCTTCCCTTAAAAGAACCCACCCCAAAATCAAAATACCCCACCAAAAATGCAAATCAAAGTTTCATTTATCTTTTTCTTGGCACTATTAATTAAATGTGGAAAGAACTATTGTACCTTGGTACATTGGTGTTCTGCTTCCCAGCACCATTTCAAGTGTGCTGTAAATGGGTTTGTCTTACCCAGTTTCTTTCAAATTAAGAGATGAAAATGGTAATACATTACGTTGCAGAATTTTGCTGGGTTTTTTTTCCCAAGAAAACTATGGGATGTGCATGACAGAAAGCAGATTAATAGTCAGATTAAAAAGATGAGTAAAATAAGCAGATGGGACAAAATCTTCAAAAGTGACAAAGTCTGACTGACCCTCAGTGCAATGTCTCGTAGATACAAACCGTTCTGGAGATTATGTTGATATATTTTATAGGTAACAGATATTATAGAAAGACTTCCAAAGGTAGAAGAGAATCACCCAGGCAAGAGTAGCAAGCAGACAAGCTGCCTGGCTCTGGGATGTGCTCTGGCCATTTTCAGTGCCCACTTGGTAGGTAATGCAGTCAGTGTCCTGTCAAGACCAGAGACCTGTTATGCCACGGGTGCCTTCCTAGGGTACAGGGAAGCAAAAGGACAACTCACATGAGAGGGATCTGAGCCACAAAGATGACTTTGGATTCATACTGAATTTGTCATTCTTTATTTCTGTTGCTTTGTCCCTGCCACTTTCATTTAGGTTTATTTCCATTTGTATTGACGATTAGAGACTTAAATGCTACTGGCATTGACAAGTAATAGTAACTGTTCTTTAATTAGTCTTGTGCTGTAAACATGTCTCTACTGACACATCGTTTCAGAGGTACATATTTCTGCTGAATTTTTAGACTTGTGAACAGCAGCAGAACACTCATGTCAAATAAAGCGGCCAATCTTCCCATGTTCTTACTGATAGCAAGCTTCCCAGTCACTTCATCAGTAAGATAAAAGTAGAAGTCAACATTGCAAGGGGATGGACATTTGTTCCCTGCCCTGTTTTCTTTTTACTTATTTTTTTTAATTAAATATAAAATAAGTATGTGCAAATTACATAGAACCAGCAAACTTTAAGAAACTTACCAGTGCGGTCATAAGCTGAGCCTCACTGCTCCTGAATATAAGGTTAATTCTGTATATGTGCTTCCCAGCAGAGACATTTCACACTCTGGACAGTTTGGGAGATGAGGTCAACATTCCTAAGAGTCAGGTAAATGCCAATGGAACCTTTCACAGGCACGTCAGACTGGAACACACGCCAATAGCAATCGCACTTATAAACCTCACTCAATTACAGGCTTTTCAGCTCAGGATGAAAAACATGCCTGCCCTAAAGAAATGCATTTAGGCTTTCTCATTTCTGAGTGGTGAAAGAATGATGTCAGCCATCCATTATTGATCTCCTCAGGAAAGAAAGCATAAAACAAAGTGGCTCTGAAGATACTAATACAACAGAGTTGTGCTGACTTGCCACCTTCATTTAACAATATCTTTACTTCACTGGGAAAAGTTCATCTTTTAAGAGTACAGAAAGGTACGTCCAAAAGATGGCTTCAATCAAATCGCAATTACTACTTCTTTTTAATTAAGTAGCCTTTTTTGGTAAGCAGTCATTTAAAGATATCTGCTTTATATGAAATATTGCATAGTTAATATGAAATCTCCCCCCTCAACAACAGAATAAAAATGTATAGCATATCTATTATATGTAGGAAGCTAGCATATTCAATACCAATAAGCTATTTGAAGATCTTCATCAGCCTTAAAAGATTGCCTAAATCAGATTTGGGAAATCTCAAGTATTTTAAAACATAATTTTCTAAACATTTTTTTACTTCAATAGCATTCCCGTTCTTCACACTATCATGGCAACTCTTAAACTATGCTATGAAAGCATTCAGGACATCTCTGAAAAAATACTAAGAGTTCTTCAAATTTCTATACAGAAAAAGGGATGTGAGATGGTAAGGTCATACACCTCTCTGCAGCCCTATGGCACACAAAAACTGTACTTCACAAGGTGACTATGCACAGCATGAGACATTAAATATTTCTAACAAATCATTAATTAGCTTTCTTGCACATTTGTAGAGAAACCTGTATAAATGTTACTATATCACACTTACCTGGAATTGTCCCCTGCCTTGCTTTCCAGCTTTTAGTTAATTTTCACTTCTGTTAAATAAAACCTATTTCTCACCCAGAAGGCAGCACGTATCAGAAAATAAATGTCTTTCCACCAGCTACTAACATCTTCTAAACCCCTGGAGAAATTCTGTACAGCAATTAAAGATCTTCTGGGTGAACGTGCTAGGTTACTGGAAAATTACTAGCATACTTCCTTCCAAACTTCTTCAAATAGCTCAGTTTTACACTGCTGATTCACCTTTTTTGATGGGATTCACTTGCAAATTGTAAGAACAAATGCACATCACCTCTGGCAATACTGGATCCTTCTAGTAGTTTGCATGTGTTCATCAGGCACTAAAGTTGCAGGTTTGGATTTGGAGGCAGGGCTGACATAAATGTCTGTTTTTGCGAAACTATGAGATTCAAAGCAGCATGCTCTTTGTTTTTTTTTCCTCTTTTTGAAGAGGTAAACTTTATTGCCACATTTGGGATACTTGGGGTTACCCTTAACAACCATTACTGGTAACAATATCGTTTTCAAGGGAAAAAATAACCAGTGTACTTGCAAAATTTAGTAAGGGTAAGGTCAACATAGCACATTCTTCCAATAGAGATTTTTGGAATATGTCAGCAAAACAGAACTGAAAATTAGATTACTATTTATGCACAAGTAGCAAAATGCGTACACTGGCAACCTTTTAACCAAGTTCTGAAAGCCTGTCTGTTCCAATATGTACTCTATCTTTTTCATGGCAAATTTTATGCAAAATTGTATATTCTGCTTTCCTCAGAGTTAGGTAATTATGAACTTATTTTTTTTAATCATAACTGGACAGGGAAAGTAAAATAAAAGCAAGAGCTTTCTACTGAAGAAGACATAATCTAGATATGTTACTTAAGTCACATTTTTAATATTTTTAAGCAGCATAAAAGGAATAATATTCAGCAAGGGTCATATCACAGAAAGACTATGAGAAAATGTTGCTATATGTTTTAAAATAGAGGTATTTACAACATGTGGCTACTATATTAACTGAAAGCTAGCTAGTGCCTATCAGCAAAACCAGACACAAATGCTTCTGCCTGAGGAAAGGCAGATTTTACCTTAAAAGTCGGGGTGGAGGAAGGAATCTCGTTCCTAACAACCTTTCTGTCTCTGATCAAGTTAGATACCTCCTGGATAGTAAACATGACAATTGTAAAGAATTAGCCTCTGGCACAGGAGAATTACTAAAATATCCCTTTATTTGGTAACTCTGGAGTTTATGCATGTTACTGTAGGGATGAGGTGAGAGATTTTTCTTTCTTATTCAGAGCCAGGGAGATCTAGTTTGAGCATCACTGGCTGAGAAAACACTTTAATTTGTGCTGCTGTGAGGACAACTTCCTGTGTTACATCAAGAATATAGGGTCACCCAAGGAGTGGCCCTGATAGCTGTAGCAGCTGCTAGGGCTCTCTCTGCCAGAGGTACTTTTGAGTCTTGCAGATATTGCTTGGCTCCCTCCAGCCCCTTAACCTGGGCAACACTGAACTGAGCTCTGACTATGGGCACCAAAATGCAGAACTTGAAGATGGATGCATCGCCTAGAAAACTTCACTCATTTCAAAAGCACAAGTAGTACTAAGATAGAAGTTTCTACAAGGGAGCCAAGTTATTCCTGCACACAAAATGCATTTTTGGGAATAATGAGACTATGCATATGACCAAAAGATTCTTTCGTTTGATTAGCCCATGAGGTCAATCCAAACCTCCTAGATTTTCAAACAACTTTATTTGTGCAGTCTCCCATGCTGCCCATAAAGCTTGAAGGCCTCTGAAGCACTGTCTTCCAATCCAGTTATAAAACTCTACTTTGCTGTCACATGAATGTAAATCTTGACAATACTGAGACTACCCTGTACCTGGAATTCAGCTATTGCCTACCTGCAAATGCAAAAAGTGGCTGCATGCACAACTCTATGCAGATGTAAACACCCAATTTGCATATGTACATTTGACATTGTACTCATGCAAATCAGGATCAAACTAGAAATACGCTTTTCAAAGTGTAGAATAAGCTTAATAGCATAAATAAAAAAATGAGAGAATTTAGGAATCTGAACTCATATTTGGAAGCAAAAATATTTTGAGTTATACTGTCAAATAAAAGGGAATATGAACAAAATACATAGGAAGGATCAAAATGCAAAACCATGTTCTACCTTCACATAGTCTACTAAATAAAACCCAATAAAAGTGAATCTACTAAAGTGATAATAATAACTAACCTAAATTAATGGCAGTTATTATCATATTAGCTATTAATAAGTCTGGTTAGAGTATAGCTACAGCTGCACTCTTGTGAATTAAGGCATTCTGTAAGCTAATGAAATGCCGAGGATATCAAAATTGTCACACTCTTAATAACCTTGGAACCTTGAACTTCAGGGTGAAACCCAGAGCCCATGTGACATAGTGAATTTAAGGGATTTTACGCAGCAGTTGATTTTTCGTTCTTTTTTTTTTTCTAAAAATTTATGCCATGAAATGACAGACATGACATTGTCTGTCAAGTGACTTTTTGGTATTTTAAATAAACTTGAAAAGGAAATTATTGAGTAAAAATTATTTGCTAAATTTTGATTGAATAGGCCATCAGCATAAATGAGAATTGCTATGATTTAAAGACTATGATTTAAAATTTCAGGTATAAACAAGAGTTTACTCACAGTAAAGTTAGTATTCTTAAATTTAAGCCCTTCTCTAAGGTTAATTAAATGATAGGGAGGAGCTGGTCCAGTCGAGTATCTTTAATTTGCCATAAAAATGAAGGAATCAAACAAATGTGTATCATGGTTAAAACACAAAGAGAAACCAGAAATATGACTCCATTTAATCTGCTTCTGACACCAGAACCAGTGCAGCAGAGCCAGTTTTGCATTGTGGGGATTCGCTGCTGAGAGTTTCCCTGACATGAACAGGTCTTTGTGGAATAATGTCAAAAAATTTTTTTGCTAATTCGAAAGTATCGGGAAGTTTCCCAGTCCTGAATAATTTCTTCCTTGGTTGTCAATGGGTCTAAAAGATGAAAGCAATTACTGCTTTCCTTTGCTTTCCACTAAATATCAAAATTGAAGTTGCATGGGAATGTTTGTTGTATTGAGTGTCTATTACAGTGCTGAATATTTCAAAAGGCTTTCTGGACATGAAATATCAGTTTGTAAGCAAAAGGGAAACTTAACAATGTTCTGATTAAAAAAACCCTACCCGAAAATTGTCATTATAAGCTGCCATGCTTATTTTTCTATTTGACGTTCTGCAGCAGATCATGAGGAAACACTAAACCGATCTCCTTAAATTTCAATTCCGGAAACCTCTCACCAGTCAAGCCAAAAGGTTACCAAAGAATTGGTAACAAACTTGCCAACTGGATTGGACAACATGCTCTTTATGTCAAAAGCAAATTTGTTCTCTGTGAAGTCCCCAGCACAGAAAGAACCAGTTCAGCAGCACAGCCGCTAAGAGCTACTCCGGTAAAGAAAAAATCTGGTCAAATCACACCTCGTATCACCTGTATCGAAACAGCTGATTTCTTCTTTACAATCTTTCAGGAAAACAGCTTTACAGCTCTCCTTTTCCTCAATTTTTATCAGAATTTGTGTTTCTCACAACCAATTTTTTTTTCTTTCAACCACTTTAATGCCTTGCACTGAAGATAAATCTATAAATTCCATTTCAAACAAAATCCACTCCCAACTCCAGCACTACTTTCACATGCACAAAAATCTTCTCTGACCCCTCTTTCTCTCTCTCTTTTCCCCTCAAAAAATAAATAAATAGCCAAGCCTCCAGCTCCCCTAACGTCCATGTCTTCCTTGATCACTGGTAACCAGGGAAACCAGATACTATGGTAACTCAGGGATGACGAATCGCACACTCAGGATGCCTTAAACTCCAAACTATATGGAAAGTCCTCATCCCTTTCTTCTCTGGATGATGAAGTGGCAACAGAAATAGCTGCAGCAAATCCCCATCTTTATTCATTCAGTGTTTTGAATTATGTCAATTTGTTTTTTAGGTATGTTTGCCTTCCAGTTTTCTAATTGCCTTACTATGTTTAGAGTCATTTCATGTCCAGTTCAGGTTGACATAACCTGAGTACTCTCATCAAAATCTAATTGCAACTTTTAAACATGGGTGGGTTTTTTTAAAATGTTTTAAGTTATCCCAATTTGAAGTATATAGACACTCTTTTCAGGTGGAGGGGAAAAATTAAGTTCCCTACCTGGTTATTTTCTGATCCTCAAAACTATCAAGGTCCAATATCTTAGTTGATATTTATGGCTCAAGAGTGATTCTATGTGGAATCTCTAATTTCTAGTAAAAGATTAATTTTTTTTTTGTCTTCCCTGAGCAAGGATACAAAGATAGCTCTTTTTCTCTCCAATAGCTAACACTCATTTCCATGAAATGTGAAGGTAACTAATCTCAAGACTTCTGCCCTGTGCCAAACTCAAAAGTTGTTAAGGAGGTACATGCCAAAGGTCAAGTCATACGGATGTCATTTTTTAGGGAACTAGCTTTAAAACCTAACAATTTTGAGATTATCAGTGTTCAAAAATGTTTACTCATCAGTGGAAAAAAGGACAGCTACATCATCAAAAGCTTTCCATAATTCTATAACACATTTTATAGCACAGTTGATCTTGTCCTAAGTCCATTTACAAAACTTGTGTTAACATTAGCAAGAATAATTATGCATCAGTCATGTGTTTATACATCACGGAAAGTATACTTTTAAACCTTATAGCAGCTTTCCAGTATCTGAAGGGGGCCTATAAGGATAGTGGGGAGGGACTCTTCATTAGGGACTGTAGTGATAGGACAAGCAGTAATGGGTTAAAACTTAAACAGGGGAAGTTTAGATTGGATGTAAGGAGGAAGTTCTTTACTGTTAGGATGGTGAGGCACTGGAATGGGTTGCTCAAGGAAGTTGTGAATGCTCCATCCCTGGCAGTGTTCAAAGGCCAGGTTGGACAGAGGCTTGAGTGTCATGGTTTAGTGTGAGGTGTCGCTGCCCAAGGCAAGGGGTTTGGAACTTGATGATCTTAAGGTCCTTTGCAACCATATCTATTCTATGTTTCTGTGAAATTCTGCTGCCGTTATATTCTGTGGAAATACAGACCACTGATATAGTGAGCTCATTGGAAATGGTGGGTGAATAACTTAGAAAGCAGCCAGTAAACACTTAGAAGACATTAGATTATCTTGCTGTCACCTCTGTGGGATACATGTTCTGTCCAACTTAAGATAGAAACAAATGATGGAAAGTTCTGTTTTAGAACATCATTTATAACATTGGATCTTTTTTTTGCCTATCACATACTTAGTGTCTATCTCCTTGGAAGATTTCACCTTGGCTCTAGCTCATTTGCTAGCTTACTTAGATCCTCTGATCACTCTAAAACAACTAGTATTAGCTGGAATAGTCCAAAGTCACAATACAGTTCAAAAAGAAGAGGTGTTAATTTTATTTTTTAAAAAATCATGCTTGGTTTCAAGACATTGTCTCCAAAAGACGTCCCTAACATGCAGTAAATCTTGAGATAATGCCAAGTGAAAAAAAGTTCTAACAGCAAAATATACTGTTGAATTTTAGTCACTTCCTGTCTGGCACTCCATCTTCCCCTAACCTGCTGGATAGATAGAGCACAACCCAGTACCTAAATCACAGTATTCCAACACTTATGGAAACTCAAGGTTTATTCAGCATAGCACTATTTACATCTATACCCATGAAATGTGCTTGATTTCCATGAAGAAATAAGACTGGCATTAAAATGAGTTTGAATTATAAAACAGTAAGTCAGGGTTTAGTAGGCACTAGTTTTAAGAAATTAGCATAAAAAGGACTTAACCCGCTTGTCTGTCTGTGTTCTTCTGTGTTGAATGTGTTCCCACTTACTATCTTTAGCACTTATAAGCTTACTGCTTTTCAGGTACTGAAATAAAACTTAAAAAAAAACCCAAACAAGCAGTGATTATGGTAGAAACTGACAAGCTTACAGGTTCAGAGGCCATTGGGTGTATTTAAGAAAACGAAACACAAACCCAAAACCTATATATGTAGACTACACCTAATAAGAAGCTGTAGATTCAAGAACAGGATAAGATTTAATTCCAGATTTTCAACAATTTTTTAAGAAAACAGATGTGAAAGATCAAGCAGATAAGGCAATGTGCCCTTGTGCATCCCCTCAATAAATCCAATATGTATACGATAGTACCAATTCATAAATAATGACAGGAAACATATTTTAGACTGCAGAATAAATAAAACTTGTGACAGAAAAGTATTGGCAACTTCATCTGATTCACAAGGAAAAAAAAAAGGCTGAAGCCATACAAGACATCAGCAACCATTGACAATGTTATCAATTCTTGATAACTTAAAGTCATTATGAAAGTATCACCCTTGTTACTCACTGCTTCCCTAGACAAGGCAGTTCAATAGTTTAAGAAGAAACATGAATATCCCTAGTATTTATCCCCTCTTGCTGCCTTTCCATTTGTTGGATTTTCCTTGAATGAATTCAGGTAAGTGAAGCTGGTTCTGTAAGACACAGGTAACATGAAAAATAATGGTCACACTGAGGAAAAAGTCACATACAAACTAGCTCAAGAACCACTTCTTGTGACAATAGTAAACAGTGCATAAACTGAGAGACACAAATTCACAATGCATGGGGGTAGGATCAAAGCGCTATTTCAGTTCTTACAGTAAGACTTCAACAGTATTGAAACATCCAGAGATCTCTATTGAGAAAAACTATTGTAGTCAAATTACATACAGAGCATAGAAGTGGAAGTGAATATACAAGTGTGCATCTGTTTTCTAACATGTTGCCCTGTTTAGTGTAACTGTCCAATGTTATTTTCACAGTTTTACATGACTGAATTTAAATAAATAATAAATATCTTTCTGTCCCATACATTTGTAAAGACACTACTTTGCATTTTTTTCCCACCTACACACATGAAACATTCTTTCTTGGCATCCACAAGCAGAGCAAAACTATCATTTTTTATGTCAACAGGTAATTCAGAAATACAGGGTATTTTTCACTTGTATAGTTTATTAATTTCAGCAGTTTGCAATATTTTAGAGCAAGACTTCAAAGAGCTATGGAAGGAATAATGATGCCACCTTGTCATTATTTTTATGATGAAACCTTAGTGTGTTGCAAGAAACGTTACTTAATTTATTTCAAAATCAATTTACAGAGGAGCACATTATTGCAAAGGGAACAGTCTATTTTACAAATCTTTTATTCGGTGACTGAAAGATTTTGACCACTAAAGAAAGTATATGTGTCTGGGAAGGACTATGAAAAACCATGCATATCGCTTGTAAAATGTGACTATTTTCTTATTATATTGACAGTACTAATTTTTAAAAAAATCCTAAATAATACCAATTAACCTTGAATTAAGATGATCCCAAGTTAAAAAGATCATCATAGTGAGACAAGAAAGAGAAAACAAATCTATGTTTCCTGCCTCTGAAGTAAAAAATATTGCCACTACTACAAATAAAAGCATATTACTGTTTGTCCTATTAAACAGAAGCCTGTGACGAGAACTCCAACAAACCCAAAATCCACATAAAATCAACAGACCCAAAATTTAAGAAAAAGATTACCTTTTAGGACCAGGATTTTATGCCTAGTCCATTACAGAGGCTGGGTTAGATGAAAATCTGGATTCCTCACAAAATAGTGTGCATAAGCAATAGCCCTTGTATGTTTGCTTGCTTCACTTGAAAAATTTCTGTGCAAGAGGCTAAGCGTCAAGCAAAAGTTAAAATTTGAATCAATACTACTGAAGAAGCTGCATTCAGTGTGACAAGAAGTGAACAAGATGGCAATGATTGCATCTAACCCAAAGAATTCTGAGCAGTTACAAAGATATAGGCATGGTTCTTTGTAGTAAAAGAAGAGTAGTGTACTAAGGTCTACGTGCTGTGGTTTACAACAGTCAGTAAAACTGACTAATACACACTGCCCCCTCCCCCCCCGGTTCCCCCCTTCCCCCCTCAAAAAATAAAAAAAAAAAAAAATTAGAAAAACACCTAACAAAAATGAGGAGAATAAAAGGAGCAAAAAGGAAAAGACAGGACTAAACTCCACTCTTTTAACACTGACACATAAGAAGGAATCACATCCTAAAATATATGATGTGTGTTGTTAAGATACTAAAGTATTCTGTGACTTTTGGTTGATTTCCAGTGATTTGATCAAAATCTTTATCTGCCTTGGGAAAGGTCTTTGAAATAGCTGCTACCTGTAGTGAATTGGCACACGGTGAATATAGATGGGAAAACTGCATAACCATATTCAACATCATTCAGACAGTTCAAGTTCTTCTAGTCACTTAGAAGAGTAGCAGAGCACTGATCCACTATACATAATTTAACTCCCCAAAGAATATAATTTCTTTCCAATTGCTTCCTGTAAACACTAAGAGAAAACAGGTTCAGTATCTATCCCTCTAGTCTACTTTCGATTTAGCTTTAAAGACAGTAGGAACAAGTCTTATGTTGCATTAGATGTTAGTATGAAAAGAAATGCTACCTGTTTCTTACATGTCTTTATCTCCAGTTATTCAAGAAATGAATGGTAGATCTAGAAAGAGCCTCTATATGCAGAATTTAACAATTATGTAAATATTCAATCTTGTGCAATTGGCGAACCGGGAAATATGCCAAAAATCTGCTTCTCATGAACTCACTTGGGACTGAGGATAACAGTATTTTGACATCCTTTCTGTCTTTCAGTTACGATTTTTCTGGTGTCCTAGGTTGAAAATGTCCCATAAATCTGAGTGATATTCAGTGCTGTACCCTTGTGTATATATTTAAATTAAGGAACGACTTAGGAAATAACATTTTTGCAAAGTGAAATTTAGGGTAATACATATTATGTGCTAATTTTGCCACTTTGCCCTTTGTTACGAATAAAGTTTGTCTCCTCTGGAATTCCTTTCTCTTTCTGTTTGATACTTGGCAAAGTTACAAAGCTGCAAATGGAGAAAGACTTATTTTTTTTATAATAAACCCAAAATGATTTCAGATGTGAGATCATTCACAAAGACCCTGGAATCCAGCACAAAAGATGTGCTTAATTTTTATTCTGAGAGAACCACTTTCAACTGTAACTCTGCAAGAAATATTTCTTCAACCGAGGTAATAACAGTATGTGTAAAAACTGATTCTACAGGGTGACAATCAAGAATTAAATGCAATCACAGCTTCTGTGATTTGGATGTCTGTCCTCTAAAAACAGACCAGAGAGCAGAAATGGATTTTATAAGGACACTGGACTTGCTAATATGATTTCCTCAAAGAGAGGGAAAACTAATTTAGATGGCGCATCAGAGTAACAACACAACCTGCAGTTTATCTTAGGTAAGTACAAGTTTTGTGCAATCATCTTCCACATGGTTCTTTGAAGGCAAAGTTTATTCCAAGCTGTGCATTTATAAAGTTTTAATTTAGAGGATTTGATTCTGAATTCAAAATACTGAGGATTAATACTAACTTATTGTACTTTTCCATAACTACGCTTCCAAATTTGTGAAGCATAGCAAAATGGCAAGGTGTTTCTATTAAAAGCATCACATTTCCAGCTTCACAGGTAGAATTTAAAAGCTGACTGCTAACTGCAAGATGTCCTTTATAAATGAAAACTATAAAATTATTCATAGATACAGCCAAACAGGAAATACTATCCTAAAGCTCTACAATTAAAAGAAATGCAACAGCCTATCAAACTGTTAGGTGGTCATTTAATGGACTTTTCTTGCTGTTATCTGATTGTCTAAGGTCAGCAAGAAGATCTAAGATCTGAACACTTACTTATAAATTCTTTTCTAATTACAGGGTAAAACGTAACAATATTTTTTTAAAGATAAGCAACCTAATGCCATGCAAACCTCACTGACTGATTAACAAAAAAACGACCTCCTAAAGGAGATCTGACCTCCTATTTGCTTATTTGATAGACAGTTCTTTAGCACCTGAATAAAGTGTAGAGCCTCCTTTTCTTTAGTTTTACTAACAGTTCTAAATGCACATAAAGGGATTTAGCTGCAGCCTTTGGCTGTTTAAGTATTTTAAGTGTACTCTGCTTGTCAGCACCACTGGGGAGGTTTAACAGTGACCAGAAGTGAGATGCCAATGACAGTTCTCTACCAAGCCTAAAAGATATTCAGAAACCATTGTGGAAAGGGGCATCTCAGGAAAGGTATAATTAATTTACTTTTTTTTTTTTTAATGAATTATTTAGCATAAAACTAAAACAGATTGCAGAAAATGAATATAGAAAGAGTGTGTTCATGAGCTGCTACATGTAAAGACTGGGAAATAAAGGGAAAACCCTATGGCCTCCAGGATCACTCCTTACTCAGCCAGTCAAGATGACTTATTACACCTGCATGAAGCAGAGGAGCAAAATGGAAAGTAAAATTACTTCATTGATTTTGTTCTAGTGTATGTAAATAATCTTATTGTCAGATCTGCCCTTTCTGAGAGGAAAAAAATGTTTTGTCCAATTTGCCAGATGATTTTATTAATTTTTTTAAAATCTGATTTTTGTATTTCACTACTTCCCCACTGAGGAGTTGGCATACAGTAGCAAGATTAACAGAAATTATATTTACTATGTAATCATTTATATGAATTATTTTTAAATAGCTTTTAAACTTTCTTAATATTTTTTCTTGTTTTATCCTAATATGGCGATTTAGGAAAAAAAAAGTTCTGTTGAGAGATTTCAAGCATTTCAAATATTTCTGTTTTATAATTCCACTTGTCAGAACTGTTCATAAAGACTTAATTTTTCTGAGTATACTCTAAGTAAACAAAGTTCTAACCTCCTATACATGTCATACGTGTCTCAATTATAAAACAAATATTGCTCTGATAATAAAATAATCTATACACCACTAATTTGAAGGAAGGAAACACAATCTATCAACCTATGGATCAGTCTCAAGGCAGCAAATTTTTAAGACAAAATCAGTCAGTGTTTGTGAATGGCTGGGAATACGCATGTGGACAGTCACTTGAGGGCAGAAGCAATAACCAGCCTGTCAGTCATCTTAACAAGCTTAAACAAATATTGATTTTGTGTATAGAGGCATGCAGTATAATATGCACACATTTAGAAATGTTAATAAAAATGTGATCTATTGCAATCCTCACTAAATACAAAATGCCAAAATAATCTAAATAATTCCAAGAATATTGTTTGCTTGACAAATCTATCTGCAAGAGATCTAGAAATAAATCAAGCTTTCCTTGATGTGAGATAGCATATTTGTGCTAACAGATCAAATAGAATGCAATTCAGCTACAATTCAAATAGTTACAACTCAGTCTCATTAGAGACAAGAAAAACAAATTAGATGAAAATAAAATTTTACTTAGGTCATCTTTCAAAACAAACTGAAAAGTTAAAAAGTAGTACACTTTCAATGCACATGAATCTGTGATAGACTTAATATGAAATACATTATTTTGCTATATATAATTCATATCTACAGCTAGACAAAGTAATGTTCTTTTTTTTTTCCCATGAATTTCAAAAGAATCTTCTCAAAGCATTCCAAAATTAATAACCCTTGCATTGAGAACTAAATGAACTGAACTAGTGAGGGCAACAAAAAGTACAAGTATTGAAAGGATGTTCTGAGGTCACTGAACAGGACAATGTTGTGCTCTTCACTTACACTTAAAAATAGTGTTGTCATTTTCTTGAAATGTCTTATATATATAAGATAACAATTTCAAGCATAGGATTCTGGAAATTAAACCCAGGTCAGAAAAACCTTATCAGTTAATAATAACCCTAAAGCACTCTGTTCTGTATGGAGCAGCAGTTTCAGATGAATGAGATATATAAATATTTAATACCAATCCTTACTTTTGCTCTTGGCCATGTTTTTCCATTGCTGAGACCAAAGTATTTTTACTGGGTTTTGAAATGGGAGTAATGTAGTGAGTTTTGGAATATTCTGCAACCATGATGGTAAGCAACTGGCATTACTGTTAAAATTTGTACCACCAGCAATCTGAATTTAGCACAAGCAGCTATGCATTTCAGTATTTTCTAAAATTTATTTTGCACCTGACAACAACAACAAAAAAAAATTGCCATCCATATTCTAAAGAAAAAAGTTAAGACAGGAAAAGATGCAGAACGATGCTCAAGAAATGGAAAATCGTCATATGAGATTCCAAGGTCTTTTCCTTTCATTGTCTGGCAAGCACTGTAACAGCGCATGTTATAAGAGATCTACAGCCTCATCTCTTTCTTTCCAGCACTAAGCTTGCCAGCTTTTCTGTACTGCTAACTTAGAGAAGTCTGTATGGCAAGCAATTTCTTATTCCTTTTCTCCTTTCTCTCCTTTCTCTCTTTCTGTTGGAGATATGCTGCATGAAAACAGAAACTCATAAGAGATGGGGAAAGGCACTCTAAATTCTCAATATCCTCCATGTAGTCACAGGAGAAAAGGAAGAAAAAGATACATTTAAAACAAATGTTTGTAAGTACTTTTTTCATGGAAATGAAAAAATATTTTCAATCAGTTAAAGTTGAAAAAGCCAATTCAAAATTTTCCAGTTCAAAATTGGAACTGAAGAGCTTTATCAGAATATTGACAACCTCAATACTGTCTAGTTCCCAAAGGCAGAAACAGCTATGTTTATTCTGGCTTAATCATAATACTGTATGTAACAATCTGATGTAATTATGATTCAGCTAACACACTAAAAGTGCAACCCTCTTATACAATAGCCTAGTCCGCTTGCTCCTTTCAGTGTCAGAGGAACGAATTTCAGAGAAGCACAGTCAAAACAATAAAACATGCCAATGTAAGCTTCTGCAATTATTATAAGAAATTGAATGATCTTTACCCAGGCATTCTTGCATGAAGAATAACACAGAACAATTTAAAACTACATTTTATTTTCAGAAAATGTTTCCTTACATAAGTTGAAAGGATCCAACAATCAGAAACCAGAGATATATATAAGAGATAAATAACATAAGTACATGTAAATCTATATTTATTATTATAGTTTGGGTTTTATGCTTTGTACTTTAAATTGCCTTATGTTATTTGGCAGAACCAATTTTAAATTGTCCATGTAAAGACATAAGAAATCATGTTCAATCTTACAAAAAAATCTTGCTGTGCAAGGGGGTCTATAACACATTACAGATACACACACAATAATCCTGATTTTCTCTCCTTAAAACTTGTTTCTTCTTTCAGATATATCATCTGATTAAGCAAAATGACATTTGCATGTGAAAAAGGAAATTACATAAGAACTGCAAAATAACACCATTTTCCATTTTGCACATAAAAAAAGTTAAGTAGCAAGGGACTTTTTAACATATTAAGCATCACACACAAAATACATAAAATTATGTTGAAAGAGCATTAGAGTTAACTCAGCAATATATTCTTCTCCCAGAGATGTTATGCTTGATTCATATGTAGAAGGGGCCCAGTTTAAGTTAATTAAAAAGAAATAATCTATTAAACAGAGGGTGTATTATGATAACCATCACATCACCAAGTTCTGAGAACAGAGCTCTCAGAAACTCATGAAAATTTCACATTGAAAACCTGAAACCCGACATGACTATCAGAGAAGAGACATCTACGTGCATAAGGCTCTTTCTATAAAAGACTGGACTGATACTACTATAATTGAAAGAAAGATTCCCTACGCATTAGGCAGTGGAAGCTGTCTCACCAATAGATCCTCTATTTCAGTAGCAGATAAAGCAATCTTTATACATGCAGCACATATATTGCAAATATTGTACAAAGATATAAAAGTATATTTCAGGATAAAAAGGACTATATAAACACACTATAAAAGGAGTATGTCTCCCTTACACCAAGCACAATAGAACTAAGTATATTTCATAAACAGTAGAACCTGGTTTAAATGTTTATTCTATTTTCTTGGTTGAAGTCCAGCAGAATAGCAGATGTCTACAACACATTATTAACATAGTCAAAATCATTGTTAAATCTTCAGTGGTAAGCTTATTGTAGAAAACAGAGTACTTTACAGAAAAACTCAGAGGCATCTGTTTCTCCTAAAAGATACCTCTTGGAAAAAAATACTGCGACACTGACAAAATCAGTGTTATTTTTACTGTGACAACCTTCAGTTTCTTTGTTTCTTTGAATATTGTTACTGGTAATGTTGGTCAGAGCCCCTTAAATCTCAGCTTAACTGATGTTATTGACTCTTAAGATCTGAAATACAGGTCTAACAGATTTTTTCCCATCTCCTTAAGTGTATTTTATATAAAACATTAAGGACATTGATATATTTGTTTTTTTCTTTTGGAGAAGTACGAACAACTTTATCATTCTATACATCACCTTCATTGATTGGTTTATTTCTAAAGATGTGTGACAATTTACCTGCAGGACACTTGTTCCAAACTCATTAAGAGCGATCAGTAAACCCTGTGGTGTTCATTAGAAAGAATCTTCTATACACAGAAGCAAAAAAAAATATTTCTTTCAACAATGCTTCAGACACTGTAAGGTGGCTGTAAGGTCAAAGAAATAGATAACAAATGCATTGAATGTAATCTCTATTGTATCTTCTTATTCTGAGTACATCCTGGAGGCATAAGGGTTTGATTCATGCGCGTTGTTTAGATTCACACTGACCCTCTTGCCTAGTTTTTAATAATATTTATTTGGTGATAGCTCATAAATTCTGAAATTTAGAAGAGATTTCTGGTGAAGTAATGAGGCAAAATATGACAAAACATCAGTCAAAGAAGCTTGTGACTTCTGACCCTTTCTGGTCTTCATTTTATGACTTTCATATCTTTGAAGTTATGAAAAGGAGACAAGATATGACAGGTGCTGTGCTTGGAGAAACCACTTAGTCAATTTAATTCCAGCCACCTGTGAGTAACACCACAGAACTACTTCAGCAAATTCGAAAGTGTTCAGCTCCCAGTCTTCCTTTCACAGGAGTAACACATAAACAACACAACAGCTAGCGGTGTATTTGCCTAAGTTTCCTTCAGCTCCTTGATGAAGAAAAGGATTTAAGTAAAAAATGCAACAGCGTTTCATTTCAACAGCACAATCTATCAAAATCTGAGATTGCATTTTATGAGTGCAATGCAAAATATGGTTGTGTAAAGTTTTAAGAGGACTATGGCTAGTTACTTCTGTATGATAGGTGAACTGAAAGAAAATTAATCCTTATATACATCTTAGGTCAGCTCCTCAAGCAGGGCATTTTGGCAAAATTGGAACTGTTAACTCTCTGTTAGTTGTGCTAGAAGAGGAATACAGATGGAAAGTGATATTTATTTCCAGCTTTTGAGCTTGCGAGTCTTGGGTGCCAAGAAATTACACCATCTCAGGGCTCTTTTTGAAAGTCTGGATACTTGTGCAGCCCAAAGGAAAGAGAAAATTTCTGATTTTAATTATGTGATTTGGTTTTATCAAGCAGGAGATTCTGGATTTGTCTTTGAACAGGCCATATTAGATCTTTCCGAAGACAATGAAGGTGCATCAATTTTCTGCAGAAACTGAATTAGTGTCTTAGGGAAATAAGATTGTTCTTTTAGGGTTAGGGAGAAGACCTGGAGAAGAGTTGTTCATGCACAGAAATAAAGCTATTTGAATTAGAAATAGGTTGTAAGAAAAGAGGTAAAGGCAACTGAGGCAGCCTACTTGAAGGTTAAACTGTTGCTGTAGGACTGGCATCCTCCTACAATTTCATGGAAAAATTGATAGACTGAATTGCAGAGAAATATAAGTGTAGACAATAATGTTTAAACACTTTTTCACATTAAAATATTCGCACTTAATATAGCAGAGGTTAAAAGCCTATGTGTTTCAGAAACCAGAGTTCTGAAAGTCTGTGGTACACTAGGTGAGGGCAGAGCCAGAAGGCAGGAAAAGGAGAAGGAAAATAAGCATGTCTTTTTTGTGCCAATTTTCTCTCCTGCCCAAGGCTTCCACTTTGGTAATAACCTGAGTTTCTAACACCTTATATTACACAGGAGGCTAAGACTCTGAAAAGTTATGTACAATAAAAATATGAGAAATGTGTAGAGAGTAACAGTATCTGTTAAATCTTTAGGCGTAGCTCTATTAAATCTAGGCTTCCTGGTAGGAATAAGCTAGTTGGAATGCTATTATTCAGAGGAAGACAAATTCCATCTGATTTTTAATGCAGGGATGTGTTTGTGGAGGTAACAAGTCCTAGCCTGGAAGCAGACCCACACTTTCTCTGGAGAGAGTGGAGAATTTTTCAATCTTTCATGAAAGATTTGCTCGGCTTTGTTAAGGTCATACACAGAATGGAGATAAATAGGCAGCATCTTAGGAATTTGGCTATTACAAGAATAGTATCTATATTTCTTCTTCTAAATAATTATCACAGGGTCAGCTTGCCATAGAAGTTAGTAAATATAAAACATTCTCAAGAGCTTCAGCCATGTATCAGTACTGATATATTTTTCTTTTTAGGCACTGTAAAAACCTGGAACAAAAGATAGTACCTCTGCACTTAGGTCACTGGCAGATCCATTAACATGGTGGATGCTCTTGCATGAGACATCAGAGGTTTTTATTCTTAATGGGTAGATTCTTTTCTCTTTCTGATAGTCAGCTTCCTGCAGGAAGCAGAGGGAAGATCAAAGCACGATGAGAATGAGATGGGAAGCAAGACCCAGGAGTTCTAATCCATTTATATAATCCTGTCTTTCAATATTGTGGGCAATATTCACTGAAATGAATGCAGCCCATAGTGGAAATTAATTCTGAACTGTAATATTACAAAGTTGGAACACAAATGCTTCATGTACAGGATAACAGGAGGACAGGTGTCAAGTCTGCTTCTTACTGAACAATAGATATAAGGAAAAAGAAAATTAAATACTTAGGACAGGAAACCTCACTCCTTGGTGGTACTGTAAATGTATACTCTAAGAAAAGATAATTCTGAGAACTTCACAAAGCATTTCACAAATCCTTCGTTTCGACAATAGAAGAAAAATGATGCAAGACAATTAGTCACTTTCTAGGAGGGTAAGATACCTCTATATAATGTGTATGGCAAATTATGCAATATTTGCAATTTCTACACTGCATTTGATCTTACTTTAATTTCATTTTTAATCTGGATTTTCTATATGGATATTTTGTATGATACTTACAGGCATATGTAGACAGAACAATACACATGCTATTTGTTGCTAATGATTATGCATCTTCTAACACAGAAAATGGTGGTGGATAACATTGGAAATTGTTATTGCATTATGAAAACCCCAACGAAACCATATGAGAGCCCTTGAAGAGCGCAACAATATTTCAACTGTTTACTCTTTGAGTCGTGATTATACAGTGAATAACATTCTCTTTCACACTGTAAGCCACTTGGAAGGTCTATATGCTTTTGTGCAGTGACGTTCATCTCCAATGTTTTGATAGTTCCTCAGTCCACAAACTTTGGTCTCCAACAGGTCTCAGTACACCTATCTGAAAGACCTAACAGGATTTATAATATACCTATTTATACACACCATACCTACCCAAAATATCCAATCCTGGTTTCCTATAGGAATTTCAAAGTTGCAAAATTCTTATAAACTTCTCACCGTTAGTTTACTTAACTATAAAATACATTTCACTATCTATCCCCACTATTTATTAATGAAAAAAGACCCAAGATATTTTCACTTAAATAAAAATTTGCCCCAAAATTGCTAGCAAAATTAAAAATTGACAAAACTTACGTAACTACTTTAGTTCCCAACTCAAAAATTGTGTCCTATACAACTTCAGTAGGGGCAATACAAAAATTCTTTTTGACTTTAAAGGTCTTGAACCTGGCCAAAAGGACCAGATCATTCTCAACCTTATTAAAAATGTGAAGATTGGAGTTTCATAGAAAGGATTTACCTTTCTCTGTTAATCCTACAAGCAGCAACAAAGGTAAATATACACTATGCTCTTCTCTAAGTTGTCATGGAGAAAAGGCTGGAATGAGATTAGTCTAATCAGAGCAATGCAAAACCATACGTCATTCAAACATTTAATCTCACTAGGACAATGCCATCAATAACCCATTCAAACCTACTTATTTTAAAAAATATTTTCCTATATGTTATTTGGAGAATAACAACACTCCCAAGTTAGGAATGCCATAGCGCAAAGTTAGATTCATGCAGAAGGTGCTGGAGCAGTTGAAGAATATTAAGATGTCTCCTAAAAACCGAGTTAAAAACTAATATGTGATCTCAGCAAACCAGAAACTATTCAGTGGCATGTACTGCAAGTTTACATTTGATTTTGTACCAACACCAGCATGAGATCGTCAGTCATGTTTTCATACACAATTGTGTATGAAATATATAGTTGAGAAGAGGTAAAATTTTGGCCCTGTAAGCACAAGTTCAGTTGGCAGCTCTCTGTTCAGTGATGTTATGAGACTGCATTGGCCTAAGTAAATCATAGAAACTTTACATTGCAGCCTGATGTGTAGGAATCAGCCAGGATGAAAAAATGTGATTCTTGTTTTCAGTGCACAGTCACAGGTAAAGTTGAAGGCAACTTTTCATACATAATCCAAACAACCATATGTGGGCATTTTTCCCAACTGAAATGCAAAAGAAGGGGGAGATGAACAGAGGCAGGGAGAGAACATGAGTACTGTAGAGGTTATGCAGTAGAAGAGCAAGGAAGAATTTCTAAATGATTTTTAAGCATTCCAGTGACAACTTTTTTCCCCTTCTCAAGGTGTCTGGGGTGAGTACATAAGGATACAGAGTTTGTGCTTAGGCATCTGTATTTTCTTCTAGGTTAAATTAAGCTAATGAAATAAAGTAATGGAAAACCACTGATGAATCTTGGCTGAAGACATGGATGTCAAACTTCCTTTAGATAACAGAAATACTGCTTGACAGAGAAAGGTATTTGTTAGTGACTTTCCATCTACTACAAAGCACCTTGAGTTGTCTTGGCACAGTGACTTGCCATATGGAGTGATGTGTGACCTCTGTTAATTTTGTTCCTATCAAGACATTTTGTTTAATTTCCACAGAAATGATGTGATGGAAATTATTGGCCGCATATTGGCAACTGGAAGACATAAAAATTTACAGCCTTTTTAGGACATTTAGAGCTGATCATAATTCTACATCAAATTCCCAAGAATTCTTTACCATTATTAATCTCTTCTATCAGAATAAAGTAGTTTTGAGGTAACAACAGTAATATTGCTTTGTTCCCTAGTAAACCAGCAATTAAATAAGTCGTTCTTATAATTTTTTTCCTAATAGAAAAATATTTGAACATTCAGTTGTGACTGTTATATTAAGCCTTAGAAGCAGTATTTATTTATGAAGACCATTTCCCAAATAGAATAGGCTAGAATAGGATAGGTAGAGGAGAATATAATCATAGAATGGTTGCAAAGGACCTTAAGATTATCTAGTTCCAACCCCCCTGCCATGGGCAGGGAAACCTCGCACTAAACCATGACACCCAAGCCTCTGTCCAACCTGGCCTTGAACACCACCAGCGATGGAGCATTCACAACTTCCTGGAGCAACCCATTCCAGTGCCTCACCATCCTCACAGTAAAGAACTTCCTCCGTACATCCTATCTAAACTTTCCTTGTTTAAGTTTTAACCCGTTACCCCTTGTCCTATCAATACAGTCCCTAATGAAGGGCCCATCCCCAGCATCCCTATAGCCCCCCTTCAGATACTGGAAAGCTGCTATGAGGTCTCCACGCAGCCTTCTCTTCTCCAGGCTGAACAGCCCCAACTTCCTCAGCCTGTCTTCATACAGGAGGTGCTCCAGACCCCTGATCATCCTCGTGGCCCTTCTCTGGACTTGTTCCAACAGTTCCATGTCCTTTTTATGTTGAGGACACCAGAACTGCACACAATACTCCAGGTGAGATCTCACAAGAGCAGAGTAGAGGGGCAGGATCACCTCCTTCAACCTGCTGGTCACGCTCCTTTTGATGCAGCCCAGGATACGGTTGGCTTTCTGGGCTGTGAGCGCACACTGAAGCTGGCTAATGTTAAGTTTCTTGTCAACCAACACCCCCAAGATCCTTCTCTGCAGGGCTGCTCTGAATCTCTTCTCTGCCCAACCTGTAGCTGTGCCTGGGATTGTTCCGACCCAGGTGTAGGACCTTGCACTTGTTTTGGTTGAGCTTCATGAGGCTGGCATCAGCCCACCTCACAAGTGTGTCAAGGTCCCTCTGGATGGCATTCCTTCCCTCCAGCATATCAACCGAACCACACAGCTTGGTGTCATCGGCAAACTTGCTGAGGGCGCACTCAATCTGTCATGTCACCAACGTGACACTGTCCATGTCACCACCAAGCATGTTGAACAAGACCAGCTCCAACACCAATCTCATTTGTTTTAAAAGCATGTCCCGCATGACACTATCTCATTTGTCACTGAGTGGGTATGTGTTCATATGTACCTGTTCACATGTACAGTTACATAAAATGTAAAATATGCTGAATTGCAGAGTAAAGGGGAAGCTGGAGAGGAAGCAAAGTAACATGGCTTGAAGCTTTCCATACCCAATAATAACCTGCATCTAGAATGTTTAAGCATCTAGCAGGAAAATTCTGATAAATCCAGGATATTAAAAAATATTCAGTTTACCTAGGCAACCTGTGAGGAAAAATGCCACTCTTTCAAACAATCTTAAAATGGTAGTTCAAATACCATTCCCTTCCTCCACCCTCTCCCCAGTATCTTCATCTATAGAAA
This sequence comes from Pezoporus occidentalis, assembly GCF_034315485.1. Taxonomy (NCBI): domain Eukaryota; kingdom Metazoa; phylum Chordata; class Aves; order Psittaciformes; family Psittacidae; genus Pezoporus; species Pezoporus occidentalis. The sequence continues at coordinate 723,371 of NW_026916253.1, forward strand.
TACTCATAAAAACACTAGTTTTCTTTTTTTTCCCCAGAGCAATGTAACTTTATCCAACACCCCAGGTTGCTATCAGAAGTCTGTTTTAGCAATACTCCTGTGTATGGTGTTTATTGCTTTTAAGAAAGAAACAGAACTAAGGCTACATAAACGGAAACATTTTCAACATTTGGATTATATAAACTAATAAATATTCTCCTACTAAACCTGGGATCCTTAAAGTCAATACTTTCTGAAAAAAACATTGTTTCTCACTTTCCATGTTTAAAAGAATTAACAATCAATAGAGAGGTCAGAAGCTTTTTGTCACTAAATGCACTTTGTCTTCTTTTTCGTTCCCTTTTCTTCTTCTGAAGGACACCTAACATTAGAAAGCTGTCATAATCAGAGTGGTATGTGTCCTTGCAACTTCACTTGAATTTAAAACGTGGAGTCACGCACAGAGGTGACACATGATTACACGTATTTGCTATCGATAACTACATTTCTTTTCCCTCCTAAGGTTTATTACTGGCTGTTATGGCACCCCATTTTAAATAAACCTCTCATTTTAAATAGGCCAGCCAAGCACTCACATCCCTATCCTGCATTCAGTATTTAAAGTGCAGTACTGAATATATTAAAAACATATTGCCTTGATGTGACTTATAGTTGTGCGTGTCACTGAATCATAAGAACTATTAAGTCTTCAGGGCAGGAATAATTCTGATGGTACATCTAGTAAATGTATCACATTTATTCAGTAGACGCACAGTCCTAAATGAGGTTTCAGTTATACTGAATAAACAATATCAGTAATCAATAACAATTATTTCCTAACTTTACACAACAAATAACATCAGCAGTTGCTGAACCTAAGTTCATTTTCTGCAGTCTTTCAAGTTTTATACTACTAAAATTAAGTAGAGGAAACTTTTTATGCTATTACAAAGAACTCAGCTCAATAATTATGATCCTTTAAGGCTCCTCAAATTAAGTGCAATCCTAAAGAAAAAAAAAATGGAAGAATAACCTGATTTTATCTTCCCATCTCTTTCCAATTCCATCCAAACTTTCTGAAGAAATATCATGTTTTTCTGTGATAAAAATGTAATGAATTCTATTTTATCTTTTCCTATCTTCTCTAGAGTTCTTTACAGTTAGATTAATACTGTTTGAATGAAGTAGAACTGTTTTGTAGATCCCTGTGGAACTTGAAAAAAATAGGCAAAGCTCAATTGCAATCAGCAGCTTGACTAAAATCTATGTCAGAATAAACAAAAAAACAATGTGAAACAAGTATTAGGAGAACAGATTACCTTACATAGGACTGGGCTGTACCTAGCATCCACTGCTTGCTTGAATGTACTTCAGAAGAATATCTTTCACTAACCAGCTTCCCAGTACTATTTATTCAAAGCAACAAATTAACTGGAGATTTTTCACTTTTAGGTTATGGTAATTATATAAACTAATAAATATTAGTTTAGATTCAAATCGGGTGGGGGGAATAAAAAATTAAAATTTAAAAAAAAAAAACCAAAAATAAAAACCAAACCAAAAACCACAAATAAAGCTATTAAAAATTACTTTCATCAAATTTTATCATACTACTCCTAATGCATAGTTAGTAGCAGTACTTCCTGAAAAGTAGAGAGAAAGCAACGGTTGCCACAGCTACCACTACATAATAATGATTAGGAAATGTTGGCTTCTCAGTGGTGGTGACTGTAGGATACCCACTGACTATAGAACAAAGAACTCACAGTGATTGTTGTGTATAACAGGAGGCCATATTAGTATTTCATGAGATCATGGATCTTCACTGTGTAGTTAAGATCCCTTTTGGCTACAAAAACAAGAGGTAACCAAGGAAGGAAAGTAATAGCATGAGCTTTGTGACATCACCTAAGCTGCATTCATACTGTGTTGGTTTTCAACAGAACAAGATTAAGCTCACAGTGTCTGACTGCTGTCAGTGCTTTAACTATCTCACGAACTGTGATGAAATGATTCAGAATAAATCATCTGTTGGGATATATGATGAAATGGCAACTAAACGACCACCCTAACTGATTTGTAGTGCTATTGACAAAATACAACTGTAGAATAAACACTGATTTATTTTTTTTTCTATAAATATTTATTCATGCTTGAAAACTTCTCTTTTTACAGTACACTACCATCCATAAACTTTGGTAAGAATCTGTGGGAAATATTTGACATGGAGACTTCCAATTATCTTTTTGACACACAAATGTTATTTTCTATACTCCATAAAATAAGAATACATCGAAAGAGCACCATATGAAATCTTGAGTTGCTACTTAACCTGCTTAAGCATGAATTTCAATGTACGTTACAAACGTAATAACTACATTTCACAGATAACAGAGAAAGTCAAAAATTATATGAGCTTCCTGAACACATACCTGAAGCCTGTAGCTAAACAGGAATTGTATTAAATAATTATCCCCTTTAAGTATATAAAAAAAATATGTATAGGGTATTGAAGTTTTACAACTACAACTCATAGAAATTAAAGATTTCTAAAACTGGTCATTGCATCTATAAAACAAAACACAGCTGCTAAAACATTATTTTACAATTAGGCAGCTTGTCTTCTGGATTCATTAAGTGAACTTTTGTAAAGATTCTGCTAGCACTGAGGGTGTTTATTCCAATAAATAAATAAACCTAACCAAACTATTAAGATAGACCAACGTAAAACTAATATTTGGAAAAGGACATTTTTGTTTTAAAAAAGGGGGGAATGAAGAAAGAGTGAGCTGCAAATAGATTAGTGTTCCAGCTTTAGATCATTAATAACATGACAGCTGCCAACTGGACTCCTTTAATGCTGAGTTAAGTAGTCACCCAGGGTGTCATTTTTATTCTATTTGTCACATAGCTAAGATATTACTTCAGAATTCAAATTTTGCTAAAAAAAACAAAAACAACAAACCCCAGAGTAAAGAATTTGAGCTGTATTTTACACGTATCGGACTAATTTGTTCACCCTATTCATTTTTGTAGTTTGACCAATAGTTCACCAGCTCCCTGACTTTTTGACTTGTTGCACTAAGTGGCAACAATTATGATAAACAAACTACAGAACAACATAGAATCCAAACACTTTAGGAACATGTGTGTTAATTTCTTTCTTCAACTCTTTCTTGCATACAGTTGAGGACAGATTATGCAGTAAATTTATGTGAATAAGAATCCAGAGTTTTTATTTAGTACATACCAGAACAATACATATGAAATAAGACTCCAGAGAGATTACAAAATTACTGGTAAATATTCAGTAAGAGACGAAACGGTTAGAGTGTTCATCTTCAGCCAGCAGATGGTGGCTAACTTAACTGATTACAACTTTAAGCCACATTTTCACTGTCCTTTTATTTCCTGTCACAAATTGAGTAACAAAGCAAGTTAATTTCTGCCAACATACTTCAAAATCAGTATTGACACTGATATATGAAAAACACTGGAGGAAAAAAAGCATAATAAAAAAATCAAATATTTACAGTAATACTCAAAGATTAATGATATTATTTCTTTTTTTTTTTTCATGGATTCTAAAACACCAAACAGAAACACCAAGACTTTCTTAAGTTTTCACCTCATACCTTAGCTTTTTTTAACAACTGTTTTCCAGTCTGTGTCCATTCCAGTCTGTTGCATCTTTCTTGTTTACTCCTTGGGCATTTTCCCTGTAGGAAACGGGATATAGGCAGCAGGCAAAATACTATGTCCTTACATTCAATGTGACTGAAGTGCTGGTTGTTGTACATTACACTAAATTTTTGCTACAATTAACCTCAGTGAACACATTCCTACCATCACATGAAATGACCTACATTTATCTGCTTTTGATAATATACATATAATGCTCTATTCTTATAACAAGATATTTAAACCGATTTAAGTTCTTACAATATCCCACTATCTCAGGTCAGGGTATTCAGAATTCAGTGGACATGCAGAGTGCCTCAGGTACATGTGCCTCTGGGGTAGGATTGACACGTGTCTATGAAGTACTATTTATCAAAAATGTTAACTGAACTGCCAGACAAAATGGCTGAAGTCCTGACACTCTGTTCTGGTAACATGTCTAGCCAGTAAAATAAGAGGTCCAAACATAAGAAAACCATCTATCACATGCTGAGACAGATTGTCATTTAATTGAGTTTTTTTCTGATGTGTTCAGATCATCTTGATGTTTTCCAGATAAAACACATGTATAAGGTGCATGAAATAAGTTTTAGATTATGTTGATCTGTTTCTATTCTTCAATTTCTCTGAAATAGACATGATAAAATAATTTTTAATGTATTTTTGATATTGCTAAATCAAAGGGTAAGAGCTTATAAACTTGATATTAGCTTAAAATATCTCTAATTATTAATACATTACGTACAAGACAATTATATGATCATTATCAAAAGCAGATTTCTAGATTCTGAAACTAGAATAGAGCTTTTTTTATAATATATACTGACATGCTTTTATACTAATATGCCTGCAAACATATATACTCCATAAAAGGACTAATGCAACTTACTCATTTGACTGAAAGTCATGGCACCTGAAACTTTCTTATTTTTTCTTTATTCTGCCCAGCAAAGTTGCTGAACAGGTGGATGAATCTCAAGGAAAGGTAGAAAAGTCAGTTCTAAAATCTAGTTTTTATATGTATGTCTAGCTATTTTATTCTGTAAGTATAGGCAGGATTCTGCAACCATAAAAAAGGTTTGAACCAGATAATTTTGCATCAGCCTTTCATATGCATGTGAACTGAATGGATACACAACAAAAAAATAAACTTTCTTATCATCCAGTGGATGCTCATGGGTGTTGCAGTCATTTAAATATTCAGGTTTACAGGTCTCTAAAATAAAAATATTTTCTTATTGTAAAAAATGTCAAACTGTCTTCTCTAGCACAAAACCTTCATATCAGTCCAATGGTCCTGGGATATGGCTTATAAGGAGAGGAGGTGGCAAATACAGTAATTACTGAAATAAGAAAATAATGTATTGTCCTGGGTTCAGCAGTAGCAGTTGTTTTTCTCCTTCTTAATAGCTGCTGTACTGCTGTGGTTTTGACTTTCAGCCTGGGAACAGCACTGATAATACCAGTGTCTTTAGGTGTTGCACAGTAATGTTTACTCTGACCAAGGACTTTCTGAGTCTCATGCTCTGCCAGGGAGGAGGGGAATTCGGGAGGAAACAGAGACAGGACAACTGAAACAAATTAGCCAAAGGGGTATTCCGTACCAAAACACGTCATGCCCAGTATATAAACTGGGGGCAGTTATCCAGAAGGGCTAGATCGCTGCTTGGGGTGGGCTGGGTATGGGTCGGTGGGTGGTAATTGGTTGTGTTCCTTTCCCTTGTTATTCCCCTTATCATTATTATTATTGGTGGTAGCAGCAATGGTTTTGTGTTATACCTTAGTTACTGAACTGTTCTTGTCTCAATCCTTGGGATTTATACCCTTTTAGAATCATAGAATCATAGAATGGTTAGGGTTGGAAAGGACTTTTAGATCATCAAGTTCCAACCCCCCTGCCATGGACAGGGACACCTCACGCTAAATCATATCACCCAAGGCCTCATCCAGCCTGGTCTTAAACACTGCCAGATATGGAGCATTCACAACTTCCCTGGGCAACACATTCCAGTGCCTCACCACCCTAACAGGAAAGAATTTCCTCCTTATATGCAATCTAAACTTCCCCTGTTTAGGTTTTAACCCATTACCCTTTGTCCTTTCACTACAGTCCCTAATGAAGACTCCGTCCCCTGTAGGCATCCCTATAGGCCCCCTTCAGATACTGGAAGGCTTCTATGAGGTCTCCACGCAGCCTTCTCTTCTCCAGGCTGAACAGCCCCAACTTTCTCAGCCTGTCTTCATACAGGAGGTGCTCCAGTCCCCTGATCCTCCTCGTGGCCCTTCTCTGGACTTGTTCCAACAGTTCCATGTCCTTTTTATGTTGAGGACACCAGAACTGCACACAATACTCCAGGTGAGATCTCACAAGAGCAGAGTAAAGGGGCAGGATCACCTCCTTCGACCTGCTGGTCATGCTCCTTTTGATGCAGCCCAGGATACGGTTGGCTTTCTGGGCTGCGAGCGCACACTGAAGCCAGCTCATGTTCATTTTCTCATCAACCAACACCCCCAAGTCCTTCTCTGCAGGGCTGCTCTGAATCTCTTCTCTGCCCAACCTGTAGCTGTGCCTGGGATTGCTCCGACCCAGGTGTAGGACCTTGCACTTGTCATGGTTAAACTTCATAAGGTTGGCATCAGCCCACCTCACAAGGGTGTCAAGGTCCCTCTGGATGGCATTCCTTCCCTCCAGCGTATCAACCGAACCACACAGCTTGGTGTCATAGGCAAACTTGCTGAGGGCGCACTCAATCCCACTGTCCATGTCACCAACAAAGATGTTGAACAAGACCGGTCCCAACACCGATCCCTGAGGGACACCACTCGTTACTGGTCTCCAGCCAGAGATTGAGCCATTGACCACAACTCTTTGTGTGCGGCCATCCAGCCAGTTCTTTATCCACCGAGTGGTCCATCCATCAAATTGATGTCTCTCCAATTTAGAGACAAGGATGTCATGTGGGACAGTGTCGAACGCTTTACACAACGCTTTTGATTCTCCCCCCCATCCCTCCAGAAGCAGGGGGAGGAAGGGGTGGCGGGGGGGGGGGGGTAAGTGAGCGAGCAGCTGCTTGGTTCTGAGTTACTGGCTGGGCTTAAACCACGACAGTTCTTTGTGGCACCCAACTTGGGGCACAAAGGGTTGAGACAATGACAGATCTGACCTGAGTATGTCTAATTGTATTCATGATAAGCATTTATTATTTCGTATTAATAGTCGCTCGTCACAATGATGATTTATTGGCTATCAGAGTTGTTGCTTTTGATCTCAGAGTTTCAGCATGTTGTACCCTACTTACAGCCAGTATTTGCTGTCTTAGTGTTTATCAGCTGGAAGGCCTAGGCTAAGGTTCTTGTTTCTCTGTACTTCATGGTAATGACTTGTAATACAATAAAATCATTGCTCATGAAACTTATCTGGCTTGCATTCCCAGTGTGGTCATCACCTCTATACTTTGGGAGGTATATAATGGAAGTCTTTAGCAATTATATACCTTTATTCCCTCCACGAGTGGTCAGCCTATGAAGAAGACATTCCCTTTACACTCCCAGCTCCCCCACCAGACTATTTGCAGCATCATTTGAGAGTTCTGAAGGTTTTGAATGGCCTTTTGGTACCCTTGAGACCTGCCTGCTGATGAACATTTTGTCTGATCTTAAGTTAAGCAGAGTCGGGTTTGTGTCTTGTCTAGGGCTAGACAACGATATAGGAGGACCAAGAGATTTTCCCGAGGCTGGATAGTCATGAGTGGCAGGCTGTGTGGGATAGCATGGGCAAGTACCTAGGCCTGCGGGCCCCTCCAGTGCTTTGGAAGTGTCAGAGATGGAAGGCAGCTGTATGGTGCCCCCAACGACAAGTTGCAGAAACTGCTGAAGGAGAGGGTGAATCGAGTCAGTTTGCCAAGGTGAAAGCCATCCAGCTGGTCCTGGACATTGCTGAACGAGAAAAGTGGCCAGTACTTTATGTCTATACTGACTCATGGATGGTGGCAAATGCCCTGTGGGGGTGGTTGAAGCAATGGAAGCGGAGCAACTGGCACCACAGAGGTAAACCCATCTGGGCTGCTTCACTGTGGCAAGATATTGCTGCCCGGATGCAGAACCTGGTGGTGAAGGTACGTCATGTAGATGCCCATGTACCCAAGAGTCAGGCCACTGAGGAACACCAGAACAACCAACAAGTGGATAAAGTGGCTAAGATTGAAGTGGCTCAGATGGACTTAGATTGGCAACATAAGGGTGAATTATTTTTAGCCCAGTGGGCCCATGACACCTCAGGCCATCAGGGCAGAGATGCAACATATAGATGGGCTCGTGATCGAGGGGTAGACTTAACAATGGACACTATTGCCCAGGTTATTCACAACTGTGAAACATGCTGCAATTAAGCAAGTCAAGTGGTTAAAGCCTCTCTGGCATGGAGGAAGATGGCTGAAGTACAAATATGGGGAGGCCTGGCAGATTGACTATATCACACTGCCACCAACCCGCCAAGGCAAGCGCCATGTGCTTACCATGGTGGAAGCAACCACCGGGTGGCTGGAAACATGCACTGTGCCCCATGCCACTGCCCGGAACACTATCCTGGGCCTTGGGAAACAGATTTTGTGGTAACACAGCACCCCAGAGAGAACTGAGTCAGACAATGGGACTCATTTCCGAAACAACCTTATAGACACTTGGGCCAAAGAGCATGGACGGCATTGAGTGGGTATATCACATCCCCTACCATGCACCAGCCTCTGGGAAAATCGAACGGTACAATGGGCTGTTAAAAACTGCACTGGGAGCAATGGGTGGGGGAACTTTCAAGCACTGGGATACACACTTACCAAAGGCCACCTGGTTGGTCAACACCAGAGATCTGCCAACAGGGCTGGCCAGCCCAGTCAGAACATTTACATACTGTAGAAGGGGATAAAGTTCCTGTGGTGCACATGAAGAATTTGCTGGGGAAGACAGTCTGAGTTATTCCTGCTTCAGGTAAATGCAAACCTACTTGTGGGATTGCTTTTGCTCAGGGACCTGGATATACTTGGTGGGTAATGCAGGAAGAGGGGGAAATTCAATGTATACCTCAAGGGGATTTGATTTTTTTGTTCAGTATCTGCAGGGTAGCCTGACATGGCTGCAGACACTAGTATAGAGCTATATAACTTGGATTAACTAGTTCTGCTGAATGTCGTGCAGTTTTGCAGAAAGTGGAAGAAATAATGAATGCTTATAGAAAGGTATGTGCCTGAAAGTAATACGGCTATTAAATCTGATTATCACAATTAAGAAACTAATTATGTTACCAGTCTTTTCTTGATAAAAGAAACAAAACAAACAAACAAACAAAACAACAAAAAATCCCCAAACCAAATCAGTTTATGTTATTAAATACAAACATATTAGGGATTTATGAGATTTTTCTTTTTTAAAATCATGGGGCAAATTCTACATTACTTTTCATTATGCTGTGTGCTCTGCTGCAAAATGATTGTAATGACCACTAAAATGGTTCAAGCTCTTTAAGCTCTGGAGGAAGTAAATAATAACAGTAACACAGAATTTAGCATGATGTGGGTTACTGACAAGCCACAATAATTTACTAGTAATGTTCAAGCTTCTTAAACAAAAGAAGGAATCTGCTGTCTCCTGAGGCCCGTGCAGTCTCTCAATTTACACTACATTGTACTAGAACAAACCCTAAGTTAACCACAGGGATAAACATTAAATCCACTGCTTTAAAACAGTGTTAGCTCATTCAAAGAGGTTCATTAAGTAAATCTGACATATAACACTAAAATCTCTTTACATGCTGCAAATATTTCCTTACAAATAAACAATAATAAAGAAACCCAAGCTTGATTTCAAGGCTTTTATTTTGTAACTTCAGTCAGGAATTGAGATTTAATCTCATCTAAATTGAATTAAGCACCTTAAATTTGCAAAACAAATTCAGTATTCCTGAACTCTCATGAATTGAAGTGACAAGTGAAGAAAGACTTCCAGCTCAGACACATAGAGCACTTGATCAAGACAGAAGTGAACACAGCTCACTCATATTTAAAACATTCTTTCATATATTTTTAATAAAACAACTGATACAAATTCAAAACCAACTTCATAAATCAAACATTATTCAATGTATGAGGCTTCAAGGTTTCCCCTGTTATGGCTCTGAGCGTGCATGTCTCTAAGACAAGGGTTTTGCACTTGAATGCTTGAGGTTTTATGAAAGGTTTATTGGATTTCATAGTCCCTTAAGGGAAACCCTTTAAATGTCTTTGCAATTATGAGTCTAATAACAATTTCAGCTCTTGGACAGAGCCTTGACTTGACAAAGATAAGGAACTGGAAGTTGCTCAGTCAATACAAAGCTATTAATCTCTGTCACCCTGCTGTCATTGTGGCTCAGGGAAACAATGTAGTTTCTTGACCTACGTGAAGTCATGTAGTGATTTTATTCAGGATGTCAGCATTCATCAGTACAGATTTTGTCACACTCCGACTCACTTGAAGAGCTCCCAGTTCTTTATCTTGACTGCTTTGACACCCTTCAGATACCAGTAGTTTGTTTCAGCCTCTGCTTATTATTATTATTTAGCACTTACTCATGTGTAAAAGCCCCTAAGAATAAAGTTTTGAGTTGAAATATAGGCAGTTTCATCACTGCCTTCTGTGTCCTCAGTGAAGGACAGTTTTAAGTTGCAAAATGCCATACGTGCCTGCATAATCAAATTAAGGTTAATCTTGTTCGTCTTCAGTAAAATTAAATTATTATTTTTCCTTAGTGGTGTGCTTTTAATATCATACTTCCCTGATCTTGAAACACAGTGTGAGAAAGCTGATCAAACTCTTAGGAGGTTATCTAGCCAATGTTACTTTTCATGAGCTACAAATGCACAGCTAATGTGGATTTGTTATAAATAAGCTAAATTCAGTTTTCTTTATTGGTTAGTGCTCCTATGCTATATGAGAAGCTACAAAACAGATTAATGAATGTATTTGAAGTCTTTGTGAGCAGAAGACACCTTATTTTCTTCCAGAAGTCTTCAGTGCAGGCTACAGTGTCATAGTTTAACAGATGTATACAAGTAATGTACTTAGGTAAATATTAACACTTTATTAACTATCACATATTAACAGCAAACTGATATAGAACAATGTTATCAATTCATACAGAATAACTGCACTCAAACCTTTAATAAATATTTGCTAAAGGAGCTACTGAATGATGAAAACGTGTACCAAGAAAGCTAATTAAATTATGAGTAAAATAATGTATGAATGATGATTAGATGGGTTACATTACCGAGCACCAATTAATGATATTATACTAAACAATATATATAAATACTATGAAAACCTAACAAATATTAGTAATCTCTTTAGCAAAATACTGAAGAGAACAGCATCCTGATACTACACTAAAGGTAAAGTAACTTTACTGACTTTAGAAAACATATTTTTCTGAATAAATAGGGTTTTCAAAGTGAAATGATATTTTAGCAAACCTGCAATGTTGATCATTCTAGGTTGAGGAATGAATATGGATGACATGAGGAAGAAGACGAATTAGAGACATGTTCACTCCTGCGGGGCTATGATCTTACCAGCATCACAGATACATGGAGGGGTAGCTCCATGGATACAGACTCTTTAAGAAGTTCAGGAGGGGGTGTCACCGTCTACGTCTATGACCATGGAGCACCACCTGGGGGCGGCTGACAAGAAATTTGGAGAGGGGCTTTTGACAAGGACATGTAGTGACAGGACAAGGGGGAATGGTTTTAAACTGACAGAGGGCAGAACGAGGTTTGATATTAGTGAGGGTGCTGAGGCACTGGCACAGGGTGCCCAGAGAAGCTGTGGCTGCCCCATCCCTGGCAGTTTTGAAGGCCAGGCTGGACAGGGCTTGGAGCAACCGGGTTTAGTGGAAGATATCCCTGCCTATTGCAAGGGGGTTGGAACTGAATAAGCTTTAAGGTCCCTTCCAACCTAAACCTATGGTATAAGAATGCAAGGGTTTCTTTTTCATTTGTGTTTTAGGGTGGGGTTTCTGTTTGTCTGGGGAGCTTGGGGGGCATTTTGTTTTGGTCTGTTTTTTGTTGGGTTTTTTTTTTTTGAGAGGGCTGGTTTTGGTAAATTACAAAACTAACTTGATCTTGAAATAAACCACTATGTAATCTAACAGATAGCTCAGGTAAAGGTGTATCACCAGTGATAAACCCCAAATGTTAGAGGCCTATTTATGAAAGTTAGGACAATTTTTTCCACAAAAATGAGCATACATCTATGCATTCGCACCCAAATCTTTGATTAGGTAAATATGAAGCTTCTGTTAAAGTTTAAACAAAAAAGTTACAGCAATCAATCAGATTTTTTTCAGATAGTCTAGGAATTTTCTATCAACTCTTTTTTTTCTTTTTTTATCTCTTCTTCCTCACTTTTTTATTTGTCTTTTTATTATGTTCCCCTCTTTGTCCTACTGCTCTTGAATTCTTACTCTTTTTTTGCCCTTGCATCTGTCTCTACTCTCCACCTGTTTTGTTGAACAGGTTGCAGAGCAAGTTATTATTTAACTTTGAAATCCTCCTACTGAAACTGCAACCTGCCTGCTGGTCTTCCACTTGCCAGGTAAACCTGCTTTTCTAGATGTAGTCATTCTAGCGTACAAGACAGACAGAGGCAGTGCTCTTTTCAGCAAAGTCAACATGAATAAAGGTGAGAGTAGGGAGCTGCAAAAAAAAGCTAAGAGTTAACTTCAAATGAAATTTTTGGCTGTTTGTTCTCTGTAGGCTTCAAAGAAAAATCTCTTAAAGTCACTTTATAATGCAGGTTCAACTCATTGAGGAAAGTAGTTGCATTACTTTCTCTTTTTTATACTAGACACTCCTAAAAATCTACTCACTCAGAAGACATTCATTAAAGTGTCTTCTAGTAACTACAGAAATTGAAGTGATTGAGCAAACTGAATTAATATATCATTTGTCTTCTTCTAGATTTAATTCTGTCAAGGCAAGAATCTATGTCCATTGAAACCTGTAAAGCTGTTCCCAGTAACAGAGGATGAGCACCTACTGGTATAGTTGGAATTGCTATTTTTCTCCTGCTTTCTTCTACACTAATATAGTCTATATTAAACTAATTGCCAGTATCTTTCAGTGTATTTTCTTCCTCAACTATTACTCTCCCTTTTTTTTTCTGTCCATCTGTTGTCTTTATCTTTTATTCTTCAACTTCATTAATCACCTTTTCTGCTATCACAGAAACGCTTTTCTGTATCTTATCAAATAAGAAATACCACTCTTTAGCTCATGACACATCTTACATATTTTAGAAAACCTTGCTGTCAATGCAACTGAGTAATAAAAGAGATGTTGACAGATGCAGTGCTTCATTGACAAGATGGCCCAGCAGGACAGTATCACAGCAAACCTTAGTTTGACAGAGGGGCTGGAGTAGGTTAAGTGTTTACTGGGTACCAGAAACATGGAGAGAATCAAAATTCTGTTTCACGAAATCAGAATTAAAATCACCAAAATTACCAAGTTCCCTCCCACTATATAACCAACCCCACCCCCAAAAAAGAACCAAAACCAAACAACAACAACAAAAATACACCAAAACCCACTAAAAAAAACCCAAAACAAACAACTTTCTTCTTTCTTTGAAATTAAGTTCTGGAACAAACAAACCCTTGGTTTCATGAAATGTTTTGAATGCAATAAATCCATGTAGCCTAAAATAATTTTAATGTGTTTGGGGTTTGGGGTTTGGGTTTTGGTGATGTTTTTATTTTAAGACTCAGATAGCAGTTATACTAGGCACTGGACGTATGTATTTACAATATATGTATAAGCCTACACAGAGGAAGGAAAAAGTGGTTTAGAACTGAATTTTACAGATGAAGTAATAGCTTTGCTGTGTAAGTAGTTCAGAGCATAGCAGAAACTAATCTCGGTTAAGGAGACTCCCGCTCTAGTTACTTAATTAAATTTCTTATTCTCTAACTCAATAAAATTATAAATGCAAAATGAAATTGTGTTTCTTAATATCTATCAGAATTTGGGGAAACACTATTAATCTTATCAATTCTGAAAAGAATTCTGTCTCACTGAAAGTGAAGTTTAAACATTTATCATGTAGTGAAAGCTAAACTGAAGGGTCAATCTAGTGATTTATTTTATTTTTTTTTATTACTTCTGGTAGATTAGAATCTAAACCCTTCAGTTTAACGATAATTATGACTATTGTGCTGGGCAGTCTGTAAGAAACATAGGGCACTTTGTTTTTCTCCCCAGTGAGACCGCAATTATTGCACCTTACAAACCACAGCAGCTAAAGGGTGAGTAACGAAGCAATGTGTATTTTTGCACAAATCAGGGTCAGCTCTAGAGATTTGTCCTGACAGAGCAGTCTGAAGACCAGTTTCTTGTTTCTGTTAGGTAAAGTGATATCTTTACAACAATCTTGGTGGGATAAAAGTTTCAACATAAAATCCCCCTCTGAAACTGTCAGCCCTTGTAAGAGACCTAAGTTTGCAGTATTAGAATGCTTTTGCTCTCCATAGTTAATTACACTTCTTGTAGTTTACTTCATCCAAGTTTTATAGACAGTGGGAAACAATTGTATTTGGATTAGTCTGATAGTAGTTTTTAACTGATATTTAATATTTTGCTCATGAAATTTTATTCAATGTTACTATTACAAAGAAGGGATTTACACAGTAAAAAAAAAAGGTTTAAGAGAAGAAGTAACTTAGCAAGGTAAAGTTGCAGAACAAGTAAGTAGAATTCTGCTATTTTATTTTGAGCTTCTGAAGTTTCACAGCTCTCATATACAGGCATATTTGAGTTTACCCATTCACAAATCATGGTATGTTTCAACATAGATTTGATCTCATTCAGGCATAAACCATTCTGGAGTGAAAAATTACTATGCATTAACCACTGTTAAATAGCTGCTGAAAGCGTTTGCTTTTCGTCCCATATCTCATTATTCACCTTACTGCAGATCTGTGAGTATAATAACAGAAGTCCTATTGCATAAAATGTAACATGATTGCTTAGATTTAGTTTACTACTTGACCATTGCAGATCTGGAAGTTGTCACTATGAACAGCAACGCTTTTTTGAATTTATGCATGGGAAATACCAACAGTCTGTAGTCTTCTATTATAGGAATTAAAACCAAGGTGTTAAAATCTATGAAGTGTGGCCATGTATGAAAAAAGTGCTCCTTCTTTCAAACAGAAGTTATTTACACAACACCCCTACATCAGGAACATGAAATGTACCATTAAAGTTCTGAAAAGAATAATAACGCACCCTCATTATACATGGTCCATTAAAAATGAGAACCCCTCTTTGTCTCTTAAGCAGACAAAGCAATAGTACTTCATAAAAAGACAGTGGAAGTCACACAACACTAAGACAAGAGTTCAAAAATGACATTCTAACTTTGGCAGATGGATTACAGAGCTTGGAATTATGTTGCCTATTTTGAAAGCTAGTGGATAGTACACCTTCTCTCACAGTCTTTTTGTTTGTTTTTAACTTGTAGAGTTTACACACTTTATGAAGGAATTCAGTCAGTAAAGTGCAATGGATTCATTTCTTTTCTCCTCTATCTGAACTCTTCGTTATCATCTTTGACCTTTGGGTAAATTGGATTTGATTTTGTTGCACACTCATTACATCTTCATATGGACTCCTACAAGGCACCTGTTTTGAAATTTTATTTTTCAAAAAGACAAAGAAAGCATTTCACATTAAATGCAAACACATGATATAAGTCAATGTGTTGAAGAATAGTGAACAGGAGAAAACTGGTGATATTCCAAACACTAAAACCAGTCATAGGTGTCACCCAAAATGTCTGTTTGACGTTAACACAGAATTCAGAAAAAAAAATTGTTTGGATGAAGACTGCACATTCACCACTAAACCATTTTCCAAATGGGAAGACTATCATTATGCTGTTAATCTGGATACATTTTGCTGTATTATTCATAAATGACAACTGATATTTGAAATTAGTCTAGAGGTAATCAACTACAATATGCAACTATGCTTATAGCAGGTTTTCATCACTCCCTGCTTTAATATGCACAAACACACACAAAAAAATCTTCATGACACACGAAATATCTTCATGACACAAAAAAAATCTCCATGAAGCAGAAGTGCTGTCGATGGAAAAGATTTCAACTTTAAACAATTCCCCATGGTGGATATAGACAATTTTATCTATCAATTATTTTACTATTTGTCAATGGCTTGCATACATGCTTTCAGCTATTAATTATGTCACCCAACTCTACTTGTCTTTAAAACACTCCCACACACTGTACCTTATCTACCTAAGATACTGTTATCTATATATAGATATAGATGTTATATATATGAAATACCTTTCAAAAATATGTCAATAATGCCAGCCAAAATACAAAAAAAAAATTCAGCCAGAGGCAAAGTGCATGAAAAAACACAGAAACAAACAAAACCCCCAAAACTCTCCATACAGGAATCAAAGATCTAGCACTGTAGAATTTTCCTGCTGCCAGGCTGAGTCTGTTTAGAGACAAAACAAAGCTTTCCCACATATATTAATGAATCTATTAAATCTATTAGGAGAATTCCAATTATTCCAGTCTCTGGAACCATTACAAACATTAAGAATTATAGTAAATTTCCCTAAGAATAGAAAAAAATCCACACCTTTCGTCTACATTAGGGCACTTACTGTAAATAATTTGGCTGATACACAAAAGGTCTTTTGTTATAGTAATTCCCATGTTTATTGTTCTGACAATATCGATGAGTCTTTTACTAAAGGTTCAAAGATAGTAATGGGAGTAATATAAATAACAGTTATGAGAATGACAGTCAGGAGGAATGGTATAAGCAGTAAAGGGACTCTCAAAGTCAAGCCGGGGAAGTAAAAACAGATTCTAAAAGGAGTAATGTTTGTAGCATTAATGAATGTGTTCTAACTAGTTTTAACTCAGCTCAGCTGGGGCCACAACTATAAAGGAGGAAGGTGGAGCCCTTGTAAAAAAAGCTGGGAACAGCCCAGAGAGTATACCACATGTGACAAGTTCTTTAATTTCTGTGTTGCTATTAGCTAGCTTGCAGTTAGCTTAGTTATGTTTACAGCCACACATCTCCATTGCCTGAAAGGATGTCTGTAAGTTCTAGTGGAACTATTGCTGATCACAATGTCAGAATTATGACCTCTGAGTCTTAAAACAAGCCAAGATCCAGATGGGGAGCAAGCACCAACACCTACGGAAAAAAAAATAATTACCATAACCCTATGCTATGGTAATTACATCCTCAAAGATGTGAGGATTTCAGACTCAGATTTTGAAATGAACTCTGCTTTGCATTTACAAGTAGCTGCATCACATGGCTATGTTTAGAGTCTGAACTAGTTTTGATATACAGATATGTACATGTAGCTACATATGCACATATATGACAGATAAATGTAAGCAAAATACAATGACTTGGCTTCAGAAATAATTGTCTTGAACTTCTGAACTCAATCTTAACTCTAAAAGAAAATATTCTTCTAAGAAGAGGAATTTGATGTTAGTGTCGATGGGCTAAATCTAAATTCATAAACTGCGTAGGCAGGATGAACTTCCCTGATGTCAGTATACCCAGCTACTTGATATATTGATACTGTTCATTTCTAATTAAAAAAAAAAAGTGTATCTCAAAGATGTATTAAAAGTTAAGCAGTGGGACAATATTTCTCACTGGAAACACTCACTGAAGGCACACCAGCCGATACTCTGATGGTCATTAGGAAAAGGTTCTAACCCCATGCCTGGGAAATGTTTCTAAGAAAGTGAGTGCTAATTAATAATATTATGGCACTTCCCTGCTTTAATATTTGCTTAAATTATTTACCGTAACTAATCCCTTCAAGGTTTATCTTGCAATCACAAAAGTTAAACAGAAAACACTCTGAGAAATATTCAAAGATATCTTCCTTTTTCCTACAGCTCGCTAAAGATGCACAACCCTGAATCTTGCAGAATAGCATTAAAGACCTGCTTACAAAATTGAGTCAGAGAATGTGACCTTCCATGGGAAATTTGATGTGAGTAGCACACAAACAGATGCCAGAGGGTAGACAAAGTACCAGCAATGCTAAGGAGCTCAGTTCATTGTAGCAGTGAGATAGTGAGGTAAATAAATAAATAATTAAAAGGGTCAAAAGCCTTCTGTTATTTTCTTATGGGGCTTTTCTCTTTTGATGACTGTGCTAACAGACCTTGTTCTATTTATTCATTGAAATTTATGTTTATATTCCATGTGAGATGCTCATCTATCTGCCAACCTGTGTCAGCAGAATTATAAACCTGTCAGTGGGACAGTATTTTAGTAGTAACCTATGCTGGCTGTAAAAAACAAATGCAAATCTTCTGACAATTACTTATATGCAATGAAAAGAGCACTTTCAACAAATAACGCTGTCAAAAAAATAGTGATGCTACTTATCTCTAAAACAATGAATTTATATCATATACTTTGAATCATGTTAAGTTTTTTGAAAGGCTTTATTTCTTCTACTACCATAAGAAAATTGAAGGCAGTTTCAGGTATACCCTGAATGCAGTTAGAGATGAAAGCACCAAACAACCTTCCTGAAGCATTTTGCAAGGCCGTGCTGAAATGGCATTGACTGAATCCAACCATGCAAAAGTTGTCTCCCCTAGCCCACAGGTGTTAACATACTTGAAGCTGCCATGTCAATACATAAGTAGGGATTTGCATATTGCTATAGTAAAAATGCTATATTATAATCAAGCAAGCATATTTGCCATAAAGCATTAATTCCATTGCATTTCATCTTCATGGGGGAGGTTACTTACTTCATAGAATTAACTCAATTCAATAATAATGGAAGGGGAATCACAGGTTCCTCACAATGCCACGGTGAAGAAAAGTATCTCAGGATATAATGTCCTGGCTTTAAACTTGTATTTAGAGCTGGAGGTGTACAAAAATTTATGACTTTATTCAACCCAAAGGTATGCAGCAGACTTACCTGAACAGTACATTTACCAATGTGTATTGCCTTTACAATGCACAGTGCTCATATCATTAAATAAGGAGTAGAAGAGATTGCAAGAGTTTATCTGGTGTATTTTCTTGCCTCAAGGTTTTATGACAGTGTGACTTTTGCCAGTCTGTTATGCGCACACACAGTAACCAATTAGCTATAAAATTAATCATAGCATATTAAAACTACAAAACAGTGCTTGTAATATGTGCTCATTTTATAGATAAGCTAAATTAGTATAGCCATAGCAAATTAGCTCTGTTTCAGGAATTACAAAGACAAACAGATTGCATCTTTCAATGTCTGTATGCACGAGGATTAGAAAGGATTTGATTCATAATAGCCAGACTAATTATATTTACGCATTCAGGGCATTCTTTCATGCAAGTCTTAGCTTCCATTGAACAACCATAAAAAATGTTTAAATGTATAAAATCATACCTCTCTTATCTGATAAATATTATAAGGGAAATATAAAAATCATATTGGGAAATAAGGGAAATAAGATAAATGTTAAATCCAAGTATTTTTTATTAGTGTGCCATTGTAAATGAAGCTTATCATCTTTTCTTCCACTTCAGATACACCTTGAGTAGGAGAATGTGAAGTATTTTACTACTGAACAAAATAGAAAATTTTTCCAGTTGAAAGTTTCTTCTCAACTTCCCCTTCCCCTCTTAAAAGTAAATAATATTTGAATCTTTTTATTTGATATTTCCTGTAGGAAGAAGGATGTTACTGATAAGCCTGCTACTTCCAGCTCTCATGTTTTTATTTAAAAACTAAAAAAAATAAATCCATGTCCCTTACTGCAGTGAAATTTTTTTTTTAAAAAAAGCTTTCCAATAAATGTTATTTGCACTGTCAACTAGCAGCTTCAGAAATGCAAAATTTTAAATTTAACCATGAATAAATAAACATATTTTTCCAGTAGAACTTCTACTGATAGTATCCCAGTCTCGCTAATGACAAGAGCATCCAAAAGTAATAAAAGAACACAAAAACTTGAGTAGAAACTAAAGAAGGAGATCCACAGTCTCCCTACATTACCTGAAAATATATGAATGTGTTATTATTCATATATAATCTCCTTGAATTTTATTTACCTCAGTACTCATTAAATTTTCTCCATAGTTTCAGGCATCTCTGCGTGATGAAGAAAATACCAGAAGAAGATTGTGAGAATGAATTTTTGTCCTTCTTTGGCATAGATATTTATACTTCAGAGAAAGAGGTTCTGTTAACACCTATGCAGTCGCAGACAAGTTTTCAAAAGAACTAAGCATGCTGAGTAGAAAAGTTAGTTTTAAAACTGGACTTAGGTGTCACAATGGGAACAGTGCTGGGACGTATTTGAAGATCTGTCACTGATATACATACCCTAGTTGGAGTTAATATCTTTTAAAATTCTATCTCCAGCTACAAATACTTGAGAATTAGGCTTTGGGCTTGTCTAGGTTGCTTTTTATTTAACAGACCCTTTTCAGAGATTTTGAGGACCTACAGTTCATGTACAAGTTCACATGGTCACTGGATACTTAGCAGGTATGAACTATTGGCCTATACTCATTTCTAAATGTTGGGGTTATTCATTACTGGAAAATTATTAAGTCTACTTTTTATAACCCTTTCTTAGTCACATTGCTTGACAAAGTAGCTTCAAACCAACCTTTTTTCCTTGTGATCCCTTTAGCAGTTGGTCAAATTAATTCAGCATGCTCATTATTAAAATGTTCTAAATGATACAGTATGCTCCAGACAAACTTCTGACAAGACAGACAGCCAAGGGACTGAAAGGTGATAGTCTTTTGCCATTTCTGAGTAATGTGGCTGCCAAATCTCATGGACTTGAGGAGGTTTGACCTTGCACAGTGATCTGTCTTCATGAAAACTGTCTGTCATACGCACATTCCTCAATTTCACAGAGGAAGAACTGGAACTGTAAAACAAGAAAACCTTGGACTTCCCTAAAGAGAAAAAATTGTATAAAACTTTCAGGGCATCACCAACAGCTAAAATTAACTCCAAATCACCCATGTGGATATATTCTGATGCAAACACATTTGCCATAAGCCATAGCGATTACTATCTTCCATGGCCACCGCAACTGCAAATGAAAGTTTCTTTCCCCTTACCAGATCTAAAAAGCTACTAAGTTTTCATTAGCACAACCACTTTTTGCAAGGACAAAAAAAAATTTGCCATGCTAAATGTGGTTTGAAAGGATAAGAAAGCCTTTTGTGTAACAAAACATGCATTTTTAAAGAAGGTCACTATCATTTAATGCCACTGTTGTATGTTGAGCAAATCTGTTCATTTTGCCTCACAGAAAAAACAAGCAGCCATTAGGAGTCCAGGAGGGCTAAGGGAAATGCAATGGTTTAATTGCTTTGCCTTGGGAATGTTGCAGAAGCTGGTCTTGCACAATGCATATGTTGACATCTCAAAGAAATATTTATCTATGGAATTTGAAACTGCTTTAAAAAGAACACACATGAACCTGACAAAGTACTGATGGAAGACTGAGTGTTGGCTTATTAAACAACATAAATAAAGGAAGGGTGCATTCATAACTGATTTGTCATGTCCATCTGGGATCATCTAAAGCTAACAGTAGTAGCATATTACTGAGGGACAAAATTCCGGAGGAATTTGAAAGAATTCAAGAAGAATTATTATTGTTTTGTACAAAAAAGGAAATTTATTTATTGCCAGACTTTCATTTTCTATCAGTTTGAGAGCAAACAACAAGCACCATGTTGGAAAATTAGGTATTTTTAATTCAAGGAATAGAAAAGCTAATTATTAATCGTCCTGCAGCAAGATGTAATCCTAATACTGGAGTCTGAGCAAGGATGACACAGACTTGTAATAGTGTATGCAAAGTACCTAATACAACAGGGATCACGGCTTGGACCTTAAGCAGTCAATACAGATTAATAATAACTACCTGGTTTCTATTTTAACGGTTCTGAAGTATAGGAGTGGTTGCTATTCATACCACAGTTTGTAAAACACCAAGTTATACACAGCTATGTGCAAAAATATGTAAGGGAGGAAAAAAAAAAAAAGGAAGTATTGTCCCACCATCTAAATAGTTCTGTAGCCCCTTATAAACATGTAAACGACTAACAGATAAAAATAAATTATATACAATGAAAGCAATTGTTTTCCCAGTCCAAGTTAAAACAAGTATTTTAATCATACCTCAATGTTACCAAGATTGAATATTTTATGGCAACTCACACGTCATTTTAAAAGACCTTCCTATTGAAATAAACTGTTTGCATGAAATATTCAAATCTTAGTTTAGATTCAATAAAAAGTAAAAAAGTGATATAAGCCTCAAGACTCTCAGCAGGAAAGCTAGAGGAAATTGGTTTATAGATTAATGGTTCTGTTGGTTGGGATTTTGGTTTGGGGAGTCTGGGGGGGGTTTCCAGGCTCATGATATTTACACATCAGAACTGTGCAATACTGCTTCTTAAGGGCTCCTTTTAAATCATAGCATAGTAATGGGAGGATATTACCAAGCTGTCAATAAAATAAACTGCTTGCATTTAATTACTTGCATCCTAAATGAAATTTAGAATCTGGTGGTTAGGAGGAGAGGGGACACGCATTTGCTATCAGCCATCATTCTTCTGATTTTAGGAAAATCATGTGTTGATACTGTAAACATACAGATTTCTTCACAGATCATTACAGCTAGGAGCACCGGAAAAGTTCAAGACTTTAAATGTAAACAAGCCTTCTAAAATACAAAGGAATTACTCCTATTTTGCAAAAGGAGAACTTAATAATAGAACTGAAGTGAGGCTAGAGAAACAGCAACTTTTGTGAGGTAGTAGGAGTAGGCACAGGAACTCTGAGTATCACGGGCATTCAGCTCCAAAATATTGCGCATGTAACCTGCATAAAGCAACTGAATTATTTACTTGACACAAGAAACCAAGTTGGGAATAGTGCTTGGATTATCCATGCCCACACAGATCATTCTCTCTTTGATAAATGCTGATGTCTGCTTCATGGAGGTGGTTATAGGAGATAAATAATTGTTATAAAACCCCAAAAAATATAAGTAACCAAAGCCCATCTTTACAAACATTTGTGTTCATGCACTACCCACTCTTCACTAAGTACAACTAATTACCATACTATGTACCAGCACTAGGTACTCGGTTATACTCCAGTCAAATATACTCCAGTGCTCTCCTGCATTAAATACCTACCTGCCTACTTGTTCCATCTCTGCAAATTAGGAAGGGAACCACATGTTGATACAACCTGTTCCTCGGGGGAAACAACCATGTTCCCACCACATTTCCAAATGTAAGCAAGTGAAATGTTATTACTATGATTAAAGAAAGTTAATTCTAGTTTAGGCAGTTTCAAAACACAGCAACATATCCCACCCTTGCCTTTTAGAGTTGCCCACTATCTTTATTGATCCTCTGTTTATGACCACGGGCTCTTTTAGAAAATGTCATATTATCTAACTGAAAAGAAAAAATTTGTTTTGGTTGCCTGTGTTATATTTAAAATTACCTTTGTTTTCTACTTGATTTGAAAAGTTGGAGCTAAATCAGTGATAACACAGTTGCAAATGCTATATTCATAGACACAACTAGCTCGCCATTGTTAAGATAAGGGAACAATGCAGCAAATGCAATAACTAGTCATGCATATGAGTAGTCCCAGTGGTTTAAATTTTTTACAACATCCTTTGAGTCTTTCATGTATGAAAGAAGCAGCTTCACACCTGGTAATATTAAATCTTATTTCAGAGATCATTGGTTTAGTCCTTTGGACTACCTTATTTGGTTTTATTCATCTCCCATTTTGTAGTGTTTTTCAAGAAACACTTGGGATTTATTCTGGCAGCTTTAAATATCTGCAATGAAACTGTCACCATGTCTGTTACTCTTCCATTCACCAAACAAAGTAGAATCACAGAATAATTTAAATCCCCCAGTTTCTAAAACCGAGAAAATAATGGAAATGGTCATCTTCAAGACACCTGTGATGAAAATGCCTCCGTTTTAGTGGGAAAAATCCAATACAATAACAAGTAAGTTCTTATTTGAAGAAAGTGTGGAGGTTCTGCTGCTTCTTATGTTTAAGAACAGAAACACAAACAGAACAAGTACAACTATTCTCATTATTTATTGTTCTTAATTGAAGCTATTTTGCCCAAGAAAACTTTGAACTTTCATGCTCCAACACTCAAGGAAACAGCAGTCCTATTGTTTTCAGGACTAGATCAGTGCACTAACTGATTAGGCATGATAACACAATAGTATTTCTGTCACTTTTGCTAATACATATCATTCAGGGTTTTATGGCTGCTTTACAGGAATCAACAGAAGCAACAGAGGGAAGTTATGCTGGATCAGGGCCTCAAGCAGCTGCAGCGCTTTAAGTAGCACAGAAGTCCATGCTGAACCAGGGTCTGAGTTTGCAGAAACGGAAACATCTCCAGAGCAATTTTTAAATCTTCTTTCCAGGAGAATTCAGCAACAGTTTTTACAGCTCGTGAATACTTTGAGCTGCTATAAACTGTTGATGTTGCTAAAAGAGTTACTCTAGTTAGTTTAATAATGATCATTTCTGGTTTGATACCACTCTCTCTTATGCCATCTTCTTGGTATTGTACCATGAACCAGACCAGGAAAAGTACACAGGCTAGCTATTTTTTGTTGAAATAGTTGCAATCCAGACTAGTTTCCAAGTCCACATAGGCACATTCATGTCACTATGAACTATCTGAAGGCAATGGGTGAGTGGACTGATCAGTAAAGACTAGTGGCACTGCTTTTTCTAAGCAAAAAAAAAAAAATAAGTCCCAGCTTATGCAGGCCTACATGATTTGTAGAAATACCATATTAATCATGCCATTGTTCATAAAATCTGAACTCAAAAGAGGTGTAAGCACTGCCCAGATAGAGGAACAGAATTATAAATTTATCCAAATATAATAATCACTTGCACTGGAATCTTGGGAGAAAGCTGCCCATGTTCTTGCAAATAATTCTTTGGAAATTTTTAATGGACTCAAATATTCAAAAAATTTTTTTGTCTAAAAAAAAAAAATGACACTATCATAGCAGAGAACCACCTTTTAACATGTTATTAGCTCATTGACTCAGGAGGAATAGTGCCATCTACTGAATTTACTATACTCATTACAATAGAACAAAATCATCTCTCATCAGCTGGTTATTGTACTAGGATGAGTCATTGTCCAGTTAATTTAAGAGAATGCTGCTGTAGTACAGACACTTCAAATCACTTGGCACCTGCTGTTTTTCCTTTGCCAGTAGTGTATTTCAACAGCTTATTCGCAAAACAAAAAAATAAGGTTATTCTTCTCAAATATTTGCAATGATTCCTTCAAGAACCTTATATGGGCACCGAGTGCTTGGAACAGTCTATAGGGGAATAACTGTTGGCTGCTAAATGTTACAGAAAAAGATAGAAGCCTGGAACATGTGAGTAATGAAACAAGTCAGGAAAAAATAAATCTGTGTTTACTGTTTCTGTAAATATCCAAGGAAATCCAAAATCCAGCAGTGCAAGCATATGTTATTAAAAGAATAGAATGAAACAGATTACCATGGATTCAAACTAACAACAAAATGTCTGGAATGCAAATAAAATATATTTCAAACAGTTGAGGAGAAAAAAAAATAATGGGATGAAAAAAGTTTTGGCGATATTAAAAGAACAGATTGAGGTTAACAAGATGAGGTTTAACAGTATGAATCTCTTAAGCAATCATTGAAAAAGCTAAGTCCTTCTAGGTCTTCCACTGAAAATTCATCCAATTACTATCAGAGAAAGGAGCAGATAGGCCAGCAAGACCAGAAGGTATGTAGCCACCCATAACAGCATTCCAATCATGAGAATATCCCACCATGTCTCTGTAATTCGAATGATATCATGTCCCCGAGAGCTCACACAGGTGTACAGGCATTTCAGAGAGGTAATTGAGCGTGTATGTTTCCCAGAAGGGGTGCAATAGGATCTACCGTCACTTGATCTATCATTTGATCTATCAATATTATTTTGGCTTGCGAAGTTCATAATAGCTTATCAACACTTTCTCCATATCCACCCATGGTATCTCCTACTGAATCTTTAACCCCTGCTCTCTTTCTGTGGGAGAGCAACTGTAATGTACTGAGCTCTTCCTAGGTGTGGAAGAAGAAAAAAATCAAGTTCTTATGGATAAGAATTAAGAGGCAGGTTAACACTGACTACTTGTGGTGGATGTTTACTACAGACCACCAGATCAGGAATAAGTTGATGAAGCCTTCTACAGACAGTTGGAAGCAGCCTCACAATCACAAGCTCTGGTTCTCACAGTGGACTTCACGGGCTTTACAGGGGACCTTGGTATCCTAATGTCTTCTTTGCTTCTTTACTGAAGGTCATCCCTCAGAAATCTTAGACCCTGGAGGCCAAAGAGGAATTCTGGAGAAAGGAAAATTTTCCCTTGGTTGAGAAGTACTGGGCTAGAGATAATTTAGGCAAACTTGATAGCCACAGATTCACAGGTGCCAACATTATGCACCCAGAAGTGCTGAGGGAGATGGCAGATGCTATTGTTAAACCACTCTCCATTATCTTTGGAAGGTCATGGAGAACAAGTGAGGTGTCTAAAGACATATCCACTCCAGTCTTCAAAAAGGAGGACCCAGGAAGCCTCACCTCCATTCCTGGAAAGGTTGTAGAACAGCTCATCCTGGATGTCATCTCCAAGCATGCAGAAGAAAAGAAGGTTATCAGGAGTAGTCAACATGGAGTCACCAAGGGAAAATCATGTTTGACAAACCTGTTAGCCTTCTATGGTGGAATGACTGGCTGGGTAGATGAGGGAAGAGCCATGGATGTTGTCTACTTTGATTTCAGCAAGGCTTTTGACACTGTTTCCCATAACATCCTCATAGGTAAGCTCAGGAAGTGAGTGTTAGATGAGTAGGCAGTAGATGGATTGAGAACTGGCTGAATGGTAGAAGTCAGAGCATTGTGATCAGTAGTGCAGTGTAGTTGGAGGCCTGTGGCTAGAGATGTTCCCCAGGGGTCAGTAGTGTGACCACTCTTGGTCAGCTTCCTCAAATCAAAGACCTGCATGAAGGGCTAGTGTGTACTTTCAGCAAGTTTGTTGACATTATAAAACTGGAAGAAGTGGCTGACACACTAGAAGGTTGTGCTGCCATTCAGTGAGACCTGGACAGGATAAAGAGCTTTGTAGAAAGGAACGCAATGAATGTCAACAAAGTGTGGGATCCTGAACCTAGGGAGGAATAACCCCATGCACCCATAAAGGTTAGAGACTAACCTGTTGGAAAGCACCTCTGCTGAGGACCTGGGACTCCTAGTGAACAAGTTAGCCACAAACCAACAGTGTGCCCTTTTGGCCATGAAGGCCAATGAGTGCCTTAGAGTGTGGCTAGCAGGTCAAGGGAGGTGATCCCTCCCTCTACTCTGCCCTGGTGAGGCCAAATCTGAAGTGCTGTACCCAGTTCTGGGCTCCCCAGCTGAAGACAGACAAGGAACTGCCGGAGATGGTCCAGCAGAGAGCTACAAAGATGATTAGGGGACTGAAGCATCTCTCTTACAAAGAAAGGCTAGGTGAGCTGGGCCTGTTTGGCCTGGAGAAGGACAACTGAGGGGGATCTTTTCAAGAGTGCCCAACAACAGGATAACGGGCAATGGACACCAACTGAAACACATCTGAAGTTTCATCTAAACATAAGGAAGAACTTTCCTTTGAGGGTGACAGAGGACTGGAACAGCTGCCCAGACAGGTAGTGGAGGCTCCTTCCCTGGAGATATTCAAACTCCATCTGGATACAATCCTGTGCAACCTGGTTTAGGTGAACCTGCAGGAGTGTTGGACTAAACAGTCTGCAGAGGTCCCTTCCAACTCCAACCATTCTATAGTACTTATGCCTATAAATGAAGAATATACAAATGCTTTGTCATCAGTCATGTTAGGAGGAAATTCAAAGAATTTACTGACATTGAAATTGCCAAGTGACTAAAGAAATGTGCACATTACTTAGTCTTTCACTTTGTTAAGCAACTAAGATCAGAGGCTATTCTGGGGTTAGTCACTGAAAATAAAACAATGAAGCAAAGTTTTTTTTAATTTTATAAAAAACTAAGTATGGCCTAGTAATCATAAAATCAGATTCAGAAATACCCTTTAGGTATTCCTTGGATTTGACAGTCTAGAATCCAAATAAACACTGAAAAAACCCTCAAGAGTTTTCACTCTATCTAAGATAGAGTACATTTCCATTTTCTAGGAAAAAAAACAGAAATTAAAGGAAATAATATGGAAGTGTATTAATGTTTTAATTCTGTGAATCATACAATACAAAGTTGTTATCCCGTAGTTCTTATTCATTCACATAGGACTTTTGACTAAGAAATAAAAGCCAAAATTTTTGAGCTGCAAACAATAAGTATTTTCCTTAATATTAGAAACAATGCTTTTGATAACTGTTTTGAAAGATAACTGTTTTAATCCTACATATTGCAATTACTAAAAACTCCAGATTAGATTTTTCCTTTTGCATAGTGTGTAACCTCCTACAGGTATGCTTTAAGCTGATTTTAAATTGGTAAATACTAAAAATACATTATAATACAAATACATACAATACAATACAAATGTACCATTTAATTGTTAAATCATTTTTGCAGACATTTTTGTAACTCTACATGTGATTCAATGTTTTTTTTCTCCCCAGAAAAATCAAATGTCATGAAGAAATACACATCTTGAGAGAATAGTCTCATTGTAACCTTTAAAAACTCTGTGGATTTTTAAGTTCTCTTGTTAAGCAGCAGAAACCCTATTATATGAGCTACCTGTCCACTCACAGAGCATAAGTTGCCAGCTGAGAACACAGCTTCATCCCATACTTGCTGAAGTCAATGGAAAATATGTTTGTAGGATTTTGTAACTGAATTGTATAGGAGCCTTTCCAATTACTTCAACAAGTACTGAATCGGTCCCATCACCAGCAGCAGAAGCCATAGTCACTGTGAGTAATATATGACTGTCCTTAGGCTGCAATGTATTTGCATAAACCTTTTGTTGAATAACTTGAAGAACAAAATAAATCAAAATTGAAATCTATTCACAGGTAAATGGCAAACTGGAAAAGAGATTTAGTGACTTAAATTATTCACCATGCTCCAGTGAAACCATATTTCATAGATTCACATTCCCAAGTGAACTCATGCTCTGCCATAGCCTAGCTAAATTTAGCACGAATAAGCATCTCTGGACAAATAACGGCCAAATAAAACAGGTGCCTTAATACATGCATTCAACATCTGCTATTTTGCAGAAAAACACAATCACACATACATGGTCCTCATTTGATTTATTCATACTTCCAGTGTGCACAAAGCTGTTTTGTAATGGACACCCAAACAGGACCTTGGGCTAATATGCGTTTGTGATACTCCACTAAATACAAAACTCAATGTTTCTTCCTGTGCCTAATTCATTTATAATATTAAAGTATCCATTGGTTATGTCTACTTCAATTTCTGTGAACTACTTTCCTTTATACTCTGTGAGATGAGGTGACCAGAACTGAAACTACAAATTCATATGATGGCATTATCTGTATATGCATACAACACTAAGTGCACTGCTATGGGGAAGTTAAATCAACCACAGGCAGACCAAATACACACTTCCTTTCTATATGATAGTATCTGCATTGTGGTTCTATAAATATGGGAACTGTATTTCACTGTATTCTGTGGGGTCCTCCAACAGAATACTAGCTCCTTCACTAAACTATCCTTCCCATATAATTTATATCTGGATTTTCTCCAGCACATTATTTTGTAATCCTCTTACCTTTCACTAATGCTTACTCTGCTAGAAGCACTCTACTTCAAAGAAGATGTTCAACACAACTCTCTCAAAGTTGCTGGTTTCCCTGTACATGGGGTACAAACAGAGGAACAATCAGTCTCCAAGGAAGGGTTCATGTGACTGTACCAAAATGGTCATACCTGTTTGCACAATCACTTTGCTATCGGTTCCTGAGAGTACAGTGAAAACGTATATGGAGAAACAATACCATATGGAATACAACAGAGAAGCAGTTACATTATCTGCAGCTGTTTGGAGACCGTCAGAGAACTCAGGTTTCAGGGGAGATCTGATGCAAGTATCCTGCAGTGAAAGACACTGGTAGGCCAGAACAAGACCCTGGGTACTGAAGAGTTCTGAAGTGTATAGAAATAAAGAATGCTAACAAGGGAACTGAAAATGGTACTGCTCGAAGAACAATAAATGTCAACAGCAAACATTGACAATAATAAGCTGAATGACTGGCAGTTTGATCAAACACTGTTAAAAGAGTGATGAGCAATTCAGTCATATTTAGCAGGATAAATATTAATTTTATGTTAAAGTATCTCCCATGTTATTGTAGCTGTAATATAAGACAAACGACTAAAACATAGGCATGTAAATGTGGAAATAAATGTGGATTCTCAACAATTAAAGCTGTTAACGACAGAGTGTTAAATGGCAACTGGGTGTCCTGTTGAATTCAGATGCTTAAGAAAATTTATAGCTTTTCACAAGAGAAAAATTAATAAAGAGTTTGGAAACATACCTATGCAAAAATTAGTAAATCGAGATGATATAAGATAAGACACTTCTACCCAATAGAAGAAGTCATAAAAATAACAAGAGAAAAATGAAAACCGCTAAGATAGAGTGCAGGAGATAGCAAGATTATTTGAAGAGCAGAAAGCTCAGAGAAGACAACTACAGAGAGAAAAAGTGGTAGATAATTGGAGTTGAAAACCCCAAACTTTGTTTATTTAAATTAGCTGTACTGAAAGAGAAATAGAAAAATCATTGAAGTGTAACTAACAATGGGTATGGGCCATAAAGTGGATGGGAGAAGGTTCAATCTGCTAATGGTTCTGACCTCTCTAGTCATGCTAACATGGTCAGGGCAAAATAAAACATTTATAGTCAGACATGGTAAACAGCAAGGAGCAGATAATTGCGCAGGCACTTTCTCAAGTCAGTGATATTTTTTTCCTCATAGTTTATCTATGATAATATAAAAACAGAGGTAATGATCTACTTAGCTTATGCATTAATTTACAATCAAGGATAGAAAGCACAGTAAATAATGATTATCATCACTGGCTTGTTTTAAATCTTGCTACAAAATTCTCAGTGGCCAATAAGCATTCACTCATTTAAGACTTTGTTCCTCCTTTTTATAAACATTTCTGTTAGAACAACTAAACAAGAAACAATGATAAAGTCTTCAATAGCATAAAGATATGAGCAGTTTAGCTCTATATACATAAATTCACTGACTTCAGTGGAATGTAAAAAGCCAAATAAGTGCCTGTGTCTTCCCAAAATACTGGTATTAATTATTAAAATACATTTTTCAAAACAAGATTGCCTCTTGTTTTGAAACTCTACTTGCAGCAAAGATTTTAAAAATTCTGTAACTGTTGTACAATAACAATGTACAAAAGCCTGTTTTGATCTCCTTAAAGAAACATAAATTCAGCTGTTGAAAATAAGCTATTGCTTATATCTTTTACAGTTCTGATCCAAGCCAGAATGTGCTGGCATCTCGCGTTTCTTTTTCTCCAGAAACATATTTCTAAGTATAGCTGTTTGTAATATAAACTACAATCATCTATTCAGATACTTCTAGTGCATTCATATCTTTTGCAGACAAGTGCTGTATTTTTGCACTTGTATAAATACAAATACTTGTCTTGCTGACAAGTGTGAATAAAATTACTTATTCTGAGCTTCTCAAAAATTTTTATCAATTACATTTATTGAGCTTCTATTAATTCTAAATGTGTTATCAGTTTTTACTATTCAGAACCTACGCTCTCATATAGCCCTTTCTACCAGTTAATTAATTCAGTTTACCCACGGAAACACCACACATGAAAAACAAAACACAGCTGCACACTATGCCACCCAGTGCAGATCAGAACTGAAGAAAATGGCACAAGGTGTCTTCCCTACAGCAGCTCAACTTTTTTAAAGATGAGGTCTGATATCACAGGTAATCTGTTAATGACACCTGCAGGAGTATCACAAATCATATCGGGTGGCCTAGTCCAAAGGCACTGAGGACTTTACAGATTAAGAGCAACAACTTGGACTTAAGCTAATTGGAAACTAGTGGTAATTGCAGAGCTTCACCAAAGTATGTTTGTGTGAGGCAGTACTTAAAGAGCAGGCAGACGTATTTTATATTAGTTCAGATAGCTGTATTTCCACTTCCTGAAGACAAATGCTAAGGGAAATTTTAATCACAAATTTAGCTCCTAGACCAAAATCAACTATATTCAATATGGAATGCCTCCTACTGAAACTCTCAACAAAGAAATTCCACATATATAGATCCAGAAGTCACTCTGTGAGCTGGTACAAAGATATTTCCATTCCTCCACACCTTAGTAATTATAAAATGTTAAAGATTATATATTGCCGCTTATGTTGCCAATTCTCTTGAATTGATAGGCTCCATCCTCAGCAGGTCCCCCACCTTGAGCATTACACTACAGTTGCACAGCTCTTCGCTTCTGCTTCTGGAAGTAGGGCAGCCCTGTTCTCTGCTATACTGCATGAGATCAGCATGCCTTTAAACACTTACATTTGAGAACACACACCAATGTACGTAAGAAACTACATTGTTAATGTTCAGAAAATTCTTACCCTTAAAATGTATCCTCCTGTTCCAGAAACTATCCTTGACATCAGTCATTTAAAATTTTTTTCCTGATTAGCATATTGAGGGAAGTAGAAGAATAAAGGCAAAAGTTCATGACAGAGAAGGGCCCCGAAACCAGAAAAAAAATATTTTTCCCCTTTATCCCCTCATTTCAAGCTGCAATTTCATAAAAACAGATTGACAAGTTTTTAAAAACTCTATAAAGAAAGAAACATAATAGGTACCAGTGCCAACTGGGCAACCACTGGGTCTTCCTCCTTGCCAAAATCTTTCATTGAGCTGCTAGCTGAAAGTGTGAGGAGCATGCTGATGCTGCAGCTGCTGCTGTGTTTGTTGCGTCCTATACTGGTGGAGCTTCTCCAAGTATTTCCTCCAGAACAGCTCATTCACATTTCAAATATAATAGTCCTCCACTTCAAGTAAGTTCCAAAAAAATCTCAGTAAGAGAGGTTCTGACAGCACTAAGATGCAGGTCTAAGGCTTAGGCAAAACATTTAACTACATGTTTGTTTTAAACAAATAATGCACTGCATCATCATAGGAGTATGCAGCAGTTTAGATTAACAAATAATGCCCCACACTGCTTTTTACAGTCTGAGCAAAACAAATACTGTTACAATACCAAACCTGAGCAAATGAAGAGTGATGGAAGAACTGTGTCTTGCTGGAGGTAGAGAGGAGGAAAAGAATTGGATTTTTTTTCCTATTTTTGGTACACAGAACTGACAAAAAAGCAACTGTCTGCAGGGATTGCTAAGGAAATTTTACTGTGATGGAGTACTGAGAAAGAAGCATGATGCCTCTGGCGTGTGGGGGGCAGCATGTGAAAGGGCATTGCCAGGTACCTGACTGTGGTATTGAAGAAACCTCATATAAAGAACAGTGCTCCCAAAATAAACTGAAAGCCAAGATGTGACTCTCTGGGTCACTGGATTCACAGCAAGTGTAGACTGTTTTCCCTCTGCATGACAATATATATTCCCTTCAGAAAACTTATTTTGAGAGAGATGGCCTGAAAACCTTGCATGGCTTGCCAAATGTTTACAAAGTGCAAGCTGCTGAAAGTGGGCTGTATAATACAGATCATCCCAATGTACAATTGGCATCTGAAAACATTTCCATAGTCTTTTTTAATCTCGATTAACAAAGGAAAGAGTACTTATGTAATAGTTTTACTGTTCACAGCATTACCAAATATTGTAATTAAGGAATAGCTTCCAAGGAAGCTTCTAAATGGCAGAAATTATGATAATAGTAATACCCATGTAATAGTAAGTAGACTGAAATTCAAATATATATTATACCCACATATTTTCACACACTTTCTTGTACTCCTAAGCAGTAGCCTACTCTGTTCAGTATCCTAAAACAATTTTGGCATAAGGATCCATTCAGGGCTACAAAGGCATTGACTGAAAGGGGCCTCCAAGCTTGGTGGTTGTGAGTCTGAGCTGAGTGCTCTACACTTGACACTCATCCAACAGTGATCAGGATCATGGAACAATTGAAACCAATGAGAAAATGTACTTAGATGCTTCCTAACAAGGTAAAACAATATGTCTTCAACTTGTAGAAGAAACAGAAATGTCTACAGAAAAAGAGGAGCAATGGGAACCTGCCCTATTGCTTATGGGGTTCGCTCTGAAAGTACCATCTTTCATACTGAAGCTCAGATTATTGCATGAAACCAGCCTTCTGAAATCCATACCTTAAAGCAGATGTCAGGCAAGTCTTACTGTACTTGTAACATTTCAATTTTCTATGGTAGATCTATTTTAATGCAATATCTCCTGCTTTTGGAGATATTGAGCACACTGAAAGTCAGTAGTGCAGTATTATCTGATAATACAATTATTTATATAAACATTTAATCTAATTAGGTTTAGGAACCGTTAAAGGATCCTTGTCAAACTGGAGTTCCATAAAAAGACAGTAATTTTTATTGTTATGGATAATTTGCTGAAGGATATTTCTCTGACTTCCGGCTGTTGTGCACATATTATCTATGCATACATTATTCAGTGTAAATGAGTTATACCGCTTTTATTACATGACACTTGTAACTATACTGAAGGTCAGAGGTCAGCTGCATGAATGAATTCAGAAAGAGATGCTTATTTAGCTGATTTGAATGCAAAAGAAAACACTTTTTGATCTGGGTTTATGGTAGTGAAAACTGCTGCTTCCATAAAATTCAAAGCAAGGAAAGGCAGATAAGAATCTTTGTTTATTAGGAATAGTTACAAAAACTTAATATGCCATTTTAGGCCACAGTGAAACCAGCAGTTTCAGATAGCATTTTAAAGGGTTTTTGGTGGTTTGGTTTTGCTTTTTTTTTCCCAGAATAAAACTCTTCATAGCTTCTTACAGCCATGAAAATAATTAGAATAATTCAGAATACTCTGAACAGGAAGATGCATGTTGTTTCTAATATTTTGTGAACAAGATAGGAAGGAATGAAAGACTAGTTTATATTAGCATGATTCCCTACTGAGTATCAGTATATCATCCTGATATCTAGGGCTCAGAGTCTGTTAAAGTTGCTGGTGCTAAATTTGCAGGGGTGAATAAAGAAACAGCATATGAGCCAGCCTTTCAACACATATTGCAGCTGCTGGTGCAATGTATCCTGCTGTGTAGCCCTACAGGAGAAACTAGAAATGTTTCATCTGTGTCCTGATGGTAGAGCTGACACAGGGAGAGACAGTAGACAGCTTGCTTTGTACCTGCTTTGTCCCTGCTTTAAGAGCAACCCTTAGAGGACAAGCATTTCCAAGGTAGCATAAGTGAATATTGCAGTAATTATACATTCTTGTGATTTTGTACTCCTGCAATTGAGGTATAGATGTTAAAGACTGCATCAGAGTTTCAAATTATAACCTAAAACAGAGGCTGTACAGCACAGCTACAAATTCTGTACAGGAATAGAGGAAAGAACAGAGATAAGGGAGTAGCAGCAGCACATTGAGACAGCTGGGTCAAAGATCATGACAAGAACCTGAAAAATCATAGAAAAAATAGTTAGACATGTCCTCCAAAAACAGCAAAAGCACTGAGACTGTCTAAGCTGAGACTGGTTTGAAGAGCAGCACATTTGAAAGAATGTGAGGCTTAGCAGACCAAAATGACTTGATACTAAATGCATGTCTCTGTGGTGGGCTATATGGGTCTACTGCTACAGAAAAAGCATTCTTTATAGATAAACCTCAAATGTCCAGGGATGAGCATCTCTCACCTTTCTACTTGCTCCACAGACAAAATCAGCTTCCCAACTAATCTTTACAGTTGCTCAAATAATACATCTCTGAGATACTGGCCCTGAGATGGATAATGCAAACTCTTCATTACTTGTTTTAGCGATAGCATCAAACACCTTCCTTCTCCTTAGGCAACTACTACTTTAAAATCTCTCTTTTTGTCTTGTAGAATAGGCACTGGAAAGGTTGGAGGCAGACTTCACCAAGGGAAGTAAATCAATGAATAGTTATTAGCCTCCGCAGAAGCAGCCAGCAGCAGTCCTGAAAGAGTAAGACAGACACTGCTAATATGCTGTTGTAATCTTGTTGAAGCAATCCAACTCTTCAACCTTCTTTCAGCTGAGAATAAGATGCTGCATCAATGACTTTGCAGATGGAAAGAAATAAAAAATCATCAGTCTAAAGCAGAAATACACTAGACAAATAAAAGGTCAAATGCTATTATTCAAGGAAAAATCTCACAAGACAATATTTGACAAAAGTGAATGATGCTTAACAGCACCTTTGTTAATAAAATGGAAAAGTCAGAATTAAAATAAATAATTAAGTGTATTCCATTTTACTCCAAACTGTCTTCATCAATTATTTAATTATCATAACAAGACATCTTCATTTTATCTAAATGGAAAATTTGTTCAAAATGTTTCACTGTCTAAAAACTGTGAATTGTCTAGTTCTTCAGCTACCAATCATTTCCGTAGTTATGAAAGAACCCAGAAGTCCCATAGAATGGTTTGGGTCAGAAAGGACCTTAAGATCATTCAGTTCCAACCCCCCTGCCATGGGCAGGGACACCTCACACTAAACCATGCCACCCAAGGTTCTGTCCAACCTGGCCTTGAACACTGCCAGGGATGGAGCATTCACAACATCCTTGGGCAACCCATTCCAGTGCCTCACCACCCTTACAGTAAAGAACTTCTTCCTTATATCCAACCTAATCTTCCCCTGCTTAATTTTGAACCCACTACCCCTTGTCCTATCACTACAGTCCCTAATGAAGAGTCCCTTTCCAGCATCCTTGTAGGCCCCCTTCAGATACTGGAAGGCTGCTATGAGGTCTCCATGCAGCCTTCTCTTCTCCAGGCTGAACAGCCCCAACTTTCTCAGCTTGGCTTCACACGGGAGGTGCTCCAGTCCTTGATCATCCTCATGGCCTCCTCTAGACTTGCTCCACAGTACTTCAAGTGGGGTCTCGCAGGAGGCCTCGTTGTGTATCAAAGATATAGTGTGGATACAGTTTCACAAAAAGTTCACTCATCTTATGTGACATGAGCCACGTTAATTTCACTGCAATATGTATAGCAAGATAGGTATATTTGTAGGCATATTATTAAATTTTATTCTTTTAGAATTTGGGGAACAAAACCCTCTCATCTTATAAATTTCTGTGAGTATCTCTGAACTGAAAGTCAGTGAAAGAAAATACATCATCCAGAGATAGAGAAGGTATTAGGGCCTTCTGTTCTTATTGATCTGTGAACTGCCGGTCTCTTCTAATCAGAACGTCTATCTTACCTTGTTGCTTCTAAACCATTAGTGCAGTCTAAAAGAAATATGGAAGTACAAGGCTTTTTAATTGCTTTGTATAAATTTAGAATTAGAAGGTCACAGGAGATGTTTCAATCTGATTTGTACCTTTACCATGATGTTTTTTTCATTATTGTGCAGCTAGCAACCCAGGAAAGACTAAAACTATTAATAATCATTCAACCCTGTGCATGCACAGCATATTCAGCCTAATAACAGTAGCCCAGATCAGAAAAGAAATCTAATTTACAAGGTAGTCCTCTAAAGGGTCATGACATGTTAGATGATTCACTATTAATAAGAAGAGTTGCAAACAAGAGCTGTTCAAAAATAGGTATAAATTCATTTTAACAAAATCGTACTTTCTGACATGTCAAAAATGTCACTGCCTGCATATAATAGCCACCCAGAACTTTATGATCATCACTAAGGTTTGAACTTTTCCACTCCTGTGTCCACTAGTCACTACACTAAACATCTCTAACACTTCGAGAATCCTATACAGCTACAAAAACTACTTTCCATCTTCATGGAATCATATAGGCTACAGGAACATAGTGTTCAAAGTAGCAGATCAGGAGCTCAAAGTGACAACAAAGTTGATAAACTTACTATTCAATTGTGTATTAATAGACAAACATTTGAACATCATAAACTCCTTTAAGGATATATTTCCTGGTTTTCATAATTTTAGGTCTAAGGTATTCTGAATATTCTGCAGCCTTGTACTCTTTGAATATTGAAGCAATAGAAAAGACAATGAGTAATGTATTGGTCTAAACTTTGTAATTTTGTGTTCTAGGACAATATGTGGATTATCACTAGAGAATTTGTGAAAATATCTAAGGAGTGTAGGAGCTATAGTATATAAAAAACTAGCATAATGGTACATTACCTTGCTGCTGAGGGGTTGCCTCATCAAGCAGTTACCTTGAGAAACAGCAATTATGTTTTTAGTTTTCCTTTCCTGGTGAGTCTATTAAACATTACATACCATAAATCAAATTATTTCATAAATGAGACATACATATTGGAAAAATAATGGACAACTGTGTTAAGTTTTGGCCTCTACAAAGCTACTTAAGAATGACGTCAAAATACTATCTTTTATCTGCTTTATTGGTTACTATTCCATTTTCTGTTTTGTTTTTTTGGTTCTTAGTCTCACCTGTGGAAACTAGAAATTGAAGGCAGTTGCATTGAAACCATGAGAGAAAACTGTCAGTGATTTACTAGGTACAAGAATATATTCTAAAGCCTGTGGGAGACAAAAATGAGCAGCTGTTCTAGAAACCTAACCTAGAATGTTGGTGATATGGAGTCCATTGCTCGCTTCTGACTTTCCAGGACAATTTTACACCTTTTATGCCTTTTAAATATGGTGTAGCACATAAGAAATTTGTCTCACAAGTATACAGTTTCCCCTTCCTAGCAAAGCTCCGCTATACTTTTTGCCATGCTAAAGTTTTCATCAACAAAGAAAATTAGTTTCTTGGAAGTAAGGATCAATTTAGACATCAAGCAATTCTAGGCTTGTGCTTTTCCTTAGCAAAAATGCACCAAACAGAAACACATGGTTTATTTAAGAGAAATATTGTATTTACAGTAGAAATTCAGAGCAGAAAATGATCACCTTAAAAACTGAACTCTAATATTGAGCTGTTCTCTGAGCTGCTTAGAATCTTGATCAATGTTCAGAAATAAATTTAGGAAAAACATTCTCCAGATTAAAAAATGACTCATCATAATTTGGTTTACATTATTTATTTTTTACAGAAATAGAGCTATTTCTGAGAATCAGGGTAAAAGAATAAAGTAATATAATTACAATATCACTGTTCTAAATCTGGAATCTATACAAATTTATTTACCAATATTTATAACTCTATATATTTACTATTATAATAATTCCCCAAGTTGCCATCATTCATTACAAAAATGAGCAAAATCAGAGATGTTTGTCCTTGACATATTTTCTTTGTTTGGCTCTATTTTACGGCACTGAACTTTAAAGGTAGCTAGAGATGCAGAACATGACTGAAACACAGATTTGCCTTTAGCCAGAATGGCAGAGACTGGCAATTTGAGACCCAAGATATATGGAGTTACAAAATAGAAAACCTTTATGTTTGTCTCTAGGTTTTTTTTTCTTTTTTTGTTTGTTTTTTTTTTTTTTTCCCAGAGTGTACACCTTTCTGGGAAAGTGAAACCAAGGAACAGACCCCACAGGGAATAGGTCATTTTGAGAAAGCCAGGCATGATTCTGTGTAAACGAATGACAACAAAAGTAACATGCATATGGATTCTTTAACCTTCTAACACATAATGAGTTTCCCTAACTGCTGGTTTCCTTCCTTTTGGAAGCCAGGAGCTGGCCAAGGACATGGTTTATGAGCCTACCCACCTTTTCTGCCGGTCCAGGCATTACCATTTCTTGTTAACCATAGGCTATACACCAGAGAGGCTAGAAACTTCACAGAAATTGTGGGTGGATGGCTTATTATCGCTATTCAAGACAAAAATACTTTAAAACAAAAGATCAACATTTTTTCTGAGGAAAGTATAGTTCTAGCAGTGCAACTGTAGCATGGCTGGTTGAAGATAATTCTTCTGCTTCTCAGATGCTTGCATCTCCCAAAGAAGCCAGTGTCTTAAAAAAAAATATTTAAAGAACTTGTCCTAAATATATAACACTTCTTCTTCAGAGAGTATTAAAAATTAAAGACTTAATATAGTATTTTACAGAAAACTGTAATTTGATGCAGTGCACCACAACTGAATAAGAAACAATACGATATAATAACAAGAGAAGTTATGGTCAGTTGTGTCAGATCAATAAGCAGTAATGACTGAGGCAGAAAGTATTTCCATTGAGATTAATGACCAGTTATAGAAGTGTCTTAGTGCTACATCCAAATCCATTAAATCCACCATGCGATTGATTAGTATTTAAGCAAATGACCTGTGCTGTAGTCATTAGTACAAGCATATGCCATTAGGATAGTTTGGTTTTGCTTTCATTCTTAGTCATGTAAAATGTGTCTTCATGCTGCACTAAAATAACACGCTATAACTTATATTCAGCTGTTTTCTTATCAAGATACTTCAATAATAGAAACTATGGATAACTCAAGTAATTTTTATATCATTGACTGCCAATAAAATCCAATTCTGACATTTTTAAGTGAATTTACAGCTAAGGCTGAATTTGTGTAATTGATTAAGTTCTGTATTTATTCTTCAGACAGAAATAGTACTGATAGGAGCTTGTAAGCTTTCCCTAAATTTCTTTGATTTTAATTCAGGACAACCTCCAGACCTTTTTTTTCCCAGCATGAGTCCTAAGATGGCCTAAAATGGCATCAACTTCCTTTTCAAGTTTACACACATCCTAAGATAGCAATTTTTTCCATTTCTTAATTTGGCCACATTT
This sequence comes from Pezoporus occidentalis, assembly GCF_034315485.1. Taxonomy (NCBI): domain Eukaryota; kingdom Metazoa; phylum Chordata; class Aves; order Psittaciformes; family Psittacidae; genus Pezoporus; species Pezoporus occidentalis. The sequence continues at coordinate 764,098 of NW_026916253.1, forward strand.
GAATTAGGACAATTCAGGATCAAGAGTGAAGCACTGTTTCAATGGAAGTAAACCAATTATGTTTCTATCAATCACATATACTACATGTCCTTCTACTCTCCTGTAAGAAACTCTGAAATATCTTTATTTTAAATGGAGGAAAAACCAAGTCAGGATCCTATTTCATTCTACAGAGAGCACTCCTGCTTTTCCCTTGTGGCTTCTTAAAACTAAAAACTAACTTAGGAACTGATCCAGTACCCATGACAATAGCGGATCAGCCCCTTAATTTATGTATATTCTTCTGCTATAGAGGAGTGTATATTACAGCCACTGAGTTATCTTGTTGAGATTTGGAAGATGAGTAAAGTAAAGAAGAGATAAGCACTGGGACAGCTAGACCTAAGCAGAGGAAGAGCAGTAGTAACAGATGTGAAACATAAGGAAGGATAATAGAGCATTACAAAAGCAAGGTAGGGTAGGCTGTCAAAAGCATAGCAGGATAGGAAGGCTGACAGGAAGAGGATCATGGGTAGAGAAAGGTGTTAGCTAGTATGAAAGAACAGCTTGCTCAGCAATTCTGGAGACAGCGTCACAAGTCAACCAGGAACAGACACAAAGAAACGGTTAAAGAAGCCTTATTGCTTGTAGGACAGAACTAGTTCTACCACTGAGGCTGGAGCGTAGGTGAACAAGAGTGAGACATACTTTCATATTGATAATCCAGTCCTCACCTGTGATTAGCTTGCAATATTCAAATGAAAGAATTATGAGGCTCCATTAACTTCCTTCAAAGTACCTATTTATTACAAAAAAGATGTTTCACTACCCATTCAGCAGACAGCTGCACTGATATATTTCAAAATAGAAAAAAAAATTTAAGTGAATTACTGGGGTGATTCACCTCCAAATTTTCTACTAGCTGTTCATAAAAATGTGACATGATATTCAACTCCCTTAAGCACACACAATTCTGCTAGTGATTACACAGACAGAATCTCACAGAGGGCAGGACTGTATAAATATGGCAAACAGGTCCTCTGAAAATTGATAATTCTCAAAATTAACTAAAAAGGCACCGTTACATCTAGTTTTGTTATGAGACTGCTAATGGACTTCACACAGATCACTACACAGCTATGAAACAGAAGTTACACAACAGATTTAGGCCAAATTTGAACCAGAGAACAAGCTCTTAGTGCTGTACAGTACACTGCTGGCCTTGCTTCTTAATGTACTAGTAGGCCACTGTAAAAATTTAAATTCCTTTATAATAATCAGAATCAGTTAAAAATACCCTCAGGTATGCAACATTTTCTTTAATAAGCTTAAATTAAACAACAAATACAGTGCGCATATGTAAACAAGATAAAGGAATACATCATTGTAGCATTATCACTATAATCTCTACAGTACTAAAAATTATGTAGATGTGCTTCATGTATTTCAAACCCATAGTGCCATGTGGCAAAAAAAAATCTGTTTTTTGAAACGTAAATTTATTAAAATTGATACACTGCCTTTGAAACAATTAAACTCAGCCTTCTAAAGTATTAATTAAGGCCAACTGTCATTCACTTTTTCTCAAACTAGATTGATAACATTTACCAACTGCTAAAATTCTAAACAATACTATCACCGCAGGTATGCTGTGGAGTCATCATATCTTTATCCCACTGGTGTATTCTTTTTTCCTGCTAATGTAGAAACTAATGAAGGACAAAAAGGAAGAATTATAAGATAGCCAAAAAGAGAAAAAATACATTCAAAAGGCTTTTTTTTATTTCTTAGTATACTCATTAGACTTAGGATGCATGGTCAGACTACTGATACCAGTAAACCTTTTTTAATTGCACATTCTATTTGTCCCTATTGCATGCATTCAACCTGCAGAGAAGGCAGACATTTAAAGATTACCAAGGCAAGTTTGTAATGAAGCGGATACCTCTTTGTCTGTCCTTGCGCCAACAGCAGCAGAAGGGATACTAATTAGAGGGTGAATTATTAGCTTCCCATGGTGCACTGCAGGGGCATTAAAAATGAGTGTAGTTTGTTGCTTTCCTTTTAGATGGTTAGTACTGGTTTAATATATTCTTGTTTCTAGGTGAGCAGCAGGGGACAGTTTTTATGATTATAATTGTTGCATAATTACTGGCCTAAGGTTGCATATAGTTAAATAAAAATGCTGAGATACTAATGTTTTATTGAACAGTACAAGTAGATAGAATTGTAATATATTTTCCTGAACAATATAAGCTTGTTATCTAGCAGCTTGATGACAATTCTAAGTTGTCTTGTGGATAAAGACTGATTTTTTTTGCAAGGACAAAAAATAATTTTAGAAAAAAATAAAACCTGAAATACATTCAACTTAAAAAAAAAAAAAAGTTTTATTTTAATTCCAGAGAACCAAAGTCTGCATACATAATCTAACCTCCTGTCAGATTTCACCTCATGAGGAATATGAACTCAGAAATAAGACTTGTAGATCACCGTTTTCTACAAGCACAAATACACAAATGCATCCTAAATTTTCAATTTAAATAAAATAAATAATTTCCAATAATTTAAAACTGATTAACAATAAAAGAAATAAAAAACAAAATTAACTAAAATAAAAATAAAAAAGAAAAAAAACATTCACTATAAAGCCAAACCAGATAGTTATATAATATTCTTTGGCTCCACCTTATGTAGCAGACAACTGTCTGAATTCTTAGCAAAAAAGGTTTTCATGCCTCATCCCAGTTTCCTGTTGTGGTTCCTATATGTCGGTAGGTAACAGGCTACTTTGATGTCCCATGGTTTATCCAGGTGGAGCTTTATCTGACAAGCCACCTGCTCTGCATCAAAACTCCCTTTAGAAAAGCATTCTGAAGGCAAAAGGTCAGCTCCTGTCGCTTGTGCCTATGTCACATTTACACAGACTTCTTTCTGAATTGTGCAAATTCTAAATGTAAGTCTTCATACCACTATCCCAAGTAAGCAAAATGCTATTTTAAGCTCAGCTGGTTCTTTTTATAAAAGAGGAGTAAAAGGACATAGGAGAAAGGCAATTGATTGTTATACTTTCTGGAAAAGAAATTATTTTCATCAAGTTTTGCCAAAAGCCATTTAGAAATTTGCTCAACATTGCACTAAAGCTGGTATATTTCCAGCTTACCATTATGAGCTGTAAAATATTACTCTTATGAGCTGCTTAATGGCAGAACCTCTTCATTTTTCTTATTTTCAGAAAAGTGAAACAACTAAGAAACAGTTTAAACTGGAGAATAATTAGAGGACAGACACTAATTAGCTGTCTTGAGATGTCCTGAGATAGTCTTTCAACGTTCTTCTTTATTTGTTGAGCCTTCTCTTCCTAATGACTCTCTCTTCAAACAATGTAAGCCTTACTAAGACACTTCTAAACTGAAAAGTAGGGTCAGACCTTTAAAGATCTGGTGATACTATTCTGTTGCCTTAGAAGTCACTCTTTCTCTTAATGCCTTCAGTTTCTTAAGTAGTGTCCCTGAAAACCTCCTATTCCACCAGCTCCTTCGAGATATGTTATGGTTATGAAGAACATTTCGGAAAACAAGCAAATGGTTTAAAGTTTTTACTAAACTACTTTCTTTTCCTCTAAATCATGACAGACCTCAAAAAATTCCTCAGGAGAATTAAGTATCTGTAGCTAGGCTCCTCTTGTTTATCCAACCAAAAAATATGTTTCAAGGGAAGAAGAAAAATTCAAAAACCCTCAGTACCATCATCACTGTCTGGAAGTTCTCCGAACTAATTCTGCCAAACAGGAAGATATATCAACCCTGTCCACATTAATGCCTACTATTTCAGTCTTATCATAGGTAAGAGATAAAGAAACTAAGAAAAGCATAGTATTGTGCAACTTGTTAAAATCAGAGTTAGCACTGTAGTGCTTGGGTCTTTCTTATTATACAGTGAATGAAAAGAAGACTACACTGGAATACTGCACTAATACCCACTTTTCCCTACTCAAGCCATCATTATCCTTATTTAACTTTTTCCATCTTGACCTAGAAAATACATCAGTCATTTGCTATTTTCGTAATGAGATGCTGATCTATGCATGCCTGTGCTGGCAGCTCTGTACAGCACTTTCACTGCAACATTCTGCTGGCTGCCAATCTCAGAAAACCCCTTGGTGTTGTTGAACAATAAGAGATCACTGACCTTTCCTTCCTCTCCAATGAATGAACTATTTAAAAACTAAGGCCACTGCAGAGATAACACAAGTAAGGAACTGATGGCAGGTGTTATCAGTGGAGTGTTATGCTGTTGTGATTAGAAGCATATGCCCATTTATATCACACAAGCACCTCAAAACAAAGACAAAAGAAATGGTTATGCAGGTAAGTAAACTTATCTGCTAGAAAAACATGGTGTTTCTATCAAGCCTAGCTTTGCATTTCTGATCTGGAAACTTCACTATCAGAAAACCTCACAGTTTTCCACAAAAACCTTGCTGCAAATTATTGTTGCTTCTTTTTGTAGTTTTAAAGATTTTCAGTAAGTGCAGGAGGAAATTGATAGTTTCTTCCATTTCAGGAATTTAGATTACTCGGCATTCATATTAACAAATATTTTATATTTTTCTTCCTACTTGTACCAATCTCATTTATTTCTTCTGACTTCAAATTTCCTTTTTCCTTCTTTTTTTGGTGTTAATAACCTGATGGCAAAATCTTCAGTGGTTATGTTTATATAGCTCTGTGGAACTTCCCATGAACAAAATCAATTGGAAAAAATCCCTTGACTTAGATCCAAAAGTTCCCATATCAAAACATAAAAATTCACTAATCACTTAAAAGAATGTTTTTCTTCAGATTCCATTCCAAGAAACAGATTTTAATCACATGCTTAAACAGTCAGAAAGGAATACATTTCTGTATCTGAAATGTTTTATGGTTTATTCTAAATTCAAGCTTTCTGTTTTAGATGTGTTAAAAAAAAAAAGAAAAGAAAAGAACTGTTGGAGCATTTTATGTTCAGAAACTGATTACAGAGAGCTAGATTATGAGTGGGATCATATAGTTGCACAAGGAGACGGAGGAATAAAGCATCCTCTCTCAAACACACCTGGAAAGGACTTAGCATCTTTGATTTACTCGCACAAACAGGCAACGCTCATGCTCTTCCTGCAGCTGACATACAGCTACTGATGAGTGTCTCTGCTGGTGAGGCAGACATGCCAATGAAGGAGAACTTTGATGTGAAATGGTTGAAGATTTTGCAACCCCAACACCAAAACCAAAGATGTTAGAAGAAACTGTGACTCTCTGTCTCAACTTCTGTCAAAGGTATGTCCATCCTCTTCACCCATTTAAATTATTTATAAAGACATGTAACAGAACATCAAACCAATTCACATTTCAGAGATATTTAGGGTTCAATGCTCCCAAAGAGGCACACAAGGGCTTTCATTGTGACCTACGTGTCAAACCTGTGGGTTTTTTTTCCTGTTTCCATCACTACTTAGTTATAAATCTAGCCTGAAAAACCCAGTACTGGAATAGGCTTCATCCACATGGATTCAGCTGAGGAATATGAACCAGCCTGCCAAAGTGGATATTGAATATCTTGGGATTTATCAGTTTAAGTAAAACCCATTGAAAATTTTAATTTCTTTTTGCTTGCATCATAATTTCTGTTAAAACTATCAAAAGAATACTAAAAGCCAGTGTTTTGTCAAGAATGGCTGCAGTGATCCTCCCAGTCAAAATGCTTTTATTCCCTGGAACTGACAAATATTTCTCTTGATAGTAAATCAAGAAGCAGCAGAAAGTGCTGTTCCAGTGCTTTTCATTGATACAGTTAATAAATACTTGTATGCATACGCTGCTTTATAAGCATAAAAACAACTAGGTTTGTGATCATGAATTCTCTGCAAGGAAAGACCAATCTTTGTCTCAGCAAGACCAAATAAGATTGAGCGGCACCTTAAAGGTCTCATTGTGTAAGCCTCACTGGATTTGCTTTCATCATATTATTTTAAAGAGAAGGGATTGCCCAAAGCAAGGGTGATCAAGACCTAAAGAGTGACTGCTTAAGCAAAATGACGGATGAATATAGCCACTGAAAAAAAAATAAACTGAGCACTAACGAAACGTCTATTTAAAACAGGAAAGCAGAGAAAATACCTTCAAATGCTTTCTTTTGGCAATGTTATGATTACTAGAGAGATTTCTTGCCTGAAATGAGTATCTTTGAGATAGTGAGGAAGGAGAATCAAAACTTAGTATTAGGAAAACTGATTCCATTCCCTGAGCTGGGTGTATCTTGCCCTCACTCTCTTTGCAAAACAAGAAAAAAGCTACTGTATAGTTGCATGAACAGCATATTAAATAAATAGCTTGAACCTCTTTCCTAAACATGTACATGGTAGGAATTTTTCAAACAGATATACAGAAACATAAGATTATACAGGTGCTTTAAATGGTAGTAGTGATATTTTTTAAAAGTGAAAGGTAAGATAAGTTGGGACAAGTTTCAGGGAAAGAAATAGTTACCATAATGTAAAAGGTGGTGGGCTTTCAGCAGCGGAAGGGGGGAGGGAAGGTGAGAGGCAGAACTGGGGGAAAGATTGGTGCAGGTCTCTTTATGTCAGTGAGAAAGAACTGATTCAGAGAAAACTCCAGGAACAAACTTGCCAACAAAGTTTTCAAGCTGACAAGCAGGTACTCTTTATTGTGGCGCTGGGAGACACAGGGGATAGCTCCTCCTAATATGTGTCTCCCCAGCTGCCACACAAGCCGTCCTTTTTTAGCCACTGGGCATACATACATATTTATGAGGCGACATATGGATTACATCATTTTCCAGAAAGTTCCCCGCATGCATACAAAAATGTGGTGGTGGTCTCTGAGGGTCGTTTACTTCTTCCAACAATCTTCATCGCTTCTGGCCACCTTTGAAGCACGCAAGTAGATGCTTATACCTGTTTAATTGGTTCGTTAGCACCAGAGACATAATAATCCTCCTATCCTCCTACTTATCACTTAGTTTAACTGTAGCCCATCCTGGACACCTGCAGTTCCCAGATACTCCTTATCCGTGCGTCCTGTTCTTCTAGGCTGTTTTCCTTAAAACTATGTCAACTATAACGATTTATCTTGTGAGAATTCTCAGTATGTTCTCTAGCTGTACTCTGTTTTTTTCTCTATGTATCATGCACCTAAGTAATTTTGCATTGTTACTGTTTCTTAAGGGCGAAATATTCCTTACCTCATGATGCACTGGGAGAAGAGACACAAACCTGCTCCCCCCCTAATTCTAAAGGTTTCTATATTCCATTTTGTGATTTTGTGCCCCCCTTGTTTCAGAACCAACATCAAATAGCTTAATAAAGTAGATGTTTTAGTAAGAGGGAAAAAAGAGAAATGCATATTACATCATACTTACAAGACGGAAACCCCACATTTGTCTTGCTTAAAAAAAACCAAACAAATAAACTTATTTCAGGTGAGAGATTAAAACTATAATCTTTACAAAATGCTTTGATTATTTATGTTTCATAAAAGAAAACAGTTTATATAATATCTCTAAATTTGTTTCCTAAATATACACTTATGATAAGGACAAATGCTGAAAAAAAAATCTGCTGACATTCTTTCACATTTGACATCATTGTAATAATTTTTAAGAAAACCTGAACCAAACTATTCCTAAACAAAAATGCTGTCAATCCACATGCCAAAAAAATCAAAGAAAGCAAATTTTGGATTAAAAAATTAGAGGCGTTGCATGATAAAGTGAGTTCCTAATATGATTACAACCTTCGAAAGTGAAAAGAACATGTGACTTCTGTATCTCATCAAAACAACCTCCAATTAAAAGTAAGGATGTTGAGCTCATATGCAGCTTTATCGTGAAATAAAAAAAAAACAAAAGACATTTAAAAGAACATTTGGATATATTGATTGGATGATGCACACTGCAGAGGGAAGGATTACATCTGATAAAGAGTTGACCACTGAAACAAGTTGATCCAGCTCCACATGCAGCTGTAATTAAAATCAATGACTTGTAAGATACTGTCTTAACTGTGATTTTGAGTACCGAGCCTTACAACAGAGAAGGTCAGGCAAGGTTAGAGAAAGTCATGGAAGAGAAAGTCAGGGATGGGAAGAGAATTTCAGAAAATGGAATTTCAGAAAATGGAATTTCAGGAAAGGGGATTTCAGGACAGGGAAGGGAAGATTGAATTAAGCAGAAAGTATAGAAGTGAATGTCAGAGAAGAGAAGTTCTAAGTAGAGAAGGTGGGAGAAGGTCAGAGAAAGGAGAGAAGATGAGAGAAGACAGAATGAGAGAAGATGGAAGAAGGCCATAAAAAGGTGAGAGAGAAGGATATATGAGAAGGGAGGGGAGGGGAAGGCAGGGGAGGTTCATCTAAAATTTATGCTCCTATGTAATGCTGAAAGTCTTAGTGATGAATAAAAACAACGTTAAAATTCTTTGGGGTTTACGTTGAAAATAGCTACATATTATAATATACATTAGTCTCTTCTTTTCATTGTCCGTATTTTCAAGCACTGCAAAGTAAACTTAAAAAGTAAGAAATTCAGGTACTCTAAACGTCAGGGGCTGTACATTTATATTCTGGTATATGTATTACTGTAGTTCTAAACTTTGATCTGGTGCATATACCTTCATTTGGATGAAGACCTACTGTTGTTGGAAAGCTTTCCATCTTACAGTAGATACAGAAATGTAAAATATTAATGTATTGATTCTGCTGCACTCAATGTCAGCAAATTCAAATCTCAGCATGACTGGTCAGAATATTTTGTACAATAAAGGCAATGTCTGTTCATTTCCAATGCATGTCTAAGACCCACTTTCAAAATGGCAATCCATGTCAATTTCAACAAAGATACTTTCATCCAAAACTGTTTTGAAGGATATGAATCTGAATCTGTATTAGAAAAATACCACATAGAAAAATTAATGCATTTAGGTCAAAATATGTGTTACTGCTATGACCCTAGTACTGAATTACCACCTGAAGTTTAAACGTTATATTAGGGATGTCAAATATGCCTATTAAAATGCCGAGAACCTCATGATAAATCATCACAAAGATGGTATGCAGCAATAGACATTACCATAGAGCAATACCATTTTAAAGGAAAAAAAAAATTAATACACCTGTCCAAAACAAGCAATAGACAAGTGGTTTGTTAGGCTTTTTAAATTCTCCTTGCAATTTACACTTATTGAAACCTCTAAGACAGTCAATAGAAACATTCTCCAATGTAGTAATCTGCCCCCCATTCTTCATACAGAAATATTCATATCAGAATATGACAATGGCAGTTCACAACTAAACAAAACACAGCTATAGGCCTTGTCATTTACACCATAGGAGTCTGTGTTTCTGCAGTACTATTGATGGCTTGGAAAGTGGCAGAAGATTTAACCCTGAAAGAACTCTTTGGAAGCTTTATTCAATCTTTCATACAAGTGCTGGAACTGAACACTGTTTAGCACCTACCATATGCCTAAATGAGAGCAATCATATAAGCTGGCTACATCAGGTATAGTAGAATACAGGGAGTATAAAGACAGACTAAAGCCCTCAGCATGAGAACAAAGAATAAAGCACGGGAACAACTTATCCTCACTTCTGCAGCTTGTGTGGCACTTTACTGACTACTATGGTTTATCTAGCATGAAAGCTACTAGCATTTTAAGAACTCAGTTCTAATTGTAAGTCCTGTTAGACTGCTAGAACTGTACAAAGTGGTCTTAGTATGGTTAATGAGAGACTTTTAAAGTTAATTTTGTGCTAAATCAGGAAAAAAAACAGTGGTTATTGCAGCATCACACACCTATCCAGCTACTGGCTGAATGTTGCAACATGTCAAAAAAAGTGCCAAAAGGTAAACTTCTTTTACAGCATACATGTGGAAGAGATAAGCAAACAGGAGGCTGTGGTAGGTTGACCACTGCTAGCAGCCAAGCACCCACACAACTGCTAGCTCACTCACTTCCCAGCAGCAGGATGGGAAGAAAACAGGAAGAACAGGAAAGCAAGAAAGCTCATGGGTGAAAATAAAGACAGGGCAACAGCTCACCAGTAACTGTGCCGTCAGAACAGACTCACTTCAGGGACTCTAACTTAATTTACTGCCGGTTTACATAGATATTTAATTATTGATTTGGGTGTTGGGAGTCAAAGAAGACAAACATTTACTCAGGGAAAATACCAGGCTCAACTTTGTTACTTCATTCCAGACACTTCTCCTCCCTCCCTTGTCATTGCTGCAAGTTACACTCAGACCCTTCAGCGAGGCAGCAAGTAGTGCAGGCAATTGAGGCCAGCATACAGTGGTTTGTTTCTGCTGTTCCTTGTTTCTCATTCATTTCCCATGTTCCACTTGGGTTCTCCACAGGGTGCAGTGCTTTCAGTGACGAACCTGCTCTGGCATGGGCTTATCCACTGGCCACAGTTCTTTTGGAGTCATACCGCTCCAGGGCATCCGTGAGCCACAGTCCCTTAGAGGGTGTGCATGCTCCTGATCTTGTCAGTCTGTTGACCTCCTTCCACAGATGCCACTCCTGCAGCCACCTCTGCTACTAGAACCTTGTCATTTACACACAACACAAAAGTTAGCAATTATTAGCCTGCTTCTGTTCTGTAAACATCTAGAGAAAATGAGGACTTATCAGGAGCTTTCCTTTTAACAGCAAGAGAGAGCACACTTGAAAAATCAAAAGGGGATATCTGAATCCATTAGTAATGAATAGCAAATGAAAAATAAAAGAAAGACAATAAGTCTTTTTCTCCAGTTCATGCTGGTAACATTCATCTAGGTGGGAGTTCTTCTCAGAACTTGGAATAGCATAAAAAGTGGGGAGAAGTTTTAAAAAAGAAAACCAGGTAGTCCTAAGGTTAATTTTACTGCTATAAAAAGGCTAACACTGTCTCATTCACAGTTTGGTTTTTGTTCTTTGTTGTTCATTAAATCAATGTAGTTGTAATTCCATTTCAAGGTGATACTTAAATGTATTTAACTATGTCAAGGAAAGAAAGAAGTCTTTAGAGGGTTCCCTTCAAACCCCTTTAATAAAAATGGACTTCTTGAAATCGTTTGAGGTGTTTATAAGACTGTTGGCCTTCTTTCTTTTCTATTTTTCTCTGCAACTCATGGATCACTAATGATGGCATTTTCGCCAAGCAGCAGTGACATGCTACATTAGTTTATATCCTTCTGGCAATTTAACAATGAGCATTAACTATTCAACTTTAAAACCAACAGTATCATTGATACAAAAGTAGGAGTTTTTCAAAGGAAGATAATTAGAAGAAGAACAAAGAATCTTTAATGCTGATTTTTTAAATAAAATGGATGCAAAATTAGACATGCAAAACATGACAGATGAAGAAGCCGAAAAGACATACAATTTAGTAAAGTAGAAAATACAAAGTGTTCATTCCTGTTTATCACTACAACAGTGAAATGTCAAGGAGTTTTAATGTTTAATGAGCCCATCAAGCTTAGAATGCACCAATTGTAACATTTTGGCTAATTGGCTACAACATTTTTGTCTTCAAAGTCCATCCTCTTGGCCCTTCCTCCTCTTCTGCCCCTCCAAAACAGCAGTGCAAAAACTGAGCATCTTGCATGAGCTCAATTATACCTTTTACAGTGCATGGGGGAGTTCATGGGTTATTTTTAGAGATGGCAGTTCAGTCAAGATTTCAGAATTGATTGTTTGCTTTTGGCATGACTGACATTTGTTTTGATCGATAACAACATTGTAAATATAAGCAATGGGGGAACAGTAATCAGTTCAGCTTTATGAGGATGTTGCTTCACTTTTTACACAATCTCACATTAAAAAAAAAAAACGAAAAAAAAACCTTGCTAAGCTATCTGTATCAGACATACAGTATTGATATGAAATCTATAGTATAGAAAAATAGATTACTAACATTATATTAACCAATATTCTTAGACATCTTTAATCTCAATTTAAAGCCCTCTCTTGGGAGGATGAGGGAGGACTAAGCATTTCTGACTTGCTTAAGCCAGAAGTTATTTTAGTCACCTATGTCTGTATCTTTGGTACACATATTCCATATGACCTTGTGCCAGAAACAAGAACATAAGGGTACAGGGACACAAACCTCTTTTTTGCTGTGACTCTAGAATAAGTATTTACACTGAAATACATAGTCTAGAGTATATGCTATCTGAAGAAGAAAATTATCACACAAACCTCCTGTTTTTCTTTTCACGTAGTCGTAATTCACATGGAATATAAATGTATCATCATCTTTCCAAGTTTTACATCATCCATTGAAGTCAGCTTTATTGAACATTTTGAAAACATATCCGCAGATGACTCTGATGCTTCTTCGAAATTGCTGTGTTTCATTTGGAAGCTACCAAACTAGCTCAAGTGGAAGAACATCTAGCCTACACATGATTTGCCAGGCAATTACTTATATGGGCTCATACATTGTGGTATCCAGAAAAGTCAGACATAGGTAAATTTCAAAGCTGTACAGAATGATTTTGAAGATATTTGATCCACAGAAGACTTCAATGCAGAAAGAAAAGGAAGTGACCCTGTTGCTAGTAAAAGAAACCATAGGCAAGTCTTTCTAGATCATAAGGTTCTTGAGACCCAGAAATCAGACAGCAATCTGTGTTCAAATCTTGAATCTGCAAGTTTTAGATTAAACCAAATAAGCACACAGCTAGTCACTGTGTTTCTGGCTCTATTTTTATATCACAGATACTAAGAAACTACTCTAGAACTTCACATTAAGCTTATCTACTTAATTTAAGATCTCTCTTTAGATACAAAGTATTTACTATATAAAACAGAGTCAGGCCTTGCCTAGGTGTGGTTGTGGGTTTTCTATTCAGTTCTTGAATAACTATTGTTAGAAAACAAATTACTTGCATACAGTAGTCAGATGAATAAAGAGTTCATTTAGAAATGTGCTTAAACATGTGCATAAACCCCATTAAAGCCAAGACACTCATACAATGCTTAATACTTTTGTGTATATTCCTATATTTAAGCATATATGCGTGTGATTTCCTGAATCAAGATATGTACATTGGATTTGTAACTTGAGTTTCTTTAAAAGAAATGTAATGAATGAAATAGTTATTATTCAAAAAGAAGCTCAGAGAAAAATCTGATGATCTGATAATTCTAAGATAGTCTGTTGGGTTTTTAAATAAATTTTCTTACCTGAACCTACATTTCTTTGGGAAAAAAAAAAAGATTGAAACATTAAAAAAACCCTTATCCTCGTATAAACCATGCATTGGATTCTCTGCAGATGGAGTTCTTGACCAAACAAGAACCTCTTTTTGATTTTATCAGTTTTCTTTGAACTATTTTCCTGACAGTACACATGTCAGACAGCAATGCTTATTTTGAAGATTATCCATTTGTCACAAGCTTAAATTAAAACAGTAGGGAATATTCAATTTCCTCCTTCTAAATAATGCTGCCCCTTTAAATCCCAGTAAATATGTTTTATTGGTATTAGATTGCAAAGATTAAAAATATTAAAAAAAAAACCAACAACATGCTGAGTGATTGATATATATTACCATTGTTAAGAGGCAGCTGACACCAGCTGGCCTCATGCTTCATCCAACTTGCCCATTAAACATACCTCACTGCTCTGTGTTTATATAGCAGGGTCTCTGGCAAAACCTTGGAATGCTGTCAAGCCACACAATCATAACTATTCAATATCATGTGCATAATTTTGTCAGCAGGAAGACAAAAAATTATTATTATCATTGAACAACTAAAAGGTACAGAGCTGTACTGAGTAACATTAGCACTTGAATGCTATATGGTGACAGTGCCCCTTTCAGATCATCCTGATTGGGAAATGATCCTTTCATCCCTACAGCTGCTGAGCTTTACTGGGTTGCAGAATGACAAGTGTTAAAATAAATAAATAAGTAAATAGAAGCTGTCGAGAAAAAGGGGCAGAAAGGGAACAAAACTGCAAAATATGTGCAGTTAAGTGGCTGAAACCACCCTTTTGTGTTACGTATCGATTCTCACGCTTCTTTATTTATTTGATTGATGACATGGTGTTTCATGTCAGCTCAAGCCACAATAATATTTTACAACCATGTTTGTGAGAGCTGAACTAAATGAGAACAATTGGATCAGAAGGCCCCCAGTCACATTTCTTTGATTTAGTGAAGCAGGAGCCTATCTTTATTGTGCTGTTGCTAAAGCCACCAGTAATTAAAGCTGAGTGCTTAAATCTTTGAAGTTCATCAAACAACATGCTCAATTTGTTTATTGCTAGAGATGTGCTAAACCTTGAAGTCAACCAACCCAGCAAAACAGTGCTCTGAAGATTTGAGGAACCACATGAAGTATTAGTTAGTTAGGATAATTTTAGGGGCAAAATAGGCCCATTATCTTGAAATAAAATATTTAAAAAATACTATTCAGCAAATAGCTCCTGAATTGTTTAAGAAATGCAGAAACAACCTGTGCTTTGGTGATGATTTCCATGCTAATCTTCTGTGAATATGGAAAAGTATTACATCCAGAAGGTACAACAAATTGTAAGAGCAATGAGGTTCTGATTAGGAAAGAATAGTATTAGCAAACTTGTAGGTTCATTCCCATTGAACAACCTTGTGAGGAATTTACTTAAGTTTGAGAAGGACCTGTCGTGGTTTAAAACCAGGCAGAGGGCTCGTTCATTCACTCCCCCCCACTTCTTGCCCTCCCCCTACTCCCGGAGGGACGGAGAGGAGAATCAAAACGAATGCAACTCCTATGGGTTGAGATAAGAACAGTTTAGTAACTAAGGTGTAACAGAGATCACTGCTGCTACCACTAATAATAATAATGACAAGGGAAATAACAAGGGAAGAGAATATGACATCTCACCACCAGCCAACCGATAACTCACCCCCCCCCCCCTCCCAGCCTGACCAAGCTCTGACCGATGCCTCCTCCAACCCCGCAGCCCCCCAGCCCTTCTGGCTAACTCCCAGTTACATCCTGGGCATGACGTGCTGTGGTATGGAATACCTCTTTGGTCAGTTTGAGTCAGGTGTCCTGTCTCTGCTTCCTCCCGGCTTCCCCTCCTCCCTGGCAGAGCATGAGGCTCACAAAGTCCTTGGCCAAACCAAAACATCATTGTTATCAGCTCTGTCCCCAGGCCGAAAGTCAAAACACAGCACTGCACCAGCTACCAAGAAGGAGAAAAATGACTGCTACTGCTGAACCCAGGACAGGACCTTAAGAATTAAGGCTACTATTCCTTTCGAACTTTAGAAAAAAAGTACTAATTCCTTGAGTTCTCTCTTTTTATTTGAACCAGTCTTCAGGAGCTAGCTTCCCTTTAGCATTGACTCAAATTACAAAAATGAATCACCTAATTTTGAAAAATATGCTACTTTTTAAGGTCTCTGTAACCCACCAGTTCTTGTCACTATAAAGGAGTTTGTGATTAAATATTTTCATGTATGTAAAATAGAAAAAATATTTCAATAACAAGCTGTGACACAGAGATGAAAAAAAATCTTTTGTCAGGCAAGAAATCCATCTTTAGAGACAAAATATACATAGGAACTCATACGAAACTCGTCCTATGCAGAAGTTCCTATTAACAACTTACTTTCAAGAGGCAAGACTGAATTTCAAGTCTAATTTTCTTCCTTTCTCCAAGAACAGCTTGTAGCAAAAAACGTAATGCTCAGAAAAAAACAAGGTTTCTTTTGGCTTTTGCACCATTCCTGACCTACAATGGTTTTTGAGAAATCTCCAGGAACTCACCAAAAAGGTTTAAGTTGACAAGCAGATATTCTTTACTGTGGCACTGGGAGACACTGGGGATAGCTCCTCCTAGCGTGTCTCCCCGTATTGCTACACAAGCCGTCCCTATGTAGTCACTGGGCATATATATTCATTCATTACATACATGCATATTCATGAGGCTGCGTATGAATTACATCATTTTTCCAGAAAGTTTCCCTGCATGCGTACAAAAATGTGGTGGTGGTCTCTGAGAGTCGTTTACTTCTTCCAACAATCTTCATCACTTCTGGCAGCCTTTGAAGCACACGTAGTAGATAATGTTTATACTAGCTTAATTGGTTCCGTAACACTACAGACATAGCAATCATCCTGTCCTTCTACCTATCAGTTAGTTTAGCTGAAGCCCATCCTGGACACCTGCTAGTCCCAGATACTCTCCATCCACACGTCCTGTTTTTCTTACACATATTTTTGTACTAAGGTCATAAGGCCCTAAAACTATGCCACCTACAATGGTTTATTTTATACAAGAATTCTCAGTATGTTCTCTAGCTGCATTTTGTTGTTTTTTTTTTTCTGTGAAATATGTACCTCAGTTATTTTCCATTGCTACTGTTACAAAGCCATCAAACTTAACGTAAGACTGGTGGTCTACTTATTTACAAAGGTTTATATTTCATTTTGTGATTTTGTGCCTCCTTGTCTCAAAAAATCTTTTGCTTACCATTGGCCAAAGAAAGCCAGAATTTATTTGCTTTTGAATGGGAAAATCCTGACATGGGAAGGAAAACTCAATTAACTTGAATGATATTACTTCAGGGGTTTAAAAACAGTCCAACAGTTTTCGGAAATCAGTTAGCAGGGGAACTAGAATCATGGCACCCAGCAGTGGATTCTTTTGATGAGTGACAGACTGTGGAATTGTTATTTTCAGGACATCGCACACATAGCTTTCAGTACAAGGACTCTCCAGCAGAGCATCTTGATCTGTCTGGGGTTTTTTTTAATCTTCATGACAAAAAGCCTTCTCAGTATAAATGACCCCCAACATGTTCTTTCTGAGAAACATCAAGGTCAGCTGCCTAATGTGAATCATCTTTCTTAATACAAACAAAAAACATTCAAGGTTTCTCTATCACATTCAGAGTAGTTGTGATGCTAATTCCTCTCCCATCCTCTTTACACAACAAAATAAAAGAAATATGGGTTTCCATGTATGTGTTGTCAGATCTAAAACAACAAAAGGAAGAATTTAACCACCTGTGAGAGATAAAATCCCTAAGATTTCCAAATATTAGTTGGGGATGAGCATGGAAGATGTAATGGAAAGCTGATCATCTTACATCAAGCATTTAGTTGGTAGACCTGCAGGGCTGACTGTTGGCTATGTACAATATCTAGACACCACAGAAAAGATTATATAGATTTTTCAGATATTTCTAAAGAGAGAAATGACTGATCCACACAGCAATTTAGATGATGCAGCTGCAAATTTTCTGCATTGTTTTGTGTTAGAGGGGACTATGAATGACTTAGAAGTCACTGTGGACAAGTGGTAATTATGCAATGAAATGGGGTCCTT
Organism: Pezoporus occidentalis; assembly: GCF_034315485.1. Classification (NCBI taxonomy): domain Eukaryota; kingdom Metazoa; phylum Chordata; class Aves; order Psittaciformes; family Psittacidae; genus Pezoporus; species Pezoporus occidentalis. The sequence continues at coordinate 781,452 of NW_026916253.1, forward strand.
GTACTGTTACTGCCCTGAACAGGCATGTAAATACACAAAGAGATGAAGAAGAAAAACAGCCTTAAACAGTAGTCACTAAAACCAGTAAATCCTGTCTTTTAGCTCTTGTGTTTGACTCAGGCTTAGCTGGTGTAAAGTCAGGACTTTGCTCTGTGACGCATTTCTTGGAAGAGAGATGCCCTTACTGTGCTTGCATTTCTCCTCTCTACTTATAAAGAAGTTTTCATTGTGATACAGCAAAGATTTGTTCAACATCTTTATCAGTGACATGAGCAGTGGGATTGAGTGCACCCTCAGCAAGTTTGCTGATGACACCAAGCTGTGTGGTTTGGTTGATACGCTGGAGGGAAGGAATGCCAACCAGAGGGACCTCAACACGCTTGTGAGGTGGCCTGATGCCAACCTTATAAAGTTTAACCATGACAAGTGCAAGGTCCCACACTTGGGTCAGGGCAATCCCAGGCACAGCTACAGGTTGGGCAGAGAAGAGATTCAGAGCAGCCCTGCGGAGAAGGACTTGGGGGTGTTGGTTGATGAGAAAATGAACATGAGCTGGCTTCTGTGTGTGCTCGCAGCCCAGAAAGTCAACCATATCCTGGGCTGCATCAAAAGGAGAGTGACCAGCAGGTCGAAGGAGGTGATCCTGCCCCTCTACTCTGCTCTCTTGAGACCTCACTTGAATTATTGTGTGCAGTTCTGGTGTCCTCAACATAAAAAGGACACGGAACTTTGGAACAAGTCCAGAGGAGGGCCACGAGGATGATCAGGGGACTGGAGCACCTCCCGTATGAAGACAGGCTGAGAAAGTTGGGACTGTTCAGCCTAGAGAAGAGAAGGATGCATGGAGACCTCAGAGCAGCCTTCCAGTATCTGAAGGGGGCCTATAGGGATGCTGGAGAGGGACTCTTCATTAGGGACTGCAATGATAGGGACTGCAGTGATAGGGACTGCAGTGATAGGACAAGGGGTAATGGGTTCAGACTTAAACAGGGGAAATTTAGATTGGATATAAGGAAGAAATTCTTTACTGTACAGGTTGTGAGGCACTGGAATGTGTTGCCCAGGGAAGTTGTGAATGCTCCACCCCTGGCAGTGTTCAAGGCCAGGTTGGACAGAGCCTTGGGTAGCATGGTTTAGAGTGAGGTGTCCCTGCCCATGGTAGGGGGGTTGGAACTAGGTGATCTTAAGGTCGTTTCCAACCCTAAATATTCTATGATTCTAAGGTTCATTCCCAGATGATAGGTAAAGAGCAATGTAGGTATCCCAGAGACCTACAAAAATCATTCCTCATAATTTCAGTACAATAGTTCACACTGATATAATGTAGCAGCTACATGGTCTTTCGGTTGTGTACTACAATAAAAGAAAAAAAATATAAGAAATCCTTTGTTACTAGAAAGATGGACCTTAGTATGAGAGATTTAGAAATTTTATAGAAGCAGGATGGGGAATTAAATGATGGGATTAATCCAATCAAGCCTTTAATAACCCATGACTCACTGAAGTGCTGTGGAATAACATGAGATAGTACTCTTATGATTGTTATCACTTCTTTTTAACATTTAGGCTTAATCTTACTCATGACTCAGGTTTATAGGGGGAGGGAAAGAAGGTGGGAGAGTGAGTGAACGACTTGCCTGACTGGGTTTAAACCACGACACCCAAATAGGAGAAAAGCTATACCAAACACATATTTAGGGATTTCTGTATAGCAGGTGACTGTGCCATTCATAATCTTTTTGAAAATACCAATCACTTTTACTAGTTATAATAGTCACTAGTCTAAAACATTTTGGGTGTTTAAAATTCTGTAGTTGCAATAGTTAACAACTCACACCACTCTGGGTTTTTTATCATACTAATGCCTTATCTGCTGAGTTACATAAAATTAATATACTGAGAAAAATTAGTACATTAAAGAATATTCTGCTCTGTATACTAAAAAAGAAGAAAATAATTTGAAGAAAAAGGCTTAGCCTGTCCAAAAATGACACGCAGCTCCCAATCAGTGTCAAACTTTACCTCTACCTAGCAGCTTGACCAGTTGCTTAAAGAACCTCTCTTTTTCACAGGCAGCATGTTAGCCTTGCTCAGCAGCAAGAGCAACAATTTTTCTTTCTGACATGGATGGCATGCCACATCAGCATGATTTATGTATGGAACCTGCACTTTTGCATGATACCTGCATTTCTTTCTCTTCTTCTGCTGTATGTGTCCGGAATTATGCAGTTAATCTGATTTTAGATAAAGACCTATATAATGTATGATCATCCTGATGTACTTGGATCCTGATTCAAATCTTAATTATTCCCACTGGCTCTGGCAGACTTTGGCTTAGGCCTTTGCTAAGCATTTATAGGAGCTATCCCCTTCCCTCTCTGGGTTTACAAAATAGATGACATTTTGCTACGATGCTAGATAGTGCTGTGTAATGCACAAATAAGATATAGAGTGAATACTTAGTATTTTGGGCTAACCACAGGGGATAATAATCCTGTTCATGCTTCTCAGGTGTTTTACCAGCTACACTGTATAGCATAATTAAAATTCAAGTTCATAAAAGTACTAATGAAACCACTAAAATGTCAACATCCTATTTTCAGCTTGGATAGTTACTTTGAATTCCATATCTAACTTAAATCTATTCTTGCAAATGGTAGTGTTAGAAACCTGAAAGGGAGACATAATTAACAGAGAAATCACCAGCTAGAGATTTGGGTACCTTTATCTACATACCTGACATGTACTCCAGGTGCTTTAATTGTGGGGGGTTTCCTCTCTTTTTAAGAGGGTATACAATGAAATTATGATATCAGTGTACAAGTTATGTGACATCTACATCTTACAGTGCAGTAAGTAATCTACCATAATGCAGGGTGGTAAAACAAATTGCCTGAATGCTAATCCAATCTTTTCTAGTTTTACATACAAAGAACAGGTATTTTGGCAACCAGTGATGATTCATTTCATAACTAAGCAACTGGTGGAATAAATTTTTTAAATCATGTCTTGAGATTCAGTTGTGCTCTTATTCACTTTGGTTTCAGAGACAAATAAGTGCAGGAGACCGTAAGTAAGTAACATCTCTTAATTTTGCAGTAGGTTCTGATAAGAAGCATACAGAAGCCAGCATGGAACAGTACATGGCACAGTCATTACTTTGGTTTACATCAGGAATGAAATCACCCACCACTTCAGATAAGAAAAAGATTTTCATAAACTTTTCAACAAACAACAGTAAGTTTATTTTAACTAATATCTACTTATGGGAAAATTCATACGCTTCAGTTGCTAACATGCTGCTAAGAGATAAAAATACTGTATTATACCCAAACATTTGTAATAATTCTAAAGGATATCTCATCACTGTACTTTATTTTAAAACAACAGATACAAAAAATATCCTACAGGATATTTTCACACAATATTCAGTGTTTGTTTTTTTTATTTAAAAAGTGCAATTTACAAAATAAAAGCAAATGAAATATTCTATAAGCAAGATATTTAAGTTAGAAAATTTGGACATATCTAAATTCCATATATACCTAAAAAAAAAGAGAATAAATTTCTTTATATTTTAGTTATCAGAGAATTCAAAAACTTTAAATACACTTAACTATTTATCTATTTAGTTATATTTAAATTTTGCAGTGTAATCCAAGCTATTAACAAACCAAAAGTACTTAAGACTTAGAAAGTTGAAAGCAGGAAAGTCCTATGTGGAGTAAAAATAAGACATTTCCAAAGAAGTGTAAATTTGTGCACAACAAAATGTTTTTCCTGAAATTGTACAAAGTTTAGTTTCAGGTGCTGTGTATTCCATGCTCATCTGTTTATTTTGCAGTCATCTATAGGAGTGAGGCTCACTTATTTTCCAAAAATTTAAATGAAAATTCCAATGATATAAATGTAAAATAAAATCTCTTACATGGAATATTTTTTTTCTGAAGTATTAATAAAATAAAGCTAATCCAATGGTACTTTCCTAACATTTTAAACTAAACATTGTACTATGTAATACACCACAAAACAAATTTGGCTGAAAGCTAAAGCTTTGGTAGGGGATAACTGAATCCCATGAAATTAAAAGCTGCAGTTGTAGCCACAGTTCACTTAGTAAAACATCAGGGCAGCTCCCAAATCCTGTTTCAACAAAAAACTACTTTTACTCTTGGATCCACCAAAAAGGTAGCGCATGGCCAAAGTTAACAGCTTATTGGTTAAATCCATTCTGATAGAATTGTTTAGTAGAGATGTGCAGCTCAACTATCTTGATGTTCAGTCTGTTCTAGAAATCCTAACTCTCCCATAACAAGAGATTTGGTTAGTTACTTTTAGTGGGTTGTTTGGTTTTTTCCTGAAAATACAAACCTTGGGGTAAAAACCTTACAGTATTAAAGGAAAAGGAAATCTTAAAAGGAAATAACTTTTAATAATATGGTTTATTTTTACACCATAAGCTGTAGCTTGCAAGGGAATGTTGCTACCAAAACTACTATTTGATGCACATGTTGAATGTTTATGTGAATATTTACTATTATACAATCATAAGAAGGACATTTCATTTATATTTTAGGATGCTAAATCATGTGAAGAATGAGATAAAGAATATTTTGTGCCTTCCTATCAATGTGTATATGCAAGTATGCTATCTATTCTTAGCTGTTCCATCCCCATTCCTCTTCCCACTCTTCTTTTTACCCTAACCTTTGTTACATACTTGTGCCAGAATCACAGCTCTTACTGCCAGACCCCAGTATCATTACTTATTCATATTTTACATTCTATTCATTCCACAGAGTGAGCCCTTCCTTCCAGAGGTCTTGAGCTGCCTTTCTTATCCTGGCAATTACAGAGAATCAGAAGATCCAGTCTCACCTCCTATCTCCCACTGCTGCCATAAGACCATAACCTATTCTCTTACTCTTGTCCTCAATGCCCAAAGTATTATTCTTTAGCTATCAGATTCCCAGCATCCACTGTTCTGTCTCAGACTTCTTAACTCCTCAGCCCAGGATCTTGACTCCCTCAAAATAAGAACAGCACTGAGTCAAACCAAAGATCCATTTGGCTATCAGACAGCTCTAACAATTGAGCAGCAGTAATGTTTGCCTGAAGTACTCCTAGTGAGTCTCTTAACTAACTGAAACAACTTATATTTTATTCATCTGGATATAACCAAAAATAGCTTTAAGGGAGGAAGGACACAAAGCCAAATATTTTTGACCTAGGATCCTCATAAGTAGCCATCCCTGTGAGGAGCTAAGATGAGCTCTACCTACCTTATTGTTAAAAACAAAATGAAACACCACCTAGGAGAGAGGCGTTATGCAACATGTGGACTGGATTGGTGAAGCGGGTTGGGAAATGTTTCTGCTTATCGTATCTCATAAAATAGTGCGCAGGCAGATGGAGGCTTTACTTATTTGATTCTTTAATGTAAATCAATTCTTTTACTTGTCAAAATTCTATCAAAACCCCAGTGGAAAGAACAGACTATTCTTTAAAACAGTAAACACACAAGACAGCTTTGATTTGAAATGAAAACAAACAGCTACAAAAGGATAGGCTTTCATTATTTTGGAACACTCAGCATTCTTGGGCATATATTCATGAATTAATCATTGAAAACCTTAAACTCAAATAAATCATGCGTTTTCCAATGCCAATATTCTCTAAAGAGTACTGCAAATGGTTATTAAATCATAGTTCTTTAAACTTGCATCGGGAATCTGTTTCACAGACGGCTAACTGAAAGGAAAGTGTGACATTAAAGTCCCTGTAATCTTGCAAAACCAAAGAAAATTGTGAGTAGACAGTAGCAGTATGTCGCCATGTTTTAACAGTACTAAAATCTGTTAACAAAACTACCGTACATATAGTAAACAGCAGGAGTTTTGGAATGCCATGCAGCTTCCAAATTATTAGCACTAATTAGCCAAATAAAAAAAAAAATCAGGAAATGCATTAGAAGTGAAGACAAGTCTACCTGTATTGTGTCAAAATTAAATTTTCAAGCAACCAATTAGTAAAGACGACCTCTCAGCCCAATAAGTCGTATGTAAAGTGGGACGGCTTCATTACAGTGGCTCCCTAATTAAAATGTAAAGGCTGCTGATCATTGCATAATTAAACAACATGTCATGTGGTTTCATCTGGCAGTTGCAGGCGGCTAGGCCTAAAATCATTAATGACTAAGACGTTGTCTAAATGAGTCCAGAGACTGTAGAACCACATTCTGTCAGAACGGAGAGCATCCTATGGTCATTATGGAGATAATATCCTCCGAAGGGACTGTTATGTACAAAATGTTGAAGTTCTTTCTCTCAAAATGACTTTGACTTTATATATCCAGTTTTTCTACTAATTAGCCTAAAAGTAAAAGGGTAGCAGGGCTAATTAACTTCCAGCTACTGCAATCTAAATATGAAGCTGCAGAACCAAAGATTTTCCCTGTGGATATTCTTAAGTTTTTCATAAGTTAAAGCTCTGCTATTGAGAAATTATTTGTTAGGTAACCTTATGTCTTGATTGAGAATCCCTTACGTGGCTTCTCACTTTACGGAATGCCTCAGGAGAAAAACCATTTGCAGCATTAGTTCTCTGTGTTCCCTATACCACAGACAGTCTATTCAGCCTTCATTGATGATGCACAGAAATATTAAGAACAAATATTAAGAACAAAAGAGCAAATTTGTGGTGCTGTGAATTTATTGGAGAATGTTGGGTGTCGGAATCGTTTTTCAAAATAATAATGCCAGTCACAAGAAAACCATATATTGTGAAAATATATGCACCTCCTTATCCTATCTTTCAGAGTTTAAAAGTGTAATGGACAAAGTAACATTTGTTCAAGTTCCTATGAAATGCAGAGTAGACGAGATCTCTTATGAGTAACCAGGAAGAACATCTGTTCCACACCCCAATCAATACATTCCAGTTCATCTTCTGCTCTTCTTGCATATCCCATGTATATCCTTCACACACACCATTACTGCAGTAGGGAATTCAGATGCATTCTTGATCACTTTGATGCTAAACCTCTCTCAAGGGCTTTGCCATTTGAAAGTTTATTAACATTGGATCTAGTTGAATTTGAGAGAAAATAAGTTGGAAGAAAAATTCAGGTGTCCTTAGTGTTTGACAGGTTTACGCACAATAAAGAGCTAAAGAATTTACAGGAGAAAGAATATGAAAATATAACAAAAAGTATCTGAAAATAGCAAGTGGATAATGACCTGAATTAAGGGGGAAAGTTTTATAAATGCAATGTACATTTTATTTCTCAGCTACTATTTCTGAAAAAATAATTTTCAAAGGATGGCAACAGAGTAGGAATGAAGGAAGGGAGAGAAAAGGAAACAGAGAAGAATGACAGACTATATGGCAAGTGAGAGGGGAACAACTGTGAGAAGTTTCACAGCAATTGGCATGGTTCTAGATAATGGATAAAGGATAACTGGTCTGTGAGTTCAGCAAACCATCAGATGTGTTCAGTTTGCAATAGACATATCCTACTATCACTCTTAGTCTCAGAGCACAGCTAAGTCTGATTTAAAACGTCTGACTCAGTTTTGGAATTCTTTTTGTCATTCCAAGAATTAAACAAGATAGCAGCCATTATTTAACATGGAGTTAAATTCCAGACCAGTAAAATAAATTTGTATTTAATTTTAAATTCTAGGCTATGATCAGACATGCTTTTTTCTCTTTATATTATTCACTTTTCTCACTGCTAAATTCTTCCTTTGCTAGGAATAATCTGAGAGCTGGCAGCACTGGAATGAAACCCTCGTAGACAAGCCTGTCCTTTCCCTGTTCTATGCAACTACTCTTTCAGTTTTGAATGCATCAATCATGCCACAGCTAATTAGTGGTCTCCTACAAATAGATTAAAAAAATAAAACCACAGTGAAGAAATAAATGTTTCTTTTCCATAGAATGGATTATTTGCAGTAAACTATATAATTTCTCAGGCTTATTAAATGTATCTAAATAAAGTTTTCCTTCATTTGTCTGCAGCAACTAGATATGCTGTCCTGGGTTCAGATGAACCCAAGACATATGCTTACATGTACTGTGCATACCTGACTGGAAAAACAAACACATGCTATATTAAACTGTGTGCATTTCATGATACAAATACATGCTTTTTCTTATACTATAACAGGCCAATTCCATTTATTGAATTTCCATAAAGAAAAGATAACAGCCCTTCTTTTCCTATCATAAAAATACTGAACCAAAGCACTAGCAGGTCTGAGAGACTTCACCTGGTATATGAAATCACTAAGGTGACTGAAAAGGGGTCATGTCCTGGTTAAATGGTTAAGTAAATGGGCACTTCACAATATTGCAATATGTTCTACGCTATTATTTTTCCAAAATCAGTCAAACAAAGTGCATATTTATCAACTCTAGCGAAATCAAAGATGATGTAGAGATGATGATTCTATTGATTTTGGTTAAGGATAACTCAAATGAAAAATTAAAAACCTTTCTCAAGCATACTTAACAGGCTATCTCACAAAATCACAAGTATGAGAATAGATGGCAGAAGATTTTAGCTAAAATATCTGAAACAAAAGGAGCATGAGTGGGGATGCTTCCTCATCCTTATATGCAATTCTTCACCACCTCAATCATATCCTCAATGCTAGCCGAATATTTAACAGATATGCAGTTAACTGCAACCCATTAAAATATTAAACATTAGATAAGAATGTTCACACAAAACTTCCAGCATTTCAACTCACTAAAATATCAGGATAATTCTAGTGTGTCTGCAGCTGTTACTTAAACCCACCAGTTTTATGATTTTGTAATCTTTTTGCCTAACAAAAGTTGTAATAAAAACATTTAATGACACCTAGAGAAGACAGAGAAAATCCTGAAATTTACTACATACAATCAAACCCTTTATCCCTAAAATATCAGAGTATTTTCTGAACATTCCTACCATTATAATTTCTATTATTTCCATTTGGTATTCAGATCTGCTATCTAGAACTAGAGTGTTGTATTGACACTGTCAAATGCCTAGACAGAATGACTTAATATCACTTTGGTAACGTATTTACTAAGAAATGAATTGCACCATTTCACGGAACAAGATAAAACAGAATTTGTTTCTGTATCATACCTCTTTACGGACAGCGTCCCAAAGCACATTGGAACACAGTATCTTCTGACACCTCAGTCGGTACAGAAAAACGTGGCAGCCAGAATGCTCTCAGCAAGAGCTCAGGTACATTCACAGGCAACAGAAATTCTTTTATTGGGAAGACTTGTTGCCCAGGAACCCAGAGTTCATTTTGGTTCTTTTTCACAAGAAAGACTGAGACAAGCTTTTCTTCAACAAGATAAGGATCCTCTTAGATTCCTCACATCAGATGTGTTAAATGTTTTCAGTTAGAATACACGTTGCTTCACACCACCTAACAGAATATTGCAAATGGAAGGCTGAACAAAATTGTCGTGAAAATAGTACTAAAACACAGGGATTCTGAAGAAACAGCATAACCTACGCTGTTTTGCTGACACCACTTCATCTGCATCCCTCATTAGAATGGAAAATGTATGCCAAACAATACACACATGTATATATACATATATATAATCAGATGTTACATCATAGCTATGACAGAGGAAACACTGGAACATTACTGGCAGAACTGAAATAACAGAAGACTGACAGTCACACTGGAATCATTCATTCAAACTCTTGCACAGCTCTTGAGGAGCAAATATAGCCACAAAATTTTGGAAGAGTAAATGTTTTAGATATATGGTCATGTATTTCTCTTCCCTGTAGATATAAAGACCCACAAAGTTTTAGCCGCAGAGATGTGTACTTAGCTGCCACTTCCTGTGAAATTATGATCATACACTTGTTTTTTACCCAGGCCACAGCAGTAATTATTTCCAAGACCAGCTTCACCCCTTCTGCTCAGATTTCCCCTGTCTTCCTCTCCCAGACCATCCACAAATCACTTAAATTGCTGGTTTTATTTCATCTGAAGTGACTCCTCTTTATTGTCTGCTCTTTTTTTGTGATCAGAGACATTTTAATTGCCAGCTCCAGCCAGCTTCTTGAATGTAGAGACATTACTTTTGTAGCAAGGGATGGACATCCTAGGGAATTACCAAGGTTGAACGTGGTTCTCTCTTTGTAAAATATCCAGCTCTAGCATGACATGAAATTAACGTCATTTAATGTGGTACAGGGTCAAAACCAGTACTCTAGGATCTAATGGGAGCCTTCTGTTGTGCCACTACTGTCCAAATCATTATTTAGGGGGTTTTGTTAATACCATGTATCTTCAGTTCAGTGCTGCATCCAAACTTAATTACTTGGCTTTCCTCTGGGCTGCAACCTGAGGCAGCTTCAAACTGAGGGTGGCTTATATTAAATATATCTTAATTACTATCTTCAGCATATATAAGAGTAAAGGTGGTTGTGTTAATCAAGGGAAATGAGTTTTCATTCACTCAGATGAGAAATAAGTCAATTTTGGACTTTCACAGGGAAAAAATACCTCTTTGTATACTTTTAAAATAAAATACATAACTCTTCTCTTGAAAATTATGAACACCCATAGGAAGTGGGAATCATAGGTCTGGTTGCAACACAAGTTGCATCCAGTTTTTCAACTATCTCCTTGTTTGTTGCATTATTATTACAAAAGAAGAGACTCCAACTGAAGATCCAGAGCAATATCCCGTACTTTAGCTGAATGAAACCAATCAAGCTTGAGTTCATATTCTTTCCAACTAACTCAAGAAGTAAAATAATTCCTAAATATCAATTTCAAGTTTTTGCAGCTAAAAAAACAAATCAAACAGACCTTCACAATGTCATGAAGGTAAAATTAGAATGAGTACAAGATCCTGTGATGTCCAGAACTCTTTAAAGTGCCATTTGCTGCAAGGCATGACAGAGCCAGAAAATACTGAGTCAATCTACTGGTCACTTTTCAGATATGCTGAACCTTTTGAGAAGATCAAGCAGATTTTGCTATGCTCCATTTAGGAAATAGTACATTAACTGAACTTTCAAACTTACTTCTTTTAGAAATGGAAAAATGTTGTTTGAAAGGAGATAATTGCTTAATTATTTGGGGAGGGGAGTTTAACAAATATCTGCACACATTGCACCTCTTGATACTGCTATGCAGCATTAGCACTATATATCCATCCCATGCTAGGCATAGGCCTGGGCTCAAAGAAAGTACAGGTCACATAGCACTGTCATTTGGATATTGCCACTCGTAAGTAAAACAGTTTAAAAGAATTTGAAAAAAAGAAAAATAACTAATCCTAGGTTAAAAACATCAACCAAAGTGGAAAGAAGGTAAGAAGAAAGAAAGTGAAGGAAGAAACATTGGTGATGATTATTTAAAAACTGATTGTAGAGTCTTCTTATAGATGATGAAAATGGGAAGGACAGCATCATTTAACTTCTCAAATTCTACATTTAAAAATAAAACAATCACCTTGTAAGCATATATTAAGAACACTCCAGCACTCCACTGGCTACAAATGCTGCTGAGAAGCTAATGGGTAAGTTGCTTAGAAAGTCTAAAACAATTATGACAACGATCACAGGCAGAGCTTAAGTCACCTGGGCATTTTTTTACGTTCTTTAGCCAACGTTAAATTTATTTTTTCAAACCCTGTATGTCAATTAACTGGGGGTTTTGAGGCTTGTATATTAACTATCTAGTTTCATTATTTCAAGCTAAACTCACTTTTCCTTAGCCACCTGAGTGATTTTGATGTTTTTTAAATAAGGTCTTGGCATTAAAGAAAATACTTTCAATCAGCATAGAAATTCTTCTCAAACTATTCAGGTTATGGTTCTTTTATGGAACTTTCCAATTGTATAATTCTGTACCTTTTGGTATTCTAGAACTGTTGTGATAAAAAAAAAATTGGGCCTGAAGTATCCTAAACCTTCTGTCAATCAATAATATGACACTAAGAATATGATTCAAAGTTCACTGAAATCAGTGTCAGTCTTCCTAAAGTTCCAACTCTTCAGTTATTCATCCAATACAAACAAACCAAAAAACAAAAGACAAACTTTGCAATCTTTATAAAGAAAGATGCTGCCAATAATCTTATACTCTTTCCAAGCCACCTACCACCATGTTCACCAAATATTTAATTAGAAGGATAATATATACAGGTGATTCTTTCAGTTTGGAGCAAGCTGACTGTTCCAAAAAAGTCATGCAGAGGTGCATGGAGACTGGACTGGCAACTATTCTGACAGCACTGAGACAAGATTAAACATTTCAAATATCACTATTAAAAAGGTGTACTGAATTCAGCAGTTAATTGGATTACAGTTTCACTGACTACATTTAAACTACAATCCTGACTATGTGGTTGCCCTAAACATCAGAAGGTTACCTAAAGTAAATCCACAAACTACATCACTCCTGTTCTCCTAATAATATGGTTAGAGGTCTCTGCACAGCACTTAGTAATAAAGAACTTTCTCTTACAGAAAAGAGCTGCTGAACAATGGCATCTGCTGATGCTGCAGCCTGTTATACATCTTATGAGAAACCCCCTATTCTCTGCCACATTCATATCCCCATAGTATCCTGCAGAGTAACTTCAGTGAATCTGAGTAACGGTAAAAGCTTTGGGTTAATAATTCATTCTGAATAGTCTACATTTTCGTGCAGTGTGTATCCAGGTAACACTATAGTTATATAAATTCAAAATGTCAGCTTTTTAAAAGAAAGGAAGCATTTCTGCCTTTGTTTTAAGTATGACTCATGGAATAATTTATTCATAGTACCACAATAAACTGTCAGTGATCTTGACAACTAAAAATGAAGTGTATTGTACTCTTTGGAAATTCCCAGAAACATGTTTTTTTGTGTTAAAAAAAAGGAATAGAGAGAAAAGACAACACATTGTAACCCACAACCAGATTCCACATGCACAGGAACTTCATTCAGATGCCACTGCATTAGGATCTGTAGAGCCCTTAAGTCATAACAACCTATCAGAAAAAAATCACCTGAAGTGATCTCAGCATACCTAAAAATGTTCAGCTGTCGTTTTGAAGCAGCAATTCAAGTATTTAAACTCAGGAAAAAAAAAATCTTGACAGAAAATACAAGGGAAAAAGCATGTTAGTGAAAGGGAAACTGCCTTAATTGGATAGTTAAGAGTATTTGATAGAATTATAAAAAGGCAAAACTGTCAGAATGCAGTTCTTCTCCTGGCCACTTGCCAAAGCAGTGCAGATTTTAGAGAGACTAAAACACCAAAATTCAAAAAGTGTCTCCCACACAAGATAATTTCAAAACAATTCTCAGCATTTCACTTTTATTTGTGTGAAAGGTAATTTTCACTCACTTTATAGATTTACACTGAATTTCTTCATCATATAAATCTTTGCCCATAAAAGGGAATATGCCCCAATGAAAAGCCACTAATAGCCAACAGCACCAACATGTTTTGAGTGCAGACAAGGAAATATTCTAATTGCACCAGAATAATTTATTCTTATTTGAAACACCCTGCTCATGCAAAGTATCTGTACTAGAAGCTGCATCACTTTCAGTACACCAATGACTCAGCTGCAGTTGAAGAAAATGTCCACTACTGAAAAGTTTTGGAATGATGAGAGTAACAGGTCAGCTGCAGCTCCCTGCTGTGAGACTTGTATTCATCTTCATCTACCAAAGTGTTTCTCTTCTCCACATGAGCCACAACCTTCTTTTTCTCCAAACTTTAACCTGGGATTTTTAAAGGCTTACCATTTTTCTGACCTAAAAAAAAACCCTGCTATAAGTAAGGAGAAACTCACCAGGAAGGGAGGATAGAATGAAGATCCCAATACATCCCAAGACTAGTTTAATTTTCAGAAAGAATTTAAAAACCTCACATTGTTTGATATAAACCCTGCAAAGCTGTCAGAATTACTATCCACCCAGTGGAAAGAGGATATTTCCACTTAGTAAAATGAAAAGCCTCATGAAAGACTGCTACCTCTGACAAGTAAGGAAGTTTTTCCACTCCTGTAGGTGGCAAACTCATTTCTAAGTATTCTGTGATTATAACTTCTATATCAAAAGGGAAAAAAAGAGCACATGAGAAAAACGAGGTTGTACATTCACATATCAGGGCTTAGAGCTACACTTCCCTTGATTTTAGCCTTTAAATGGATAACAGGAGTTTGTTGATCTGTTAGTTTACATTTAGATAATTAAATTTTACTCATGTATGTATTATACATATGTTTTACCCACACCAGACATCAGAAGTCATGAAGATAATTCGCTCATTTTTCTCTCAATTTTTTTATCTGATCAAAGAACAACAAAAATTTAATTAAGAAAGAGGGTTCAGAAATGTATTTTTTGATAGTATCTGCCATTTGTTACAATCTATCACATTCTGAGGAAGGACATGAGGGATGAAAGTCCAACAATGAACATGTAGGACTAACATCTTCATATCTTCATATCAGTATTCCTCTTTCCATTCCCTTCCTTCCTACTACCAATAGGAATTTCTTCATCAACATGGGAAAGATATATTGACTGCAAAAGAAGTGGTAACTATGATAACAACATTTCTATTGGGTCCACAAGGACAGCTTCTTTCAAGCAGATGAAATACATAGCATTTCCGTATTTCTCTTGATCCTTGTAGTCAAGAAAACACATTTTTATTAGAAGGAATCATCCATGACAGACATTTCAGAAGAAATATTATCTGTCTTCTGAAGAGTCACAGGATTTTGTCCTGTATTTTTCAACAGTCACTGCACATTAAATATTAGTAACTGCAAATATGACAGACTTATTTTGAGGATGGCTGGGAAGTGGGAAGCATGGCACTTTGCAGTATGTATCTCTCGTCTGTACCTCTTCCAGACTAACGCTTTTAAGTGACATGTAGTATCCTTGCACTTTCTGTCCCCTATTGAAAATTTTCAACTTCCAGATTGGGATTTCCAGTTCTGATAACATTATCAGATATCCAGAATTCTGGGGGAAATAGCTGCTGCACAAAACAAGATCATCTCCTCATTGTATGTTCATGAGTCAAATACACATGGTCATGGCATGAAAAAACATTTCTATCTTTTCAAATTTCAAAGTTTCATAAGGTAATATAACCCCCATTTTCAAGAAGGGGAAAATGGATGACCCAGGGAATTACACCAGTCAGTCTCACCTCTGTGCCTGGCAAAATCTTGGAGCAGATTCTCCTGGAAGGCATGCTAAGGCACATGAAGATCAACAAGGTGCTTGGTGACAGCCAGCGTGGCTTCACTAAGGGGAAATCCTGCCTGACCAATTTGGTGGCCTGCTATGATGGGGCTACAGAACTGATGGACAGGGGTAGAGCAGTTGATGTCATCTACCTGGACTTGTGTAAAGTGTTCACCACTGTCCCACATGACATCCTTGTCTCTAAATTGGACAGACATCAATTTGATGGATGGACCACTTGGTGGATAAAGAACTGGCTGGATGGGCACATGCAAAGAGTTGTGGTCAATGGCTCAATGTCCAGCTGGAGACCAGTAACGAGTGGTGTCCCTCAGGGATTGGTGTTGGGACCAGTCTTGTTTAACATCTTCATCGCTGACATGGACAGTGGGACCTTGTCATGCTTGTGAGGTGGGCTGATACCAACCTTATAAAGTTTAACCATGCCAACTGCAAGGTCCTACACCTGGGTTGTAGCAATCCCAGGCACAGCTACAGGTTGGGCAGAGAAGAGATTCAGAGCAGCCCTGCGGAGAAGGACTTGAGGATTTTGGTTGATGAGAAAATGAACATGAGCTGGCTTCAGTGTGCGCTCGCAGCCGAGAAAGCCAACCATATCCTGGGCTGCATCAAAAGGAGCGTGACCAGCAGGTCGAAGGAGGTGATCCTGCCCCTCTACTCTGCTCTTGTGAGACCTCACTTGGAGTATTGTGTGTAGTTCTGGGGTCCTCAACATAAAAAGGGTATGAAACTGTTGGAACAAGGCCAGAGAAGGGCCACGAGGATGATCAGGGGACTGGAGCACCTCCCGTATGAAGACAGGCTGAGAAAGTTGGGGCTGTTCAGCCTGGAGAAGAGAAGGCTGCGTGGAGACCTCATAGCAGCCTTCCAGTATCTGAAGGGCTCCTATAAGGATGGTGGGGACGGGCTCTTCATTAGGGACTGCATTGATAGGACAAGGGGTAATGGGTTAAAACTTGAACAGCAGAAGTTTAGGTTGGATACAAGGAGAAAGTTCTTTACTGTGAGGGTGGTGAGGCACTGGAATGGGTTGTCCAAGGAAGCTGCAAATGCCCCATCCCTGGTGGTGCTCAAGGCCGGGTTGGACGAAGCCTTGGGTGAGATGGTTTAGTGTGAGGTGTCCCTGCCCATGGCAAAGGGGTTGGAACTTGATGATCTTAAGGTCCTTTCCAACCCTAACTATTCTATGGTTCTATAGTATTCTAACAACTGATCAATATGCAAAGTAATCATTTATTATAATTAGCTGAAGAATTTTCCTTTGATTCAAGTGGAAGTTACTATACCTTAACACTCCCACACAGCAAGGATTGCTAGTCTTGAGATTTGATATCTGTTACAAACATTTAAATTGGTATGGCATGTTACAGTATGAATAATAGCTTAGTACAATACATTTTCTTGCTTCATCAACAAACAGCACACCCTTCATTTTTCACACAGCTGTTCCGTTCTCAAATACAGCAGTCCAGACTATTAGAAAATAAATTAATCTATTTTAATATCATGTGTACCATTAAAGAAAAAAAAAGTACTTTCTTTTTTCTACAAGTATTACTAGAGAAATTTCTTCCTCCTGAACTCATATTTAAGCACAGTTTACTCAACATCGCTGCAGTGTGTGAAATAAGCATAAATTATGGTATCTTCAATTCTTAATATTACATCTTCAATATCTAAAATAATTCAAACTTAAGGGTAATTGCAAAATCTGTCTATACAACACAGGCTGCAGGAATATTTTCAAAATTATCTTTCTAAGATTGTAAGGAATCTGATTATTCTGACAATCCATCATTGTCTATTGTGTGTCAGCAGAGACGGCTGGTACTGTTGGATTCGTAGTATTTTACCCATCTCTTACCTATAACTACCCAACAGTGGCTAATCTGATCTGATGAATCAGCATTTCCTCACCATGGGCAAAAAGATGATGAAGTACTCTTAGTATACACTTGCTTTAAATTTGTTCTTCAATAACAAATAAAAAACAACATTAACATTTTATGCAAATTATAAAACAGTGTTTTAAGATAAAAAAGAAAATAAAAACTGTTTCACCTACAATTAAAAAATAATAAGATATTACACATAACAGATGCATATATTTTAAAAGTAAATAGCAATGGCTACAAAAAACAATCTATTTACATGCTGCTAGTTTTTTAACCACCTTTAAATTCTCTTAGACACTTTACATTTAAATGTTTTCCTGATCAAAGTTACTTAGCAAGTAAGTATTATGAATACCTTGTTTGCTTTGTTCCCATATTTCATAAAGTTTCTACACATTTAGACAATCCAGGATTTATATTTACTGGTTTGAAATCTGTGTGAAGGACCAAACATTCTATGAATTACAGAAACTGACTAACACATCAAACAAAAAAAAAATGTTTGTAGTGCCTAAAACACATAATCAGAGGATAAAGAAATAAGCTCAGGCAATAAATAAATTTAATTTACGTTTTACATGTGAAGATCAGTGGTATCTAGTGCTCACTTGTCTCAATTTCTCTTAAGCAGAAGTACAGCGTAATGGCGCTTACGAAAGAGTCTAAAAATGATAGATTACATCCTATTGTATGAAGTCAAAGGTTAAACTTATCATTGCTCACCATAGGCCAACCTTAACCCCAGGATTAATGCCATAAACAAAAAGGAAAATTCAGTTTGCACATATAACACAATGGGATAATGTCTTTCAAGAATTAGAAAAGTGAAATGATGCCCCCTACTGCTTCCAAAAAAGTTTCTGTACAAATAGGGTGTTTTGGTTCAAAAGGAAATTATAATGTAAAACCAAAGAACATATATTTTCAAACTAAGTAGTGCTTGTTAGCATGACATAGGCCAAGGACAATTTATTTCTTCTCTGGCTTTTAATTAAAATATATGAAAGATCTTGCCTTGTAGAGGAAAATCTCAGGAACATAAACAGCTGAGTTTCTCAGAAGTTATGCATGAAGAATTAATACAACCTTTTTTTCTTGATATATTTCCAAATACATAAAATTTCAAACAATAAATTTTATATACTAATGATATTTTCAAAGAGTAAATTTGATAGCATTGATTCTGCTGTCAGCTAGCAAGTTGACACAATTCATTAACAGCTATTCATTAACAGCTATCAGAGATCACAGAGTTGTGGAAGACCACAGTTCAATTCTCAACTCAGTTGTTTAGTTCTGGTATCACAGCTACTGTTGTAACGAATTTCTTCATGAGCAAGCAGTCTGAAAAAGTATTTCACTGAAATAGTTTTGAGGGAAAGACAGGGCTCAAAAACTGAAAAGCCATTACCAAAGTCTCTTTTACCTGTTCTGTTTTTAAGCCAAAGTAGAGCCTATGGTAACTGTTGTTAACACTGTTAACACTTGATTTCCATCAGTGTAAGTAAAAAATAACACCCAAATTCTTAAAGGTATTTAGGTAGATAGAACTTCTCTATTTCAAAGTAAACTAGTTACATTAGTATATATTGCCTTTGACGATCTGATCTCCAGCAGCCTTGAGACAATTCTTCAAAATGCCAAATGTTAAAATCGCTATCTCCTATCTTTGTGTGAAGAGTGAAATGGCTACAGTTCACAAGTGTTTATGGCACAAAAGTAAACAAAACATAAAGCAAATTTAATGGGCTGACATTAATAGGCCTATATTTTTATTAGAGAGCTCTATTTTATCACAAATTCTACAGTATGTTCTGATGTTATTTAGACAGTACTACTGTGACCTCACACTGGTCATTTTTAAATCAAAGCACAAAGAAACACTAACACAAGAGGACCAGATTTTTTGCTGATTCTTACATGCACACTCCTGCAGTAGAATGTGATAAACCAAAAAACTTTCTTGTTCATTGTCATAGCATAAGAAATTTAAATACAACCACCTGTGTTTTGGAAAAAAATTGGATAGACCATTTCTGCTCATTTATGGGAACTTTACAACCCATCAGAAATATGAAAAAAATCATGATGGTTTGCCCTTTAAACATTAACCAGACCCAAGACCGTCTTAGTAATGAGGTTTAGCAAAACATAAATTCAATTCAGACTCCAAAGGTTGTATGACATAAACATACAGATTGTGTTTCCTTAAAAGTCCTCCCACGTACCTCTGGCCACCTCAAGCCTGTTCTATGATTTCAATAACTTTTGAAGGTCAGGCCTTGGCCTTTCCATAAGAGCTCAGTGGGGAAGCATCCTTTGATTATACTGGGGACCTTCATAAGGCTATGGCAGGAGCAGCACAGAGGAACTCCTCCATGGGAGATGAGAAAGGGGTTAATCAGTCATCCCCCTGACAGCTTTGGAACATTCCTTATCTGAATGTTCTGAGTTAATTTACTGATGACTAAAGGGAAGTATCTGGTGACCCTGCAAATAGCAGGGTAATTAAACCAAGTAAGACCCTTTGAGATCTTCTAGGCCACAGCAGGCTGCACCAGTGTCTGCCTCTGAGTGAGATGCCTCTCAGAGCATATGAACTCCCAAGTTCGCAAAAGGATGATCATCGGCTGATATCAGGACCTGGGCTGATATCCCCACTGCTCAAGGCTTAACCCCTGCCTATTGAAAAATGCCAAAAAGGCATTAGACATGAGTACCTCACTGATTCTTGAGGAGAATTTTTAATAAATATACCTCTGTATGTATACATATATCTACCTCTGTGTGTGTTAATTTTGTACATATTTTGTTATTTTGTACATATATCTATAATATTATTGTTGCTATGTTTATAGGAGATAAGCGATTAATCTAACATTTAAGTGCTGCTATGATTAAGTCCTGCTAAATCCTTCAGACATAAACCATTGCCTGAGTCCAAACCCAAGATTGAATCCAGCTGCTTCTGGAATCTGAAGAGTTTAGGAAGCAGGGAGGGGCTCACTCGGAACCTCGCAGCTCAGTGAAGGATCTCCCTTACCTTTCCTTCCTATCCCTTCAAGTTCCAACCTTTGCATAAATTCTTTGTATAAACTCTTCATTGATTCTAATTTGATGTTCCTTTACATGTATTTCCCATACAATAACTAGTAAACCTTGCCACCAAACTTTGTTGTGCTTTTGCAGGTCTATATTAAAGATTGTTTTACTAATACCTTTGATAGTGATTCTTTAAAAGACCTAAATCACTCCCTGTCATGACAAGATTTTCCAAATAAGCTCAGAAATCAGGTTTTTTCCCAGCTTCTTTTTTTTTTTTTTCTGTTGACAGTTTCTGGCAAAAATTTTTGTCCCTCATAGTGTTAGCTGAATAACACTAGTTGAAGAGATTGCAATGTAACTATCCTTTTCCAGTCCTCACCTAATGTAAATCTCTATGGGTTAACTGGAATTAGATATACATACAGATTTTAAGAAATATAAAATATTTTCATTCATAAGACATGATTTTTAATTGTTCAATAGAAGACAGGCAAGGAATTCTAATAATTATGTTTTATTTCCATGGCAAAATTGCACTTAACTGTGCTCAAATACAACTCAAATACAACTGAAGATAAAACTGAGTTATATGTATTTCTACATGTACAATAAAACTGTGTTGGTTTAGGAATTCAAAGTCTGAAGATGACCAGAGACTGACATGACATCAGTGTGATATCATGACTGAGAGAAGTTTCGGAAATTTCATATGTCATATAAAGTAAATTATCTGCAAGTTGTTTTTTCTAGATTTTGATATAGGAGTCTTTATCATAAAACAAAACTTAAGAGCTCATTTCTATTGCTTCTAGTGGCATAGATTGAAATGGGATGGTATCTTCCTGCAAATGTTTTATTATTTTTCTACCACTGAAAGCAAGTGCATAAAAGGAGTCATTCCATTTCTCTAAATATGCTTTCTAAATGTTAAAGGGTTAAAGCAATTTCCAGAGGTCTCTGCCTAGAAAAAGCCCTCCACTGATATTTAATTAAACAGCTGTTGCTCTGAGGCATGCAGTAAAATACACTGGAGTCAAATGTAAATGCATCATTGTCCTTTATGTAAAGGAAGTCAGCTTAATTTTCTTTTTTCACCACTATTAGATAAGCCTAGCATGCCCAGTTGGTGTAAGTAAAATTTAATTGAAATTGGTGGAAATATTCTGATTTACAACAGCAGATGATTAACCTCACTGATTTTAGTATAACTATACTAGACCCTATTCTCACAGAAAGTCTGTGAGCCAAATTTTCGACTGCAGTGTTTTCATACAGGTCTCTCAAGAAAGCATCATATAATGTAAACATATCAGAAACATTTTTACATACTTCAACCAAGAAGTCATTGCATGGAGTTAAATGTACTGAAAGCGTGTCCCAGCCTACTGCCCATACATAAATTTTAGAAAATTTCAGAGTTTTGTACAAAAAGATATAAACCAAACATTACCATTCTTTTGTAGACATTAAAATAAAAATTTAGGAACAGATGCTGGAAAACCTTACTAAAGTTTCAGCACCCATGTAAAAGTCCACCCAGTAGTAATAATGTTATTCACTTGAAGACTGCGTAGCCAGATAGGTACTTCTTTTTACACCTGTAACTTATGATCTATTAGCCTTTGATGATAATTCACCAAATAATTTTTCCTCTCTTGTTCATTGTTACTATTTGGCTTTTGATTTTCAACTTAACTAGGACTATTACAATTATAGCCATTTCTATACAGCTGGCTGTCCAAATCAACTACATGTGTCCCCAAAATACTTTCCTTTTTCATCGCTCTTCCCTCATTCAGATGGAATGCATTCTCACTGAAGTCAATGGTACCATGTGTAAGGATGAATAATATCTTTATTCCTCTACTGGTCTTATCCTTACAACAGTTAGATTTTGTGTAAGCTATCTGCAAACTGGTATCATTCAGACACTAATGTTTTTACATCTATTCTCATCCTGTTTTGCACAAATATAATTAGCAAAACAAAAAGCAAATCACCTACAGTTAGCTTTACTACATGGTGCATCTCTTAAAGCATTAGAAAGCCATTGTAAGCACATCTTTCAGGCTTACTGTACCCCTACTACCTTTCAACTGTTGGTGCTGTTTTCCACCAACTCTTTTATACTGTACTAAACCTCTGAGAACAAAGAGAAATCAGTTGTAAGGTGCTGTTCTATCAGCAGTCAGCTACCAACCAGGTACATTATATACAAGAATATTACACAATAACTATAGCTACTGCTTTGTAAAAAGGATTTAAATTCCTGTAGTCAGACTAGAAACAAAATATTTGTTTCTGAATACTAAAAAGAAAAAGACTTGGCTGCAAAAATCATAAAATCTTAATGGTGCTCAAAAGTCTAAGTCTACCTTTTGATAAACCATAAACAAATTACTTGAAAGACATTTATAAAATCCCTAGTTACAACATTAGCAAGACTACTGCTTTAATTTTTGCAGTTGCAGAAACTTTGATAAAGTACACCTATTTGAACTAAATTACAGGGTGGCAATTGAGCACAGACCACTATCTGCAGCATTTCAGCTGAAGCTGGACTGTGTATTCCTCAGAGACAGCTGCATGATGGTGACACACCTTCAAATACTACTTGTCATTTCTGCAAGTAATTCAGTAGTGTTCAATCGCCTCTCACAATAAAGATTACACTCTTACATTATCATTTGTTCTGTCAGTCATTCAAGTGAAGCTGCAATGTTTAAATGCACAGCAGGCACAGTGTGGAACCTTTGAACTGACTAGTAATGATACAGCTAAATATTTACATTAAGAAAACCTACAAAACTCTCTTCTGGAACATTCCCAGGCAAAATAACAATCTGTGCCAATACACCTGCAGCTTTTTGTAACTAATTAAGAAACTTGAGCAAACAAGCTCAAAAAGACTCAAAACCAAAGTGCAGACTCCATTACATAAAAATATTACCAACTCTCAACAACCGATGCATGTATAATTTCAAAGCTTTTATCTTTTCTTCCTCTTATAATGATACAGTTATTTACAACAGATTCTTTTGAAAGAAATTCAGAATTGAAACAAGATAAAATAATTCCAAAATTAAGGGACAGGGTATGTTTCGTTAATAGAAACGACTAATTGCAGAATCTATAGCTTGGGGAATTTTCAGAAAGTTTTTCTCTTGATACTAAAGAAATAAGACCAAATCTTTGATCTGGAAGTTCATTAAAATGTCAGCATTGCAATAAGGTCTCCAAAATTGCAATAAGGTTCCAAAAAGGGAAACCTTTTTAGTCACAAGGTCACCATGACTTGAAGCAAATATAAATGTCTGTAACTGCGTAACTGGAGACTGGAATAAGATCTAGAAGTCTGTCTTTATAAAGTGTTGTGAAGTCATTTTATTTCAAACCAATTTTGGCTTTCTGCTTTGCAATTCTGTAAATGACAATACTTTAATTAAGCGTATACCAATATCTCTTAATGGAACTTGATACAATCAGAGGCAGTCTTAAGGTTTAGGATTATATTATACACAAGGATTTGAGAGGTCTAGTAAAGGCTCCTTTCCCTTTCTGAAATACATAGAATTTGGGGCATCACTTTTAGAAAAAAATATGCTCTTTGTGTTATGGCTACGAATTAAAGTTTCTGGTGTTCAAATTCATGCAAGGTACTTTCTACACCCTAGTATTTTAGTTCTGGTCCTGGGTTCAGCAGTAGCAGTCATTTTTCTCCTTCTTAGCAGCTGGTGCAGAGCTGTGGTTTTGACTTTCAACCTGGGAACTACACTGATAACACCAGTATTTTTGTTGTGGCTCAGTAATGTTTACTCTGACCAAGGATTTTCTGAGTCTCATGCTCTACACCACTGAGTGCTGCTGTACCAGACATGCTAGAACTTCAGTATGAACTCGAGTCAAAGGCAGCCAAGTGATATGCCACGACTGATACTGCCAATGCATTTTTCTCAATTCCTTTTGCAGCAGAGTGCAGGCCACAGTTCCCTTTTATTTGGAGGGGTATCCAGTGCACTTGGAACCGACTGCCCCAGGGGTGGAAACGCAGCCCTACCATCTGCCATGGACTGATCCAGACTGCACTGGAACAGGGGCAAGCTCCAGAACACCTGCAATACATTGATGACATTATTGTGTGGGGCGATACAGCGGAAGAAGTCTTTGAGAAAGGGAGGAAAATAATCCAAATCTTGCTGAAAGCCAGTTTTGCTGTAAAACAGAGTAAGGTCAAGGGACCTGCACAGGAGATTCAGTTTTTGGAAGTAAAATGGCAAGATGGACATTGCCAAATCCCCAGAGATGTGATCAACAAGATAACAGCAATGTCTCCACCCACTAATCAGAAAGAAAAGCAAGCTTTCGGTATTGTGGGGTTCTGGAGAATGCACATCCCAAACTACAGTTTGATTGTAAGCCTTCTCTATCATGTGACCAGGAAGAAGAATGATTTTAAATGGGGCCCTGAGCAACAACAAGCCTTTGAGCAAATTAAACGCGAGATAGTTCATGCAGTGGCCCTTGGACCTGTCCGGACCTGGCCAAGTGTAAAAAATGTGCTGTACACTGCAGCTGGGGAGAACGGTCCTACCTGGAGCCTCTGGCAGAAAGCTCTAGGGGAGACTTGAGGTCGACCCCTTGGCTTTTGGAGTAGGGGACACAGAGGATCTGAGGCCAGCTATATCCCAACTGAGAAAGAGATACTGGCAACCTATGAAGGGGTTCAAGCTGCTTCAGAAGTGATTGGCACTGAAGCACAGCTCCTCCTGGCACCCCAGTTGCCCGTGCTGGGCTGGATGTTCAAAGGCAGGGTCTCCTCTACACATCATGTAACTGATGCTACATGGAGTAGGCAGAGTGCACTAATTACACAGCGAGCTCAAACAGGAAATCCCAGTCATCCAGGAATTCTAGAAGTCATCATGGACTGGCCAGAAGGTAAAGATTTCAGAATGTCACCAGAGGAGGAGGTGATGCGTGCTGAAGAGGCCCCACCATAGAATAAACTGTCAGAAAGTGAAAAGCAGTATGCCTTGTTTACTGATGGGTCTTGCCGTATTGTGGGAAAGTATCAGAGATGGAAGGCAGCTGTGTGGAGTCCTCAATGACAGGTTGCAGAAACTGCTGAAGGAGAGGGTGAATCAAGTCAATTTGCCGAGGTGAAAGCCATCCAGCTGGTCCTGGACATTGCTGAACGAGAAAAGTGGCCAGTACTTTATGTCTATACTGACTCATGGATGGTGGCAAATGCCCTGTGGGGGTGGTTGAGGCAATGGAAGCGGAGCAACTGGCACCACAGAGGTAAACCCATCTGGGCTGCTTCACTGTGGAAAGATATCACTGCCCGGATGCAGAATCTGGTGGTGAAGGTACGTCATGTAGATGCCCATGTACCCAAGAGTCAGGCCACTGAGGAACACCAGAACAACTAACAAGTGGATAAAGTGGCTAAGATTGAAGTGGCTCAGATGGAGTTAGATTGGCAACATAAGGGTGAATTATTTTTAGCCCAGTGGGCCCATGACACCTCAGGCCATCAGGGCAGAGATGCAACATATAGATGGGCTCATGGTGGAGGGGTGGACTTAACAATGGACACTATTGTCCAGGTTATTCACAACTGTGAAACATGCTACAGTTAAGCAAGTCAAGTGGTTAAAGCCTCTCTGGCATGGAGGAAGATGGTTGAAGTACAAATATGGGGAGGCCTGGCAGATTGACTGTATCACACTGCTGACAACCCACCAAGGCAAGCGCCATGTGCTTACCATGGTGGAAGCAACCACCGGGTGGCTGGAAACATGCACTGTGCCCCATGCCACTGCCCGGAACACTATCCTGGGCCTTGGGAAACAGATTTTGTGGCGACCCGGCACCCCTGAGAGAACTGAGTCAGACAACGGGACTCATTTCCGAAACAACCTTATAGGCACTTGGGCCAAAGAGCATGGATGGCATTGAGTGGGTATATCACATCCCCTACCATGCACCAGCCTCTGGGAAAATCGAACGGTACAATGGGCTGTTAAAAACTACACTGAGAGCAATGGGTGATGGGACTTTCAGAACATTGGGATACACACTTACCAAAGGCCACCTGGTTGGTCAACACCAGAGGATCTACCAACAGGGCTGGCCAGCCCAGTCAGAACTTTTACATACTGTAGAAGGGGATAAAGTTCCTGTGGTGCACATGAAAAATTTGCTGGGGAAGACAGTCTGGGTTATTCCTGCTTCAGGTAAATGCAAACCTACTTGTGGGATTGCTTTTGCTCAGGGACCAGGATACACTTGGTGGGTAATGCAGGAAGAAGGCAAGTCTGATGTATACCCCAAAGGGATTTGATTTTAGGGGAAAACAGCCAATGAACTCAATCGTATGCTGTTGCCTGCTGTGTAGCACTTTTATAGCCCACCAGCTAGATATCTTCAGGTCACCAGTGACTGGCCCTGACTTCCTTCTGACCATCATCCCAACAGAGAATGAACTTTGATGAAACCAGACGAGCTCAGCACTGACCAGAGGAGTTCCATGGTGTCATCAGCAGGCAACAATCCAAACTGCACACTCTCTCTCCTGCTCTGAGAGACTGTTACAAGAGATGGAGACCACCTCACAAGCGTGTTGGCATTCCTCTGGATGGCATTCCTTCCCTCCATCAACCGAACCACACAGCTTGGTGCCATCAGCAAACTTGCTGAGGGCGCACTCAATCCCACTGTCCATGTCACTGACAAAGATGTTGAACAAGACCAGTCCCAACACCGCTCCCTGAGGGACACCAGCCATTACTGGTCTCCAGCTGGACATTGAGTCTTTGACCACAACTATATATATGTGGGGCAAGAGTGGGGAGTGTGCGAGTGGCTGCATGGTTCTGAGTTACCAGCTGGACTTAAACCATGGCAGTTCCCCATCCTATAAAAAAATATATATTTAAAGTTATTCATGTGCATAACCCCACTGATGACCATAATACTGTTAATGAGGATCAGAGCACCATCTCTAAAGTGCATCATCATAGACTACATAGCTCATTTAACCAACACTCATCTGAAAAATAAGTTTAAGGTTTGGTTTCCATATTGTTTCAACTAGCACAGAAACTGCTTCAAGTACATGCAACTCAAGCCCAAACATTTCAGGAAGACCCAGTTTCATAAATCGTTTACATAACCAAATTTCAATTACAGAAAATGTAATAAAAAGAAGGAAGTTGTACAAAGCAACTGAAGCCAGTGACTTCAAAACATGAAAGAAAACAAAATATTTCTCCAACAGTGATACAGATAATGAATTTGGCAATAACTTATTTACGTTTAGGGTTGTGGAGACAGTGTTCTCATGGGAGAAATGGGAGAATGCATAATCGATACATAAACTCTGAATAATCCTGAAAGATACAGCAAGGCCATGAGAGGCCCAAAGAAGCTTAGGCAAGCAAGATAAGAGGCTGGAATTCACCGAGTTAATGAGAACTGTGGACTGTTGGCAAGCTTTCGAGGTCAAGTTCTCACACCTGTGTTTAACCAATTATATGTTAGTCACTAAGGGTCTTCAGAACATGTATCCAATCATAATATGCCAAATCACTGTAAGTGCATGTAAAAAATAGTATATAAGGGGTTAAGGATTTGTATAAAATGAACAAGAAGCATAACTCATATTGAGTCGTTCTCTTGATTCCAGTCGCTCTCTCCGACATAGGGTGACCTGTAAAACATCCCACTGGTGTTCCAAGTAGCAGTGCAAGAGCTGGCATTGGGTGTAACCAATTCCTTTGACTGTCACCACCTAAATATTGTACTTTCCCTAAAATGAGCTTACAAAATGCAACCAAAGATTCAGGAAAATGAAATTTGCCCTCCAGCTAAATATGGATGTTTTACTGTGAAAAGCCTGTAGGCTGAAGAAGTCTTTCTTCCTGGAAAAAATCCTCTTTGTAAACAGCCTATTATAAAATGAAAGAGAATTTCTAGTGTTCTCAACCTACTTCACATTTAGTTTTGGTACACCTGAATGTGGGCTTGTAACAAGAGGCTTGCAATTTGTTCTCAGTGTGGGGTAGATTAAGTTCAGGCTGCAGTATCCAAAGGTCACTAAAATAAAAACAAACCAAGAAACAAAAACAACTATAAATGTGGTTTTTTTCTAGTCTAAGTTATAACGATGCAGGAAGAAAGTTCCAACTTGTTTTAATAACCTACCCATGTTTGTAAACATAAGTAAACCCTTTTCAATAACATTGTCAATTTCATTTCAAAAAGGCTTTAGTTTGTGTGAAATGTTACATTGTCAGGTTCTACCTAACCTGCTTTAGCAGACTGAATCACAATCTTGCAGAACCATTCATGCTCACAAGGGCCTCCCTGAGAGCAGTTTCAGATATTATAATGCTGCAAATGACCTTTGAAAACAGATTTATAGATAATACGTATAGAATTATAAAGATTACAACAAATTCAGCACTGAGACCATACACAGAGTATGGCATAACAGGCTACAAGCAAATACACACAGCACCAAGCATTATCCACCTTACTTAGAAACCAGCCCGCTTTCAGTTATCCTGAGATGTTCCAAAAGGCTGTGTTGAAATGGTAGACAGAAATAAAAGCATTTTCTTTCAGCGCTTTAGTAATACGTTGTATCCCATAATGCTGTTAAGTCCATTTCTACTATAAAGCTCCTTGCTTACGATTTCATTTGTAATTGACTATAATGGCTGCAGTGACTATATTTTAACAGCTGGTGGCACCAATCACCTCAAGAAATTGCCTAGACAAAAGTCAGTTAAATTCTTATATGTGAATGTTGTAGAATAATTTGATCGGAAGGGAAAATGTAAACGTCTACTAGACAAAACTAGGTAAAAATTATCCTCAGGAAAGTACAGCATCTGTCTCTGGAATGTGACACTCACTGTCAAATTCTACCCTGTTTAGAACATGTAACTGTCTAGATAAGGGGGCTGGAGCACTTCCCACACGAATACAGACTGAGAAGGCTGGGGCTGTTCAGACTGGAGAAGGGAAGGCTGCATGGAGACCTCACAGCAGTTTTTCAGTATCTGAAGGGAGCCTACAAGGATGCTGGAGAGGGATTTTTCATCAGTGTCCCAGGTTCAGCTGTAATAGCTACTTTTCTCCTTCCTAGTAGCTGATGTAATGCTGTGTTTTTGACTTTAGTCTGAGAGCAATGCTGATAGTACACCACTAGTTTTAGTTGTTGCCAAGTAATGCTTATCCTGGTCAAGGACTTCATTCTCAAGTGCTCCTCCAGTGAGGAGGGGCACAAGTTAAGACACCTGACCCAAACTAGCCAAAGGGGTATTCCACACCACAGCACATCATGTCCAGTATGTAAACTGGCGGGAGTCACCTAGAAAGCCCAGATTGCTGCTCAGGTCAGGCTGGGAATAGATCAGCAGGTAGTGAGCAACTGTACTGTGTATCACTTGCGCCTGTTGTTTTTTTTTTCTCCTTCCCTTTTTAGCTTTATATTCTCTCCCCTTGTTATTTCCCTTATTATTATTATTAGTGGTAGTTGTAGTAGTCTTGTATTGTTTTAGTTATCTGACTGTTCTTTTCTCAACCCATGGGGTTTACAATTCTCCTTCTCATCCTGTTGTAGCAGGGGTGGATGAAAAGGGGAGTGAGCAGCTCTGTGGTTCTGAGTTACTAGCTGGGTTTAAACCACAACAATCAGGGGCTGTAGCAATAGGACAAGGGGTGATGGGTTCAGACTTAAACCCATCCCCCAGGGGAAGTTCATGTTAGATATAAGGAAGAAGCTGTTTACTGTGAAGCACTGGAACAGATTGCCCAAAGAAGTGGTAAATGCTCATCCCTGACAGTGTTCAAGGCCAGGTTGGACAGAGCCTTGAGCAACATGGTCTAGGGTGAAATGTCCCTCCCCATGGCAGGGGTTGGAACTGGATGACCTTAAGGTCCTTTCCAACCCAAACCATTCTATGAACTGCAAACACTCATCTGGCTAAAAAGTTTCTAAACAGAGATACAAGTGCCTTTATAAAAATGATAATTTACAGATTTTTATTAATCCTTTACTGGTGTAACATATAAGTAGATTAAATCAAGATATGTATAAGATATGTGTATTTATTTGCACCACCATAAAATACTTGTCCTCCCTTAGGACACTGTATTTAAAGAACAGCTACTGAAAACTAACTTCACAGTGATGCTAAAGAGATGAACAAAACAAGTGTGAATCCAATAGCCTAGAGGGAACTTGGAAGGTGTTTACCTGGGTACGGGATTGGAAGAGATAAAAGAAACTAAGACATTGACTCCTTTGTGTAACAGTTGGTCTGTATTGCCAACTCCAGGCAAACTTCAGGCATTCAGAAGTCTAGTGAAGTCCCAGAGCTACTTTTGAAGAACTAATCTGGTCCTTACCGTCTCATTTTAAGACTTTTCTTTGATTGTTTTTTAGTGAAAAAAAGTTTCCTCTTCATTTTCCAAGCTATCAGAACTAAGGATTTGGGGATGGAGGCACACTTCTATGCCCTGCTACCACGAGGGATAAACTGCACATTTTTTTAAAAACGAAATCCGAGGCAGCTATACCCGGACATGGCTGTACTGAAGTACCTTTAAAACAGACCTCGTAGGCTGTGGGATCGTGTGAGAGGACAGGCTCTTTCCTGCGGCGATGGTAAGAGCCGCTGAGGGGATCGCGCCTGGCGCTATGGGCAACTCAAGTCGTCCTCTCAAGGCACCTGGGCCACGACGGCAAACACCCCCCACCCCCTCCGCGGGACTAGCGAGCGGCGAGCGGCTGTGTGGGAGGGTTCGTCTTACCCTGGCGCAGCCCCCAAGAGGGCGGAGCGCTGTGTCCGCCCTGACTAAAGATGGCTCCCCGGCTGTAGAAAGCTTCAGTCCGCTTCCGGACGCGATCGGATGACGTACACTGAGGGAGTCCGGGGATTCCCCGTGTTGGCGTCGGGGGTCTCAGCGCTATGCTAGGTCTGAGAGGGCAGTGGTGATGGCAGCTCAGTGGGTAGCCCGCGGCTCAGAGCCGTGGCTGGACGAGTTCACTGTCCCTGCGGAGAAAAGCTGTCTCTTGGAGGGCAGCCGGGGCCGCATCGAGTGCTTGTTCGAGGTGCAGTTGGCCGTGCTCGGGGCGCAGGGAGACCGACGCATCTGGGTGCAGCTGGCGGGCGGCTGGAAGGCCGTGCGCGCCGCCAAGGTACGGGGGACTGGTGGGAAGCGCCGCGGGCAGCAGCCGCAGGGCCTCTGTCACCCGGGCCAGGGAGCGGGGCCGTGTTTGCATACGATAGCGCCCCTCCCAGCAAGGGCACGGCTCGGGCTGCTGTGTACGGGGCCGAGAGGGAGAAATCGGTGCTTCACGGTGAAACAGAGCCCTGCCCTGGAAACAGGCGTGTCGCGGGTGCCGGGGTGTCTCCGGTGGTGTTGACACAAGCTCGGAGAATAGAGAGAAACAGTTCAGCTGAGAAGTGGGAAGTTCATCGGTGTGGCCCGGCCACCGCGTCGTGAAATACCTCTGCGAGAGGGGGTTAAACACGTGCGGGAGTGGGCTAAGTTGTGTTCTGAAACGCGGTTAAAATGTATCCCTGTCCTTCCCAAAGTCGAGTAAATACTCTCGGTTAGGTGTTACCGCGTTTCACAGTTGCGTTTCAAACGTAACTTTGTGGCAGTTAGTAACTTTTTACCTACTTAATGCGCTCGCTATCAGTTTAGCCCGGCTGGTCTTTCCTAGTAGGAAAGTGTAGGAGTTTCTTGCTTCATCAGTCTGTTTCCTGGAGCAGAGAGCTTTCTTTTTAACCAAAGACGTTAAAAGGGAGAGCGGTCTAGGCTCTGCGAGTCTCTGACTGACACTAATTGCTGTAAAGTATCTTCACTTTAGAAGTCAGAGAGTTAGTTTGGTGAATCTCTTGTACAACAAACCTTTTGGGGGAGGCTTAGCAGTAACGATGAAGTTAATATCACTTATAGTGGACTTGATAACTATGCCTGTTTGAATTGTATGATGAGAAGGATGGTGTGAGCACTGGCAAGGCTGGAGGTAGCTTTCAAACCCCAAATCTCAATATGCAGACTTTTGTATCTGTTTAAGAACAGACACATGCTAGTGGGGATCCTTAGCATGTGTTTTGTGACTTAATTCATGGACTGACCAGTCCGCTTTCAAAAACTTGATTCCTCAACTGTGTAATGCAAGGAAAATACTATGAATATTTAGGGTCTTGAGTTATTTGATTCTGAAATTTACTCTTAACACAATTTGCTTGCATACTCGGGCTTAAGAAACTCCAGAAACTGTTACAGGTAGCATAAACAGCTATTCATTTTTCTCCAGGCAGCTGCAGTACAACTTTTCTCTTTTTTTTTTTTCTCCAGAAAATTGAAGCCTGAAACAAATATCACAAGAATTCCATTTTCTAATTGCTGATTTTCCTAATAACATAAAAAATGTTTTCTACTCCAAATGCTTTGAAGGGTGTGGGAGACGTGACTTCCCTTACATGTAGAGCAATTTTCAGACCCTACCTGGAGGGGTTATTGACCAGACAATTGCACATCTTCAACAATTGCACATCTTCATTGTCTCCCTTCAAAAGGTTTTGTGATAGCAATTTGTTGTAATTCATCACTTGCAGGAAGTGTATTCATTCTTCAGTGCTGCCTGGTGGGGGAAGTTCCCAGATTTAGTATATCCTTTTTTCTAATTATATTATCTTGTTGATCTGCTAAAATGTCGTATGATGACTAAAGCACAAAAAGTAATCCTATGGATTTTGTTGTAGAAACAGGTTGTGCTAATATGGCCTTGGAGTACTTTGCCCTGATAATCAAGATGATGTAACTCAAGAGATGATACAAAGTGGTCTTATGTTATTCATTACCTTGTATTTGTTTGTTTTCAGTTCCATTCACAGGAGAACTTTTGGTATCCAAGAGTTAAGGCAGAGAATAAAATTTGGTATACTTGGGAGTCTGCAAAACAATGACTACAGCTTAGAAACTAGTTTTACTGCATAAGAGGTTAAAGCACAGAAAGAGATAGGGGAAAAAATAATGCTACCTGGAAGAATAAACAGTGCACTGTATTGACAGAGTTCTCAACTCTGACACATTTAAAATAAGGCAGCACAGTGAATTTTCTGGTGGTAACTTTTAGGTGACAGAAATAACAGTGGGATTTTTGTTTGAGTTTTGTTTGTTTGATTTTGGTTTGGTTTTTGATTTGGGTTTTGTTTGGTTTTTTTTTTCTTTGGTTTTTAATCTATTAAAAACCTGAACTTCTGGGGCACAAACCCATCTGGAGCCTGGAGTTTTCTCATTTGTCAATATCTGCTTTTTCAAAATACTGAGTTTCAAAGCCTCAGCTTGCTGTGGAGCTTTTGGGGTGTGATGATTTCCCCCTCCCCTTCCCCCCGTGTTATATGCCCATTGTAAGTAGGTAGTCTGGCAGTTGTAGTTTTAAAATCCAAATATTTTATTGGGTTAATTAAGGAATCTATCACAGTCCAGACAGTGGTTTTGTCATTTGTTTGGGGTAAGAGTTTTTTATTTTTTTCTTCCCTGTAAGGTATTTTTAATGGATCCTACTGTGGCTACTAGTTATGTTGTGCCATGCCGCAGGATCAATGTCCTTGATTGAGTAATAAGTAACACATAATAACAACTAAAAAATGTAGGATGGCTACTGCTCTGATGAGCCTTTGGAAGTTTACCTTTAGAAAGTCTTATTAGAAGTTCACTTTTGCAGACGAGGTAGAATTCTTTAGTGTGAGGCATTTGTTCATGATGCATATGTCCTCTGACCAAAGAATGGGGCTGGGAAAATAAATCTCTTTTGACTTGTCTTTTAAACTGTTTGAGCTTCAACTTAAATATTCTTTTACTGTCAGTTTCAAGTAAACTTATAAACACTAGGATATTTAAGTTAGACTTCTCTCTATATATATAAATTATTTAAAAATCATTTCAGGTATCTTTTCTCTCCATTATCTGGTTTACTGGCAGTATTTACTTTCTCAAGTTTCTTGTGCCAAGTTGACTATTTTCTAATGTACTCATCCATTTCTGACATAACCAAAACTAACTTGATATACCAGCTTGTCACAAATATTCACTCTGCTGTCTTTTCGTCCTTCTAGGAGTATATTAAGGGACTCTGCGAACCTGAACTAGAAGAAAAAGAGTACTACCCAAAGGACATGCACTGCATCTTTGTTGGTGCACAAAGCCTGTTTCTCAACAGTCTTATTCAGGATACCTGTGCTGATATATCAGTGCTGGAAATAGGATTGCTCGGTATTAAAGGGGGTGCAGAAGCTGTTGTTATGGCTCAGAGTCATATTCAGCAGTTTGTGAACCTTTTTGAGAGTAATGAAAGCTTATTAAGTGACAATGAGTCGGAGATTAAGAAGCAATTCAGACAATTTGTGGAAGCACATGCAGATAAATACACAATGGATTTACTGATTTTGCCCAGCTCACTAAAAAGAGAGCTCCTAGCTCTCACACAAGCTGAATGCTGTAAAGTGCAGAGCAGTATCATAGATCTGACAGGTTCTGAAAGCCCAACAGAGCTTTTACATAACGAAGCCCCCAAAGTAATAGCTACAAACAGAGATGGAAGAGAAGGTGGTGAGGAAGAAAGAAACAATGCTGGAACACCTGTAACTGAACTTACAAAGCAAATGGACGTTGTGTTTTCTGATGCTCCTGGAACAAGTTTTGTTCCCATAAATGTGCCTGTGTTACAGACAGTAGTGCCTAAAGAAAGGCAGTCATGTAAAAGAAGATCCTCTTATGATGAGGAAAGGCTTCCTAAAAAGCAGTTCTCTTCAGAAAATGATCAGGAAGTCATATTTTCACACAGTAATCATTCAGATAGTGAATCAATTATTGATCTGCTTTCAGATAGCTGCAATGAAAGGAGATCAAATGATTCCAGTTATCACATTAAAGTAGGTGATGAAATCAGTGAGGAAATGGAATATAGAATTCTTGTGAACTTTTTCAGAACAATGGGATATCGCCAAAATATTGTAGAAAAAGTCATTGGTATCCTAGGGCAATCTGTGGAACCATTAACACTGTTAGAAGAAATTGAAAAGGAAAATGCGAAATCTCAAAAAGAGCATGGGCAGTCATCTCCAATGCCTAAAACTGACAATCCCTCTTTAGGAAGTAATGCAAATAACTCACAAAAGCTAGTAGACAAAAGCAATAAAAGTCCGCTTAAATCCAGTCATACTTCAAGGGGGACAAAAAGTGAGTATCACAAAATGAGAAATCCACCAAGCATGCAAGCTGATGCAGAAAATGAAATGCATACGTTGGTAGGTAAACCTGTTTCTCCTTCCAGTAAAAATTCAGCTATGTGCTATAAAAAACGAGACATTTATTGCCAGGGTAAGAATTACAGTTTGAGATCAAGTGATAGAGATACTGATGGTGGTGTAACTTTTGGGACTATACAAGCTGGAGCTCTAAAAGATGTTGATTTTGTAGCCAGAGGGAGCTCAGATGTGCAGTGTACCTTGACTAAGACTAAAACTGCAGTTCAGCAAAGCACTGCAGGGCCCTCAACTGTACAGAATAGTCATCCTGGTTCTGAGGACCAATTAGGACACTGCAGCTCTTCTCAAGGGAGATCTCCTAACCAACGCCGTTCCCAAACCTCAAACTCAGAAAATCCTGTCTCAAACCAGGTATTGTCTTCACAAATGCAGCCCTCAAATCCTGATAAAAAGACAGTGGGACCACAAAGACATCATCCTGATCCTTCTGTTACTGGAGTTCAGAGATTTTTGGATTCTCTGAAAAAGCCATACAGACTGGAATTGAAAAATGAACCTGGGAAACCATATTTAAAACACATCATTATTGATGGAAGCAATGTTGCAATCACGTAAGTATTGTTCTCTTCAGCTATCTCTATTAAAATTTCAATGAGCTTTCAAATGAAACGGAAACTGAGGATGCTGTGGCATATGTAAACCTTTTGCTAGCTAGCTTTTAGGTGACCAAAAGCCCATGTTCACAGCAAGGTTTTCAGCTACTGGGAATGGCTGCAATGGTAAGTTACAGTAAGGCTTGATAATGAAAAATTACATGAGCATGCTGTAGCCATTTTAATTTCCAGCACATAGCAATTTTAATAGTTTTTACTCTCTTTTTGTGATAGTGTCAGTTTTTATAACTGACTTATTTGGAGTTATTCCTTGTTGAGGTACTGTGAACAGATGGAAATCCAGAGTTCTTTTAGCCGGTCCACTTCAGTGCACAAAACCAGCTAGACCAGTGCCATTGCAGGATATTCTAATATGAAACAATTCTTGTAGAATTTACTTTTGACTTAAAAAAGAATACGTAGTCTGGAGATGAACAAATACAATAACTGGTTAAAATAGGTCCTTGATTTTGACTTAAAAATTGGTTGGTAATTGCAATACACTGGAAAATATTTTCTGTAAAGCCTTTTAGGCTTAGCTTTCCTGTTCTAACAAAAAATTGCAAATTTATAAAAAACGAGTAGCTCAGATTTATTAAACCCAAATACTAAAGTAATCTGAAAAAATGGAATGGACAAAGAAAATTAAAACTAGATATGCTTTGGAGGTAGGCAAGATCCTATTTGATAACAATATGTTTCCAAATGAAAAGTAAATTAATTCTACAGCCTTGCTTACTAGGCAATGGTCAAATTTGAAGCCTGATTTGTGCCACTTCAAAGCAACCTGATTTGAACTATTAGTGCTTGAGCTCCATGGACACTTCAGTAGGAATTTAATTTCAGTGAGCTCTGCTCTGTTGCAAGCAATTTTGTGCATCAAACTTAATTTGCTTTTCATGCATCTAACAAAGAAGTTGAGTTACCATCAGTGTAAGTGTTCTGTTTTTTTACTTCTGCTCTTAGCATCTTGTAATTTTGAAGTGGAGATTCTTATAGTAGTAATGTATTTTTCCTTTAACAACATTACACCTTAGTGCTTGGGTCCTGTTTACTTTTTACAAATGTAGGCATGCAACAAAAATATTCCATCCCCCTCAATAAAACTTGCAGAATAGGGAACCCTGTGTATGTGTGCACACGCCTCATTGCCTATTCATCACCTGAAAGAATGTATGCAAAAGAGAGTAGAGCTGTTGTATAATTGTAACAGATTGGCTGACAAAGCACCATGCAAACAAACTCTATAAAGTGGGTACACTTAATACTAAAAAGATCATTTACTTTGAAAAGTTCACTGCATTGACCATGATGCAAGGATTTTCCATTATTGTAAATGCCTTCTAATTCCTTTTTCTCTTTTCATGCTTCTACTGCAGACAACTTTGGAAAGTGTTGCAAGTTACAATTTTATCTTTTTTCAAGTTATGACTAACTGGAATATCAAAACTCAGTTAATTTGAAACATTTGTGCATTGCTTGGTTTATTTGACATTTATCTCATCAAAACTGTCCTTGAATTGTTTGTTGTTCTTTAGTCAGGAAGAGATGTGGATTTGTTCTTTTTATGCTAAGTAATTTTGGCAAACACTCAGGTCAAAAGGTCTATTCAGTGCTTGCTATGGGGCTTTTCTGTAGCTTTGGAATATGAGAGTGAGCAATGACAAGTACCGTACTTCTTAATGAGGAAGTGGTAATTTTTAAACAGACTGTCTGCTCCACTTGTCAATACTAATGAGTAAACTTACTGTGAGAACTTGCTATATAAGATTTCTTCAGTGCATTCTGGGTTCCACTGCTGAACATGCATAAACCTGTGTTAGTTTTCATTTTGAAACCATGCTGCCAGAACAAAATAGAGTACTTTAAGCAAAATAGTAATTCTGAGAGGTCACCTGTATCCCCGGACAAAGTGGGAAAAGATTAGACTGTTTCCTAAACATTTAACTATTTTAAAATACAGTCTTTAATCTTGGAGTTTGGAAGTCCTGAAAAGCTTTGTATTGGCTGTATTAACTTCCTATTTAGGTGGAACTAACTCTTGAATAGGATAATTTCTACTGCCAATGATCCCATGAATTCTGTCAGATGCTCTTTGGCTGAGCCAAACCTGTATGACTGCTTAAGATACATGTCTCATATGTCATCTACTTTGTGCTGTTAGATTAAAGATGCTTCCTAAAGAACAGGCTTAAATCTTGTTTAGGAGAACAAAATAAACATCTCCATGGGGGGCGGGGGGGGGGGGGGAGGAAGTGTAGTGTTACATACTATAACAAAACAGTGTTGAAGCCAGATCTAGAACGAATTTAATGTTTCAGACAGTTGACAGCTGGTACAGTTTCCCAGAAGTAACTACGTAAACACAGATCCATACATGCATGTACACAGTTGTGTTAATGGGGAGGAAAATCATAGAATCATAGAATAGTTAGGGTTGGAAAGGACCTTAAGGTCATCTAGTCCAAGCCCCTGCCAGGGGCAGGGACACCTCACACTAAACCATATCACCCAAGGCCTCGTCCAACCTGGTCTTGAACACTGCCAGGGATGGAGCATTCACAACCTCCCTGGGCAGCCCATTCCAGTGCCTCACCACCCTTACAGTAAAGAACTTCTTCCTTATATCCAATCTAAACTTCCCTGTTTAAGTTTGAACCCGTTACTCTTTGTCCTATCACTACAGTCCCTAATGAAGAGTCCTTCCCCAGCATCCTTGTAGGCCCCCTTCAGATACTGGAAGGCTGCTATGAGGTCTCAATGCAGCCTTCTCTTCTCCAGGCTGAACAGCCCCAACTTCCTCAGCCTGTCTTCATACAGGAGGTGCTCCAGTCCCCCAGTCATCCTCATGGCCCTCCTCTGGACTTGTTCCAAGAGTTCCATGTCCTTTTTATGCTGAGGACACCAAAACTGCACACAATACTGTAAGCGAAGTCTCACAAGAGAGAGTAGATGGACAGGATCACCTCCTTTGACCTGCTGGTCACGCTCCTTTTGATGCAGCCCAGGATACAGTTGGCTTTCTGGGCTGTGAGCGCACACTGAAGCTGGCTCATGTTCATTTTCTCATTGACCAACACCCCCAAGTCCTTCTCTGCAGGGCTGCTCTGAATGGATGTATGCTTCTAGTTTCACTACCAGCTAACACCTTGAAATTCCTAGATGATTTTTTTAAAGATAAACCGACTGCTGCTTAGTCAAATATTGTTGTGACTGTGAAACTGAGACTGGGCTAAGGAATTGTGATGTTTCTGTTCTCTTCTTTTGCTGAAAATCTCTTTCCATTTATAAGATTCTTCATCTGTAGCATCAATCTACTGGGTTTTTTTTTGTTTTTTGTTTGTTTTTTTTTTTGTCTGGTAAGGCCACATGTGTAACTGGCAGCTTCACTTGGCAAGGTTTAGTTCCTTTCTCTTTGCGTTTATGGTAGTAAAACTAGTGAATTTCATATCTCCTCTCTTTCTTTCACCCCCAGTCATGGGCTAAGGAAATTCTTCTCCTGTCGAGGAATCGCAATAGCTGTTGACTACTTTTGGAAACGTGGCCACAGAAATATTACTGTGTTTGTTCCGCAATGGAGAACAAGACGTGATCCTAACATTACAGGTGAGGGAAATAGTTTCCTAATGTTTTCTTTATTAAATTACTGTCCTGGGTTCAGCAGTAGCAGTCATTTTTCTCCTTCCTAGTAGCTGGTGCAGTGTTTTTGACTTTCAGCCTGGGAACAACACTGATAACACCAATGTTTTTAGTTATGGCTAAGTAACGCTTACGTTGACCAAGTACCTTTTCAGTCTCGTGCTTAGCTAGGGAGGAGAGGAAGCAGAGACAGGACACCTTACCCAAACTAACCAAAGGGGTATTCCATACCACAGCATGTCAGTCTGGCTGCTCAGCATCAGTAGCTGGGTTTCTATATACAGTATGAGACACTCTCTGAAATGCTGTTTAGGATAACTGATGTGCAATCAGTGAAGGCCTTTTTGTTTGTTTTGGGTCTTGAATGCTCTTTAGTTTCTAGTTTCAGCCTCTTCCTCCCAGTTTTACTGCCGCTCTACTCTGCTCTTGCGAGACCTCACTTAGAGTATCGTGCGCAGATCTGGTGTCCTCAACATAAAAAGGACATGGAACTCTTGGAACAAGACCAGAGGAGGGCCACGGGGATGATCAGGGGACTGGAGCATCTCCTGTATGAAGATAGGCTGAGAAAGTTGGGGCTGGAGAAGAGAAGGCTGCGTGGAGACCTTATAGCAGCCTTCCAGTATCTGAAGGGGGGGCTATAGGGATGCTGGGGAGGGACTCTTCATTAGAGACTGTGGTGATAGGACAAGGGGTAATGGGTTCAAACTTAAACAGGGGAAGTTTAGATTGGATATAAGGAGGCAGTTCTTTATTGTTAGGATGGTGAGGCACTGGAATGGGTTGCCCAGGGAAGTTGTGAATGCTCCATCCCTGGCAGTGTTCAAGGCCAGGTTGGATGAAGCCTTGGGTGACATGGTTTAGTGTGAGGTGTCCCTGCTCATGGCAGGGGGCTTGGCACTAGATGATCTTATGGTCCTTCCCAACCCTAACTATTCTATGATTTGATGATTTTCATATTAGCAATGTTCATTTATGAATGTTATTTCTGTTAACAGATACAAAAATAACCTATCTTCACTT
Source organism: Pezoporus occidentalis (assembly GCF_034315485.1). Taxonomy (NCBI): domain Eukaryota; kingdom Metazoa; phylum Chordata; class Aves; order Psittaciformes; family Psittacidae; genus Pezoporus; species Pezoporus occidentalis. The sequence continues at coordinate 822,278 of NW_026916253.1, forward strand.
ACCCACCTCACACAAATTGTTGAATAAATAGCCTCAAAGAAGACTCTTGTTTTTAAGAAAAGTTTTTTCATGTTTTAACAGAGCAGGATTTCTTAACAGAGCTCCAGGATGTTGGAATATTATCTTTAACCCCTGCAAGGGTGGTTTTAGGAGCAAGAATTGCTGCTCATGATGACAGGTATAGAATATATACAGTCTTTTTAAACATCTGTCTAACGGGTATAAAAACCTCATACTTCATGAGTGGTTGTATTAGTTAATTCTTCAACCTATCTAGACAGAGAGCTATGCTTCCAACTTAAGACTAACGTCTACATTTATGTTATTTTACTGTCCAATGAAACATCCGTGTATTTAAATATATGTACACAGAAAATAAATATATATATGTACACAGAGATAAATAATGTACACAGAAATTAGTGGAAAATGGCACATTTTCGTGGCAATTTTAACCATTAAAAAAAAAACCAAACAAAGACCCAAAGATCCATTTCAAACCTCGCCATTTGCATTGCATAAGAAATTAAGTCTTATAGTAATGTTCTTCTGCATTCCTTATCAGTCTGTTGGAATTGACTTTTATGTTTGGAGAACACTAGCATAAGTGAGCTACTAATAAGGTGCAGTTTTGTTCCATTTTCTTTCTTGATGCCATTGTGGCATAGAGATATTGGTGTGTACTTGAGCACTATATTTGTAACAATGTGTAGGCTACTAAATTTCCAAGTTAACTTGAACACCTAAGTTCAGCTTCAAAATGTGGGGATCATCTTTCAGTACAGTAAGATTCAGGGGCTTCTTCTTGCCAGATTTTCCCAGTCTTCAGGTATGGCTGAAAGCACATGCTGCTTAAGTTTATTCCTACAAGTAATCATTCATACGTTATTTTTCTGGCTATAAAATTGTAATGTTTTTGTATCATGGGCATGGCTAGTTTTGTTAGATTGTGCAGTCATGCACCTGATTGCAAAACTTAATATGAAAAAAGATAAGTGCACTCTATATATCATCCTTGTTAAAATATGGTAACTGTGATCTCTTAAATAATAATGTTATGGCAAAAAAAAAAAAAAAGTACAAGGCAGCCAAACTGGAGTTGTTTCCACACTCATGCTTTATATGCACCCAGCATTTCATATAGAAATGCTATTTAGGTGCAGTAGAAATGAGTGCTGTGCTAACATATTTGCACAAAAGTGTACACTTTTCTTTAAAGGACACCATCTCTTTGCTAAATAGTTTCAATGGCAAAAAGCTTGTTTTCAGATGGGTAAAAAAAAAAAATAAATCTCAATAAATCTGTAGTTTCCTTTTGTCACAATTTAACAACAAAGTAGTAACCACACTCTTTGTTAACAAGTGTTGACAGAGCAAACAACTGACATGCAGAAAATGGATATCCATGTTGACCAAAATAGTATATGGAAACAAGTTTATGTTGGAATGTGTAAGAAATACTGTACTCTTTTGTAAAGCAACCCGTTTATCTCTACAAATATTTAGAATCTGATGGATTTGAGGAAGCTTTTCTTGTGGTTGTTTTTTGGGGTTTGTTTTTTTTTTTTTCTTTTTTCATGAGAAAAAAAAAGCCTCCCATGAAGACTCTGCTGCACTAAATAAATGCATGCCACCTAAAATGCTTATAGTTATATGATGGGTCAGAGCAGCATCATTTTCTGGTAATCAGAGTGCTTGTTTTCATGCAAGGCAATCGCTCTTGGATGATAAAATGTTTAGTTTTCGAAATCTGTAGACAGTTTTCAGCAAAGCAGATTTTCTTAACTGTCTTTGAAATAAATCTTACAGGTTTTTATTACACCTTGCTGATAAAACTGGAGGTGTTATTGTGACTAATGATAACTTCAGAGAATTTGTGACAGAATCAATTGCCTGGAGAGAAATTATTCAAAGAAGGTAATTACTCCGTTTCTATGAAAGCATAAAAGGATGTCTGTCCTTACAGGTGTGGATACTCTACCTTCATATGGGATTTTTGTTTTAAGTCTGTCATGAAATTCTGGTGCATCCCAAAAAAGTACTGTCTGTGCTTCACCACTTTGATTCATGGCCTTATAATCATGTGTTGAGTAGTCTAATATCCCTGTTATATATTCTCTAATGTGTATCTGTTAATTGCTCACATAAATAGGAGCTTGGTTTAGAAGCTAAGATATGTCAATTCTGAAATTCAGTGTTAAATCCTGTTAGAGTAGATGCTTTGCAGTCTATTCTCATAGGCTTTCTTGTTTTAGATATCATTTCTTGAAGGAGACATGATATCTGATGCTCACGTACAGCACCACTTTTAAGGTCTTAGAATCAATCATTCATTACTGTAGTACAACAAATTGGCATAGCTAAAGAAAATAATGAACTCTTGCAATATTCCTGTAGCCATTTCTCTGCAATTGTTGAGTGTCCTTTTGGTTTAGATGAATTCAATCAGCTATCACATTATCCCTGCTTGAGCTTGTGGATTCTCTGTCAATTAGTTTCTCCTGTTCAAGTGTTTCTTTTTTTTTTTGTTTGCTTGGTTGTTTTGCTTTTTCCTCCTCCAGTTAAATAAGGTCATTTTATTATTATTAAGGTATGACCTTCTGTTGCCCACTAATCCCTCAGTCTCCATGACATTTTCTGAGGATACATCTGCTGCAGTGAGTGGGATGTGTATAGGTCAAATGAAATAAATAAAACCTGCCTTGGGTTCTCACAGTATAGCTGGGAGAATGTGGAATTCATGTTGACTAATCATGTAGATATTTGCATGATTTATCGAGTGAGTTCTGCCCAAGTCAGGCTTTGTTCTACAGAGCTTTAGCAATAATTGTTAGCATATCATTCTGGATCTGTGATTTTTTTTTTTTTTTTTTTTTTTTTTTAAGAGCTTGTGTTAACATCTCCTGTTAGTTTTACTTCTGGGAAAATTCCACTATACCAAATTTTCTCCTTGAAAACAAATTTTAGTTGAACTGGTTTTCTTCAATGCAGAGTTCCCAAGATGATTCCAGAAAAAGAACTTCCTTGTGTCTTATCTGTAAACAGCTAATGCTGTGTTTGCTAGTTTTGTGGCTTTCAAATAACATATGCTTTTTAGCTACATGGTTGAAAGCCCTTACAAGTAAGGCAAGTTTGAACAACCAGAAGAGTTTCTCTAATTGCCAAGAAAATTCCATTCTGGTTTTGTGATAAAAAGTTGCAGTCATTCAACTCTTGCTGTCAAGGGGAAAAAAAAAAAAATAAAATAAAAAAAAGCAAAGCTTAGTTTTTTGCAGTGCCATGGGAACAGATCACAAAAGCTCCCAAGCTCCAATTAAATTGACAGTAAATACTGGTTGTATCTAAAATGGATTACTAGTTAAGCTTCCGTGACTCCTGATATGGTATAGTGTATCTGCTATAAGGCAACTTATCCTGTGCTACAAAGGTGAAGGTAATAAAGATGTAATACATTGTTATTAAATAACATTGAAAGAAATCTCTTGCAGGCTGCTCCAGTACACTTTTGCTGGTGACATATTTATGGTTCCTGATGATCCTTTGGGAAGAAATGGACCTAGATTAGATGACTTCCTTCAAAATGAAGACTTTTCTAGGTATAAGCACTACTTTTACTTTTCTTTGATGCAGTTATAATTTCACATTTGGAATAAACTGTTTTCCTGAGTCACTTGAACACCTCTTCAGATCTGTATTAGTAAATATATAGTGAAATTAGGCAAGAATACTGTAGGTTGTAGTAGCTTTAACAAAACCATGATTTTTCTGTTTCTTAAGCCTGTTCAGAAACTGCTGGTGACATTTGCATCTAATCAAGATCTCTCTCAGAGCTAAGATAAGTAAAACAATAACTTCCTCTGAGATTCAATTGTGATGGCTTTCATTCAAAGGTGGTCCAAACTATGTTAACATAGCACAAAGCTGGAGTGGTTTGGGTGTGGTGGTAGCCTTGTATCCTGTTACTTATGGTGATGTTATTTAAAACACCTTGGTTTATCACTTATTCATAGTGGGACAATAGGTGGTACAATAGAAACTCTACACTCAGTCATGAGAGAGGCATTTCTCTTCTCACTTGAGACATGAAATTGTGCTGTTAATAAAACAATTTTTGAAGGGCATTGTTATTAAATGCTTTTTAAATAATATTTTTAAATATTAATAAATATATAGTTCCTGTAAGATTATTATACATTTAAAATATTCATATATTCCAAGCATGAATTTGCTTTATATTAGCCATCAAGATGTGGGAATGGCTTTGCTCTTTTGTGTGAGAAAATGAGCTGCTCTTTACTTTTCTTTCACCACTTTAAGTATATAAATGCTAATGGTAGTGAGGAGTATTCAGCGATCTTTTAGAAACAACTGAGGTAATTAAAAATCAGTAATAAAAAAGACAAGTTATACTTAACTAATTGTATGTGTAAATCTTTATCTCAGCTAATGGAAACAACTGAGGAAAGTGAGAAGTATATACCAGAAGTTCACAGGTTGATCTGAAAATAACTGTGTTTAATGTTGTCATGAAAAATCTAGTGTAGTTCTAGAACTCCAGTAGGAAATGCTAAGAAAATAATATAACACTTATTGTAAGTACATATGTAAGTACATGTTGTGGTTTAAACCCTAGCCAGACAGCTCGTTCACTCACTCCCCCCCCTTCTTGCCCTCCCCCTACTCCCAGAGGGACGGAGAGTCAAAAAGAATGCAACTCCCACTGGTTGAGATAAGAACAGTTTACTAACTAAGGTATAACACAAATCACTACTGCTACCACCAATAATAACAATGATAAAGGAAATAACAAGGGAAGCGAATACAGCACCTCACCACCAGCCAACCGATAACTCGCTTCCCCAGCCCGACCAAGCTCTGACCCATACCTCCTCCAACCCTGCAGTCCCAGCCCTTCTGGCTAACTCCCAGTTACATCCTGGGCACGATGTGCTGTGGTATGGAATACCTCTTCGGCTAGCTTGGGTCGGGTGTCCTGTCTCTGCTTCCTCCCGGCTTCCCCTCCTCCCTGGCAGAGCATGAGGCTCACAAAGTCCTTGGCCAAACCAAAACATCAGGCCGAAAGTCAAAACACAGCACTGCTGCAGCTACTAAGAAGGAGAAAAATGACTGCTACGGCTGAACCCAGGACAGTACATTATGCATAATTACAAATAATATTTAAATATAATATATTTTTTTTGAATAGAAGGGCTGTAATATAAAGTCCTTAGAAGATGTCATGTGGAACATTGTGTTTTAGCTGCCCAAAACACAGTGCTGTGTCTGAAAAATGTGAAAGCAGTACAGTGCTCACTGTAGAAATGGAAGGAGACTCTTCTGAGAAGACTGTAGAAGAGCTTAGATTCCTATCAGTAAACTTGGAACTGGAAGTAGGCTTTGATTTTGGAGTGGTGGGTTTTTTTTATATTGATGGTTTTGACAGAGGAAAGATGCCAGTGTAAAGAGTTAATTTTGTTCCTTACCTGAGACTTTTCTACTTGAATTAAATAATGCAGAAAGCATAAATGGCACCAGGAGTAAAAGCAGAAACTAGAAAGATCTTCAGCAATTAAAAGAGCCTTGCCATATTGAGTAATGAGAGATGTCCTAATCTAAATGCTTTTAAGATAGAGGTTTCTAATTTAGATACTGTTTCTCTTGCTGGTAGGAAACTAGACTGTAACATGAGTTCGTTTCTTTGTTTTCTTCATTACCTGGTGGCAACTGAAGTAGACTTGGCCCTAAATTCTGTAGTGCTAGCAGAGTAGCAACAGCTTTTCAAAGTCTGACATGAAATTTCAATAATTAAGGAAAAATATTCAGATCTTGACACTGCTGAAAAACCTCATTGCCCCATTTAGGATCTCATTCCAGGGGAAACAACACCTTGGTCTAAAAGTGAGCGCAGCTCAGTCACGAGTAAAAGTAGATGAGGAATAGTCTTACAGAGCATCTGGAAGTCTCTTTGCTCTGTCAGTATTTTCACATGCTCTGAATCGTGTGTGTGTTCAATGTGTCTTTTTATCCATTTGGTTCAATAACACTGGTGTTGGTTCTTCCATAAAATAAGCTTTGACTGTTGCTGTTTTCTGTCAAGTACTTGCATTTATTGTAACTAGACTGAGATAATGTTAATGTTATTTAGTCATGCCAGATTCAAATTGAAAACTGTTATACCTACTGTTTTGTTTCACTTTGAAAAAATACTTATTACTTGATTCCAATCCATAACTAGCTGAGCAGCACTGAAGTAGAGGGGTTATACTCAATTTTTCTTGTCTGTGTTTTTACAGAGACAGCTAACATCTACTTAATCAGAATTTTTGTTTTGTTCCATAGAGATTTCCAGTCAGCACCAAGGGTTTTCCAGAGCAGTAGACAATATTCTTCTGAGACGCCTTTCTTCACACCCGTCCCCAGACCAACCAGTAGCAGTCAACAACCTAAAAACAGAGTACATGGTGATCATGCATCAGCACTGCTTCCACTGGAAACAAACACAGAGGCCTGCTTAGCCATTCCACCACAGAGATCTGACTCAGAAACAGCACGCCTAAGAGAAGCCCTGATAAAAATTTTTCCTGATCATGAGCAAAGACAGAAGATTGATCAAATACTAACTGATCATCCATTCATGAGAGATCTTAATGCACTGTCTGCTATGGTGCTTGACTGAATAGTATACAGGGGTTTATATCCAAATCATTGGACTAACTTCGAATATCGATGTGGAGAAAAATGTTGCTCAGTTAATGTTACTTTGTGATTATTCAAAACCTAATTTTATTTGTATAAACAGAGCTATTTGTATATGTTCTGTTGCTAATAGATAGCAGTTTTTGATAAATTAAAACCTGCTGCTATTAAAAATTTGTAGGCATATTTTCTAGGAAAAAAAAAAAAACAAATCTGCTTCACATGAATTGCTTATTAAAGCAGCAGCAGTTCTAAAGAACTGTTGCCACTTTAAATAGTGCGTTAGCATTTTTTAAGAAACCCTTTCCTCAAAAGGCGAAAGCCATGCCAGAGGTTTAAAAGTGACTCTTACAGCCTTAGATATATTTTCCAGGTACACCCATAACAGACTTTAACATAAGTCATGCACCTGTCAGATATCATTGTTGGTGTTTGTATCTAGAGTATAGATATTCTTAGAAAACAAATGCTCCTTAGTACCTCCTTCACTTATGAACTTGGTCATATTTTGCCATAGAAATAAAACAGACCTTCTTATTACTTTCAGATGTGAAGACTTTTACATAATGTATATGTGAACCTGCTTTCCTTAAGCCTGCTTCGTGGATTTTGGAACTAGGCTATACTCCTAATGATCTGTAGATGGCAGTTTGAAGATGACTGCGTGGAATCACTGGATGTTCGGTGCATTGCTTACGTTCTGTCACAAGGTGGCGTTATGCATCCCTTGGTTTGTAATGATCCACAGGAAGGCTTTTGCATTCTGAAATGCTTGTACTTGTATACAGAAAGATTAAATGCAAGATTGATAACAAAAGTATTATGGATAAAATTGTGTAATTACATTAATAACTTTTACGAAGCAGCCTTCTGATACTGGAGCTTTGTGTATGTGGATAAAATCTCAGTCTCCACAGAATGAAAACCAAGAAACTCAATTTGCTTTTTGTCCTGGGTTCAGCTGTAGCAGTCATTTTTTTTCTCTTGGACACCTTTTATCCAGATTGAGAGATACTATACTTCCTAGGAGAAGGAAGGTTTCAGGTAGAAAATGTAAATTCGCAGCCCTAATCAACAGAAAATACCTATAATGCTTTAAAAGTTCTGATAAGTGTATTAGCTTTTAAGTTGGAAATTCTGGTGACCATCAGTACTTTTTCAGAGTACCTTTAGTATCTGTGTCAATCTGCACTGTTACTTGTTTGTCTTTGCCCTGTCTGTTCTAAATCTGAATGCTGCCACAAGCTAGTAACAGAATGTGCTGCTGTTTACGTAGAAATGGCATGCTGTCTAGTGCAGAGCTAGTACACTCCAGTTAACAGTCAGCTCCACCTTTAAAGAGGAGTCTGTTCTGGGATCTATCACATAGGTAAGGTGGAAAAAAAAAGGAACAATTTATGAAAGCTGACCAACAGGACCACTTTCAGGAGCAGGAGCAAAGTCAAAATAATGTGTGTCTCTACATGCTGAAGTCTGTTATACCTTTCTTTTAACTGTTTTCTCATGCTAAGTGTTCACATTAGTAAAATCAAATTTGGCTACAAACACAATCTGGGCTACAGAGCCCGTGTTCAACTTCTGACATACTGAGCTTTACCTTAAAGCAGAAGTCTAGAGGCTTTCTGTCTGGTTCCCTGGGTTCTGAAATCACTCTTTGGTTAAATGCAAGAAAGCTTAAATATACTGAGGAAATGAGGGTGTTGAAAGTTTGTCTTCACATGTGGCCCTTTCACATTTATTGTGAAGTCAGAAACGGAAGACAAAGTCTTGCTTGTCCATCACCAACAGCAAAGGGAAAGATGAAAGAACAAAGTATTAGGAACAGTTATTGCAGCATATTAAAAATACAAGTAACAATGAAGAAAGACCTTTAATGTGTTTCTACATCCAAATAGACTTTTGTCTATGACTACGGGGCAGCAAGAGATAAGTACCATCATAATTACTATCATGATGTGTGGGATGATGTGGTGAAGTATGGAAATTTGTCACCAGTTAGCAGTGGATTAGGAAACTATATTAATATTAGTAAATGTGCTGTTTGCTTCTATACTAAACATCCAATTTGAAAGGAATTAAAGAAGAAAGTAGTGTCAAGTATTCAGCAGCATAGTAGAATCATAGAATAGTTAGGGTTGGAAAGGACCTTAAGATCATCATTGTTCCAACTCCCTGCCATGGGCAAGGACATCCCACACTAAATCATGTCACCGAAGGCTCTGTCCAACCCAGCCTTGAGCATTGCCAGAGATGGAACATTCACAACCTCCCTGGGCAACCTATTCCAGTGCCTCACCACCCTTACAGTAAAGAACTTCTTCCTTATATCCAATTTAAACTTCCCCTGTTTAAGTTTTAACTCATTACCCCTTGTCCTGTCACTGCAGTCCCTAATGAAGAGTTCCTCCCCAGCATCCTTGTAGGCCCCCTTCAGATACTGGAAGGCTGCTATGAGGTCTCCATGCAGCTTCTCTTCTCTAGGGTGAATAGCCCCAACTTTCTCAGCCTAGTTTCTTATGGGAGGTGCTCCACCCCCCTGATAGTAGCTGATAACTTTTGCATGACACAATAAATCTAGCTGGGAATAGTAGCTATCAAAAATCTGTAATCTTGTCACTTTTTCCCAGATAGAGGACAGACTTGACAAATTGGTTTTGATAGCAGAAACTTGGTGCTATATGTTAAAGCAAACTGTCACAGCTAAGTTCGTGTAAAATGGTGCCAAGTGAGGCCAAAGTTTCTTTGGTTTCTGTTTTTCTTTTTTTCTCTCCTCACCCCCCCCCCCCCCCCCATTTTTTTTTAGGTTATATTTTATATTGTCACTTCAGCTTTGTGTTTTGAACACTGCATCTCTGTTAACAGGAAAGATGACAGACATAACAGTATGGTCTGAATTTTCCTTGGGAGATGGGTGTGAAGCTGTTGTAGTGCTATGCCATATGATGGGGGAACACCCAGGGTTGCATTTCAGCTGCACTTAGAACAAAACCATGTATTTCCATTAGTCTCATTTGTTCTTAGTTCCCTACTAGTCTACTTAGTATGGCTCTTTCAGGGTGCAACAGAGCTAGCACTACATGAAACAGCAACCAAGAAAACTTTCTTGCACCCAATAGAACAAGGTTTGGTTGGATTTTTTGGTGTTTTCTTGGGTTTGTTTTGTTTTTTTTTTTAATGGCAAAGAAAATAAGATGGGGTTTTTTTTATACAAGAAAGTTGGACTGAGATTTTCCTTTATCAATTGCACAAAGTGCTCAAAGTGAAATGTCATAGGAAAAGGTCAAATCTAAGTCTGAATGTAGCCAGAATGTTCCTGGTCCCTAGAATAAACTACTTTCTTATGATACGGTATATATATTGCTAATGCAACTTTCAATTTCTTAGTATTATGGGAAGATGAAGAAATATTTCTTTGATCTTTCACAGAACTTCTCTGTTGTCTAGGAGAAGATATTTATAATTCGAAGTAGATAAAGCTATTTTTACCTAGACAGAAAAGTCCTGGGTTTACCTGTGATATTAAAAAGTGCCAAGACCTATCAACAGCAAAAAACCCAAATCCTAGATATATGTGTAATCTCCTAGCTCCATACTAAAACAATAGAAGATCATAATTGCCTGAGTGCATTCAAGTAGTTGTCTGTGTGATAACAGATATGTAACAGTGGTTTACTTCTGCTGTGATCACTGTGCACCAAACGGTGCAGTTTAGATACCCAAGCTACTCTGGATTTGTCAGTTTGGGACCAACAGGATCCCCTCATCTTGGAAAACAGAGTTGACAACCTAAAGGAAAAAGCACCTCAGTTTAAAAACATGAAATACGCTATTGTATTTATTGCAAAATACTATTTTCTAATGCTAACTTGCATGATGAAGAAAAATATGAAAATTGTCGAAATACTGTGGTATTTGGGAAAGCTCTTCTTCACTGAAAAAAGTTACGATGAAAACCTAATCTACTCATATGTAAATTAAAATCCCTAGACAGACTGCTAGAGAACTGAACAGTTTTTTTCACATAGGCATATTACACAGGTACATTTGCAAGTTTGCTGAGGACAAGAAAGTGCCTATTGGCAGCAGGTAACCCATTGGTTTTACAGAAAGTGCATGTGTGTTCTTTACGTCTATGAAAGGCACTGATTGATTAATGATAACTTAACAACATATTGTAAATCACCTCTTAAGGGTGGTGAGGCACTGGAATGGGTTGCCCAAGGAAGCAGTGAATGCTCCATCCACTGTGGTGTTCAAGGCCAGGTTGGACAAAGCCTTGAGTGACGTGGTTTAGTGTGAGGTATCCCTGCCCATGGCAGGGGGTTGGAACTAGATGATCTTAAGGTCCTTTCCAACCCTAACTATTCTATGATTCTACGATTCTATGTGGAGAGTTGATTTTAGGATGAAATACAGCATAATTCGCATTCTTTGTAAGATAGATGTGAGTCAATTCTTAGATTTTAATGGGTAGAAAACATGCAGCAAAAGGGCTTTGACTTGAGGAGCTAATGAGTTGCCAAGGAGTGTACTGGATGCATATCTGTTTTCTTATCAACCAAAACATTCTACACAGATGGCCAGCATAATCATTCCCATTTTTCAAACAGAGACATTGAGGCACAAGAAAGAACCAACTTGCCTAAAACTGCTCAGTTTGGCAGACTGAAGGTGAGCAAGCTCCCTAAGCCTCACTGCAGCAGCCTTGGTAAATCCCACCTCATCCCGCAGCAATCTCTCTCCTGCCTAGGCTGTTCAAGCCTAATGTGAAGATGCTTCTCAGCTAGCTCTTCTCCACCCTGTAACCAGCACCACAACAGCCCTGCTGCTGTGGAAAATGAGGCTGCTGAGGGCATCCATCTTGTTTCACCTCAGGTGAGCTGTGGCAAGGATGGAAGCAAAGAGGCATGGGGGAACAGGAGGGCCGGTGACTGACACAGGGCTTCAGGGTAGGATTTAGGATCTTGTATGGCAGCCTGGCAGCAGCTGTGCTGGTTTTCTATGCCTTGGCCTCATTTTGTAGGCAGGTTAAGAGTGAATGCGTGTGATACATTGAGGCAAGAGAAGCTGGCAAGAAAGTGACAGGGAATGGTGGAGCAGAAGCCTAACGCCTGCTTAGTGCCAGAATCTGTCGTAACAACGAAGCCCTCGGCGGGGTACAGAGCAGCCCCACAGTAGGCATGTGGTTCAGGTAGGTTTAAATCTCATTGCTATTCCCATACTGCTAAGCTTGATAAAATAATGTCAGTATTAAACTGAGATGACAAACTGCAGGTAGCGCACTGTGCTGAACAGCCTAGATAGAAAGCAAGTATCAGAGAGGCCAAGACTGTACTCCTGGTTTTAAGTAATTCCTGTAAGATACAATAGAATGTGTTTCCTGTTAGGGCTATATAAACACTGTAGCTATCCGTAGTAAAGAAGGAGATGGCATTCCATCTTTTTACCTCAGTGTATAGCAAGGCTTATTTCATATGAATTGGTTTGCCACAACTGATGGCAGGGATTCTGGGGGTTTGTTTTTCTTGTCCTAAATGATTGAGCTATGCTTGAAAAGTATTCAGTTTTATGTTCTTATGCCAAAATAAATATTCATGCTTGGATTTAATCAGGAACAGATGAATCACTTCAAAGTCACACAATTACTTAATCAAGCAAAGCCAGAACGCCCCTGTGATTTTTGGGGTTTGTTTGTTTGTTCTTGGTTTTAAAGGGAAATAGCCTTTCCTTTTTTCACTTGGTCTGATATTAGCTGTAGGCTCCCTTAAACTGCCTGGAGCCTGCATGCGTGTGTGAACATGCTCCTTGAAGAACTTGTCTTCTTTCACTTATGCGTATCCTGGTTGCGTACATGTTAATTTCTTAGGTGCTGGTGTGAAAAAATACACATATTGTAACCTTTACTTCTTTGTCTAAAGTCTGTTCCTGAAGTATGCTTCATGCTAGGCAGCTTTTGACTTCTGAAAAAACTACTGGGAGCAGTGTTTTGAGTGGAAAATAACAGGGGCCATCCGTTACCAGTGAGTGTTGTGGTATTCCCCTCTCCCTGCCTTTAACACTTCACAGAATGTCTGTCCAGGACAAAGTCCTGAGACTTTGATTCTGATGCCTTGTGTGAAGATGGTGATAAAGTCATCAGTTTACTATTTAAAGCAGTTTTTCCCTCCAAGTTTTAAGATAGTCATTATGTAATACAAATAATTTTATTCTGTTGTAAACATGCGAAGCTATCAAATGAATCCTAGTGTTTGCTGGGGCTGCTGTTTTTCCTTTCTCTTTCAGTGCCATATAAGGGTAGTTTGTGTTTTGGAAGAGCATTTCTGAGCTGCCTTTTGCAATAGCAGAGCAAGTGTCTGAGAAAGTTGCATTAAAAACAGTGAATCATACACTTTCTAATACTGACAGTGGTTCCTTCTGTTTTGCAAGCTTGCAGGCTGTGTTTGTTATGAATGCCTTTCTTGCTGGAATTTTTGTAGCTGCATGCAATGCTATTTTTAGACCTGGGCCTAATTTAAGTTCTGGGAGGCTCTTTATTGGGAAGCTTGTAGCTCTGCTATAGTTTATGTATAGGACATGTTACTTTCACAAATACAGTTTAAAATAATAATTACTTTGAAGATTCAAAAACAACCTAATCTGCTGTGTGAAGTGGTATAAACTATGGTAGGTATTCTGGTATTTGGAGGAGTCTGGTTACAAAACCAGGCGTGTCTCTGATACATTCAGTTTCTCTCTTGGGCCTTACAGCAGTGCAACTAATTGTGCTCAACATATTTTTAGTGCCTCAGATTGCTGCAGTGTGTGCTCAGTTTTGTACATAGATGTTGGCACGTAATTCTTTGCATACAGAGGAAATGTTGCAATGCTCAGGTAGAAGGGATAAACTATTGATTAATTATAAAAACCAGATGGATTTTAGATATGTGCATTTTTCTCCTGTCTGTGTACACATTTATGTTTAGAATGTGGTTCCATTGTACTGTGGAAGCTCTGCAGCTGTATATGACAAATTAAGTTTTGCTGCCTGTCTATAAGCTAAATTCTGTAAGACTGCATTATAGTTTTAAATGGCTACTTCTAAGAGAGCATTTTTAAAGAGGAAATTGGGTTTGAACACATCAGTTCCCCTTTTCAGTTTACACTTGAGTACATTTTTAACTGTTTCAGGAATAGTACTTTCAATCTACATAAGAGAACAAAAATACTACATATTTTTACTAAAAAAAAATTAAATACTCTGGTCCAAAGACATCAGAGTTCAGCTGAAACCTACCAATTAAGTTTTATTTTCTTATCTAACTATTCTATGATTCTATCATTTGTCATTAAGTACAGGAATCATTGTGATTCAAACCCAAAGTAATGTCTAATTTCTCTCCCTGGCTGTTGAATAAACATACTATACTCGAAGTAGTGAGTCTCAGTATCATTAATTTTAAAAGAAAACACTGCTAAGCAAAATATTATTCAGAGGTATTTGTAAAACATAAAAGGTTAGTTTGCATATATTTTGGTATAGAAACACACACATACAGGCTTTTTAAAACAGATGTTAAAAATTAGTCCAAACTATGAGCGTTTCAGTTCTTTAATTTTATATAATACTTTTAATGGTCACAAAACAGTTTAAAAGTTTCTGGGAAGAAATACCAGTACCGACATTCTTGTAACAGCAGGGGGAGCCACTTGTTAGCGCCCCAGTTTGTATGTAAAATTGCTGCTCGTTTGGCTTGCAAAAGAAAACGTAGGATGTTGTGGGATGATGAATGAACATAGTAAGTATTTGCACGGTGACGCTGCCGCGGTGCAGAAATTCACCTGTATGTCTTTTCGTATTTGTTTAGACTTTTACTGGTATCCTTCCTACTGTATGCTAGCTTTCATTTGCAAACAAAAATCTGCTGTTTGGACAATCCTGATTGTCAAAAGTTAAGATATCAGGTATATTGACTCACAATCATTTAGGGCTCTGAGTTATAAGCAGTGTATGTTGTTGCAGCCTAAACTGTTACCATATAACATCAGAAGTTATATTAAAAACAAATAAATAAATAAATTCAGAGGGATTACATGAAAAATCAGAGAAGATATCACAGAGACTTGCATAATGACAGGAGCAGAGCTGGCTGCATAGTTTTGCCTAACCTGGTAAGCAGCGGCAGGAAGGGGACAGCCATCTAACTGGGACACACAGTGGAGCACACAGGACTACATGATACTGAACCAGTCTGCTGCACCTGACTCCTTAGTGTGAAAAACGTTACTACAAATCCAAATGAACCCAAACAGTTGTGTCTTTTGCAAAGACAGAAGTAAACTGATAATTTCTAAAAGGCAAAGCATGAAGGTCTAGCTATATTTTCTGAGATGAGGAGGAGGATATACATTGTGGTTTAAAAATACTTTTCTGTGGGAGATCTTTGCAGCAGACAGCCTGGAATTAAAAAGCACACCAGAGTCCTTGGCCAGATCTACCACTGGCAGAACACCAAGAATATGGATAAGGATATTCTTGACATTCTGAAATGAAGGGGCATTAAAATAGTAATATTTGACTTCCAATGGAAACAAATTCATGATTTCCGTTGCATTTGTAGCTAGCCAAGGATTCTTTACCTTAGGGAAATAGAATTCGCTATATTCTAACTTTTAACCAATTTTTTTATTCTCTTGGCATGTGTGTCTGTCAGCTGCTAGCACCTAACCTAAAGAGAAATTTCCAGGACTGAATTAACTTAGTGTGAAGCACGTAACATCAACACTCGGCTCCCCAACATTCAAAGTCATTTTCCTTCCAGAGTTGAGTCAGAAACTGACTTTTGATTAAATGAATAAGGAGATGGCACTAAAAGTTAAATGGTTTAAGACAATGCTACTGTCTAAATTAATTTGCAAAGTCTTTACAGATTCAGTGTGTGCACACAATTATTTTTGTTTCAAACCATTCAATATATTAATTTTGACTCACAATTATTCAGGGCTCTGATTCATAAGCAGTATATGCTGTGGCCTAAAACGTTGCCATTGTTATTGGCAGAAGATTCACCTCAGCTACCCTTGCTACTGCAGGGCTGCTGTGTGTTAGTTTTTCAGCTGTCACAGCTGGCATATTGTTTTAAACTGCTGTGGGTCATGAGCAGAGCTCTCAGTTCTCTGCTGTCAACAAAAATGGAGAGAAGATAAAGATAGAGTAGGTGGATGGTTATCCTTTGGTTTATAGCATCCATCAAAGCCCTACTTTATAAACGGAAATCAAATTAAGCTTTCCAGTATTACAGCAGCTATGAGTCTTCTAAATTATGATGGATTGAAATAATTCATGCAAAAGCCCAGGATATCTCGTCTATCCCATCTGGTGGGTTTAGTGTCAGGGCCTTTCAGGGACATTATTCAAATGTTTCTGGTAGGAGGTGATTGTAATTGGTGCTTGAGGAGCTATTTGGGAGGGGAGGTTATGATTACTTTTAATATTATATTTAATTATATACAAATAATAAGGCAGTTTAAATAAGTTTGCAATGTTCCTGTAAAAAATATTATGGCCTTTTATTTCTTCCCTCACTGATAGGCTCTTGCTTGTTTTTTGTTTGTATCATAATGCACTAATGGTGTGTAATACATAGTAAGAAAGATGTAATGGAAGCCTGTCTTAAACTGTGTGTATCTGTTCTTAAGCCCTTAGGTGGGAGGAGAAGTGGAGAGTTAGCAGACTTGCCAATGTTAGTGGCAGAGACAGAAATAGAATCTAGTTCTTTTTTTTCCCATCTAAGATATACATGACACCTCCTCATTACTAGGACTGCTATACAGTTGTGGTGGTTATGGATTAAATATTAGTGTTGCGATCTCTCTCTCCTATAAAATAAAGGGTAGGTATAGTCTGAAAAAGTTTTGTTAAGATAATATCTCCTAATGCTGTAAACATATAGAAACACTCACACGCAAGCTGAATTCAGCTAAATTAAACAAAGCAAGCTGCTGGGCAAGGAGATACAACCTCTACTGTTTGTTTTGATACCAAACAAGATGTGCTGTTCTATCTAGAAAGGTATTTCTAGTCCAGAGGATGTAATAATAAAATGGACAGTTCTATATGCTGCTATAAATTTATTTTTTATTATTTAAAATTGAAGTTAAGAAGGTTTCTTCCCAGTTTCTTGCTGAATGAAACGAGCAGAAAGTCTGTCCATTAGTCTTGTTTAGGGTTATCTTGTACTTAGGGAACACAGACATGGAGCAGAAGGTCTGATCAGATATCAGTCTGTGAAAGGATGGGAAATATGATAAGCAGCATTCAGCAGAAGTCTCTGAAACACACTGAGTGGGTATATAGAGGGAGTTGTATTCTACAAGTAAAAATTTGACAGTGTATTTGAAAGCTGCGTTTACATTTTGGAATAGGTTGTAAGAATCTACCAAACTGCCATAGAGAATGTTTTTGTCTCATTCTCTACAGACTGTAACTGTCAAAGGAGCTAGGTATGGAATAATATCCTACTGTACAACTTTAACTTTTATATTTTCTATCATTTGAACTAACTGCCTTTCTGAGAACTGACCTACTAATGGACTTGACACTCTATGCTACTGAACAGTGTTGGCAATAGGCGCATATTTTCTGTTGTGCATATTTCAGAAGTTAAAATGGCATATATATTGTGTATCTTTTATGCAGCTATTGGCTTTAGAGCATGTGAAGGTCTATATCAGGACCTACCATTATCTAACTTATCAGTGCAACCCCTCCATTTGCAAAACTGTAAAGCTGCTTCCAAGTCTTACCTGCTAAGACAGAAAAAAGGAGAAGGAAGGGTTCACAACCTCTTAACAGAACTATCAGGGAGAAATACGGCACACACTGTGCCGGACTGTGACCTTATCCTCCTTCAAACAGATTGTTCCCCAAAGTTTTCTGCAAGCATTATATTAAAGACATCTGTGATACTTTTCTCCCCCTTGACTCCTAAAGCAAGGTGATGCACCTACAAGGTAATATAGCTTACAGGTGAACAGAAGATATGCTGGAATGATTGGTAACTGGTATTATGGAAACACCTGACAGACCCAGCTGAATTAAGGTTCTGCTATGCCATGTGACCTGCAAATTCAGGATAAAAGGCAGGTCACATGATGAAACTCTTTGCATCATGAATGGAAAATTTAGAGAACTGGGAGGGTGTTGCATATATGTAAGAATTTGCTGGCTATTTTTACATGTAATGTTTGGGGTTTTTCTCTGTTGTTTCCCACTTATATTGTAGTTTTGATTGTTGGTGGGTTTTTTCAGTTTCCTGTTGTTTTAGTAATCGATGTAAGTTATTGATTTTGTGTAAGCCTAAGATGTTTTGTATTTGATACTAATGTATTGGTAAGTGATTGGGGGGAAGAAATTAAACTGGTAATAGAAAGCCAGAATTGTGAGCTTGGAAAATCATATGATCAAGTCTTAATTTATAAGGACTTTTATAAGGAATTTTTAATGTGATACTTTTATATGTCTATGCAAGTCTATTTTCCTCTGGGTTTAGTTATCTTGCTGCACCTTAAATCGTAATGTTTTAGTGAAAAACTTACGTAGATATTTATGATTTATTTGTAATTGGCCTATCCAACCACCTGCTAGCTTAATTATTCTGTTATATTGGTTTGATTCTCCATGAGAACTCTGTTTCAGATTAGAATTAATCTAGAAGTAAAAATAACTACTGAAAATTGGTATCTTCAGGTGCCTCAATACCTTTTGAGCTACTGAGATGTAATGTTTCTCTTCGAGTTAGTTGCAACTTATTAACACACTTACTTGAATGAACTTTTCCCTGTGTATGCTTTTCCCAAAGGTTTAAGTAGCCTACCATCAAGGAGTCCTAGAACTGTTCCCTTATCAAAATGTGGTGTCATGATCTGCAGTCATGAATTATTGTTAAGCTGTTTACAAAAACCCTTTGTAGGTAGAAAGCCATTTAAAAGTGCTGCAGAACAAAATGTTTACACACCAGTGATAATTCTTGAGATACATGGAGGGTTCTTCACATTTAATCTCTAGGGAATTGTTAGTAAGAAGTATGTATTTTTACTTCCATTGATGGATGGATAAATTAAAATCCAGTAAAGTCAAATGGGTTGCTTAGGCAACTTGGAAAACCTGTAATTTAAATGGATAATAAAGAAAGTAATAGGAAAAAAATCTTGTAGAGAAAATACAGTTTACCCTATTGGGACTACTGTGTTCCCAATATTCCAAAAATTTTACAAAATAAAAAAAGTAAATGTAAGATTTGCATCACTATATGTAACATATATTTCTATATACAGTTGTTGCCAGTCAGTATATGGACGCTTTCTAAATGATGGTAATATTCTATGCATTTTCTTTGCCTGTTGTGATTTAGTGTTTAATATAATAAAGCTGTTTACTATGTTTAAAAGGGAATAATATCATGTGAATTTGAGGAAAACAAATCAGCTGAACTGAATTTTTGTATCCTTCTTTTTTCTGCTTTTCAGTAGGGATGCTACTTACCTAGTTTTGGTTTCTTTGGGTTGTTTTTTTTCCTTCAGTTTGCATTTTAGATCTGAAATAATTTTGCAGACAATGTGAAGATGGAAACAAATACTTCCTTACAGGCAACTCATTCAATTGTAACAGATAGTGGTCCAGGAGCTTCAGCTTCTCTCTCTCTCTCTCTTACTAGTTTGTCAGTTTTGGATTGTTTTGGGGTTTTGTGTGTTTTTGTTTTTTTTTTTTTGTTGTTGTTGTTTTTTGGGTTGGGGGGGGGGGTGTTTTTTTTTTTGACAGGGCAGTTTTTGTTCCAGAAGGTACTCAAGAGCTTTACATGTCACTTGGGCATCTACAGATAAAGAAAGGAGCTCTACAGAATTTTCATTAGTGTATAGGTACATGAATACCTCTGAAAGCCACAGTGCATCAAGTACTTTAGAAAGTGAAGGTTTAGCACCTAAGCACTTAAGAGTTTTGAAAAGCCCATCTTTTGCGTTCATATAGTATTACCAAAATGTGACTATCTTGGGAAAGGAAGATCAGATGTGGATTTATAGTGGGAGGTAAATGTACTTTAGGTCCCAATTCATTAGCACCATCTGGAGGAGTATGTCACATGCCACAGGAATGTGCAACTGCAGCCACATGGCAATGCAGCATTTCCATGTAAACTGCCCCAAATATGGCCACAGGTTGTTAAAAGATTTCAGAAAGGGGAAGGGACTGATTTCACTGTAGTGAAACTGTGGACTTGCTAAACTTACTGGATTTAGTTCCAATTCTTCTATTTATTAAACTTCTTTTCATGAAGATAGAAGGGATCCAAGACTAGACACTAAAAGCTGGAGGTATCAACATGAAGCAGGTTGTACTACAGTGGCTGCATAGCAACTTGAAGTATGTGGGGGATGCTGGTTTCATTGCAATTGTTAGTACAGGCCAAGATTGCTTTTAGAGGATTTGGTGTTTGCACATACTGAGATACAGACTAGAGTGTCAGTACTAGTAGCTGTCATTAAAGTTAGTGAATTCAGTCAGTATCTTGTTGCAGAGACTGACATTGAAATGCTTTCACGGAAGCTTCAGAACACTCCGAGGTGTCTGTTTTTGTCTAAAACTGGCACAGGATAGTACTCTTCTAACACAGAAAGAACTTTTCCAGTGTGAAGTATGTCGTACAGCCATGGTTTTGGCACATTAAATGTACTGATGCTTTGATCTTAGTTTCATATGAAATCAGAGCCCTCTTGGTCTGACAAAGCTTCTTGACAAACTCCCCATCTTCTACTCTTGAGCGTGTGTTTTGCTGGTGGTTTCCAGGTCTTTAGTTCATCCTCTATCCTGACTCCTTTTATGACTGATGTTCAATACAAAAGTAAGCACAAATGCTTACATGAAACATGTATTTTCAAACAACTTGTGTATCCAAAACTAGCAAGCAACAGAACACTTGCGTAAAAGTGAAGTAACAATCATGATGACTTGGTGTGACTGAGAATCTGTTAATCTTCCTAGCCCAGCACTTGGGAGGTAAGCTTCTTATAACTGTCTCCTTAGGAATTCCCCTCTTTTAACCAGTGATAAAGAAATGATGGACCATTTAACCATAAAGGCTTCTCTACCAGCTGCATCTGCATTTATTATCACGATTCCTATTACACGGAAACAAATTATAGAACATTGGCATATCTGATATCAGAAGCATGTTGTGATATTTTCTGTTTCTTCTGAACTGTTATGAACTGTGATGTTCTGTTTCTTCTGAACTGTATATGAGGCAACCATGTTGAAATGCTTGGATGTGTGAAGTTAGTGAGGCATTTAATTAAGTTGCAAGAGCCAATGCACTTTCAAATGGAATATTGAACACACTATTTATTTCATTCAAGAAAAAGTTGGTTGTGGATTTAAAGAAGAAAGGACTTTCAGACAACCGTGTGCCTCTAAATCCTAGAGACATTGTAACTGGTCTAATTTTTTATTTGGTTTGGTTCAATTTGGAAGCACTCTAATTTAGAGTTTTATGTTTTAACTAGTTTAATAATGCAAATTCCTTCAGTATGTCCTCCTCTGGTTCTGCTTCACCATGACAGGAAAAAAAAATAGAAAACTTTCTTTCTCTATGTAAAGAAAGTCTGTAATAAAAAAAAAATGCTTTGTGTGGTCTGAGGAGGGCGGGGTATCTCTTTTTAGTTGGAGGTGCATTTTCAAGGGGTTAAGTTTGTTTGGGTAGGGTAGGTTTGGGGGTGGGGGGTTCTGAGAGAAAGAGCAGGGAGCTCTGTGAGTTACTCCTATGGCCTACGAAAGTACCATGTGTGGCTTTTGAATTCAGATAAACTAGGTTAATCTGGGACTGACACAAACGGCATATGGTCTGGAAGAGGGCATTCATTGTAGTGCTGCAGAACCTTCCCAGCTGGTTTATCTATGAGGTAAACTTAAGGGTTCACTGGGGAAGACTGCAGGTATACCTTGGGATCAGCACAAGGTTTTATTATTTGAGCTAGGATGCTTAACTCCCCTCGTAATCTATTTACTGGAACACTTTTATCTCAAAAAATAGATCAGAAATTAAGAGAAACCTTGGCCACAAGGCAATCACTGGAAATTATCCACATCAGTGAAGCTGTTACCTAGGAAGTTTATAGCCTTGTAAATTTCCTTAATATCTACTAAATATTCTAAAATTTGACTTTAATATAATAGATTAGCTTCCCAGTCATGCAGCTGTTATTCACCTTACCTTAATAGACCAACATCCCTGCTTGGGCTTTTTTTTTTTTTTAAGTTTGGAAGAAATTGTCTCAATGACCAAACTTTTTCCAGTAAATGTATTAATAGGTTGATATTACAGTGATTCTGTACATTAGTTCTGTCTTGCCCACTGTTTGTTTACCTGATGGCTAACATAAGGCCTGGAATTAGAAAACGAAAAAGAATATAATTTAATGTACAGAATAAAGGTATCCATGTAAAGATCCATAGTTGTTCACTGCTTATGAAGTTCTAAGCATTAAAAAAATATTACTCATATATGTATATTTTTTTAGGCTACAGTAACTTCTGCTTAACTTCAAATACTTGTGTAAAGTCCTTGAATATTCATGTATCTAAGTAAAACACAGTGTAGCATTTGGGATCCTTCTGTATTGGTAGATTTTTATAGCTGTATATATGCAAATTAGGATTCAAGATTCCTCATAAACACAGTAACTGCAAAATCTTACATTATTAAAGCAAAAATAAGACCTGAGCTTGTATCTCAAATCTGAAAATGGTTTTCCGGAACCTCCCTTTGATAACAGGGATAGGGAAAAGAGAAATGTTTATGTACAAGAATTTTTAGACAAAATCTCTTGTTTCCATGAATATTACAATATCATGTCTATACAGATCCTCTTTTCAGAGTAGCAAAGCCAGCATCCAATATGCTTATTTATGCTTATTCCTCCTTTAGGGAGGTGGGGGGGGGGGGGGGGGTGGTTGTTTTTTCTTTTTTGTGTGTTTTTTTTTTTATGTTCTCTGCAGTGAATGCTTTTGTAAAGTCTAAGCATGTTTGGTGAAAGACCTTAACTATCTTTTGTTCTCCCTACAGATGAGTTTTGGTCAGCTGGTTTCTTAGGGGGGCTCCCAGTGTCCCTTTGGTGTCACCTTACTGGCCAGGATTCTGCTGCCATTCCTGGGCACTGTTCTTGTGGTCTCTGGGCTTTCTTCTCCTGCCATCAAATCAACCTCAGGTTTTGGGGCTCCAGGTCCCCCTTTTCTCCCCAAGGCTGTCTCTGGGATGGGGGAGGCAGCATGGGGCTGCTGGAGGGAAGATCTGCAGCCGGTTGCCCTTTGCCATAGCACGGTTTACACTCCCATTGTACTGCTCCGAGGTCTCCTCTGTGGTTCCTTCTGTTGCCCCTTTCCCATCCCAGGCCAGAGCCTCAGCCTTCAGCTCCACCATCCCCATGTTGGCATTTGCTGCATCCTGTCCCAGCATGACCCAGTGCTCCGTGATGTTGGGTGTGAGCTGGCAGCTGCCTCAGGGGTAAGTCTTTAGGGTCATTTTTGCCCCTCACATCCAAACTGGCTTTAGGGGCTCCGATCTCTGGTTGAGCCTCATCTTTGGGGTGCTTTCCAGCCGAGCTGTCCCAGCGGGCTTCTCCCACTAGCGGGCTTCTCCTACCAGCAGGTCACCATGGCCACTTGGATCGCAGGTCCTAGCTTCAGGATCCAGCAGTGGCTCCTCAGCAGTGAGCAGGTCAGCATTTCTGCTTCAGGGATCTTTGGAGTCCAAGCTGAAGCTGAGGGCCAGGTCCTCTTCTGTTGCCACTGCCTCCCTGGCTCTGCTGCCATCCTCCCCATTGGGACTGCCTCTGCCCCCCACCGCTGATCAGGTTCACTGGGCCCACTGTACCAGCAAGAGGATCTGACAGGCACTGAACACTACCAGCCTGCTCCAAGCCCTTGCTCTGCTCTCCACAGGGCTAGCAATTGTTTGTCAAGTGCAAGGCAGGGCCCAATTTTGCTTACTAAGCCAATACAGTCATAGATTAATTCAGGTTGGAAAGGACCTCAGGACATCACCTAGTCCAACCTCTTACTAGATCAGTATCGTGGTCTAAGCCCAGCTGTAACTCAGAACCATACAGCCGTTAGCTCACTCCCCCCCCCCCCTCTTCCTCCCGCCTCCCCCGGAGGCACAGGGAAGAGAATCAAAAGAATGCAACTCCCACAGGTTGAGATGAGAACAGTCCAGTAACTAAAGTATAACACAAACCAGTACTGCTACCACCAATGATAATAATGGTAAGGGAAATAACAAGGGAAGAGAATACAATACTACCCGCTGATACCCAGCCCAACCGAGCAGTGAGCCAGCCCTTCCAGGTAACTCTCAGTTTGCATCCTGGACATGACATGCTGTGGTGTGGAATACCCCTTTGGCTAGTTTGGGTCAGGTGTCCTGTCTCTCCTTCCTCCCAGTTTCCCCTCCTCCCTCACAGAGCGTAAGACTCAAAGTCCTTGGTCAGACTAAACATTTGAGCAGTAACTAAAAACATCGGTGTTATCAGCACTGTTCCCAGGCAGAAAGTCAAAAACACAGCACTGCACCAGCTACTAAGAAGCAGAAAAAATGACTGCTGCTGCTGAACGCAGGACAATCGGGCTGCCTGGGGCCTTATCCTGTTGGCTCTTGAAAACCTCCAAGAACTGAGAGTAGGCAACTTGCTCCACTGCTTGGCTATTCTCATGCTCAAAAGATTATTTTTTTTCCTTCCATCTGGCCCTCTCTGGATTCAGTTTGTCTTTTATCTCTCATCCTTCCACCACACATTACTGTGAGGAGCCTGCTTCTGTCTCCTTGATAACCTTCTGCTATCATGTGTTACCCCCCTCCAAAACCTTCCCATCTCCAGGCTGTGTCAGTATTATTTCCTCTGCCTCTCCTCACAGAATGAGTGCCCCAAACCCTGTCTGTTGTGGTGGTTCTCCACTGAACTTTTCTTGACAGTTTACCAATGTCTTCCTTGACTGGGGAACCCAAAATGGGTCATAGTATTTTGGATGCAGCCTCGTAAGTGCTAAGTATAGGAGGGACAATCGCTTTCTTCTGCCTCTTGTTCCAGTTAATACAGCCCAGGAGGCTACTGACTATCTTGTGTGCTAGACAGACCGCACTGTGGACTGATGTTCAGCTTGTTGTTAACCAGTTATTACCAGCTTCTTTTCATCCTAGCTTCTCCCAGCCTAACTGTCCTCAGCTTGCATGCTCGCACGTGGTTGTCCCATCCAAAATGTAGGATGATTCACGTGTTCTTTTAGAATCTTGTTAGATTCCTGCTGATCCAAGCTTCCAGACTGAGTCCCTCTGGATGGGAGTCTTGCCCTCAAAACCTATTTGTTGCTTTTCCCCAATTAAAAGAGAGTAACTGAGCTGGCAATTTGATGGTGGTGCAAGCTGAAATATTTTAAGCTAAGCTAACAATAAGGTTGAAAATATTAAATAGATTTCTCATTATGATTTTAGTCTATAGAACTGTATGTTTGGAATTGATTGCGGAAATGTTTTCTGAAACTCTTCAAAGAAGATTTTTTACCAGTAAGCTCATCTTCGTATGCTGCTTTTATGTATGTATGTTGGTAGACACAGATCTGTTGTGTCTGCAACTGTCATGTGTTTTATGGAAATAATCTTCATCTGCAGCATTTCAGTTTGATTTGGCATTTTCAGAATGGCCAAGACATGAGAGATCACACATGGAGAAAACCTGCATGTGTGTGTTAAAACCTCAGTCATCTGGCAACAGAAAATCCTGCCAATGCAAACTAGCTAGATACCTAAGTAGAACAAATCAACAGGAAATAGCCCATGAAAAAGTTTCAAAGAGAAAGCCATTGGGGTTTTTTAGCACAGTGAGTTATGCTTGTTTAGTCATGAAGGTAAGATGTGGGGAAGACAAGATCTAGTTAATGGTAACACAGCAAATGGTATGGAATTGATCCATGTTCCATGGATTAGCAACTTGCTTGTAACTCTGACTTTTTGAGACGTTTATTGCCTGCCTGGTATACTATATTTGTTAATTAACTCCATCTGTTGAAAGTCTGGTCTGGAAATTTAATAATATAATGAGTTGTTTTATTAAGAAGTTATGCCTGAAAATGCTACTGTTTTTCATGACAAAGAGAATTTAAGGCAAATATGTCTTGGAAATATCCTTATTTTGCTTATGATGTCATTAAATGTTAATCTCTTACAGCTCTAGTTCCCCATGTTTAAAGTTTATATGAAATTGTATGTCATGCTTTTCACTAGGCAAAATATTACATTTAACATAATAATCTTAAATGCACTAGTCTTGCTCCCTAGAGCATGATATAGAGAAATCCACTAAAAACATGGAAGAGGTTGAATTTTGCAGCTATAAAACTACAAGTGAAAGAAAAAACTGAGTAAATAACTTCACAACTTCTCATTGTTGATTTCTTGGTGAATTCTGTTGAATGTAGGTAATAGAGATATTGGTGTCCTGTTTATTAGGTCTTGCTTAGTATGCATCTTCTTTGCCTGGCAGACTCATGGGCATACTGTTACCTTTTTAAAAAATATGGGGAAGGAAAGCAAGTAATATTTATGCTAATAGGATCCATACATTATAGCTTGGTTTAGGATATCTGTTGCTATTATATGTATGAATATGTACTACCATTTGACACAGATCCTGAGGCAAAATGACACCTTGATATAAAATCTTTATTGAATACCAAACAAATTTCTGGCTTGCTTTTAAACTCTGGCTTCTTCATCCGTGTAGTTAGAATCATAGAATCATAGAATAGTTAGGGTTGGAAAGGACCTTAAGATCACCTAGTTCCAACCCCCCTGCCATGGGCAGGGACACCTCACACTAAACCATATCACCCAAGGCCTCTTCCAACCTGGTCTTGAACACTGCAAGGGATGGAGCACTCACAGCCTCCCTGGGCAGCCCATTCCAGTGCCTCACCACCCTAACAGGAAAGAATTTCCTCCTTATATCCAATCTAAACTTCCCCTGTTTAAGTTTTAACCTCTTACCCCTTGTCCTGTCACTACAGTCCCTAATGAAGAGTCCTTCTCCAGCATCCTTGTAGGCCCCCTTCAGATACTAGAAGGCTACTATGAGGTCTCCACGCAGCCTTCTCTTCTCCAGGCTGAACAGCCCCAACTTCCTCAGCCTGTCTTCATACAGGAGGTGCTCCAGTCCCCTGATCATCCTCGTGGCCCTTCTCTGGACTTGTTCCAAGAGTTCCATGGGCTACTTATGTTGAGGACATCAGCACTGTACACAGTGCTCCAGGTGAGGTTTCACAAGAGCAGAGTAGAGGGGCAGGATCACCTCCTTCGACCTGCTGGTCACGCTCCTTTTGATGCAGCCCAGGATACAGTTGGCTTTCTGGGCTGCGAGCGCACACTGAACCCGGCTCATGTTCATTTTCTCGTCGACCAACATCCTCAAGTCCTTCTCCACAGGGCTGCTCTGAATCTCTTCTCTGCCCAACCTGTAGCTGTGCCTGGGATTGCCCTGACCCAAGGGTAGGACCTTGCACTTGGCATGGTTAAACTTGGGTCATCCATTTTCCCCTTCTTGAAAATGGGGGTTATATTTCCCTTTTTCCAGTTGTCGGGAACTTCACCTGACTGCCAGGTGAAGTACTAAGAATAGTACAGCAAAAGCATGGTAAATGAATGGTAAAGGCGTATCCTGATCCATAGTGAAGTGTGACTTATTGTCTAAAGTGTAGTGGTTTCAGTTGTTAAGAACGAGGTGAGTAGGCCTGTCCTATGCTTGAGAAATTCAAATACTGGTTGAAATTTAAATACTGGTTGAAACATTTTCTGTGGTACATTCCTTTGCAGAGAATCTTGTTTTGCCTTTGCCTCTCCCACTTCCTTTCAGAATTGTACCAGCAGCCTACAGGCTTTTTCAGGATCTCAAAGGGATAATATGATGCCCAGATCAGAATGGTGACAACAGGAGACAGTCTGCTCAGTGTCACTTTTTTTTGTAAGTTATGTCTTTGTTTACACTGTGAAATAAGAAGGAGAGGGAAACCAAACTGTGCACAATTGGCTCTAGTAAACACCAAGTGACAGGAAATGCCTTGTTTACTGCCTGGGGAAGGCTGGTAACCTGCTGAATTTCCACCAAGGCTACTTCGTAAAGGAGCAGGGCTCAGATCTCCATTGGAGCTGGTTATGCAATTGATGGGGAAGGGTTTTGGCTTCTGGAGAAGCAGGCTTGCATAATATGGTTTATAATCCAGCACTCCCTTCCCAGCCTGAAAGGACCTTTTTCAATAAGGCATTTTCTGTAACCAAAACTGCTTCCAGATTTCTACCCAATTACAGAAATAATAGTATCCTAACTCTTCAAGGAAAAAAAAAAAAAATCTTGTTCAAGAGATTCTTTACCTGATCTTTCTGTATGTTGGCCACCTTTCTTTCACTTTTTTTTTTTTTTATAATAATGCCACAAAGGCAACTTTGTCTTTCATTAGCAGAATTCTTCTTGATATAACACTGAAGAAATTGAATTATGCCAACTAAACATTTCTCAGAGGCTTTAACATAGCTGGTTTCTGATAACTTCATTTTTCTCATATAACCTCTATATGAGCAAACCTGCAACTAGAGTTTAGTCTGTACTTGGGAGAAGAAGGCCTCAATAGTATCATGTATCTTTATGCCACAAAGATATTGTCTGTAGAGGTGGCTGCAGTGGTTACTGAAGGACAATGGGAATTGGGATGTCTTGTTCTTTATTGCAGCCTAAGGGAATGCATTCTTCTTGCTTTAACAAGAAACTTCCATCTATTATTCTTCAACTCCCTTCATAACATATGCTGCCCATCTCAGATGCGTGATTTCTCTCTGCATGTTTCTGTCCTTAAAGAAATGTGTTTCCCTCTTAGCTTGCTCAGAAATTCTAGAGCAGCCAATGGGTGGTATTCATGTGTTGCAGTCCAGGTCCTACACTGCTCTGTGGCCTGTCTGTGCATATTAGGGTCAATATGATGACTCATGCAGCATAAGGTTTACATTACTATTTCATCTTCCAATTGATATAGCTGTAGGAAAAGTGTGTAAATGAAATCTCCTTGTAAACTGAAGTTGACAATCTAATATTCTTTCCCTTCTGTCTCTGAACTGCCCCACTGCCCACCCTCATGCCCAACAACAATAATGTTCCTAGATTGTTACAAATTTGGGATTTCTCTGGGTACTCATCAGTTAGGAGCTGGTGACTTGGAAAGAGCTAAAGTTACATATGCATCTCCCATCACTGTCAGCTACAATGCAGATGACTGGGATTTCTGAAAATAACTTTTGTGGTCAAGAGATGACACTGCTTTCAGAAGGCAGCAATTAGAATGACTTGGTAGATCACATGAAATCTGCTATTGCGATGCCTGTAGCAGTCATTCCTTGCTTTCCTGTCACGAAAGCAGATAAGAAAGGTGAAACAAAGAAATGAATTTAAGTATTACACCTTTAAATTGTTGAAGAAATTACTAAGAATTCTAAACATGATTGCCAAAGTCCTCATTCACAAAGTGGATCAGTATGGACAACAGTACTGAAAGATTTATAACAGATCTTTCTGTTTATTATATAAATGAGTTGTCATATATTTACCCATTGTTAACTCACCCTTTTCAGGAACTGGTCTCTGTGCCAGCAATATTTACAAGGAAAGGCTTTTATCAGAAAGTCCTTGTTACCAGAAGATTTTTTCTCAAGTCTTAGTCTCTCCATTGCTTCTTTGTTGCCACGAACATTGTCATCATCATCTTTGCTGTTTTGCTGCAGAAACTATGGAACACTTTTGACTCCTTTCCCAACATCTGGATTGTGCCCAAATCTGGAGGTGGTAATCAGAAGGACTGCTGGTTTTATCTAGTGGACTGTCGGACACCCAAGCTGCTGATTATTGGATTAAAAACAGTATAATCATAATTTAATTTATGCCTCTTGGATTCACTAAGTGATGATGCTGTTTGGATTTAAATGACCAGGAACTGATCAATCAACTTCTCTTAACTCCCTCAGAGGTTGACAAAAAACTCTGGCAGAAATTATTCAGATCCATATTTTAAAAAGTCAGTAGTTTGGTTGTAGCAAACAGTACCCAGAAAGTCAACCATATACTAGACTGCACCAAAAGGAGCTTGACCAGCAGGTTGAAGGAGGTGATCCTGCCCCTCTACTCTGCTCTCATGAGACCCCACTTGGAGTATTGTGTGCAGTTCTGGTGTCCTCAACATAAAAAGGACATGGAACTGCTGGAACAAGTCTAGAGAAGGGCCACAAGGATGACAAGGAGGCTGTATGAAGACAGGCTGATAAAGTTGAGGCTGTTCAGCCTGGAGAAGAGAAGGCGGCACAGACGCATCATAGCAGCCTTCCAATATCTGAAGGGAGCCTACAAGGATGCTGGAGAGGGACTCTGCATCAGGGGCTGTAGCAATAGGACAAGGAGTGATGGGTTTAAACTTAAACAGGGG
Organism: Pezoporus occidentalis; assembly: GCF_034315485.1. Taxonomy (NCBI): domain Eukaryota; kingdom Metazoa; phylum Chordata; class Aves; order Psittaciformes; family Psittacidae; genus Pezoporus; species Pezoporus occidentalis. The sequence goes on from NW_026916253.1 coordinate 852,510, forward strand.
AAGTTCAGGTTAGATATAGGAAAGAAGTTCTTTCCTGTTAGGATGGTGAGGCACTGGAATGGGCTGCCCAAGGAAGCTGTGAATGCTCCATCCCTGGCAGTGTTCAAGGCCAGGCTGGACAGAGGCTTGGGTGGCATGGTTTAGTGTGAGGTGTCCCTGCCCGTGGCAGTGGGGTTGGAACTAGATGATCTTAAGGTCTTTTCAAAACCTAACCATTCTGTGATTCTATCTGAATTGTGGGATCAGCAAATTGCAGTAAATTGTCAAATGAAAAACAACAAGGTGGTTGGTGACATCCAGCATGGCTTCAAAAAGGGGAAATCCTGCCTGACCAATTTGGTTGGCCTTCTATGTTAGGGCTATGGAACTGATGGACAGGGGTAGAGCAGTTGATGTCGTCTACCTGGACTGCAGAGCGTTCAACACTTCCCTCAACGACATCCTTGTCTCTAAATTGGAGAGACATCAATTTGATGGATGGACCACTCGGTGGATAAAGAACTGGCTGGGTGGCCGCACACAAAGAGTTGTGGTCAATGGCTCAATGTCCAGCTGGAGACCAGTAACGAGCGGTGTGCCTCAGGGATCGGCGTTGGGACCAGTCTTGTTCAACATCTTCGTCGCTGCCATGGACAGTGGGATTGAGTGCACCCTCAGCAAGTTTGCCGATGACACCAAGCTGTGTGGTTTGGTTGATACGCTGGAGGGAAGGAATGCCATCCAGAGGGACCTTGACATGCTTGTGAGGTGGGCTGATGCCAACCTTATAAAGTTTAACCATGCCAAGTGCAAGGTCCTACACCTGGGTCGGAGCAATCCCAAGCACAGCTACAGGTTGGGTAGAGAAGAGATTCAGAGCAGCCCTGCAGAGAAGGACTTGGGGGTGTTGGTTGATGCAAAACTGAACCTGAGCTGGCTTCAGTGTGTGCTTGCATCTCAGAAAGCCAACCATATCCTGGGCTGCATCAAAAGGAGCGTGACCAGCAGGTCCAAGGATGTCCTTTCCAACCCTAACTCTTCTATGATTCTATGATTATTTTGGATTTTATTATTGAAGTGCAAAGACATTCTTAATAATGCTGAATGTAAATCCATGGTTTTTAAAGGTTAATAACCACAGTTAAATCCTTCATGAGAAACTGCGCATCTTTGATTTGTGGCTACTGAAAAGGCAAAATATGTATCATTGCACACAATCTGGCTATTCTCCGCTAACGGCCCTAGTGTTTCATCTATGAAAAGCTGGAACCCAATGAAACATTCTGTTTATGCAATCTATGTTATTTAATGAGGTACTAACTCCAGGGTTATTTGATCTTTGACAGTCTGGGGACAGGGATTGGAGGTAAAGTTGCATCCTCACAGGCAAAATCCACATTAATTTTAGTTTTTAACTGAAAAGTGGAGGGTCACGTCTTGTATGGCAGTGCATTCATGAAAGTGTGTATGATTGCTAGTCCAGCTCTTAAAGTAAAAACAATTGTAAGTAAAGTTATGTGAATGCAATTTTTAAATTTTCATGATCTGAAAGAGTGTGCAATGACTAATAATGAAACCAAAACCTAAATCTGAAATTTTGAATTGTCAAATAAGTTTCTGTGTACTCACTGGACAAGAGAATTCTCAGTTTTACCCCTTTAAAGCCCCTCAGCTCTGTCTGACTAGCCCTTTAAGTATAAAATTAATGAAAATTCCCCCCATCTCTCCTTGAAACTGTTTCACTGATGTTGGAAGCAAGTCCAGACAGAATGTGTACAGCTCTAGGGTTATTTCAAAGTTGTGACTTAAACTAGAAGCACATTATTGATATAAGAATATTTATATGCTGTACTAACATGCAGGGTTTTTATAGATGCTGTAATATTGATGACTGCAAAGTCTGGATTTTTTTTCCTGAGATAGACCAAGTAAATATATCTAGAAGAGTAATGCTAATCTGGAGCTGCACCTGCACAATGAGGTTGCATTGATGTGTTCCTGAACGTTCAGCTGCCCAGCTACCAATGTGCCAAGTCTGTGCTATAGATCTGTGTTAGTGTAGTCCCTTGAGCATACACACCTACTCTTTTGATACCTAAAATATATTACTAACATATAAATCAGTCAAAAGTATAAGGTGTGCTTATTAAAAAATCATTATATTCTCACTTTACATTCATCATTGTATGTAGTGGATGCTTTGAATGAAGGTTATTTGAAACAAACAGAATTTGTTTTATCAGATTATCTAGTTATGTAGCAATCTGGGATAATTCATTGCAAGCAGAAAAGCCACATAATGGTATATATAATGGGGAAAGTTTTCTGTTTATTGGAAAAAAATCAAATTAGCAGCTTCAAACATAGCCCTGAGTCAGACAGCTAGCTCTGTTATTATGTTACTTAGAAGCTAATGTATTATGAACAAGTGCCAAATATTTCTGTGTAATGCAGAAGAGATTAAATGGAAGCTTCTGTTTTTGAGATCCGCTTTGTAACATACATGTGATCAACAGAAAGTCCTAGATAACAAGCAGTACACAGATAGTCCTGCTAATTATGAATAATTATGTAAATGGTTCTAATCTGAGCATTGTACTTATTTGAGGGATTAAGAAAACATACATATCAACAGAAAAGTTTTGAAAATGAACTTATAAAAAGTCAAATATAATTCATTTTTAAATCATGTGGAAGCATAGCTCAGCCGTGCAGTTTTGTTTAGAGTCACATTCCTAGCACGAGGAAAGGAGAACTCCCTGACAGGGCTAGACTGCATGAGTGTATAGGGTTTGAACCTGTTCAAGTAACTTACACAGTACTTGGATGTCAGAAATGACAAAAATTGTGGGTTTCTGAATAGGTTTCTGTGCTATCCTTGGCTAGTTCAGTGTGGGTTTATGCTTTCTTATTATTTCTTTACTGGAAAGGTAAGTGTGTAGGGTTGCAGAGTTGGACACAGTTAAGAGCAGTTTTTCCACTTAATACATTGCAGTGGCAGCTCCAAAACAGTTGCTCATGCAAATATTCTTGTTTCAGAGACAAATGCCAAAATTAATTTCAAAGATCTCTGTTCTAGAAAAGTTCAGATCTAGTTAGCTTTATCCATACTGTCGTCATTGTAGGTATTTAAACTGATTTGCTTTATTTTGAGATAGGATTTGATATGCACTTATTACTGTTTATAAATATTTAGGACCTAACAGAAGTATCCAGGATGAATTTCACAAGAATGAGCTTTTTTAAAATATTCTTCTTCAGAGCAAGTGGATGGCCTAGCTTTGAGTGAGAGGAAGCTGCAGCAGGAGTTGACTCACACAAAACTGACCTACTGTCTTTCTAATTCTGTGTTTGTGGAGCCAGGGTGTATAAGACATCAGGGAATTTACACCTCTAGCATGAACTTAGAGGTTCTGAATGTATTTGTGTTTTCTGAATCATTATTACTTGTTTAGTCTTAGGTGTGCAAAAATGTTGCTGAATTTACAAATGATAGTTTAAACTTTTGTGAGTTGCAATAGTTACTATCTTGTCTGTTTTAAAATGCCTATTGAGGGCTCCAAAGAACTTACTTAACACAGTGTTATTTTAGTTCCATCTGGCACTGTCTTTAGAAGAGGATCCCACTCCACAACAGTCTCCAATGAAAATCAGAATGGATTGTTGTGGTCAGTGGAGGAAGCAATAATTAAGGCCCTGGGAGAAGTATGCTTCACAGCTACCTGGCAGAGCAGCAAGTTGGCACGTTGCTGACTCCAAGAGACCCCTAAAGGCAATTACTGCTACCTCATTAAAGGGATTAAAAACACCTTCTGTAATACTTGGAGTCTTTTCTATGTTGGCTCTGCAGACTTTCTGAAAGTGGTTGAACAAAAAACCAAGTTTGGTTTGCTTTTGTAAGAATACCATTTTAAAAAACCCTTGCTTCTAAATCAGAAGCTAGCTGTCTTTTCAATAGGTATTTGTTGCTAATTCTTAAGTAAAACTTAGAGACACCTTGTTCCTGTTGACTTTCAAACTTTTGCATGCTATTTAAGAAGATGCTTCTTAGTCTAAGCAAGTTCAGTTAGGGAGACTTTGAAAGAATTTTCCCAAGATGTATTTAATTTCCTGGGGATTTTTTTTTTTCCCTTATGCTATCAAATAAGTTGTTCTTCATAAAAGAATATTTTTGTACCTAAAACCAGTTCTTTATGGATTAAGTCTTAAAACTTTCACTTGGGCAAGTTAAGTTTGTATTTTAAGTAGCTTCAGTTTAGCTTTTTAAATTTTGAAATTCAAAACACAACATATTAAATGATGAGGTGGTAATGATATTTTTAAATATGATATTTTTAAACATTTTGGTTTTGAAATATGAAAGTTCTGGAGTTTTTCCTTCTAACACATATTCTCAATATTAGATACTCAGTATGCATTTAATTGTTTTCTTTAAGCAGTATTCATCTGAGTAATCACTGTCTCATTTGAATGATACATAAGAATTGCATCATTCTGTCTCTATGAAATTTTGTAGAAGCTGATATTAATTTTTATTTAGCTCCAAAATTCTTACCAGCTGATTGCACAAGGTTGATTTTTATTACCAGTCTGTTCATGACTAGGCAGTACTCATGTGAACACTATGTAGTGAAATTCTGGTGTATGGAGTATGCCAGAATTCATCCATAGCATCCAACTGGGAGCTAAATAGTATGTGATAGGAACTGAACATGCCTTAGAGGAGCTTATGAGTTAACATGAAATTAATGCAATGAGAAATGGTAACAGGCAGAAGAGGAGGATCAGAGGAAAGTCACAGAAATTAAAAAATTAATGCTAAGTAACCTTTTTATACCCATTTCAACTGCTTTCTTTAGCCAAATGGGCTGTTATTTATTGGGCAAATTTAGGAGGATTTTTGCTTCCTCTTTGAATGTAGTAATTCTAGAGTGCATTTCTTGAGCTATCCTCCTACTGAATGAGTCCTTGTATCTGGTTATGAGGCTTCATTTATAAAGGACCACTAATAAAGATGAATATTCTGAAAATTAGACTTTTTCTGTAGCCACCTCTTATTCATTTGTTTGGGGTTCTGGCAGGTTTTCCATTTCTGATGTCTTCCAGGGAGGCCCTCCACTCATCCCAGCACATCTGTGAGAGGGTGTGCTGATCTTTGTTTAGACACTGATAATATCTGACATTTTACTGGCTCACTGAAATTCTCCAGGGAATTTCCAAATGGTAATGTACTCCTTTAGCTGCCTAGTTGTCTCAACACAATGACTAAATTTTATTGCTCCTGTCACTGAGGCAGCTACTGTGGTGTCAAGCCAAGAAGGACCATCTGGGACAACTTTGCAGATAAGTTCCAGTGTTTTGCTTTGAGACTTGTATCGACCTTAAAGCAGCATTCTTTGTTGAGGCTGTAAAGCACTGCGTAGAGGTATTTGCATCTGAACTTGTTGTTTCCTCTTCTGTTTAACATACTGTATTACTTTAAGTTCAAACTGCTTGTGACATTGATTCGTCCCTTGTGACAAATATACTATTACAAACTGGAAGTTTGCCTCTTGTGTGATTCTTATTTACCAGCATGATTTCCTTCTCAAGAGGGCTGTACGTGCTAAACATAATCTCTAGATGTGTCTCCTGTCATCAGTCCTGTGCTTGAATTGTTCATTATTCTGTCTCTAACCCTTGTCTTATGTAACTGATGTGGCTGTTCAGATTGGTTCTAAATAAAGTTCAGAACATCTTATATTGTGGCAGTTGCAATTAGTGAAATACATATTTCTCCAGTAGTAATGTTTGGCAAAATAATTCTGCTGCTAAATTGATTAAATTTACATATCATATTGTCTTCCAAGATTTTTTCATTAATTTGGTGACAAGACATAGTAGTTACTAGATTAAACCACAGCTACACTGAAGATGGACTTTCAGTCTCTGAAATGCTAAGACAACAGCTGTGATCCCTTGCGACAATGTAGAGTAGATCATAAAGTCCTGGGTGAAGTTTTTTTGTTTAAGTGGTTCTAGTTAGACACATGCTTCCAGGGTAGATTAAAGCCAGGCACTGAACTTCTTTGGGAATTTCTGTAAAATTTTCGTCACAGAAAGTCTTCTTACTGTTGAAATTACCTAAAAAATCTGGATACCAGCTTTAGTGCTAGAAAACCCAGGCAGCACCCAATAATTATTTTGATTTAAAATAAATAAAAAAAAATTAAGTAAAGGTGTCTCAAACATTCAATTTCACAAGAAAGAGACACAACAAAGATTTTATTAAATATGCTTTGGACTTTACTAATTTATATATAGAAAGTATTCAACCACCATAATGGCAGGTGAAAACATAGGCAGATTTACTGGTGGGTCCTAAGCAAGTCACGGCTGTTCAGTCGTTTCAGGATCTGTCCCAGCAAAGATTGCAAACCATTGTGGAAACCAGAACTTTGATGTTAGAGCTGAATCAATCTGATATCCTTAATTTTCATCTAAGGCTAAGGGTCTTTCTGATTGGTGATAACAGCATTTTGCATTTAATTTGTGTGCAAGTGTACGCACAAACCTGCCATCTCCTTTTTGCTAACTTCTTTGCTTCCCTTTCCTGTTTTCTGTGTAGTAACAAAAATACTGCTGGGTGGTCTAACCTCCAGATATTTTTCCTATGTGACAGTACCAAGAAGTATTAAGCAAAACAATAACCCAAAACGAACTCCAGCTAGAAGGAATATAGACGTTTACAGCTTCAAGCATGTTTCAAATACAATACTAACTTGAGTGGTGCTATGACTTTTCCCAGCCATTTCACAGAAGTAAAGTTCTGTCGCAGGAGTTGTTTGGTCTGACGGAAAGTTTCCTGAAATATGGAAAAAATAGGCTACAGGGGGAAGTAAAATTTATTTTTCTAGTCTGTGCTAGCAAACTAAGCTGGGCTAAGGCACGGGTTCACATGCCAGCCCTTAGTCATCCATGCTGTTGAACAATTAGCATGCTCGCAGGGGCAGTTCAGGCCTGCCAGAGAGTGCTTACCCAGACAGCACGGGGGTAGCACAGGCCAGGGGGAGGTAGTGCAAAAAATGAAAATTCAGCCCTCCCAGATGTAGGCTGGCTGAGTACCACTTGTCCTGAGTCAGAGACTAGGTTCTGGCTGATCTTATTTACTTGCACCTGTAGAGCCATGGAGCTCAAGAGGGGAAGAAAGAATGGAGATCTTTAGTGGGATCAAGAGTCTCTGACATGGTTGGGAATTTTGTTTACTGTCTGTTCCTTATAGATTAATTTAAAGTGACTTGACTACTTGTGCTCATTTTCTTTAAAGACTGCAAATGCCTGCCTATACCGAAAAGTCTAAATTATGATCTCTTGTTACTTGACTCCTTCATTATTAAAGGTGCCATGAATTAATGGTCAGGATAAGATATGTTGGCCTAAAAAGATTATGCTCTTTTTCCTACCAAAGCACCTGAATAAATATAGACAGATCCAGAATCAACATAAGTTATAAATGCTATATGATGTGACTCAGCAAAAGCAGAGATGTCTTCATCAGTAAACATTTTGATTTCAACTACTTTTTGTCTTTCATATAGATATAAGTGCCATTATTACCAAAGTCAGAAATTGGCTGCTTTTCCCTTCTTATTACTTATCATATTTTCAGATCAGTTCTGAGTAGCTGTAAAAATTATTCATATGTGAAAGTGCAGGTATGTTTATGCTACATTCCTGTTACTTTTATTCCATAGCACTTGCACACCGTAAGTATAGTTAGTATGCTACTTCTTTGCAATTCTTAGCCCATTATTTAAGTTCCGAAGTGAAACATTTCAAAGATGCTATAAATAATTTTCTGAAACTGAATATGAATGAAGATCGATTAAACACCGAGGCTTGGCATGGCCACCTCATTCTCTAAGCTCCCTTCTTCTGATTGCATTGTAATGTGAAACTATTAAGAAAATATTATAGGAAAGATCCTGTTTCTTTTTTTAAAAGGTATGTTATCTGAAACAAGATTTGATAATTAGGAAGTGCAGAATAGATTCAATTTAAAAGAAGTGGTGTTATATGTCTCTGACTACAGTTTTGCAACAGATCTAAGAGAACTAGCTAACCCCATGGAAATACATTGGGATCCTGAGCTCATGACCACCTTAATCTAACAGGCTAGGATCCTCAAGGCAGAAGAGAGGCCTGGAAGGAGTGAACTGTAATCCAGTTTTTATAGGTTTGTGTACTACAGTTATCTCTGTAATGTCTGAGTACTTTCCTGGAAGCTACTGCTTTTCTTTCTGTCAACTAGTAAGTAAGAAGAGTCTATCTTAAATGTAGGCCTAAATCTTGTTTTCCAAATGGTATAAAGATGGAATATTTTCAGCCCAGTGTACATAGAAGAGGGAAGAATACACTCTGTGACATCAGTGAATGCTGGACTTTCAATTGACATGCTTGGTATCTCATTTCGGTAACTGATACGAAATTCAAGTAAAGAAGAGAAGGTAGTAGCCATATGCACATCTACGGGCATGAGGCTTGGCAGCTTGTTATACCAGTACAGTTCTGAAAGAAATCCTCAGTAGCAAACTTAAAAGCAAGGCCAGAAAGTGCACTTCTTGTATTGTTGTCTTAGTGTGCTTAACTGTTGTTGTAAAGCAGATTGAGGAATCTAGATTCCTCGCGTACTTTTAGGTTGCAAAATTCATTTGATACCTTCTCCTGCTTTTGACACCAGATAGGGTCCAAAAACGGCTTCACCATCTGTGTTTGTGTTGGCCTGGTCTTTGCATATCTAGTGGGCAAGTCCCACAAGTATTTCTCTGTGACTTAAGAGTCTCAGCTGATGCATTTTTGCATGTCCCATTTTCTATTCACATGTCAAATGCACTGAAAGCTTTTAACATGCCCCAGGTATTTCCATCTCTTGTTTCAGGGAAGTATAAAATAGGATTGTTAAACTCTCCAGTGTATCTGTTGCTCTTGAGCATTCTTTGAACTTAATATTACTCAGAGTATTTATATATAAATATGTTCTAGAAATGTCTATGTCTTACATAGAATTTCAGCTTTTCTATCAATATATTGCATTTTAACAGGCACAACGTAAACTTTTCCTGGTGTCGTGGATTAAGCCCAGCCATAACTCAGAATCACGCAGTCTCTCTCACTCCCCCCCTTCCTCTCCCCACACTCCACCCCCACCCCCCCACCCCACCCACCCCCCCCCCCCCCCCGGTAAGGAGAATCAAAAGAATGTAACTCCCACGGGTTGAGATAAGAACAGTCCAGTAACTAAGGTATAACACAAAACCACTACTGCTGCCACCAATAATAATAATGATAAGGGGAATAACAAGGGAAGAGAATACAACCAATCACCACCCACTGACCAATGCCCAGCTTGACTGAGAATGGATCTAGACCTTCCAAGTAACTGACTCCAGTTTATACAGTGGGCATGACGTGCTGTGGTATGGAATACCTCTTTGGTTAGTTTGGGTCAGGTGTCCTGTCTCTGCCTCCTCCCCGGCAGAGCATGAGATTCACAAAGTCCTTGGTCAGACTAAACATTACCAAGCAGCAACTAAACCCATCGGTGTTATCAGAGCTGTTCCCAGGCTGAAAGTCAAAAAGTTACAGCACTGTACAAGCTACTAAGAAGGAGAAAAATGATTGCTACTGCTGAACCCAGGACACCTGGTCACAAAAATACTTTCTTTTGAAGTCTCTGGGACATGTTTAAAACCTAAGAAAATGTAGAATGCGTTTTTAATGATCAAAATACTCCTTAGTCCTAAAATGGACCATAAGTTTATTTCTTGCATATTGCAAGTTTCAAATCATAGAATCATAGAATAGTTGGGGTTGGAAAGGACCTTAAGGTCACCTAGTTCCAATCCCCCTGCCTCACACTAGACCATTTCGCCCAAGGCTCTGTCCAACCTGGCCTTGAACTCACAGCCAGGGATGGAGCATTCACAACTTCCTTGGGCAACCCATTCCAGTGCCTCACCAACTTCACAGTAAAGAACGTCTTCCTTATATCCAGTCTAAACTTTCCCTGTTTAAATTTTAACCCATTATCCCTTGTCTTTCCACTACAGTCCCCCAAAAAGTAAACTAGGCCAAATTACTCAACAAGGAAGTTGAAATGTAAATAAGAAACTTGCACTACCTTCCTGTATGCTTGAATATATTGAAAGTGGATATTTGTTTCTTGACATACTATTGAGTTCCCTCAGGTCAGCTTCACATTGATTTCTATGAAATCTAGAATTTAGATTTGCATGTGTATGCGCTGTAGACGCAAATAAGCAATATGTTTCTTTAGACAGTGTCAAGTAATTTTCCCAAGGCATGTAAAGAAGAAATGTCTTTCAAGGAAATTCCTGTTAAATAATAGCCTTTCTATGAATTTAATCTTCAAGAACTGGAACACTGTTGAATAGTACTATATTGTTATGGGCAAAAGATGTTGGGCTATTGAAGCAGTTTTAAAATGTAAATACAACTTTAATGTCTAGATCTCTCTGTCAAAGATATATGATTTGTGTTACAAAAATAAAAATAGATGTATCTTAGGTTTATAGGAAAAAAAGAAAAAAGAAAACCAAAATTGGAACCATATGTTTAGAACTAACTTATTACTACTTTCACAAATGGTTTGTTGTACAGCTTTTTCAGAATTATCCCAGATAAGTATTTTGTTGATGACAAGCTGGAATTAAATTAAGATAAGACACCCTTCATCATTAAAAAAATAAAGTAAAATAAACAAAAGTATCTTTCTGGCTAAAGGCTAATTGTCACCTTAAAGAATTTTTGGTTTAGGTTATTAAAGCATTCAATAATAATTGGCTGCCCTTGGGACACATTTGTTAATATTTTATTCCATGTAAACATCTGGATTCAATTTAGTTAAAGAACATTGTGAGTGAAAACTGGCCTCTCTCCAATGCACTGCAATAGGTGTCTGGAGGTTTGAATACTTTGCTTGCACCATTTTTCTGAGATAAAATTTACTACCAATCCAGCTAATTGAGACTTAGTAAAAGCCCTTTAATACCAAGTATCTTAAGAAAAAAAACAGAAAATAAAATTCAGGTTCATGTGCAGAATGCTGCTGCACTGTAATAACCATAGGATTTGTAATAAAGGTGTGCAAAAACATTCAGGAATCACTTTGCAAAGATATAGCAGTAAAAAAATATCTGATCCTGGGTAGTGGAGATTTCCACTCTGAATTGATTTTTATTGTTTGCCACTTGATGTCATAACAGAAATATGATAAACTGCTCTGCAATACTTTTGCAAGCTTCTAGTTTATTTCCTCCAAGAGTAAATTAATTTGTACCCTTATGACTGACTCAGAGAAGTACCAAGCTTCTCCCTTCGAGGTACTGAATACTACATGAAACAGCAACACTGTCATGGATCCATGAAGAAAATATCCCTTGATGATCATAATATTTATGTTTTTGTCTTTGAGCATTAGTAACCATGAAGAACATCAATACTGTTGATTAGTTAGTGAACAAATTTAATTCCTTAAATGTAGCTGTAACTTCAAAATGATGGGCCTTCTTGATTGAATTTAAGTTGCATGGTCAAGTCATGTTCATTTTGCCATTTATAAACAACATGGGAAGCTGTTGCCATATGTACTAAAAGCCTTTTGGGGAGTAAGAAGATAGGGAGAGGTCTAGTGGAACATAAGCACTACAGGCTGTATTAAGCGTCTCTGGCTTTGAGTATAAACCACCGCAGTCAATTTTCTATCCTGATGTCTTACAACTCTGTAGTCATTTGTGTCAAGAAAATCAACTAATTGTATTTCAATTCGTAAAATTATGATATGCCAATAACTTACAGATAATAAAGATTAATTTTGTAAAGTTTTTGACTGTGGAAAGTGTTAGCTAAGGTTTAATTAAGCACTGTTATGTTCTCATAAGCTATGCAGTTAGTATTATGCAGCTGTGTAGACTTAGACATGGCAGACTGGGCACAAATCTTGCATGCTCTATCCTACTTCCTCTATTTTGGGAGATTTCATTTTTGGGGCATGAATCAGTTGCCAAAACAGAAATGTCAACTGATCTAAGGTATTTCACTTCTACTCTGACTACCCATTCATAAGGGAACAGATAGCCTTTATGTTCTCTGTTATATCTAAATAGATTTTTCCAATAATTTGAAGCAGTATATAAATAATAATCATTCTAAATATTAAATGCTATAAGTGTGATCCTGACATCCTACACCTTAACCATGCTAGAATGCCAGAGGGATTCTTCAGAGCCAGCTGGTGAATCAGGCCAATTTCTGACACAGTTGCTAAGATGTGCTCTCTCTCTTTCACCAAAGAAGTTCCAGTGTTAGGAGGAAATGTAGCATATTTACTAACCGGCAGGAGAGAGAAAATATAAAAAACTTCAGAAATTGAACACTGAATACTAATGCAAAGGCTCCATATTATGTTTTTCATAGTATCTTAAAAAATTTTATGGTATAGCAATAAAGGTGTGCAGAACATAGATACTGGATACATTTTGTATGCATAAATTATGTGAATATCGCTTGTCATGGATCTTATCAGGGATTTTCTTTGAGACTTTGTTTACAAAAATAATCAGTGTCAATTTTTTTAAACACAGAAATACATTCACTTTTTGAGTGTCCTTTTGCAATTTTCCTTGGCTTGATAGAAAGCACAGCCATCAAAGGCCAATGAAAAGGTTGTTCTTGGCCTCCTTCCCAGATTGTAGTAGGTGAAGGTCCATGTGACATTGGTATCCACATCCCTGTAGGAGGATGTGGGTGTACACATGGACTGTGTAAACCATAATAAATCACTTGTTTCAAATATAGTTGATCTTTTTTCTTGGTGTCTGAATGATTGAAATTGTGCTGTATTTATTTTATCTCCTAAATGTTGTATTGAAAAGGAACAGATTCTTCCCTGCACATTTATTCCTTTGACTCTTTTGAATTAATTTCTGTATTTTTATTTCTAAGCCTTTTTCAGCTTATTCCGAGGTATAATGGACTAAGGTTCCAAAGTGGTGTGGTGAACTTGGCAAGACCAAAGAACCATTTCAACAGAACAGCGTCAAGAAGACAGATATCTGTGCACCCCACAGATATTTAGTTGAAAAATAAGAACAGGAAGGTTCAAACAGCGCATTCCTTCTCTATTAATAGCTCTCCTAAAAAAAAAAAAAAAAAGAAAAACAACAACAACAAAAAAACAACACTTTCCCTGCTCTCATTTTTGTTGTTTTTCTAGTTGGGTTGTTATGGAGTTTCAGGTTTTACAATGTCCTTCAGAAAGCTACTAATAATATTGGCACTGGTAATATTTCAGAGATAAAAGTAATTTCAAGTTTTATGCATAGATTGCATTTTTTTCCTCCTCATATTAAATTGCAGTGTGGGGCTTTTTTTCCTCCAAGTTATCTTAAAGCATTTCAGATGAAAGCCCTTTTCCCAATAAATTTCACATGATGGTATTATATAAGAGCTCCACCAATTGTATTGATCAGCAACCATAACAAAAGTCTGAAATACTGGCTATGCCACTAACATCTTATTTCCCAGAAGTTAAGGGTAGGAAATAACAATGTAAAGAATCACAAAATTTGAGCTGCAGAAAACAACGGCAACTGCTATAAGTGAGTTTTGAATGTGATAGGATGACTGGCAATACCACGGTAAATGAAAAAAATTACTCTTTTAGGGAGAAAGAAAAGCAGGAGAGCTGGTTGATGTTCTTGAACCACTACACATAACAGTGGAAGTGACAACATTTCTGATTATTTTCTCAAACATAAATGAAAGCAGAATAAATGGACAGAGATTCTTTATGAGTCAGATCACTTCCAGCTGTAGTCTTCCCTGTGTTTTGCAAAAGTACTTAAATTCATCTGTTCAGGGGCTTGCCCCAGTTATGCAAGTACTAGTTATGGAAAGACAACACTTTTGTTTACACTGGTATGACTTTCAACAAAGGTCAGATGATTCCATGAGAGCTGTAGGTTTTATGTGTACAGTTTACAGGAGGTCTCTAACTCATCACCGCTAACAAGAAGCCTCAGCTATTTGCAGGGGGCTGAAAATCTTACCCACTGGTGGTTAAACTCTTTGAAGAATCATACAAAACAAACATAAAGAATTGTGTTGCCTACAGACAGACTGAGGACCTAGCTGGATTAGCTCTCACTTCCTTCTCACTATATAAGCCACTGTCATTTTCAGGTTTTATGGAACTTCCTGATTCCAGCACTCTCCCCTGACAGTGAATAAAACAGTATTTAGCACATGATGTCTGAATACCTCAGTGTCTAATTTTAAATATGTTTTTCACTGCCATCTTTGTGTCTCTGTTTTCGCAGTAGCTTTTAAATGAGGTCAGAGATACTGTGCCTATAATGCAGGCTAATGTATCTGAGTAATCTAGTCAACAATTTCATAGGGGATTTAAGGTGTTCAATGCCCATTTTGTCTCCAGGTATCATTTGGTTTAAAATAAACCCAAACCTGTTTGAAAGCTATGTTATTAGCTGAGTGCACATTTCAGCAGGCTCCTGATTTATTTATTGCACGTGACCTGGCTGTTTGAGCTATGGAGCTCTGAGTGCTTCAGGAAACCAACTGGAGAAAACGTAAGGCATTCTGCTAGTATTAGACAGATGCAGGTGCAGTATTACACAGGGAGCTATGCAGTGTTTTCTTGGAAGGAAGCAGTGCTTGCCCCAGCACACGAGCCCACTTGAGGCCAGTGCCTTGCCTCTGCTCCCTCCATTTGCACATGCCCCACTGGAACCATGCTTTGCATGAGATATGCTATGAGCAAACGAAAGTTTGTTTTGTTTGTCTTTTATCAATATTAACCAAGAGAAGGCTGATGTTTACACCACCTAGTTTTTTTGTTGTTTGTTGTTTTTTTTTAAGCACAGAATCTTTTATTATCCTCTCATGGCATTTTTGAGGTGATGTAATCCCTGTGCTGTTGGTTTTCTATATATGACCAGCACTTTAA
Source organism: Pezoporus occidentalis (assembly GCF_034315485.1). Classification (NCBI taxonomy): domain Eukaryota; kingdom Metazoa; phylum Chordata; class Aves; order Psittaciformes; family Psittacidae; genus Pezoporus; species Pezoporus occidentalis. Next base: position 867,514 of record NW_026916253.1, read on the forward strand.
AAAAATCATTCTTTCTAAAAATGGGACAAGGTGTCACTTTAAGATCTTTGCAAGATCTGTATTTTGGGGGTTTAAATTTAGAAACCTGTTCTGTCATTAAAAAAAATAAAAAATAAAAATGTTGCTTTTCATCAGATTTCCCTCTGGCTCCGAGGAGTCAATCTCAATGTAGCAGACACTGCATTGCTATTTCCTTTTTAAATCTAGGACAGCAAAGCTATGACACTATTCAAAGTCCCAACGTCCTTGTTAATATTTCTTTGTGCTGTGAGTGAAGGTAAAGCTTACGCAGGAAGTGTCCTAGTTTCCAGTTCCTAATTCCAGCAGAAAAAGTTCAGAAAACAGAAGTTTGGCAAGCCTTTTATATTTATATATATTAAGTCATGTACCTTGTAGTGTGTAAAAGCTTTGTGAAAGATGGAGGGGATAAAATGCAAAAGTATGACGGTTTATTATCCACTTGTAAAACATTCTACTGCTAGTTTGGAAAGAATTTCAAAGCTTTCACAGTCATTTAACTCAGATGTATCTGTTTGGTACATGAGTGGCAGTAACCTTTTAATGGCTCTCCAGTACCAGAAAGACATTGAACATACTACAGTTAATTCAGCAAAAAGCCTCTAAGAAAACCGAGGGTTTGAAGTACATGATACTCAAGGACAGGCTGAGAGAACTGAGTTGTTTGAACCTCAAGAAGAGAAGATGAGGGGGAAACCTTACTGCTCTCTGCATTTATTTAATGAAAATGTAGAGAAAAGATAGAGGGTGATTCTTCCCAGGGAGTGTGCAGCTACAGATGAGAGACCATGAATGCAAACTGGAACACAGGAAATTACAATTATATGATCTTTAAGGTCCTTATAACCCACACTATTCTACGATTCCATGAAGAAAATTGCTTTCACTGTGAGGATGATCAAACACTGCAACAGATGACTAGAGAAGTCATGGGATCTTTGTCCTTGAAGCTCTGTTCCACCAGATCTACTTGTACTTGTTTTAAGCAGGGGACTGAACCGAAGTTCTGTGTTTCTATGACTGAGGAAAGCCACTACATTTGATGCCGGTTTTGCCACAAGAATAGGAAAGTATATTTTTCATATAAAAAGCTTAATTATTTTTGTAGTTTCTCTACAAATGTCTGACTCCAGATGTACCCACTATGGGTAGTATTTCCTTGTCCTCTTCCTTCTCTGTACTCATGCAGCATTAGTAGAAATTGAACAAATAATACATGAACAAACAGGCTAATACCATAATGCTTGTGCAGAGGATTTGAGCTGGCCAGTACAGCATGCAAAACCCCTATCTGTGTGTGGCATAAAGTGCATGGTGAAGAACACTGGGGTCTTAATGGCAATGTTTTGAATTCAGCAGAGGAAAGCACCACTGAGATTTTAACCACTGATGATAGGAATGTGTACCTCACCCGGAAATTCTTCTCTCAGCTGTTTCATATTACCCAATTAAAGTTTCTCACAAATACAAATATGCACATACACACTTTTTTCCTGACTTTAATCTCAACAATGTTTTTAGCTGCTGCTGCTGTAACAGTGACCTAATTAAAAAAAAATTAAAGTGAATACAAAGGAAATAAAATCTGACATTCTGATCCCTGTGCTCCTGGTTTTATTCATGTCTGGTCAAAACCAGATACCAGATACTACTGATGTGAGAAGTAAAACTGGGATAATGTTAGTCCTTTCCCACTGACTGCAGTTTCTACTATGTTTACAACTCAAGTTAGAGGCAAAAAGTTTTGCAAGAATCTATATGCTTATAGGTATTGCTGTATGAAATTAAAGATTAATAGTTCTTACTTTCTTCCCATAAATCACGCCTTTTAACTCTTTTCCAATATAATAATTTTCTCTGCCTTTTCTACCACTTAGCAGTACGGAAGGTTTTGGACAGTATCTGCAAACCTTCTGGAAAACCAGCAGATCTTACAGAAATGTTTCTACTGAAAACTGGAAGTATAAAATGTTCAATAAGACTCTAAGTATCACCTACAAAAAGGTATATATAATTGCCATGTATCTAAAATTGCCACCCATTCCCCAAACAACAGGTAATGTTGTAATGAATATCAGTGGTACATTTGAAGAGGGAAATTTTCAGCTCAGAAATTCTTTTTATTTATTTATTTTATTAGATTGGGATAACATTTTCAAAACTGTTTTACTAATACAAGTACTAAATCTGGAAGCAGAAACCAAGTAATTGGCAGCTGTTAAAAATATTTGAAGAAAACTGAGTGGCTTTTGGAAGTTTGTCTGTGCCTAGTGGAGACATTTTTATTACAGGTCAAGTGCTGTTTTCCTGCATGTTCACTGACCTTGGTAGGACTGCAAGGGTGTTACTGAATACTTCAGGAGATTATTTTATTGCATATTGATGTGATCTCTAATTGCTGTATATATGAAAGGTTAGAATCCAACGTCTGTACTGTGATTATACTCTGTCCTTATCTATGTAACTTAGTAAGTTAATATGGGGGTAGAAACAGGAGAAGGGATACCTACTACACTTGTTTCAGAGTATACCATGTATTTAGAAGACAGCAATGCTATTAAAAATGAAAGTACAAGAAAAAGAGCAGAATGCCTGCCTTTGAAGCAATAGTATATGGAATGCTGAGTTTTTGGTTTTCAAAACTAATGTCTGCTAGAATACTAGCAGTGGGGGAAAAAAGAAATGCAGCTTATTGGGTAGTTTCTGGAGAGTTGTCTTTCCCCAGTACACTTTCAAAATAGAGATGAAAATATTGCTGAGTCCCACAAACCAAATACATCTCTATGCAATCCTACTAAATCACAGAATTGCATCATGATATAGTCATCCCTGCAATTTGGACTACATAACATTGAGTTCAAGGTGCTCATATATCGGGGAATAGATATGTGACCCTTGAAAGATACTGGCATGTCAGCGAGTTTGCTTCAGGCTCACAAGTTGACGTGGAACAATATTTGGAAGGCCTTCCTTTGGAAAACTCCCTCCTGCGCATGGGAGTTCAAGAGGAAATATTAATAAATACATGTATTAGAGAGGCATATTCTGCTGTTCTGCAAAATGAGAAATAAAGGGAGATCTATCAGTTGCTAAGAAAGCATGTTTGGAGTGACTTCACTTTTGATGTTTTTATTTCTGCACATACTAGGATATTAATTCTAGATACCTTGTCAAAGTTATACACATGCGCATTAGAAATCATATGCTACTACAGAGGCTAATAATAGTATATAACTATGCAATGTTACATTCCCCTTAGTATATATTTTTATGCATTGTTACATTGCACATTAGACATCATATAAATAACCCTTCTTTTAACCAAACTTTACTCATGTTCCTTGGATCATATGCTGAGGAGAAATAATAAATAATAATTGTGGCTAAAATAATAATTGTAAAGTTCTGAAGGCAAAATGTACAGAGCAGAATCTATTCAGACAAGAGGGTAAGTGGGATTGACAGAGCTTTTGCTGTGATTTGGGATAGAATTTATGTTAAAGCATGATGCAGCTTGAGTTAATGGCCATGCTCACTAAAGAGTGATCTCAATGCCCAGATTACCTCTGTTACTACATAATAACGTTACTACACAATGTAGCTGGTGAACAAAGTTGCAGATGGAGAATGAAGCTGCTAAGCCACTGGCCATCATATTTGAGAAATCATGGCAGTCAGGTGAAGTTCCCGACAACTGGATAAAGGGAAATATAACCCCCATTTTCAAGAAGGGGAAAATGGGTGACCCAGGGAATAACACACCAGTTTCACCTCTGTGCCTGGCAAAATCTTGGAGCAGATTCTCCTGGAAGGCATGCTAACGCACATGAAAATCAACAAGGTGCTTGGTGACAGCCAGCGTGGCTTCACTAAGGGGAAATCCTGCCTGACCAATTTGGTGGCCTTCTATGATGGGGCTACAGAACTGATGGACAGGGGTAGAGCAGTTGATGTCATCTACCTGGACTTGTGTAAAGCGTTCGACACTGTCCTACATGACATCCTTGTCTCTAAATTGGAAAGACATCAATTTGATGGATGGACCACTCAGTGGATAAAGAACTGGCTGGATGGCCGCACACAAAGAGTTGTGGTCAATGGCTCAATGTCCGGCTGGAGACCAGTAACAAGTGGTGTCCCTCAGGGATCAGTGTTGGGACCGGTCTTGTTCAACATCTTCATCGCTGACATGGACAGTGGGATTGAGTGCGCCCTCAGCAAGTTTGCCGATGACACCAAGCTGTGTGGTTTGGTTGATGGAGGGAAGGAATGCCATCCAGAGGGACCTTGACGTGCTTGTGAGGTGGGCTGATGCCAACCTCATGAAGTTTAACCATGACAAGTGCAAGGTCCTACACCTGGGTAGGAGCAATCCCAGGCACAGCTACAGGCTGAGCAGAGAAGAGATTCAGAGCAGCCCTGCGGAGAAGGACTTGGGGGTGTTGGTCGATGAGAAACTGAACATGAGCCAGCTTCAGTGTGCGCTCACAGCCCAGAAAGCCAACTGTATCCTGGGCTGCATCAAAAGGAGCGTGACCAGCAGGTCGAAGGAGATGATCCTGCCCCTCCACTCTGCTCTTGTGAGACCTCACTTGGAGTATTGTGGGCAGTTCTGGTGTCCTCAACATAAAAAGGGCACGAAAGTCTTGGAACAAGCCTAGAGGAGGGCCACAGGGACTGGAGCACCTCCTGTAAAGTTGGGGCTGTTCAGGCCAGAGAAGGGTAGGCTGCGTGGAGACCTCATAGCAGCCTTCCAGTATCTGAAGGGGGCCTATAGGGATGCTGGGGAGGGACTCTTCATTAGAGACTGTAGTGACAGGACAAGGGGTAAGAGGTTAAAACTTAAACAGGGGAAGTTTAGATTGGATATAAAGAGGAAATTCTTTTCTGTTAGGGTTATGAGGCACTGGAATGGGTTGCCCAAGGAGGCTGTGAATGCTCCATCCCTGGCGGTGTTCAAGGCCAGGTTGGAAGAATCCTTGGGTGAGATGGTTTAGTTTGAGGTGTCCCTGCCCATGGGAGGGTGGTTGGAACTAGGTGATCTTAAGGTCCTTTCCAACCCTAGCTGTTCTATGATTCTATGTTCCTCTTGAAAGGAAAGAGGAAGAAGAAAGTACATATGGTTCCACCATCTATTAATGAGCTAATTTCTTAGAATTGACCAACCAATGGCAGGGACTTCTGCTCTGTGTGACCTTTCTCTGATACATAACACTGTAATTGCAACTTCCTGTGCAAACTTCTATCCCTGTGCATCAACGTATCATTGCTGTATGTGTGAATGGGCTTTGACCTACCCATGCTTTGCATACTGACTTTTTTCACAAGCTGACTAGAAAGAAATAAAAATTGGCTGGTGTATTCAGTTCTTCTGGTGCCTTCCATGGGTCAAGACAAGTTTAACTGCTGTTGCATGCTAAGCTCAGGTTCTGTGAAGGGGCTGTAATGCCAGCAAGGAAAGAAACAATGGTTGAAAACATTCAGCAACAATTAAAGCACAGCTCATTTATGCATTTCAAGATAAATTAAAGGTATTTTGACATCATCTGGAGGTCCTCTTAGGAGCTCCTAGAATCTCTGCAAAATAAATCTAAGTAAACTTTAGGCTTTAAGCTTTCTCTGCAGTGGGCTGTAGAAGTGTAGCATGTTAAAGATAGCAGGCGTTTTCATAGTTCTCCCTTATTTTTATCCTGTGCGTATCACATTATACAGCTGTCTGTAGCTAGTGATACAAACAGAATATATTGAATATATTAAGTATTTTATGTGAACATATTCTATCTCATTGCTAACGTTTAACATATTGTTTTCATACTTGCTAGAAAGCACTTAATACTAACTTAATATGCAGATTTCTAAATATTATTGCTGTTCTTAAATCCTGATTCATACTACAATGGTGTAATAATCTAGATTAGATACTAACTGCTTGGCTTTCCAGCCAAAATAGTTTTATGAGATTCTATACTCTCTCAGCTGCTGTTGAAGTTGTCAGCTTTCACACCACTGCGCAGTTTATACCAAAGGATTGAAGGTAGTCATGTCTGAGGTTTGGGGGCCTTTTGTATATTTGTATTTGTGACAGTAAGTGTTCAGATGCCACAAGTGCTCAAATTCCAGACAGCTGGATTTGATTGGTTTCACTGCTCACAGAGTGAATGTCTGTTAGTAGTTATGTTTTCTTCTCATATCAAGAAAATACCTACTCTAAACACAGTTTAACAAGTGTGGAAGTATAGCAAATATAACTTTCAAAATTACTATATAACAGTCCTTTCTAATGGACCAAGCCTTGCCAGGACTAAATCTTCACAAATGACATAACCTTTGCTAATGAGGCTTCAAAAATATCTAGCCAAATAATAGTGAATAATCTGAGGTAGCTAACAGTTCGTTATGGTGTGAAGAAGCTTGACGGAGTGCAAATGGGAAGCAAAAAAGAGAGGCAACATTTCCAGAAAATGTGAAGTGATGACATTGTTTTCTATTGTGGATTTGACTCAGAAGACTGGAACTTGACTTCTGGCCTTCACGTTCAACACTTGTTGGCAGCATATTGCTTGTGTAAATAAATCTGTTTAGTTCTTTTGTTCTGGTTACTTTCCCAGATCATGTCAAAGTACATGAAACACATGCTAAAAGGAAAATACCTTTAATCTTAATGATAACAGTAAAAACTGCTTTAAATATTCTTCAGTCTGACATATATAAAATGAAGGAATATGCATTTGATATGACTATATTTAAGCAAACAGTACTTTCTGTGGGAATTAATGGGAAATGTTATCTGTATCAAAACACAGATGAATATTTCTGTTTTATATAATGTTACAAGATTAGATGTCTTGCATGGTGTACTTGAATCCATCCTGCCTTATGTTTTGAACTCTTGGCACCCTATTCCCCCTTGCAAAAAAAAATCCTGGAAAAATACAGAAGAATATAAGTTGTATTTTGGGAGAAAATTAGAATTATGAGATGTGATTCCAAGTATCTAATGACAGAGGGGCAGATTAAGTTCACTTGTAGGCATTTTCTTGCACTACAAATTGTTACACAAACATTGGTATTCTCTTAAATTTTCCCTATAGAGGCAACATATTAATTACAGGATGTGAGCATGTTCACTTGTAACTTGACTGATGACAGAGAGAGGGAGAAGAAATGGTGATTCTAACATCAATTTAAAGTGTTAAAATAAGATAATAACAAGTAATATAATGCTTACAAGGTCTTGATGGATACTGCCTCCACATTCCCTTCAAGCTTAAGCGGGTTCCTTTTGTTCCTTACATTCAAACTCTTGTCTTACACTTGAAGATATACGTTATGGCCATCGTGTGTGGGAGGAATTTATTAACATGACAAACGTGTTCTCTGAAACATCACAGAGTTGTTACCCAAGAAATTACCAATTTGTATTGTGAGCTGTTCCATTCATGGGGGCTGCAAGCACAGTGTAGCTAGAAAACTCTGGATCTGTTAAACTGAAGACCACTATTCAACAGAGTTGGGAAGTGATTACATTTATCATTATCTCAGCTTCCCATGTAAGCTACAGGAAAACATTCCTTTCATCCCTCATGATTAATTTACAGATGTGCAATATATTTTACCTCTCAAAAAAAAAAGCAGAGTTTGAAGTAACAAAATTATTTCAGATTTTACTGTGGATGAAATTAGACTGTGGTCACCGCAAAGGAGACCCCATTCAGGTTATATGAAGTCCAGAACCTCATTTGATCATTTGTAAGTTCTTCAACTGTATTTTTAAGAAAAGTATTATCCTCCCATTTAAATTCTGCTCTAGGCATGGGATGCAGACACAACCACTGTTCTCTATTTCTCAAGTGATGAACCTAATGCAAAGTTGCACCACTCTGAACAGAAGTCTTCAGACTATAGACAAAGCCTATATGGTCTTTCCTGTACAAGGTCTTGCTCTAGCTTAGAAAGTCCCTTCTTACTCTGTAAACTCTTATGCTCTATTCTCCAAACTGGAATTTGCCTGCAAAATCCCTAAATAAAGGTTAGTAGGGTAAAAAAAAAATAAAAATCTCTACATTCAGGTTAATGAATATTGATGATGATTTTAATTTCCTTCTGCGCATATCCAAATATGCAGATTTTGGATACAAGGAAGAAGTTCTTTACTGTGAGGGTGGTGAGGCACTGGAATGGGTCGCCCAGGGAAGTTGTGAATGCTCCATCCCTGGCAGTGTTCAAGGCCAGGTTGGACGAAGCCTTGCGTGAGATGGTTTAGTGTCAGGTGTCCCTGCCCATGGCAGGGGGGTTGGAACTTGATGATCTTAAGGTCCTTTCCAAAACTAACCATTCTGTGATTCTACATACATGTTGATGGTCCCTTCTGTTTCTTCACAAGTTCTCCTCATTTCCCCTTTATCTAGTCAGGCTTTTCAGAAATATGTAGAGGAAAAGAGAAGTAAAATTATGAGAGCTTTAAGACATATTATTCCACTTCTTATCTTTTACAAAATTCCTGTAGAGAATTAAGGGTATGTGCACAGTTCATAAATTAAATTAAAGGTAGCCATCTCTTTTGAGTTGAGAGAGTCAAATACTTGAGCAATTAGTCTGCCTGTTAAGTTCAAATTGCTAAAGCCATGGAGATTCTAACACAGGCTTTGTTAGAAATTCTCCTGGAAATGGAAAATGTTTAAAGCAGTTCTCTTACTCATGTTTTCAGTAAAGGAATATAATAAAAAAGAACTTTTCCTGAGGACTATCAAAAAGTAACAGGGGAGTTCTCTGAAGATCTGATGGCTGACAAATTGCATCTGTGCTGATGGAGATCAAACAGGGTTAATGCCCCAAACTACTGATGTAAATTATAAAATAGCTTAACACTTTCAGCCCTTCTCTACCAGCAATTGAAACCTGGGGGAATTATGCCTCAGACTATGTTGGCAGATATGTACAGAAGAATTATGACAGCAGTTTCCATTCTATCCATGTAACTGCAAATAGGATGTACCCATACAGCTTTTTCTTTACCACTGCACCATCACCACTGAGACAGAATACTAATTTTAAATGCAATGGATGAATTAGCCTGGGAGATCCATTTGGCTACAGCTCAGCTATTCATTCTTGCCCCCAGATCTTACTGCATATCTGTTGCAGAAAGATATTTTACTGTCTAATGGTTCCCATAGCACGAATGGGGTACAAATGGTTTCAGCCATTCGCACAATTCTAATACTGTGGGAATTTCAAGGCCTTTATAAACCAGAATCAGTCCTGTGTATGCTCATAACGTAACTGTTATTCAGAAGCATAAACATATGGAGATCAGCTTCTTTGGAAGATGAAACTCAAGGTAGGCTTTCAGCTGACAGGAAAGGCCAAATGCAGTTTCTTCATGAGGTCAGAGATATAACAAAAGAAATAACCTAACCTTTTTCCAAACCAGAGAGAGGTCTCTAAGGTGGATCTCTCCTAATGAAGGTCTTACACCAAGCATGAAAATTACTCCTTACAGCCAGCAGAGGAATACAGTGAAAGGCAGCAGATGTTCTTCTGTGCCTTGGGTTATAAAATAACAAAAGAGAAATTGTAGTACCCTGTCCTGGGTTCAGCTGTAGCAGTTATTTTTCTCCTTCTTAGTAACTGGTGCAAGGCTATGTTTTCGACTTTAGTCTGGGAACAACGCTGATAATACACCAATGTTTTCAATTGCTGCTAAGTAATGTTTGATCAAGGACTTTTCAGTCTCAAGCTCTGCCAGGGATGAGAGGCACAAGAAGCCGGGAGGGAGCAGAGATAGGACACCTGGCCCAAACTAGCTAAAGGGGTATTCCAAAGCACAGCATGTCATGCCCAATATATAAACTGGGGGGGAGTTACTGGGAAGGCCTGCGTCAGGCTGGGTATCAGTCTACGGGCGGTGATCAAATGTATTGTGCAACATTTGTGGTTTTTGTTTTCTTTTTCCTTTCCCCTTTTAGCTTTATATTCTTTCCCCTTGCTATTTCCCTTATCGTTATTATTATTGATGGTAGCAGTAGTGATTTTGTATTATACTTTAGTTACTGGACTGTTCTTATCTCAACCTGTGGGATTTACAGAAACCTTGGGAAACAGAAGCCTTGTCTTCTTAAAAAACAGTGGAGAAAATCAGTAAGGCTTCTCTGTAAGTAATGTTATATGGCTGATGTGGGCATCTCATTAAAAATGGAGTGTGTGTAAGTGAATCTGTGTGTAAGCCAGTGGTGATGCCAGGGGATTCTTCTGTTTAAACAGGTAGCTGGTGAATACAAAATGCTTTCCAAAACCACACTGTGATGATTGATTCTTAGTACCATAATTCACTACTTCTCAACAAATACAGTACATCAGTGGGGGGGTAGAGGAGGATAGGGAAGGAGAGAAAGAGAAAAAAGCTGTGTTTCTAAGATCCTGTATCTGTGCTTCGTAGCAAATGAATGTATCCTGATACTTCTCTCTGTTGATGTCTGTGTTGCTAAAACATTTTTTCTTCTAGACAGTAACTTTGAGAATATGATCCCTTTCTGGGGTCATATGCTTCTGGTTTCTATACAGCATCAAGCAAACCAACAACCCCCTTCCTAGATCCATTCACAGCCTCTCTGTTAATGTCTGTCACCTCTGAACGGTACTGAATGGTTAAAACGTTCCTCCAATAACCTAAACACAGTAGGATCCACGACTTTTTAGTTAATTACTCAACAAAAATACGCACATTTTTCTATGCCACTTCTCATGCTTTGGGAGAAGGTTTTGCACAACAGCAAAACTCTGCTATTTTCATTCAAATTCTAGTAAACATTTTGTCCCCTTTTTTATGGCCATGCCTACAAAACAGAGGATAAATATCAGGATGTCAACATACTGTACCTACTTCCTATATTGCTAGCTTTTATTGTCTTGTCACTCTCTTTTGTTCATGTTCTCCCATCTTATACAAAAGTCTCTGGAGTAGGAAGTGCCTTTTTAACTTTATGTTTATTGAACAACTGGCATTCTGAAGCCCTGGCATATGAAAAGGATTTACAGGTATGGGTGCATTTAATAAAAGAAACATTACCTGTGTAACTTAGCCTGGTGTGAAATTGGACTTATTACTATTAAGGCTATGTAAAGGGACCTATGATCAATCAAAGATTTCTGAAAATCCAATTGACATGTATTTGTATTTTTACCTAACATACTTTAGTATCATGTAATCTGAAGAGGTGGCCAGCTGCAGTTTGAATAGAAAAAAGAATTAAATTCAGTCTTCCATCACAGAAACTGAAACAACTGCTCAGTGTTGGCTGTGCATGGATACGTTAGCCAGTGGGCTTGCACGGAGGTATCGTGTGACATCACAATGATAAGCTGTCTGTTAGCATTCTAATATTCTGGTTGTTCAGGAGAATTGCTGGATTCTGCTGCACCAGAAGTGCTGGATTTTTCCCAGTCCTCTTGTAGGTAGTGCAAATATAGCGTATCAAATACACCAGGTGTCTTTGTGTGCACACATGAAGACAAACTGGGGAAGTGCAGTGACTAGTCTATCTTCTACCAGGACTCAGAGAATCTCCTCTTAGGAAGAGACACACAGGATTTCAGGTACTAGCTTGCTTTTCTTGTTCATTGTCTGAATTCAGGGTATCCTAGAATATGGAAGACTGGTACTGTTTGTATCAAATATGTACAAAAGAAGACATATTAGGTTATTCCCAGATTATGCTTTGTTTAGGTGAATCTTGGTAGACTACTAACACAGTATAATGCATACATTATTCATAGTTTATGTTGTAGCTAATATAATCATTTTGGTGTCAAAAATAACATCTGTTGGCTCTTCAAAACAGTAAATGATATTTTTCAATTAGCCTTGTAACTTGTCCAAATGGGTAATATCATGTAGTTATAGCACCTGGGCTAAGCTAATGCATTCAGCAACTGATCTGAAAGGCAGAGAAGGCTGCATTTCTTAGTCTACTTGCTGAAATTAGTTAGTTTTATAGTGCTTTAACATTCTTAAATCAGATCACAATATTTACATCTCAGTATAATTACAACTGCAGTCAAAACTTGAAGTAAAAGCATGATAAACTGGAAATATCTTGGCAAAGTGTCTTGCTTAGACCAAGAGTTTTAGGGGCAAGATTCACTTTTTGCTTGCTTTTTAACTCCATCAGCACAAGAGACCGCAATTTATAATCTTTTTGCTCAATTTGTATTGATAATCTATAGAGGTGTATCTCCTTTCTTGGATATGGTGTTTTCACCATCCTTTTTGGGGGAGAGTATTTTAAATATGGTTACAGGTTTGACACATGCAAGCTTAGGCTGCTGAGACCACATATTTAGCCATACTGACCTAAATAGGTATTCCCCCACCACCCAATTCTTATTTGTGCTGGTTGTCAGTTTGTGCTGTAAAAAATACTGTTGGAAAAAGTTTTGCATAGTAGAAGGATTTTGCTGTGGTTTCATTAAGGGTTATAACAAAGTTACAAACTAGAAAACTACAAAGACAAATTTTAAAATAGTTTGAGGATTTATGATGAGCATGTACACACTTCAGAAGGCTTCTGGCACTAATAAGCCCCAGTGTCTATCCTCTAACTAGATCAAATTCATTTCCACTAGAACTCAGCAGATGCAGAAGCCATGGGTTGTTTTTCATTCCCAAGGGGTACTTTCTCCTTGATAGAAACTCCAGATACCCTTTTGCTTTTCACCATCTAATTATTAGACAGCAATCAGGAAGGTGACAATAAAATTGGGAGCTTATAGTAAACACCAGTCAAAAAGGAGGAAAAAGTTAAAATACCCACGGCTTAAAGCAGTTTCTTAATGCATGTCCTTCCTAAGGAGAAAAATGAAATATGCAACCCTGGAAAACAACACACAGTTTGAAAAGTTGAAGCTGAATAGTGGAATAGAACTTTTCAAGAGAGAGCAGTGATTGTAAAAGGGAACTAAATCGTCAAAATGAAAATGGAAATGAGAAGGGGATGGCAGATTTAGTAGTTGGAATCAAGACATTCTTTCCTGTTTTCCAGGAATACACTGAAATTTATCACTGCCTCAAAAAAAACCTTCACAACAACACCAAAGCCTAAACTTTGGATGCAGCACTAGAGGAATTCTACAGTCAATGACTGGGAGAAAATTGATAGGGTAAATTAGTTGGAGTTTTTTGAATGAACTCTAATTCCTTGCTATAAGCAGTTTTCCAGCTGCTTTGATGTGCAGCTGCAAAGATTCTGCTTTGGTTACTTACTAGGATAGGTCACATTCCAGGGCTTCCCATTGTAACGCACTTCTAAGGAACATTTATTGGAAGCTCATGGATGAAATTTATTGATTGTGAAAATTGGCTGCAGTGTGATGACTAAAGGAACAGACATGTTTGTTTGAAAGTACTGGAGTCAATTTATTTGAAATTGGTCCCTGAATTGTGTAGTTTAGGATACATACAAAGATGACTGATTCTACTGCTGTGGCAGTAGCTTTCCCTACCACACTTTCAAACTTTCTAAATGTGTAGGATGCAAGAATAGTTCTGCAGCAAGAAAATCCCATGTTCTAGAGCTTATGTTCTTCTGAACAAACTAGGATTGTTTTGTTGTTTGTTTTTTTTTTCCATTAGCACTCTCTTCATAACTTTTTAAGGAAAACTGTATTACAATAATACATTAAGAAACAGCAAGACTGAGGTTGTGGCAAGCCCCTGCTTGATATGATGAACCTTCAATTGCATACTGTTTACAATAAGAACATGGTGTCTTTAGGATCCCTAATACCATATATAAGGCATTCAGGCAGACAGGGTTATAGTATTTTATCATATCTTGAAGTGCCTTTCTGGGGTGTGCCTGTTGGAATCCAACCCTGTCCACAGGATCCCTGTGGTGAGAGATGCACTATGCAATGCTTCTCCTTACCCCCTCTGGGCCAGCCAGAGCAGGATTTGCTCCACAATTATGAAAAAGGATGCATATTTCACTGTGCAGATGTTCAAATGATGTGCTTGCTTTCTTCCATTTAGAGAGAAATAAACTTTTTTGCATTATCACAGTGAACACAGGCATAGCTTGCACAGGATTTTTGTTTAACATCTTATTTAATGTTGTTACCATGTCACCCAAAAATACTTTGTAAGATGATATCTTTATGCAGCTGACAAGCTATAAATTTTCTCTCAGGCAGCTCTGCAAACGTGTGATCTTCCCAAGAGCTTTTCATTTTAAGCAAATGTGCAAAATAATCAAAACAAGCATGGATTTATTTGTAACTACCTAAGAGATTTTACATTTAACTTTGGACTTACTTTGGTGTATACACTTAATCTTTAATGAATCAAGACTAATAGTTTTTAAAAAGAGGGTGCTTCACCTTAGCCAGGGAGCTGTCCCCTCCACGCCACTGAGAGAACTGAAACAAAAAAGCCCAACCTCCAAGCCCAAACCACCAAACAATAACAGGAATTAAACCCCAAATATCTTTAGCAGGGAAAATCACAGTGATATTATTGATAGTCAGTGTCACAACGCTAACTGGGATGGCAAACTTGTCCTGGTCATATTACATTCTCTGAATTATCCTGTTGCAAACCAGGCTGTGTTGGTTTTGGTTTTTTTTTTCTCTTGAGACAAGGTATAACACATACAATGACCTCATTGAATAAAAGGAAGCCTGTGACTCGAAAGCTTTCCTGTGCCGCACTAGCAATCTAGGGGGAGGGCTGGAAACAAGAGGTGCTACAATGGTAAATGATATTACGGTAGGAAGTAAAAAAGATGTGTGCACTATGAAATAGGCATTCATACCAAAGAACATTATAACACTCCAAGTTTTCTGGGTACTCAGGTGTGGAAACCAGAATGTTGTCTTTTGCAATTTTCCCTCTTCACTTGTAAATCAGAAGTGTCAGTGATAATGCATGTAATCAGATTTCTTTGTGGCAGACAGCTTCTTCAGTGAGGCGC